>NW_021703765.1:59358921-59958921 GCF_005190385.1 Monodon monoceros | reverse complement strand
TGTAGGCAAGAAACACAAGAGAAGGAAAACACCTACAATAACGAACCTAAAACAATTAAGAAAATGGGAATAGGAACATACGTATCGATAATTACCTTAAATGTAAATGGACTAAATGCTCCCACCAAAAGACACAGATTGGCTGAATGGATACAGAAACAAGACCCATATATATGCTGTCTACAAGGGACTCACTTCAGACCTAGAGACACATACAGACTGAAAGTAAGGGGATGGAAAAATTCAGGCTCCCTGACTTCAACTATACTACAAAGCTACAGTAATCAAGACAATTGTAAATATTTATGCACCCAACATAGGATCACCTCAATACATAAGGCAAATACTAACAGCCATAAAAGGGGAAATCGACAGTAACACATTCATAGTAGGGGACTTTAACACCCCACTTTCACCAATGGACAGATCATCCAAAATGAAAATTAATAAGGAAACACAAGCTTTAAATGATACATTAAACAAGATGGACTTAATTGATATTTATAAGACATTCCATCCAAAAACAACAGAATACACATTTTTCTCAAGTGATCATGGAACATTCTCCAGGATAGATCATATCTTGGGTCACAAATCAAGCCTTGGTAAATTTAAGAAAATTGAAATCATATCAAGTATCTTTTCCGACCACAGCTATGAGACTAGATATCAATTACAGGGAAAGATCTGTAAAAAATACAAACACATGGAGGCTAAACAATACACTACTTAATAACGAAGTGATCACTGAAGAAATCAAAGAGGAAATAAAAAAATACCTAGAAACAAATGACAATGGAGACACGACCACCCAAAACCTATGGGATGCAGCAAAAGCAGTTCTAAGAGGGAAGTTCATAGCAATACAAGCCCACCTTAAGAAACAGGAAACATCTCGAATAAACAACTTAACCTTGCACCTAAAGCAATTAGAGAAAGAAGAATAAAAAACCACCAAAGTTAGCAGAAGGAAAGAAATCATAAAATTCAGATTAGAAATAAATGAAAAAGAAATGAAGGAAACGATAGCAAAGATCAATAAAACTAAAAGCTGGTTCTTTGACAAGATAAACAAAATAGATAAACCATTAGTCAGACTCATCAAGAAAAAAAGGGAGAAGACTCAAATCAATAGAATCAGAAATGAAAAAGGAGAAGTAACAACTGACACTGCAGAAATACAAAAGATCATGAGAGATTACTACAAGCAACTCTATGCCAATAAAACGGACAACCTGGAAGAAATGGACAAATTCTTAGAAATTCACAACCTGCAAAGACTGAATCGGGAAGAAAAAGAAAATATGAACAGACCAATCACAAGCACTGAAATTGAAACTGTGATTAAAAATCTTCCAACAAACAAAAGCCCAGGAGCAGATGGCTTCACAGGCGAATTCTATCAAACATTTAGAGAAGAGCTAACACCTATCCTTCTCAAACTCTTCCAAAATATAGCAGAGGGAGGAACACTCCCAAATTCATTCTACGAGGCCACCATCACCTTGATACCAAAACCAGACAAGGATGTCACAAAGAAAGAAAACTACAGGCCAATATCACTGATGAACATAGATGTAAAACTCCTCAACAAAATACTAGCAAACAGAATCCAACAGCACATTAAAGGGATCATGATCAAGTGGGGTTTATTCCAGGAATGCAAGGATTCTTCAATATACGCAAATCAATCAATGTGATAAACCATATTAACAAATTGAAGGAGAAAAACCATATGATCATCTCAATAGATGCAGAGAAAGCTCTCGACAAAATTCAACACCCATTTATGATAAAAACCCTGCAGAAAGTAGGCATAGAGGGAACTTTCCTCAACATAATAAAGGCCATATACGACAAACCCACAGCCAACATCATCCTCAATGGTGAAAAACTGAAATCATTTCCACTAAGATCAGGAACAAGACAAGGTTGCCCACTCTCACCACTCTTATTCAACATAGTTTTGGAAGTTTTAGCCACAGCAATCAGAGAAGAAAAGGAAATAAAAGGAATCCAAATCGGAAAAGAAGAAGTAAAGCTATCACTGTTTGCAGATGACATGATACTATACATAGAGAATCCTAAAGATGCTACCAGAAAACTACTAGAGCTAATCAATGAATTTGGTAAAGTAGCAGGATACAAAATTAATGCACAGAAATTTCTGGCATTCCTATACACTAATGATGAAAAATCTGAAAGTGAAATCAAGAAAACACTCCCATTTACCATTGCAACAAAAAGAATAAAATATCTAGGAATAAACCTACCTAAGGAGACAAAAGACCTGTATGCAGAAAATTATAAGACACTGATGAAAGAAATTAAAGAGGATACAAACAGATGGAGAGATATACCATGTTCTTGGATTGGAAGAATCAACATTGTGAAAATGACTCTACTACCCAAAGCAATCTACAGATTCAATGCAATCCCTATCAAACTACCAATGGCATTTTTCACAGAACTAGAACAAAAAAATTCACAATTTGTATGGAAACACAAAAGACCCCAAATTGCCAAAGCAATCTTGAGAATGAAAAACGGAGCTGGAGGAATCAGGCTCCCTGACTTCAGACTATACTACAAAGCTACAGTAATCAAGACAGTATGGTACTGGCAAAAAAACAGATAGATCAATGGAACAGGATAGAGAGCCCAGAGATAACCCCACGCACATATGGTCACCTTATCTTTGATAAAGGAGGAAGGAATGTACAGTGGAGAAAGGACAGCCTCTTCAATAAGTGGTGCTGGGAAAACTGGACAGGTACATGTAAAAGTATGAGATTAGATCACTCCCTAACACCATACACAAAAATAAGCTCAAAACGGATTAAAGACCTAAATGTAAGGTCAGAAACTATCAAACTCTTAGAGGAAAACATAGGCAGAACACTCTATGATATAAATCACAGCAAAATCCTTTTTGACCCACCTCCTAGAGAAATGGAAATAAAAACAAAAATAAACAAATGGGACCTAATGAAACTTCAGAGCTTTTGCACAGCAAAGGAAACCATAAACAAGACCAAAAGACAACCCTCAGAATGGGAGAAAATATTTGCAAATGAAGCAACTGACAAAGGATTAATTTCCAAAATTTACAAGCAGCTCATGTAGTTCAATAACAATAAAACAAACAACCCAATCCAAAAATGGGCAGAAGACCTAAATAGACATTTCTCCAAAGAAGATATACAGACTGCCAACAAACACATGAAAGAAAGCTCAACATCACTAATCATTAGAGAAGTGCAAATCAAAACTACAATGAGATATCATCTCACACCAGTCAGAATGGCCATCATCAAAAAATCTAGAAACAATAAATGCTGGAGACAGTGTGGAGAAAAGGGAACACTCTTGCACTGCTGGTGGGAATGTGAATTGGTACAGCCACTATGGAGAACAGTATGGAGGTTCCTTAAAAAACTACAAATAGAACTACCATATGACCCAGCAATCCCACTACTGGGCATATACCCTGAGAAAACCATAATTCAAAAAGAGTCATGTACCAAAATGTTCATTGCAGCTCTATTTACAATAGCCCGGAGATGGAAACAACCTAAGTGCCCATCTTTGGATGAATGGATAAAGAAGATGTGGCACATATATACAATGGAATATTACTCAGCCATAAAAAGAAACGAAATTGAGCTATTTGTAATGAGGTGGATGGACCTGGAGTCTGTCACACAGAGTGAACTAAGTCAGAAAGAGAAAGACAAATACCGTATGCTAACACATATATATAGAATTTAAGAAAAAAAGAATGTTATGAAGAACCTAGGGGTAAGACAGGAATAAAGACACAGACCTACTAGAGAATGGACTTGAGGATATGGGGAGGGGGAAGGGTGAGCTGTGACAAAGCAAGAGAGAGGTATGAACATATATACACTACCAAACGTAAGGTAGATAGCTAGTGGGAAGCAGCCATATAGCACAGGGAGATCAGCTTGGTGCTTTGTGACCGCCTGGAGGGGTGGGATAGGGAGGGTGGGAGGGAGGGAGACACAAGAGGGAAGAGATATGGGAACATATGTATATGTATAACTGATTCACTTTGTTATAAAGCAGAAACTAGCACACCATTATAAAGCAATTATACCCCAATAAAGATGTTTAAAAAAATGAAAAAAAAAGAAGATATAAAAATAATAATCTGAGTTCACACTTAAAAAATCAGAAAAAGAACAAACTAAATCCAAAGTAAGTAAATGGAAGGAAATAATAAAGATAAGAAGTGAATCAATGAAATAAAAAACAGAAAATTATGAAGAGAAAAGTTGGTTATTTGACAAGTTCAATAAAATTATTTATTTATTTATGGCTGCGTTGGATCTTCATTGCTGCACGCGGGCTTTTCTCTAGTTGTGCCGAGCAGGGGCTACTCTTTGTTGCGGTGCGCGGGCTTCTCTTGTTGCGGAGCACGGACTCTAGGCACGCAGGTTTCAGTAGTTGTGGCTCGCGGGCTCTGGAGCGCAGGCTCAGTAGTTGTGGCGCACGGGCGTAGTTGCTCCACGGCATGTTCCCCAATTAATATTTAAATTCAGTCAATTACAATTAAAATCCTAGCATGCTTTTTCGAACAGATTGACAAACTAAGTTGAAAATTTATATGGAAAGGAAAGGGACCTAAGCCAAAAGCATCGTGAAAAAGGGTAAGGTTGGAGGACTTGTACTACCTAATTTCAAGAGGCCTTATAAAGCTGCAGTAGTCAAGAAAGTGTATTTAGTGTCAGAATAGATATACAGATCAATGCAACAGAATAGCGTGTCCAAAAAAAGACCCATCCTTATATGGTCTATTGAGCTTCAATAAAGGTGCCATGGTTTTTCAATGGGGCAAAGACAGACTCTTCAAATGGAAATGTATGGATAAAAGTGAACTTGACTCTTACACCACACACACAGATTAACTCAATAGGGATCACGGAACTAAACACAAGAGCCAAGACTATTAAACTTATAGAAGAAAATATAGAAGAGAACCTTTGTGATGTTAGGTTAGGCAAATATTTCTTACATAAGCCACAAAAACTACAACCTGTATTTTAAAAATTATAAAATAGACTTCATAAAAATTAAACTCTGCTCTTTGAAACACAGCTAAGAAAACAAAAAGCCAAGCCACAGCCTAGGAGAGACTATTTGCAAAATATATTTTTGACAAAAGCTTATATACAGAGTATATACAGGTGTCTTACAACTCAATAAAAAAGCAAACAACCCAAATAAAAATGAGCAAAAGATTTTAACAGACACGTCACAAAACTAAATACAGAAATAACCAATAAACTCATGAAGAGATGCTCAACATCAGAAATGCTCAATCAGGGAAATGTGTACCAAAACAGCTTGTTTTGGTACACAACCACCAAAATGACTAACAGTAAAAAGACTAACCATGTCAAGTGTTAGCATGTGGAGCAACTGGAACTCTCCCTCATTGCTGGTTGGGATGCAAAATGGTATAGCCACTTTGAAAACCAGTATGGCATTACCTTTTTTTAAAAACATATACTTAAACATATACTTACCATAGGACCTGGCCAGTCAACTCTTGGGTATTTACCAAAAAGAAATGAAAAGATATGTCCACACAAAACTTCTGTGTGAATATTTATAGAAGCATTATTCATAATTGCCCCAAACTGGAAACAATTCAAATATCTATCAACTGATGAAGGGATAAACAAATTATAGCATAGCCGAACCATGGAACACTACTCAGCAATAAAACAGAACAAACATTGATACATACCATCACATGGATGAATCTCAAAATGTCATACTAAATGAAAGCAGTAAAACCAGAAGGATGACATAATGTATGCTTCTATTTATATTATATTCTAGAAAAGGAAAAAAGAGAGTGACAGACAGCAGATCAGAAGTGGCCTGGGGCCAGGGGAAGAAGTGAGTACAAAGGCAGAGAGCAAACATAAACACGTATGTGTTGACTGGCCCAGTGACCACTGTGGTTAAAAACCCATCTGCTCAGTCAGTGACAGTCTCCACGGTCAAGGGCAAAGGAAGTAACCCTCTGGGGGTCTCTGGAGTGTTCAGTGGACAGGGTGGCTTCTCAACGCTAACCAGAGGCCTTTATGTCTGTCTCTCTGCCTACCCTTCCTCCCTTTAAAGGAGCCAACTAACATGTAACTAAAAGAGATGAGGATCCAGCAGGCCTGACGCCTTCACGGAGAGAGCGAGCCATGCCTCCAGCTGCCCCACTTCCCCCTCGGCTCGACTGGACCCGTGTGGAGCAGCCAAGCAGAGACGGGGATCGACTCCAGCCTCAACCATCAGAGGTGTTGCTGGAACATTTCTGCTGTTCTTCAAGAGAGATTGTAAAACTTTCTAGTCCTCTT
Source organism: Monodon monoceros (assembly GCF_005190385.1). Classification (NCBI taxonomy): domain Eukaryota; kingdom Metazoa; phylum Chordata; class Mammalia; order Artiodactyla; family Monodontidae; genus Monodon; species Monodon monoceros. Next base: position 59,952,538 of record NW_021703765.1, on the reverse strand, counting down.
TCTTGAAGTCTTCCCTATTTCAAGGTATTTTCCTTCAAACTGCAAAGGAATATAAGCAAACCTTCTCATTTATTTAGGCTAAAAAAATGACATTCCTCTTTACAAAAAATATAAACAGTTTCTGTTTACAGGGTGATTTAACTATGGGTCCCATTAAAAATTTAACCAGCTTTCTGAAAATAAATTTGACACGTGGAGCATCACCAGGAAGCCCAAATACCAAACATACCCAGACTTGCAGTGAGCCAACTACCCTTTGATTTTAAAAAGTGTTGATATATTCACGCGGATGCTATATTAAAGAGAAAGAGAGTTACAGGGAAGTGCAGGTAAGAACTGCCTTGAAATAATCATCTATAAAAACTAAAGAAGGCAGCAAAGTATAAAAACGCCAGGAGTTTCAGTGGCAGAAACCAGAAGGAAATGGCTGGTCCTAACAATACACAGGAAGTACAAGGAGGAAGGCACCTGGACATCCAGGAGACACACCTGAAGTTACTCCAGGTAACTAAACACAAACACAAACAGGAACCCAACAGCTTCACGGACCACTCAAACTAAATGCACCTTAAAACTGCATTTTAAATTACTGTGTTTCATACAGTTTTTACAGCATCATTCCATTTTGCCTCTTGTCAAGTAAGAGAGCTGTGCAAGTTTCCTTAGACTTCCCTCAGTTCAGGGAAAGACACATTATGTTCAAGAGAGAAACTGAGAAGTCCCTTTAATCCCCAATATAGAACATCGTTGAGGCAAGTCTTTAAACTCAATTCAAAAAAAGCCTACCCATCCCTCCTTCCCTCCCTCCTTCCAGCTATAGACATAGACATTTTTAAGCCTCTATTATATAAATTCAGATACATGGAATACTACTTGATGGTAAGGATCAGAGCACAATCACTTCCAAATTATCAATGGTCATGGGCAACTGGGGGTACCACCCATAAATAAAATTAATATTCAAATTAAAGCCAGATATTTAAAACCTTACTAGGCAGAGTGGGGAAATGCTCTAGTTTGTGCAAAAAATGTGAAAAATTGAGATCATAAGCTAAATGTAAATCCTTAATTCTGTTTCTACTTTCTTTCCCATTAAGCCTTTTCTCCTTGAGATGTTCCACGATCCCCAAATCTACTAATTTCAATGTTATTTTATCTTCCCTTCCTTCCTTACTCTTTCAAAGAAATCATGGAGAGTTAAGCAATCAAATGTTTGACAACAGTTGGGGACCAAAAATGTATCAAAATGAATGGATTATCACTCTGACAAATCAATTTTGGTAAAAAAATATATATATATCCCTCTATGCAGATTAATGTACACAAGTTCATTCAGACAGAGGCTCCTCTGGCTGATACTAAACCTGAGCCCATAACTAGAACAAAGAGCGTTAGAGGGGCCCTTGTTCACCAGCTTATCCCTTAACCCTTGACACACAGTAGTTGCTCAGAAAACATGATGGATGAATTAATGGAAACAATGGATGAATTAATAGCTGTTATTAACCAAAACCAAGAAAAACACGATGCATACTATTTTGGTCAAGTGAAGCTCACTTCTATTTCACTGTTTTGTTTTGCTTTCCAGCCAGCAAATCTGACAGGGGGACTCTGAGCTCCTGACCAAGGGCTCCTTCTACCGCCCCCGCCCAGGATGGGACCCACTGACCCTGGCTTTGGGGCCCAGGGCCGAGTGTGCCACTGCGTGGTAGGAACCCAGGCACAAAGAGGGCTATGCCCTAGGGGCTAGGAATCCAAAATGTTTTATAAGCACTCCTGCTATTAAAGTTGTTACACCGATGAACACACCTCTCTTCTGCTTCTGCCAAGTCTGCCAGCGGCTGAGTCTTCTCCACGAACATAAAACCACATTCGAGGCGATAAGCATCAAAATCTGGGGGTGTGATCAGACTAGTTATCAAGGTCATCTGGTTGCCTGACTGTTTAATTCCTTGGACAAATGTCCTTACTCCAGTGCCATCCACCTACCCCTTTCATGCTTCTTTAGCCCGTTAACTTCCAATGGTGTTGGTAACATTTCTCTGCGACCAGTCGCGTTTATGGGAATATGTTTGCCTGGGGACCCTGACTGGCTAGTGTTCCAGCTGTCCAGGATTACTGGGATGATCTCAAAGGCAGACCTTCTAAAGTGTTTAAATTTTGAGATTTCAATGGGAGACTCCAAGGGCTGACTGAACACTACACTCTTCATCATCCAGCAAAACAAAACATTGATGTTTGTGTCTCCATTTTACAGACAGGGACACGAACACTCTTGGATGTTAAGTCACTTGCTGAAAGGGACAAAAATAAGAAGTCAGGTCTGCCAACTCGCAAAGCACTCTCTCTCCACCACCATACACTGTTTTCCAGAGGAACACAGCTCAGAGCACCTGAGCACCAGTGTGTCCATGCTTGCCACGAGCATGCACCCATGCAAACCAGGCACACTCATCCTCTCAAACCGATACTCAGTCACGGGAGGAAAAGCAGCTGTAACTAGGGCAGCCTTAATTTAGAACTGGGGCAGGGTGGAGAGTGACACAAGCCAACTTAACTGTCATTTTAATTCTCTTTAACATCAAGAAGATCAAGTCACACTTAAAGCTTCAGAAGCTGAGCATAAAATCGTGGGCTTAGTTGTGACTTAAAGAGTGAAGGGCTTCAACCACAGAGGTCCTGCATCGATCAGCAGCCCCCGGTGAGGTGCTACACAGTCCTCTTCCCAGATCCAACACCACCGCTCCTGCTGGAATGAGCAGGACTTGCAGTGAAGATGGGGGTGGGGGGTGGGGGTTGGTGACTGAGTGATAGTAAATGATCATTTTTTTATGAGCCCCGGCCCCAGGGTTTCTGGAGTGGTTTGCTACGTGGTATCACTGAGGTACCAGCTAAGTGATGCTGATGCTGGAAGACAGAAGTTTCCCTTTCCAGCACTAAGACGACTCAGCAAGTCAGGGCCAGCCTTCTTCAGACTCTACTGCCAAACAGGAGTAACCACTCTGCTAAAATACGAATCAGAAGATATGCCTCTATTTAACTGGTTTCATTTTTTAGAAACATCAAGAAACTTATATTAGTTTTCTTTAGAAAAAAATTAAACAAGTATGACAGGATGTGAAATTGGAAGTTTTGAATGAAGCATCAAGATGCAATAATATGTCAAAGCAAGGGTACAGATCAAGTGCATATTTTCAAAGGAAAGCATACATTAAAAATAAACAATCAGCACCAGACAGCTGCAAAAGCCTTCAACACCCACCTGCACCAAAGCACGGAAGGGCCAACAGCATCGACTGGGAAGGCTTTCTCTGGCGCTCGAAGGGGAAGAGGAGGGGGCGCCAGGTCCAGACTGATCCAGGGGCCCTGACTCTAGAAGAACTCCGAGAAGAGAAATTCCTCCGGAGAACGTGTGCCGTGCGCCTCACTAGGACCCCTGCCAGGGCACAGGCTCATGGGACCATCCAGAAAGTTTCCAACAGGCCAGGGAGGCTCAGTGGACTGCTGCCTGGTTCCCACCCGAGAAATCTAGAGACAGAGAGCTGGGCTGACTGGCTGCTTTGGAGGCAGGGAAGGAAAACAGCTGCTCCTGCTGCCTGGGATGGGGCAGAGGGTTTCCCAATCTGTCAAAGCAAAAGACGAGGGTCACGAGGGATTAAATGCTCCCCAAACAGTCCAACCGGAAAAGCAATGGGATCCCGATAGAAAGGGTCCACTTGCAGGGGGGTCATCCAAACAGCGGGGGTGTGGCCACACCAAGGAAGGGCAGGAGAAGGCTCCCAGTGGGGCCTGCAGAAGCAGCGGGGCGACTTCCCACTGCTGCACAACCAGTCTCCACAAACACGGTGCTTAGCTCTCAAATCACGGTGCTGCAGGCCAGCCCTCTGCTCAGGGTCTCTGAGGCCGCCTCTCGGCTGGAACTCAGGACCCCCTTCCATACTCCTCCACACTAGTGACAAAAGCTGGCTCCCAGCTGTCACAGGACTAAGGTCCTCACTCTTCTCACTTCTTCAAGTTGCTTCTTGTCTCTTTTAAGGACTCATCTGATGAGACCAGGCCCAGACAGGACCTTCCTCACATCTGCCAACTACTATAACCCAATCACGGGAGTGACAATCCTGTCACGGTCTCAGCCCCCACCCCACACTCAGGGGAGAGGCAGGAATGTTGGGGACCATCTCAGAAATCTGCCTCACATACCATGAAAGCACACAAAAGAGTCAGCTATAAACACACAGAGACCCAAAGGGTGCAACTTGCAAACCGTCCCAGGGCCTCGCCAGGCAAGAAGGGCATTCCCGCCCCCCGCCCCCCCGCCCGCCTCACCATGTGCTCAGGACATGGGCAAGGGGTGGAAGGATAGATGCCCCCTCCACCGCCCCCAACTCACACACACACACACACACACCAGCCGGGGTGTGGGGTGGCGGGGCAGGGGATGGGTATAGCTTTCAACCACTGGTTGTGACTGACCAAGGTCCTGTTTACTGCCTGAAAATGAAGAGGCAGGGGATGCTCCACCTAAGCAGGAAGGTGGAGAAACCAGATGAAGATCTGAGTCCAATCCTGCACCCAAGCAGTGGGTTTAGAAGACGTTTAGTTTTCTTCTTTATGCTTCTGAACTTTAAACACCTAATAAATGTATTAAACACATAGTTCTATACCTTATATATTTAAGATAATATTGTAAAATATTATTTACAGAAAAGGTTGGTAATGAGTTTCTTACTAAAATTCCAAAACTAAAATCAAAAGCACCCTAGAGGGCTTCCCTGGTGGCGCAGTGGTTGAGAGTCCGCCTGCCGATGCAGGGGACACGGGTTCGTGCCCTGGTCCGGGAAGATCCCACGTGCCGCGGAGCGGCTGGGCCCGTGAGCCATGGCCGCTGAGCCTGCGCGTCCGGAGCCTGTGCTCTGCAAAGGGAGAGGCCGCAATGGTGAGAGGCCCGCGTACCACCCCCCCCAAAAAAAGCACCCTAGAATTCACTGCTGGGTTTTTATGAACTTGGGCTCATTCAAAGAAGTAAAGCTACCTCTAGCCCAGATAAAGAAGACAGGTCTAAACATACAGGATATGACTTTGTGGCTGATGTCGCATCACTGGCCCCTTTCTGCTGTGGGCAAGCTTCCACCTGAATGACGTCGACAAGGACCGGTGAGTATTTCCAGCAGGTGCCCTGCTCCCCAACGCCTCAGAACACACATCTCATCTGCACAGTAATTTCTTAACTGGAATTCAGCCCTCAGTACCACCCAGTGCAGACATGAGGACTAGCCCTCCAAGTATCTTGGAAAATAGGATGTGTACACACATGCTGTTAAGTGCAGTGCAGTATCATCTACACAAATATAAAAAACTAGTCTGTTGTAGAAGATTGTCTAGACCCATTTGTGGATAATGTTCCATCTCAAGGGGCTCCCTGGGCAGTGGCATCAGAGGCCCGTTCGTTCTGTGTCACAGCACGGCCATCAGACAAGCTTATCCAGGGAGCAAGAACTCAGCCTGGTGCCACCAGTGCTAAAGAGTAGATTAGACAGGAAAATGGAAGCATTTCTTACTTCAAACAAAAGAACTGGATCAGAAATATCTTGTTTTTTCCCCTGCTTTAGGTAAAAATGACATAAGCCAACATAATCAACAGGTAACATTTGCTGGTGTGTTGAAAGAGCCAGGAGCAAGCAGGGCTTCAGGGGAGTCACTGCCTGTGACCCCATGAAGGAGGGACAGGAGGCCAGGGCATGGCCCATAGAAACGAAGCCCCGGGTCGGAGAGGTTTCCTTGCCAGCCTTAGAGAAAGCAGGATGGCTACGCAATTTCAAATTACAGCTCCAGGAATGACTGCTACTATTTTATAATTTAATTTTTCCACAGTTCTCATTCTTGTCCTAAGTTATCTCCCAAATTTAAGGTATTTTCAAAAGTCCAAAACACAGAGCAAGTAAGCAACAGGGCTGAGGTAACGCATATGACTCCTGGTGGTGTGTTCACTGCTGTGGACCCCGGGGCAAGGACGGCCCCAGACCAGAGGCCCCCCCTGACCCCCGCCCACTCACCATACACCAGAGCAGTGACCAAGGGTGACTGTGTCCTGGTGACTCTGTTCCCACCACCCCATTCATGCCCCTGGCAGGAGGCCCAGCACAGGACTCACGGAGGAGGTGGACAGAGGCACTAGCGGGCACCTGCCATCTCCTGGTCTGGTTGAGCGCCTCCCACCTCTGACGAGAGCAGGAGCCAAAGCCCTCAAGGCTGCGGAACGTCTCCCACTGGTGTCAGTGTGTTTCACAAGACGAGAATCCATCTTCCCAACCAATCTCCCAAACAAGGATTCATAGTTAAGACACAGAACAGCTCCGTTGAGGAGGTTCAGAGAACACACACACACACACACACACACACACACACACACACACACACACACACACACACACTCTTGCTATCTAGTTACCACAGAAACACTGGAATCTACTGATACAAAAGCAAAACCTGAGGATAAGGGTCAGTTCTGCGTGGAGAGCATGGATCCAGATCCATCACAGGCACATGAAGGGAGTAAAAAAAGGATGCCGGGAGGGGAGGGCACAAGTGCAGGACGCTCGTCCCAAGTCTGGCTCCAGTGAGACCCTGTAGACACGCGCCGCCAGCAGGCAGGGCTGGGACGGGGCCGAGGGGAGTGCGTATTCTCCATCAGCAACATCCCCTCTGTTTTTTGCCAAACTACTGTCTTCTTAGTCTCATGTAAAGCTCTATGTGAGTGCATTTTTCAGTTGCTGTCCTAAAGAACAGGCACTCCTAGATTAAGTCACCCCATATTTTATACTAAGTATAAAATAAGCTACAAGGATATATTGTACAGCACAGGAAATACAGCCAATATTTTATAATAAATGGAGTACAACCTTTAAAAATTGTGAATCACTATATTGTACACCTGAAACATATAATATTATAACTCAACTATGCCTCAATTTTTAAAAAGCTGTAGAACACTATATATAGTGTATCATTTATGAAAAAAGATAAATATGCTTATACAAAAACAAGAATAGCCACCCCTAAGCATTTCCCAGGTGGCATTCCTGAGCAGCTGGGTGCATTCCCACTGTCCCCACCTTGTGTGAATATGGCACTCCTTTGTCAGGAGAAACCTATTAACACGTCAGCAAACAGCGCTAAAGGCTGGTGGGACACAGCTCAGGAAAACCCAGACAGGAACTACTGAGGTGCTGACTGCCACTCTGTCCCCACCACTAGTCCAGCTCATGCTTCTCGTCACCAGAGAAACCCAACTGGGCCGCTTTCCACTGACACTGGAAGACAGTACTTAGCAGACTTGGAAAGCTGCCTCCAGCTTAACGGTTAAGAAACCTGGACTCATCCTCTTGAATTCCTCTGAGGGATTATTAGTAGCTTACTTCATTGCCCAAGCTCCTAATAAGTGTATTTTCAGAAAGAACTGGTAAACTATAGGGCCTTTAGAGGATACTTACAGTTAAGGACTATTCTTTGTTTTCAAACTCATACACCCTTCCTACTCTGTTCCCACGCATTCATCACCTGTTGCTAGCACGTTTCATTTTACCTAGTAGATTCCAGATATCTACTTTGCACAAGAATACTTGGTTATAAAATACCCTTACAACAACTTGGAGCTCATGAAAATGAAAAAACGGTACGATCCAAAGCTGAGTGAGGGTGCACCGAAGTATCTGGAGGATGCAGATGCATGTAGCCCCTGGAAGAACCCACCTTCAGCCTAGGCCTCAGGAATTCCCATAGATACAGTTCTAAGAAATATAAGCTCACATTAAAAAAAAAAAAATTGCATAACAAACAAGAAACAAAGCTCTATGAATGATAGCCAGCAGAAGCATAAAGTTGAATAAGACCCACAAAGACTTCAGAAATGAAAAGTATCAGATCCAGAAGGTAAAATTAATGTGTTAAAAAGAAGGGATTGGAAACTCTGTATAAGGAGCAAGACATAATTTTTAAAAATGACCAATCCAATTTGAAAAAGTACCAAAAAAAACTTCTAAAATGAAAAATATAATAAATTAAACAAAACTTTATTGGATGGATTTAGTAATATATTGACACAGCTCAGGAGTGACTAGAAGACATTATCCAGAATGAAGCACAGAAAAACAAAAATGAAAAACACAGAAGAGGATGAGCCATGGAGGACAGAGTCAGAAGGAATAACAGCAAATCACAGGAAACAAGAAAGAACAAGGCAGGGACAGTACGTGGGGAGGCAGAAGCTGAGGATTTTCCAGAACTGTTGAAAGACGTCAGTCCACAGATTTGGGAATCTCACAAAACATGGAGGAAAAGAAGGTGAAGGTGTTGGCGGGGGGGTGCTGGGGAGGGCAGGAGCGGAGGAAGAGGAGGAGGTTGAGGAAAAGGAATCTATGCAGATGTATTATAGGGAGAACAGAGTATCATATATGAAGACCTTAAAAACAGCTGGAGAGAAAAACTGCCCAACAACTGTAAACACCACTTTCTTTCCAGGGGCCCCTCATGTGCCTCCAGGACTATGCTTCTTGCCACCCTCCCCAAAACTGTCACTTGCCCCTTAGAGGTGGCTGTAGGAGACCTCAGAATGTCTAAGGAAATACCAGCAGTAGATCCTGCAGGTCCCTGCAGGTTCTCTCCAAGATGAAGCTTCCCTGGGTTACACAGGGGACTTCTTGGAGGAGTAACCGGTATGTTATTTACATGGATCCTACAAGGGGAGTCATCCAACTAGAAAAAGTGGAACAAAATTTGTCCCTGAACTTAGTGAACAGTGGTCACCCCCGGGGGTCCCAGATGAGGAAAACTTGAGAATCTGCTGAGGTTCATGCTCTTTGTTCTATGAGCAATAAAGTCTCTAACCCAGGAGTCTGGGGTCTTCTGCCAGCATCCCTAAAACTGGTGACTACAGTAGAACTCAGACTCTTCACAGATCTTGACCCAAACAACCCACAAGAAAATGGGCAAAAAGCCCTGAAGAGGCATTTCACATAAGAAAAACCAGAACCAATAAACACAGCAGGTAGATGCCAATTAGAGCTGCAGTGAGTCATTCTTTCACCCTCGACAGCCTGACAAAATCAGAGTCTCACGGTGCTGGCGAGGCACGGAAGGAACTCACCACTGGTGAGTGTAAACTGGCACAGGCCCTTTGGAAAACACTTCACAACTGTCTATCCCCGCATCCCAGCAACATCATTCATGGCAGGTACACGAGTGACTCTCTTGCACACGGACACCGAAAGGCTGCCCTTGCTTTACACAGTTCAGATGTGAAGAAACTTCAGTGACCACAGTTTAGTTAAATAACACCATGCCTAGCAACAGGGTTCAGATTGCAGCCGTCAGGGTGTGTAACTGTACCTGCAGGAAGCACCAGCGGACAGCCAGCTCCTGGGCCCACAGGTCGCTGTGTGATCAGCCAACGAGGAGGATGACCGGGACCAGTCACAACACTTCTGGGAGCCACCGCAACACCCAAACAGCCGAGCGGTAGCTGCTGTGCCCGCCTCCCAGGGACACACAAGACGCTCCCCAGAGATGGGTAATCAGAAGAGAGAACCGGCCACTAAGATAAAAGCAAATGGAAAGTGACCATGGCTGAAGTGAGATGTGACTCCACCATAAACGGAGGCACAGAAGAAACAGCTGCAGGGGCCGGGGAGACGGGCAGCCAGAGGGACCCGCCAAGGTAGCCTGGCGTCACAGAGAAGGGGTCGGGGACAACTGCAGAAGCCAAGACAGAAGTTAGGAGTGACCTGCTCCTACTGCCTAAGGCAACAGAGAGACACTGTTCCATTTCTTTACTCAGAAGAAACCACCATACCTTGGAGTCCCCACCATGTCCGGGTCTCACCGTGTCCATGTGAGACAGGGACTCGGAGACTTGTCCAAGCCACATGGTGGAGCTGGAATCCAAAGCCAGTTCTCCAGACTCCAAGCCACCCTCTCTGCACACCCGCCCACAGCCAGCCCAATCCTCTGGCAGGAAGCATGGATATTCCCAAATCAGAATCCATCACAAACAGCGACGGCAAGGAACGGGGCATCTTCATGGGAACATCACCACCGGATTATTAACCCATAGCCAGGCTAGGTCTCACACTCCTGCCTCTCACAGAAGGAAAAAATCTGTCTTCTACACAGTTTCCTTACCTCTGAGTACGCAGCTGCTCACTTAAAGATGACGGATACTCTGCTTTAAAGCATGGCCTTTCCTTTGTCATCTTCTGCTGACATAGTCTACAATGCTCTCCCAGAATGAAACAAAATCCACTTCAGCCCAGGCTCTGCTGTCTGGTCCCTCTAGCCCACATGGATTCCCCCCACCTTCGATCCTTCTGTTTATGTAGAGCTGCTTTAAACTGAACCCACAGTCTCCTTTGCAGCAAGAAAGCCCCTTCTGATCCTTCTTCCTCTTTGCTTTTCATATCTGTTTCCCTTATCTGATACTTAAAGAAGAAAAATGCAGAAGATATTAAAAAGTCTCAATTCCCATTTAGAGTCTTTAAGACATTTTTACTCAGAGAGGGAACCTCACACGTGTTGGCTCGTGTTCTGGTACCTGGTGGTGGGATGCATGTTGCCAACCGTCTGCAGAAAAGGGTTTCCAAAGGTTGCACAGAACAGGAATAGTGCCAGAGCACAAGGTTCAGCGTTCTTCAACAACACCATTTATAACAGTATGCTGCACCATGTTCCATGTAACTGAGGGGAAAAACCATGGAGTAAAGTAACTTAAAAAAAAACCCTCTTAGTGTCCTTTCCAGTATATAAATTGTAAACATTCTTATCACACATCATCAGTTGATAGTGGCCACAGATAAACGCAGAAACAATTCACGCACAGCCAAAATTTAAAGCTCCACATAACACCCTCAGCACTCACACTCGTGTCAATACAAGCAAATAACCCTGACTCATACACCAAACTCTGCTGTTGCCCTTCATTCTCATACATTTCCTCCAAATTCTTTCTACAACAGCAGACGCTTGCTGTGTCCACTGACCGACAACCACCATCTGGACATGAAGTCCCTGCAGGACAGAAAGGACCCACCCCACGGGGCCTTGGGGAGCCGTCTGAGGAGGTTGGGGCTCAGCCTGTGGACCTGGGGCCGCTCCAGGGATGACCACCCGTTCCAGGGACGATGTCCTACAGCTGAGCTAGCTCTCGGAGGCCCCTGGGGAAGTCGGAATCCGCCCGAAGCATCGGGAAGACCTGTTCCTTAAGCAGATCACCTCCACAGGCTGGGCCTGGCAACCCTCCCCGCGGGCAGTCCCTCCCAAGATGGCCGAGAACACGTGAGAAGCGAGCTCCAGAGCTGGGCCCACTCTGCCAACAGCAGGAAGTGACTTCATCTTTTAACCAAGATATATCTGTCTTCTGTAAAGAGTGATTAAGAATTAAGAATTTGTGGGCTTCCCTGGTGGCACAGTGGTTAAGAATCTGCCTGCCAATGCAGGGGACACGGGTTCGAGCCCTGGTCTGGGAAGATCCCACATGCCGCAGAGCAACTAAGCCCATGCACCACAACTACTGAGCCTGTGCTCTAGAGCCCGTGAGCCACAACTACTGAGCCTGCGCGCCATAACTACTGAAGCCCACATGCCTAAAGACCATGCTATGCAACAATATAAGCCACCACAATGAGAAGCCCACGCACCACAACGAAGACCCAACACAGCCAAAAATAAAATAAATAAATAAATTTTTAAAAAAGTAATACTGTCAGTGAATGGATCTGAGGCTGTATAAACATATGTACCTTCACATGCACTAAGACTTAGTAAAAAAAACAAAAAAAGATAAGAATTTACTAGATGGCCATCTTGTATATCTATGAGCTTAGTACTTATATTACTAACATTTTTTTTAATGACTTAGTGGCTGGAATGAACCTCATACACAAAAATTTGGTAATACTCAGGCCAATAATTAGTCTTCACTTGTGGGTGTGTAAAGAAATTAGTACAACTTAAACTCAAATAAGAGCATTTTAGAAAAAATTTTCACAAAATGCACCTCAATACAGTCCTAAGAGCTGGTTAATAATCAGGGCCAACATGGAGGCGATTTAGGAATTTTAGAAGATGTGACACCAACTGATAAAACTAAGTCACTTAGTAGTAATAGCACAAAACCTATGTGATGTGAAAGTTTGAGTCAAGATCTAAAGAAAACAAAAGGCAAGCTGGTCCTAGGAGCAGAAGAATGTTTTTCCATAACCTTTTTGGAAAACTTACAAAATATTTGGTACTTTAGTGACAATTCAAAGGCTTCTCAATATTTTCAACATTACCCAAAGATTTTACTTTCTAGCTCAGATTTGTCTATTGTGCTTACCTAGAACTTCTATACAGTATACAGTACTAATTTCAGAGAGGTTTGAGGCCAGTGGAATAAATTATTTTCACTGTTATGTTTTCTTAGAAGTATCAAAAACACATTTTAGTATAATTACAAATGTTTCAAAATATTATTTTAGTTGCTAATTATCTTGAAATTAAACCTCCTTCATTGTGGAATGCCCCGTGTATTTATCATGAATTAAAACAAACCAAAACAAAACAAGAAACCTGTTTCATTAACCTGTCTCTGATTCTTACAAAGTGAGAGAAGCATATGTGCCTGAGTGTGGGGACGTCTGCACACACACATACAAGCACACATGCACACACACACACACACACACAGTACTTCACTTTTCCTCCCATTAATTCTGATCTTTCAGCTCTCTATGTGTATTAATACCTGCCCACCTGGCTGGCAGATCTTTTCACAATGTACCCTTCAAGATTAAAAAAATGTGCCCTTCAAGATTAAAAAAAAAAAAATCAGCAATTTGAAAATAGACAATGACAACCCTAAGGAGGACTGGAGAGAGAAAGAAAGGAACTAAGGGTAAGACCCAGACAGACAGACAGAGACGCTCAAAGAAATAGCTTCCCACCAGGGTCTGGGCTATGCAGCCAATCAGGCAGGTACACGCAGCTCTTCACTTCTGCAGACTTGCTTAGCATCGCAATCGGCTGTCTGCCCAGGAGGATGAGGTAATGTCTAGGTTTAATGCCAAAATATCTCTAACTGGCAGGACACATTGGGTAAATATTTCTACCACAGGAGACCACATTCATTCGATGCTGCTGCCAGTTTTATTATTGTTATTATGCTCATTAATATTAATACTTAACCACTGTACCTGTTTAAGACTGAAGATGGGAAAGTCAGGGTTTTGCTGAAACCACGTTAGCAGGTATGGGAGGAAAAGAGTCAGCCTCCCGCCCCACTCCCCACCCTCCAGTCTCCCTGAACGATGAGGGAGGCAACTCTGGCCTCCTGCAATCCCTTTCACACACCCTGGGTCGCACACAGACCCCCCCTCCCCCTGCCTGCAACTGCCTGTCCTAGTGGCTATAAATCTGGAAACTGCTGGGGTTTCCTCCATTTCATCCTCTCGGTGAGAATGGGAGGGGGTCTTGAAACCTACTTCAAGCTGCCTTGATAGTTGTAATATCTGGAAACATAGTAGATTGCCAAGTTTCTTCTCCCGTCCAGAAAACAATCTAAATCTGCTCCACCATCCATTTTTGACGACCTACTTTATGGCCTCACAAGTTACAGCACCACAGTGCGGGGACCCACGGGCCTCCCTTGATGGTCCATCTCTGCGGTTACCGTCAACAATGCACATTTCTACTGTAGCAGATCAGCTTAGAGAAGAAGCATTGACAGAAATGCTCAAGGCTTCTTTAATTTAAACGTTCCCTGTTGTTACTGGATGAGGCCTCTGACATCAGCCTTAGTTCAGTTAAAAAGACAGGACTTCTGCTCTGGGAGTCAGCACCTGAGTGCCCATCTTCACACAAGTTCACGAAGGACCCACTACAAGGCACAGTCAAAGCCTTCACCAGTCTCACCTCCACTCACCAGAGACTGGGGAATAATGTTCCCCTCCCACAGGTATTATTCCAGGAAGGGGCAAGAAAGTGTGATATCGAGGCAAAGTCTTCCCCTAAAGGCACTGAGGGCAATTTGTGTGTGAACCGCAGGAACAAACACCTGAGGCCTGAAACCCTCCATCTGCGTCTGCACTCTGACATGCCTACATCGCCGCATGGGGAGGGGGAGCCAGGAGCCCACTCCCGACATGTGCCAAGGGTCTTGGTCAGGGTTGCCCAGCCCAGCCAGCTGCTAAGACCACGTGCACAGTGGTTCCTGAATGTTTTTTAAAAGAGCAAAGCATCCTCCATACAGAAAGAGTTTCAAGTCATTCCTAACTTGTCCAAATTTCAGAGTCTTGGACAACATGTCTATACACCAGAGGTGTGCCTCTGAGTGGGAAACCAAACTTCCCTATGAATCAGGAAAGTAATGGAAGGTAATCCATTGTCAACGGGAACAGGAACTGGAGGTGGGAAGCAATGGGACAAAGGTGCTGTCTTTCACATCATCCCCCCTTATCCGAGTGGGATATGTTCCAAGACCCCAGTGGATTCCTGAAACTGCAGATAGCACCGAACCCTAAATACTCTGTGTTTTCCTATATATACTTACCTGTGATAAGGTTTAACTTATAACTAGGCACAGTAAGAGAATATCCGAATTACCAGCATCACTACTCATGTGTCTTGGGGCCATTATTAAGTAAAATAAGAGTTACTTGAATACGAGCACTTGGATACCACGACAGCCCATCTGATTGAGATGGTTATTAAGTGACTAACAGGCGGGACATGGGCACAGAGGGTGATTCACATCCTGGGAAGGAGGGCACAAGGTTTTGTCAAGCTATTCCAACGGTGCGCAACTTAAAGCTCATAGATTGTTTATTTCTGGAATTTTCCATGTAATATTTTTGGACCACGGTTGACCACAGTAACTGAAAACACAGAGAGCAAACCTGTGGATGAAAGGGGACGACTGCATCACTGGCAGAACAGAGAGCTGGCTGCTCGTCCCAAGAAGAACATTGGAAGGAGAGCTGAGAGTGAAAGAGGAAGGGCCCAGGAGGGTCCCCATGCCTGGGAAGGCACGTGGGCAGAAGGGTCTCTTCAATGGCCCCCTCACCAGGGCTTCCTCTATCCTGACAGCTGAAAGGACCTCTCCTGCCCCCACCTCCAACCCCCTAGCTGACAAAATACTTCTCATCGTAGCTTTGGTTTTTAGAAGTCATCCTCCTTTCTTCCCCAGAGGGGGACTTTTGCCACATGAAAGAAAATTAAGGCTCCCCCAATGTGTTTTGATCTCATGTTATAACAAGAAAGGTTGAAAGTGTACAGCATTCACCCTTTTAAAAATGCTAAAAGACCCCTTTTTAAAGCAGTAATGAAGAGAAGCGATAGAAAGTTCCCAGGAGCTGAGAGCCTAAACTTTACTTAGACCGGAGAACACCCAGTATGAGGCGGCGACAGGCTGGATGGAAATTACTAATTAATTGAACATTAGAGCTTTAAAACTCATCGTTTCATCCTACTTAACTGCGTTTCCTGAACATATGCACATTTTTAATGTTTTGTTAAACTAATAAAAACACAGTCCTAAGATTATTAATGAACAGGCTGGATCCCGTGCTGCCTGGTGACCATGTCCCGGCGGTGCTGCAGGCCTGGCCGCCTCCGGACGTGCTGGAGCAGGTGGCCGTGCACCTGACCTTCTACACGCCGGCTTCAGCCCGGGCCAATGGAACACAGCAGCGTGGCCGTAACCACCACAAACCTTGAAATCACACTCTCCCCCGAACTCCCAATCCCTTTACTGACGTCAACACGGAGACCTGGACTCGAACACCAAAACCAAGAGTCAAACTCATGTGACGTCTTTCTCTCTGAAACCATCACATGATGGGACCCAGTTCAGTGTGGACTCGAGTCCCCTAACTCTAAACACCCCCAATTTAACTGGACACATTAAAGCTGAATTTCTATCTCCTAGATTCTTTATCTCCACTGCAAACATGGCTTAACTTCCACAGGAAAGATTTAGGTCAGATGGAAAGGTCAACAAAAGACTTGTGAAGCATGAGGCTGCACTACCGACTGTGAAACCTCAGCCCATGAAAATCTTTTACTAGAACTGAGAGTGAGGATGGGGGGCACCTGGGTCACCCCGACCTCCACACAAAGACCCCACTACACTCATTCTGGGTAGGGAGGCCGCCCAACTTTAAGGTGGTTGTTTTCCCATGATCTTAACAATCTCCTCTAATTCCTGACAGTCTTCAGGACTCAGGACTCATTTCCCTGTGCTTCACAGATGGCACGTCCCTCATTCCCTGTGGGGCCCCCCTCCCACAATGGAAAAGGCAGAGACCCTGTCCAGGCTGCTGCACACCATGTAGGGACGTTAACGATGAAGGGTCGAGATGTGCTGTGTTGATATGAGACTGTTTTGTTACAAATGTCTACCTGGAAGGCACCTGGGATAATTTAAAAATTACAAGAATTATTTTTTCTAGGACCCAAGCCTGGTGGCTGGTGGTCACTGGCTCTCATAGAATGCATCCATCATGTTCACTTACAAGCATGTGTGTGTGTCCAGCTTGAAGACAGAGGCTTTGGTCAGATGCCCTAAGACAGACACATTTAAAGCTGAATCAGTACTTTACATGTTTGAAAACCACTGAATCTAATTCATGTACTTCCCTGGTGGTGCAGTGGTTAAGAATCCGCCTGCCAAATACAGGGGACATGGGTTCAAGCCCACGTCCGGGAAGATCCCACATGCTGTGGAGCAACTACTGAGCCTGCGCTCTAGAGCCCGCGAGCCACAACTACTGAGCCCGTGTGCCACAACTACTAAAGCCTGCACGCCTAGAGCCCATGCTCTGCAACAAGAGAAGCCACTGCAATGAAAAGCCCACGCACCATAACGAAGAGCAGCCCCTGCTCACTGCAACTAGAGAAAGCCTGCGCACAGCAACAAAGACCCAACGCAGCCAAAAATTTTAAAAATAAATAAATTTATTAAAAAAAACCAAAAGAACCTAATTTGTGTCTGTTTCCTTTAAAGATCAATAGTGTAGAAAGTGTAATATAGCAACCTGTGGTTAAGATGCTAGCCTTTGATTTTACAGCAGAAGCAGTGCTGGAGTGTACCGAGGTTTGTATATAGGCAGTAATAAAGTTAATGTCACAGGGCCCAAAGGTGAGTTTTATACCCATTTTACAGACAAGAAATAGGATCTAGAACTAAAGGGCAAGAAAATGGATCTCCTCTTTCTCAGTCCAGTACTAGGGGACAGTGTGAAGGTCTGTGCCTTGTCAGCCAAAGCTGATAAGCACATTGGTGCTCTTGGGTCACTGGCTGTGCAGGACAAAGGGGCTTGCATTAGTCACTGACGGAGAAAAAGAGGTGTTTCCACCACCAGTTTGTGGATGGCCAGTGGTTTGACTGGCTGTATCAAGCACCGCATACTATCTTTTATGCAGGTAACAACACAATAGAGATCGCTGACGTTGCTGCATAGTTCTGACCCCGATTCACTGTCAGTCCACAGCAGAGTGAATACAGGTGGACAGGCATCCAGGCAGGACTCAAGACATGCAGTTCGTCATTCTGTAAGGTTCGCGGCCCCACAGGCCAAATCCGGCCAGGAAAAGGTCATGTTTATGTTCCTTGAATGGTGGGGGTGACTCTCGGAGACCCAGGTGTTGGTTCAGAAGGTGAATCTCCGTGTTTCTCCCCCACGTTCCTGAGCTCCAACCAAGCAGCAAAGCCTGAGGGATGCCTGCAGCCAAACGCCCACCTGCAGGCATCCTGCAGGGAAGAGGGGTGAACGGCCGACCAGGCTGGATGGGCGCCAGGCCACCATGGAGGCCGGTGCCATGCTTCCTGGAGATGGGGACCAAAGTCTGTAAGTTTGCTGAGCTGGAGTCTGGCTGGGAAATGGAAGAAAAATGACTGCCCTCGTAGAAATTTTACAAAGGAAAAAAAGGTCTTTATTTAAAACAGAATTACAAAAATTAAAATGACTAATAAACATAGGAAATAGTCACTAAGTCATCTAGGAAATGCAGAATGAAGCCTCAGTGTAACACCACTGCCGCCCCCACTAGCGGCTGAAGGATGAGGCCTGAGGACACCAGGTGCCACCCGGCTCGCGTCTGCCGCCCCAGGGGACGCCAACACCACTTGGCCCCCGCAATTCTGCTCCCACATTCCCAGAAAAACCCAGTTCGAGGGAGCTCCATAGGTGGCTGGTCCAGTTCTGCTACTGCTTTTTTTTTTTGGTGAAATTCACATTAATATAAAATTAACCACTTTAAAGTGAACATTTCAGTGGCATTTAGTACAGGTATTCAATGTATAAAAAATACTGGGTTTGATATATGCACTTTTCTAATGTATACACTAATTCAATAAAAAATTTTAAAACAGAGAGACAAAATGGGAATGAGAGCTCTTTCCTTGCTTCCAGCCCTTGGAGAACGCCTACTGCAGATGGAGACAAGGCACACGCGGTACTTCTTCTTTTGCCATCTCTCTGTCCTTTCTTCACTCTCCCTGGCAGAACAAGCTTTGGTCACTTTTGGTTACATCATATCCCTTCTCCTGAACAATTTATGGGTTTTCTGTGCATGTGACAAAACCCATCTGCAACCTTTTCCACACGGCTTTTGTTTTCAGTCAAGCAAGTACACTTCCAATTCTTTGGAGAAAGCAAACTGTTTCACTTCAGTTCAGGGATAGCTCATAAAAAAGTAATAATAACCAAAATAAATGTGTAGCAAAATTATTTTGTATGTGAAAATCACCTATAATGTCACATATCCCCAGGAACTACGTCAGCAACATGCAAGAGCTTTCATACCTGGCACTGGCCATGCTAACAGTGCTCAGGGCGCCTGGGGAAATAACGGTGTGTATTTGGTAACTAATTCCTCATTAGATGGTCTCCAAAGCTCCATCTGGTTAGTATTTGGAGAGCAGATAGTGAAGTTAAAATTCAGTTTCCAGGATTACTTCTTAGTTCTTGATCTTTCCAAGTGGCTGGCACATTCCAGACCCTGGGTAATTATCAACAGCTACTTCAGCAGAGGCAGCTTCTGGATTACTACAACACTAAGCCAGGAGAAAAGAAGGGAAAAGGCTCCCTTTAAAGCAATTAATAAGACTTTATCTTTTTGTATTTTCAATCACAGTTGATGTTTCCTGTTCTTCTTTTTAGTGGTGATATTATTTATCCTGGGTCCTTAATATAAAAATTATATCACACAGTACTCTCTGATGTATGGGGAAAATTATTACATTTCTAGCACTGAAGCACATAAGCCTGTCAGCAGTGAGAACCCAGTGAGCGGGCAGGGCACCCAGGCGCCCTGGGCCAGGTTAACCCCAGGGTTAACCTAAGAAGTCAGGCCACTGCGGGAGCACAGCCGGAGTCCAACCTCAGCCTCCATCTGCAGAGACCTTGCTCCTCAGGGCTGCGTGCAAATCACCTCATCTGTCCAGCGAGCAGTCATGGGTTAGGGTCTCCTCGTCCACGCTTCCTCAGCCAGACGTCCTCTTCCCCGGAAGCAGTGAGCCCACCCAGCTCAGGACGGCTGTGGAAGGAGTCGAGGGACAGCTGGACATGCTCAGGACTGAAGCCAGTTCCCCGCCGGCACGACACGTCTGCCTGTGGCCCTAAGACCCGCGCTCACTGTGTCCAGGTCAGATCTCCTGGGAAGGCTGACAGGGCTTCACCAAATGCTGGATTTCTGCTCAGGTGATCGCTGTGTGTTCTTCCTTGGATGCTGATGCTGGCCGCGCCCCTCTGGCTGACGTGGCGACAGCCTGGACATGGAGGATGTGGGTGTGTATGCAGCTGAAGTGACTTTCTATGTTCTACTTCAGGTCCTTTGTTTCTGACACGTGTCATCACATGTCATGGCCCAAATCTAACTTAAAAAAAAATTATTCTACATTATGAAGCTCTATTCAGGATGTTGTTAATTAAGAGGAAAAATTTGAAAAAAAAAAGGAAAAATTTGGAAATACTGAACTTTTACACGATAGTAAATATTTACACAATATTTTTAGTAATTTTATTTTGGTATAAGTTACTCTATGATTCCCTCCTTTGCCAAAGTAATCAAATAATTCCCCAATGAGAATAAGAAAGCCTAATTTGATTTTCCAAATTACAATTACATAGTTATATGTCAGACTCATTTGAAACAGAAATCAATAACCACAGCAACAACACTGCACATGGCATTCTAGCCCCAGGGGCAGACATGGCCAGAGCCCCCGCGTGAGGTGATACATGTGCCTGGGACAGTTGGCCGGACCCAGAAGACCCAGCCATGAGAGCTGAAGTGAGTGCCTGCGTGGTTTGACAGTGTCTTACCCCAAGTAACTTTCAAGGCAAGGAAGCCATATAATCTCATCATGAGAGATTATTTTCCCTAAAATAAAGAAGCCAAAAAAGCACCTAACCCTGCTTGTTAGAACAAATCTTTAGTTTTTTAAATCCTGAAAAGTACTATATGATGAAGTCCACTCTTTAAGTCATTCACCTTGACACCTATCGGTCTACTGTGCTTCCTGTGAGTCCGCAGCTCCTGTCTGCACGCGTCCCCTCCACGCGGGCCTCTGTGCTCCCCGAACACTCAGCGTCAGGGATGATGACACAGAGCTGCCCCTCCGAGGCCCAGCCTCTCTCCCTTTCCTTCCCCAGTCCCCGGATGACCCCAAACCCGCAGCCACATCAGACTCCACTCCAACCACAGCCTTCAAAGCTCTGGGAACAGTTCTTTCCTTCCTCCTGAGGTCTGGGCACCCAAGTTTCTATTTTTAAAAAGGCAAAATCAGAGGATATTGGTTTAGACCTCGTTAGGGGGTGAGACATTTACAAAGAACTTCCCAGAATCTCCGAGCTCAGGGGCTTGGCTTATCTTGGTCGCCACTCAAACCAGCATCATGAAGGCAGGTCAGGCCACCCAGCGCCACTGCAGAAGATCCTCATCCAGAAACCTCTGAAAGGCCCAGGCAGCTCTCCAGGCAGAGGGATGCACAACACCAGTGACTCCCAAGCTTTTCTCGCGGAAAACCTGATGCTGAACTTGGGGTCTAATAATCCACTGCTGTGGCTCTTTTGAAACAGCCCACTCAGCTATGGGGGCTGTCACCACACCCTCAGAGCAGCCTGTGACCCTGCAGAAAGCACATACATGCTGGCATCACAGCAGCCCGAGGGCCACGTGGACAGCAGGCACAGAGCCCACGAGGGCATGACGCTCCAGAGGGTGAAGTCTGAGCAAAGCCTCGAAGCAGGATGGGTGCTGAGCTGAGGGGTGGGGGGAGGGGAGTCCTCCACAAGCCAATCAGTGCAAGGGACTCAGGAGATCACAGAGGGATGAGGGGTGCCGGGAAGTCAGGTGGAGGCACTGCCAAGGGGCTCGTGTGTGGTAAGCAACGCGGAGCCTGGTGAGGATTCCAGGCGAGGAACTGGCACAACTAGACTGTTTTCCAACCAGAACCCTGGCTGATGTTCAGAGTGGATGGAAGGAAAACAGGAGTTGGGGGCTCACCCAGGGTGGCGTATCTCAGCCTGGATGTGCATGCTCACCACCGGAGCCCATGTTCAAGGGAGGAGTGGGATGCCGTGGGTCTGAGGGGGGTGCCCAGGGTTCCGGGCTCCTAACAAGGTTCTCAGATGACACAGAGCCACCAGGCCTCGGGGAGACAGCGCACAGTCCGAGCCCAGGCAGTCAGGGAGGAGGGGACACTGCCTTGTCCCTATGCTGTTCCCCTGCACCCGATTCTCAAAAGTGGGTCCAGAGCAGGACAGAGGGAGCCCAGGGGGTCTGTGAACAGTGGATGAAGGGAACGTGCCTTTGGTGCCCCTGGCTGGCCTGAGACGGGGCATCAGAGCCAGGGACCGAGGAAAAGCCGCTGCCGTCCCCCCGACCACGGTGCCTGCACTGACGTGAAGGATGCCCTAGCTTGTCCATCATGGAGGGCGTGTGCCTTTCTCCCTCCTAAATGTGCGCATAAGCTCACCAAGAGGAATGATGACCTGATGGTCAGAACAGTGGTATCACATCTATACCTGAACAGCCCCTGGGCTCACCACCTTGCTTCCAGACCACAGCTTTTCTCAGCTATGAAAAAAGGGGGGCTGGACTAGAAAATGCCTCCAGTCCTCTGTCCATAGTCCTAAAGCTTTCGAAAGCCCCCCCCCTCCCTGCCCTAAGCACCCACCCACAGGCTGCTCTGCCTGCTCAGTCGGCTTCACAGCTCTCAGCCTCCAGGTGGTGCACAAACTACTCTCCCCAGAAGCATTCCTGCTTCCGCACTGGTTCTAAGGGTGGATGGGTGGGTGGGAAGGAGCTGTGGTGCTACTTTCCCAGGCAGGCCTGTTTCCCATCCACAAACACCTCTTCCTGGGAACGTCAGAGCCCCTGCTTCACCCAGACCGAGGAAAGGAAATCTAACACCATAGCCATCTTGCTGGAAGGCAAAATGGGTTCCCCTCTTGGGGAAAATCAGGGTTTCTCACTCCTGGTGTTCCTTCTTTTATTCTTTACCTCAGAAAAACTCCACCAAATTATTAAAGCATTAATACAAATTTAGTCTCCTAAAAAGCCTAGTGCAATTGTGGGGTTAAGTTCAAACATGTTTGTAAAAACTGATTTAAGTAATAACCTTTTTTAAAGATTGATACACAGTTGACACGTAACATTATATTAGTTTCAGCTGTGTAATACAGTGATTCTATATTTGTATTTATTGTGAAGTGATCACTACAGTGAGTCTAGTTAACATCCATCCCCACACACAGTTAACAATTTTTTTTCTCGTGATGGGACCTTTTAAGATCTACTCTCCTAGCAACTTCCAAGTACACAATACAGTTTTGTTAACTGCAGTCACCATGCTGTGTGTTACATCCAAGGGCTTATTGATTTTGACCCCCTTCATGTGTTTTGCATAAGCAACTTTACTTGATACGTCCAAAAGGATAAGACAAAAAAAGTTAGTCAGTAGAGAACCTTTCTGATATAAGGCATGATCTAATCTAACAAATACTATCCTCATCACTTCATTCTCTTATTTTAAAATATTAGGCCAGGCAAACACATGCAGGGCCAGATGCACTCCCTGCCAGTTGTCCGGCCCGCGATTCAGCGAGTGAGGTGGGCTGGGTGGGAGGGAACAGGGGGAGACCCCCGTGACACCCACAAAAGACCCTTAGCTTCTGTCGTTCACGTGGAGGAGAACCGGCTGCTCCTCAACCCCCACCCAGGACCACCAACAATGCCGGCCCAACGGCTACTACATCTGCCCACTTTTCAAAAGAGAAATTTGACCAGATTAAAGTTAAATCTCCTAATTTTTTCAATGTTGACAGTTTATTCATAATTTTTAAAACCCTCAGAGACAACAGCATATACAGTAAACCAAACACGTGTCTGGATCCGAAGTGGCCCCTGAGGCCAGTGTGCAGCCTCTCACACAACAAAGCGACCCCATCCTCAGAAGCCACGTCCAGTGGCCACATCGAGGGTTAACGCTGTCATGGGCTGGAAGATCTTCACTGTCTGAGCCCCGGATTAATCCAATTTATGGTGCCTATTCCCCCACAAACTCCATTCTGGTGAAACCAGCCTTCCACCACCACCAACACGCCGTCCTCCTTTCCAACTCTGTTCCTCCCCACATACTGTTTTGTTCCCAGAAGTGGCCTCTCCCCACCTCCAGTCGTGAGGTACCATCACACAGTTTTCCATGACACCTCGGTAAGCAGACCTTTTCTCATCAGATCCACTGGGACGTTTCACGTGGATTCATTCTTTCCTGACAAAGCTGTGAGCTCTGGGTGGTGGGGCGAGGTCTAGCTGGCCATTCATAAGGTCTCATGTTTTTTAAGAGGGTAACAAGGATCCACATGCACCCTATGACATGAAGGCCTCTGGGATGAGTCCCAAAACACACGACGTTAATTAACCCAGAAGAGAACAGCCACAGCTAACCTGGCACTCCCTTAAGTGGGAGGCAGAGCTGTCCAGCCCATGTGAAAAAGGTCTGGTTAACAGTGCAAAGCACAGAACTGAAAACAGCACCACATCCACACCCCTGGATTCGCCCACCTGCCCTATTTCCCTTTGGAGACAGGTGAGCGCTCGACTGGTCTAAACGTTAGGGACTTTCCAGAAACCAGAAGGCACCATGGCAGACCCAGGGCAAACTCAGGCCCCAAAACTGCGGTTGCCCAAAGACCATGAACCCCTTAACCCCAGACCAAACAGGACCCATACTCTTGCCAATTAATAGACTCAACTGGAATCCTGAGCCAACCCCCACACCTGGAGTCCCCGGTCACCCATTTCCTAGATCAGCCTGAGTCCTCAGAACCGCCAGAGCATATGCTGAGTCAGACACATCCTGCCTGACCTATGGATGCCAAAACCCTGAAAGTGTTTGAATTTGTCTGGGATGCTGCATTCATTCAGAAACCCCCGACGATGGACAAGTGCCTACAACAAAACTAGAGAAGGCGGAGAGGGCAGAGGGCAGAGGGCAGGAAGCGTCCAGGCAGCATGCGCGTCCCTTCCCACCCAGGGCTGCAAGTGGGGCAAGATGACAACTCACCTGTCATATGATCATTAAGCTATAATTAGTTTTGGGTTTTCATTAACTATATTCTGCCTTCAAGTGTTTAAATCCATCTGATGCCCTGGGGAGGGGATGGGGTGGGGTGGGGCATTTGCTATACTCCTGTAAAGTATTTTCATTTCAGTTGAGAAGCTTAATTAATGTTGATTTCTACAAACAAATGCTGTTCAGAGAACGTTAATGACATGCTAAGATTATGAGTAAATTAAAAACACTATCTTTGAACATTTTTATTTATTAAAAAATTTTTTTTTAATTTATTTATTTTCTTTATTTATTTTTGGCTGCGTTGGGTCTTCGTTGCTGTGTGCAGGCTTTCTCTAGTTGCCCTGAGCGGGGTCTACTCTTCATTGTGGTGCGCGGGCTTCTCATTGCAGTGGCTTCTCTTGTTGCGGAGCACAGGCTCTAGGTGTGAGGGCTTCAGTAGTTGTGGCATGCAAGCTCAGTAGTTGTGGCTCACGGGCTCTAGAGCACAGGCTCAGTAGTTGTGCTGCATGGGATTAGTTGCTCCGCGGCACGTGGGATCTTCCCGGACCAGGGCTCGAACCTGTGTCCCTTGCATTGGCAGGCAGATTCTTAACCACTGTGCCACCAGGGAAGCCCCCAAATATTTTTTAAAAACAGGTAGACATGGGCTTCCCTCTCCATCCCCTTCCTGCCAACATTCAGGTCCGGCACGCTAGGCAGGTGCATGTTAGGTAAGAAGCCAGTGAGGATGGGAACAGAGGAGGAGCCCGTCTCATCTCGGGGGCTGTGCGTCAGCCGGGGGCGCCCACACCCTCAGGTTCATCTCCAGCCTCCGCAGGTCAGGCTCCTGCAGCTTCCATGGCGCCGCTGCTTTGTTCAGACTCCAGTGTGTCTCACAGGGCAGAACGGAAGCCACACGTCGGGCACCCCCTCTTCTGCTGCCTCCCCAGCTCCCTCGTGCTTCTGCCCTTCTGCCGAGTAGTCTGTCGAGCGTGGTCCCTGCAACATGGCGGCGGCAGCAGCAGCAGCATCTGCAGGCTCGTAAGAAACACAAACGCTCAGAACATCCCAGGTCTTCCGAATCTCAGAGGATGGAGTCAGCTGATGCATGGAAAATTGGAGAACCTTTTTCCAAAATGCCTCAGCCCTTTCCTCCCTCTTTCTCCCCCTTAAAATAGAAAAGCAGTGCTTGGCTTCTTCCTGATGGTGACGCCACCGCCTTCTGTGGGGGAGCCTGCTAAGTGCTTCACACCCTCATGCGTGCGGCACTCATGCAGCGACAGACTGTTACGGTGGGATCCTGATCCACGTTCTATGATGACTGCACCTGGCCTCAACCAGATCAAGGTCGTGAGTCTGAGTCTTAGAGATGCCCATTTATGCTGGGCCCCTCTGAGGCCACAAAAGGCAGCCTTCAGTCTGTGGCAGACACTGGTGGTAAGACACAGGCATGGGACCCATTGAAAGGCCACAGATCAGCCCACAGGGAGACCAGCACCCGTCACTGGAACACACTAAGGGCTGCATACCCATGATGCCACTGTCAGTGATCCAGAGGACTTCCCACAAAGCTCTGCACCTTCAGGAAAGCACCCCGGAGGAGGGTGTGCAGACAAGCTTCTCTGCCTGTCAGCCTGGCAGGGGGCAGGGAGCGGGCAGCACTGAGCATGGCTGCAGCGTCAGCAGCAAAAGGAAGGGGCACGTGTCCCGGGAGGGGTCGCAGTGGGCTTGCTGGCCTCCCAGCACCTTGGGGAGAGATGGAAGCTGAAGGCAGGGTCAGCACCGGCCAGTGAGGAAGATGCTTCTGCGGCCAAGGGGCAGGCGTCAACTGGGGGAGGGGGACATGACCTCCTCACACCCTGTCTTTCAGCACTGGCATGGGGTGACAGAAGCAAGAAGCTGCGTCCCCACGGCAACACTGAGCTTTTCAGATCACACTCCTAATTTCTACTCAGAACCTTGGAAAGCAATCCTGCACAGAACCACCACGAGCAGGCACAGATTGAGGGCTGCGGTTTCAGCTCCTTGAGAGTGAGGAGCCATCCACTCACTGCAGGTACCTCCATGTCCCACGCCCAGCGGGGCAAAGGTGACCGCATCCTTCGTGGAGCTTCCGACCCAGGGGCCTCAGGCTGGGCCATTTTGCTCCAGCTTGAATCCGAGTCGTGAGCTGTGAGGGTTGTGCTCAAACCCCAGACTGGCGAGGGAGTGGCTGGAGGGCTGGGACCTGCATTTCAACCTGACGGTTTTACTCTCCAACCATCCTTACACACACTTGCAAAACGCTGAAAATGTTACTTCTTCATGAAACATGACAGTTAAACTTGAGGGTGAGAAAATACACAGGAAACACTTATTTCTCTGAAAATTCTGGACAGAAGGAGACTCTACAAACATTTCTGCAGCCTCCTATTTGGAGATCTGCAAAAGTCTTCAGGTACATCCCTTCAGATGTAGAGGGTCTACAGAATATTACTTTCTTGTCAAATACAGTCATAGCAGAAGGAGTTTATTATTCAATCTCTTTCGATCCCCAGATCTGTGAGACAGACTGGAGAAGGAGAAATAAAACTCAATGTTATTATTTCCATTCCAAATAATTCTGTTTTTTTATCTTTTGTGATAAAATATATATAACAAATGTTGCCATTTTAAGTATACATTCAGTGGTATTAATTACATTCACACTATTGTCCCACCATCACCACTATGTGTTTCCAAATCTTTTCCAGCATCCCAAACAGAAACTCTGCAACCAAGTCCCCACTCTCCCCTCTCCCAGCTCCTGGTAACCTCTAATCTACTTTCTGTCTCTATGAATTTGCCTATTCTAGGTATCTCATATAAGCAGAATTACACAATAATTGTCTTTTTGTGCCTGGCTTATTTCACTTAGCATGAAGTTTTTCAAGAATTATCCATATTGTAGTCTGCATCAGAATGTCATTCCTTTCTATGGCTGAGTAATATTCCAGTTTATACCCCATTTTATTTATCCATTCACCAGTTGATAGACACTTGGAATGTTTCCAGCTTTTGGCTGTTGTGAATCATGCTACAATGAACACTGGTATACAAATATGTGTTCACGTTCCTGTTTTCAACTCTTTGGGGTCTATAACTAGGAGTAGAAGTCCTGGGTTATATGGTAGTTCTACATTTAGCTTTTGAGGAACTGTCAAAGTTTTCCACAGCAACTGCACTTTTTTTTTTTTTTTTTTGCGGTACGCGGGCCTCTCACTGTTGTGGCCTCTCCCGTTGCGGAGCACAGGCTCCGGACGCGCAGGCTCAGCAGCCATGGCTCACGGGCCCAGCTGCTCCGCGGCATGTGGGATCTTCCCAGACTGGGGCACAAACCCGTGCCCCCTGCATCGGCAGGCGGACTCTCAGCCACTGAGCCACCAGGGAAGCACAACATCTGTCATCTTACACAGACAAAAACAGAAAAAGAAAATGGTTTTTCTCCTTGTGATGAGAACTCTTAGGATACACTCCTAACGACTCTCATATAAACCATAGAGCAGTGTTAAGTACAGTTGTGTTGTACATTACATTCCTTGTTCTTATTTATCTGATAACTGGAAGTTTGCACCTTTTGACCACCTCCCTCTCATTCCCCCACCCACCCTCTGCTTCTGGTAACCACAAGTCTGATCTCTGTTTCTATGTTGAGGGTTTTTTCTTTCTTTCTTTTTTAGATTCCACATATAAGTGAAATCATACAGTATTTGTCTTTCTCTGTCTGACTTATTTCACTTAGCATAATGCCCTCAAGATCCATCCATCTTTTTGCAAATGGCAGGATTTCCTTCTTTTTGTGGCTGAATAATATTCCAGACGCACACACACACACAAACACACACTCACACCCCCCCCCATTATCTTTATCCATTCATCCGTTGATAGACACTTAGGTTGTTTCCATGACTTTTTTTTTGGGGGGGGCTGTGTTGGGTCTTCGTCGCTGCGCGCAGGCTCTCTCTAGTTGTGGAGAGTACGGGCTGCTCTTCGTTGCAGTGCGCGGGCTTCTCACTGCAGTGGCTTCTACTGCTGAGGAGCACGGGCTCTAGGCACGTGGGCTCAGTAGTTGTGGCACGCGGGCTTAGTTGCTCCGCAGCACGTGGGATCTTCCCGGGCCAGGGCTCGAACCCGTGTCCCCTGCATTGGCAGGCGGATTCTCAACCACTGCACCACCAGGGAAGCCCCTGTTTCCATGTCTTGACTACTGTAAATAATGCCAATAAACATGGGGTACAGATATCTCCTTGACACAGTGTTTTCATTTCCTTCAGATATATTCCCAGAAGTGGAATTGTTGGATCATATGGTAGTTCTACTTCCCACTGTTCGAGGAATCTCCATACTGTTTTCCATAGAAACTGGACCAACTTACATTCCCACCAACAGTGCACAAGGGTTTCCTTTTCTCCACATCTTTGTCAGCATTCGTTATCTCGTCTTTTTGATGATAGCCATTCTGACAGCTGTGAGGTGATACTGTGGTTTGGATTTGCATTTCCTTTATGATTAGTGATGCTGAGCATCTTTTCATGTACTTGTTGGCCATTTGTATATCTTCTTTGAAAAAATGTCTGTTCAGGTCATTTGCCCATTTTTAAAATGGGATTATTTGGGTTTTTTGCTACTGAATTATATGAGTTCTTTATATTGGACATTTGGATATTAACCCCTTATCAGATATACCATTAGTAAATATTTTTTCCCATTCAGTACGTTGTCTTTTCATTTTGTTTATCATTTCTTTGCTGTCCTATGCCCATTTTTTTTTTTCCTATGCCCATTTTTAAATTGGGTTTTCTTTTTGTTAAGTTTTAGTAGTTCTCTATATATTCTGGATAGTAAGCCCTTATCAGATATATGAGTTACAAATATTTTCTCCCATTCTGTAGGATGTCTTTTCACTTTCTTGATAATGTCTTTAGATGCACAAGAGTTTTTAATTTTGATGAAGACCAATTTATTTTTTCTTTTGCTGCTCATGCTTTTGGTATCATATCTAAGAATTCACTGCCAAATCCGAGATCATGAAGATTTCCCTCTATCTTTTCATTTAAGAGTTTTGTGGTTTTAACTCTTATTAGGATAATTTTTGCATCTGGCATGAGGTAGGGTTCCAACTTCATTCTCTGGCATGTGGAAATTCAGTTGTCCCAGCACCATTTGTTAAAAAGACTATTCCTTCCCCATTGAATGGACTTGAAACCTTGTCAAAAATCAGTTGGCCATAGATGTATGGGTATACATTTCCAGACTCTCAATGCTATTCCACTGAGAATAGAATTTATGTCTATCCTTATACCAGTACCACACTGTTTTGATTACTGTAGCTTTATAAATTTTGAAATTGGGAAGTGTGAGTCCTCTGACTTTGTTCCTTTTCAAGATTATTTTGGTTATTTAGGACCCCTTACAATTCTGTACAAATTTGAGGATCAGCTTTTGCATTTCTGCGGGGAAAAAAGGCTGCTGGAATTTTGGTAGGGGGTTACACTGAATTTGTGGATCGTTTTGGGTAGTACTGACATCTTAGCAATATTAAGTCTTCCTGCCCATGAATATGCGATGATGTCTTTCCATTTAATTAAGGCTTCTTTAAATTTCTGTCTGCAGTGTTTCATAGGTTTCACTGTACAAGTCTTTCCTCCTTGGTTGAATTAATTTCTAGTTATTTTCTTCTTTTAGATGCTATTTTAAATAAAATTACTTTCTTAATTTCCTTTCAGATTGTTCACTGCACACGTATAGAAACAATGGGTTCCTCTGTGTTAATCTTCTTCCCTGCAACTTTGCTGAATTTGTTTATTAGCTCTAGTACCTTTTGTGCAGATTCTCTGGGATTTTCTACAATAGGATCGTGTCATCTGCAAATCGGGATCGTTTTAGTTCCTTCTTTGTAATTTGAATGATTATTATTTCTTTTTCTTATCTAAGTGCTCTGACTAGAATTTCCAGTACGATACTGAATAGTAGTGGTGAAACTGGCATCCTTGTCTTGTTCCTTATCTTAGGGAGAAAGCTTTCAGTCTTTCACCATTGAGTATGGTGTTAGCTGTGGGTTTTAATAAACGTCCTTTATTTTGTTGAGGAAGTTCCCTTCTGCACCTGTTTTTTAAGTGTTTATATTATGAAAGGATGCTGGATTTTGTCAAATGCCTTTTTTGTTGTTTATTGAGATAAGCATGTTTTTTTCCTTCATTTTTTAAAATGTGGTGTATTACACTGGTTGACTTCTTTATGTTGAACTACAATTTCATTATTTCTTAAAAAGATAATTAATTTCAAAAGATGTATTACTATATAAAAACTATGCTCTGAGCATCATTATTTCATTCAACACATGTTAACTGTACACTCTGGCACTGTTCTAAGTACTGACTGTAGTTCACACCAGTAAATTAAACATACAGATCTACCCCCCTGGAGCAACATCTGGGAGAGGAGACAAAATAAGAAAGATAAGTAAAATACAGAGTATGTTAATTAGTACAAGTGATAAGGAAAGAATATAAAGCAGCAAAAGGGGTAGAGAGCATGACGAGGTTGAGATTTTAGATAGAGAGGGCTATCTAACTTGCAACATTACAGTTTACAAACATGTCCATAACTCAGCATTGCTTGAGAAATAGAGAAAAACGCTCTTAGTGAAGAGGAAGAAATTGCCTCAACAAATGTAGTGTCTTTCCCACAAAAATCCCCTGCCAAGCCAAAAGCCTTATTAGGAAATCCCGTTTCCCTTTGGCTCCATGTCCTCCACCAATAGGTGCTGAGCCTGATATCAAATATAATGTGGGTTTTGTGTGCTGTGAGCCAGTGAGGGCATAAATGGCACAAAATACTGCCCTCCACAACCAGAACAAGGATGCAGAATCCATCAAGTGATAAAAGAGTAGGTCTCCAAAATCATAACCCACCCTTCTAATTGTCATCCCTTTTACTTATTTTTAATAGCTGAAAATATTCAGGATTGTGCATTTGCCCGTAACTCCCACAGGCTAGTTTCCTGACACTGAATGATTCTTTCAGAAGTTATAAAAAGTTAAGTCGTCTTTTCATTTCTGACTCCAACATGCTAACAGAATTTGAACATATTCATCTGACCTTCAGAATAAATGAAAAATATAGCATGAGAATGAAGAGCAGGCATGCTGTTTGATACCCTGATTTTAACATGGAAGCTGCAATGGAGTGCCAATTAAGTAAATCATAGAAATAGACAGAAAATATATCCAGGGTTTTTAAGCAGATATTATACAGGTTAAACATGGCCTAACTTCAATTACAAAACAGCAGCATACTTCTCAATAGCCATGTAGATTTTTAATAGGGAGCTTCCTAGAGAAGACAATCATCTGACTTTGCATCTGAGCAATGTTTCTTTCAGCCTCTTCCAGCTCACTCTCCTCTCTCCCATCACAGCAGGCAGGATAGGCCATGAGCAACGGGAAACTGTACTTCCCAGCCCCGTGGCCAGGCCGACGCCAGGGACAGGTGCACGCGGGGATATGGAGTGTAGCCCGTCAGGCCATGAATTCACTAATCCAGCTTTGTCTTAAAACCCTGGGGTGGGGTGGGGCTGAAGGGAAGGAGGGTTTCACACGCCCCATCTACAGGCCCCATCTACAGGGATGTACACCTCAAGCAGTCCGGCTCTGAAGGCCCCAAAGGGTACTTCTGTAGGTAATGGCTCCATCCTTCCACAGCCGGTCACTCCGAGTGGAAGGCCCTAGGTGCACAGTGACCTCCAAACTATCCCCGTGGCAGACAGTCTCGGTTACGTCGTTCATTTACACACAGAGAAAAGACAGACTTGCTGTTAAGATTTTGCGCTTAAAAGGCAACAAGTATAACCAGACATTTAATAAGGAAAACTGAAGCATTGAAATGAGGCTACTGGTTGACATGAGCTCCAAAAAATGTAGGGGAATGAAAATATGCAATGCCTAATTTTATTAATCAGATTAGAGCAACTCTGTAGAAAATTACTATTCTTTGCTCATCAACACAGATAAGGCAATGTAAACACTTCCCTATTGCTACTGTGCCCAAACACTTCTCCGCTGAGCTATTAGCCAGTGTTTCATATTATAAAAATCGTAATAGAAAATTGTGGCCCAACAGCTGGATGCAGAGTTCCCAGCAATATGGAGAAACAGTTGTGTTTATGCAGAGATCAGTCTTTCAAACTGAGAGATCTCCAAAGCTCCATTTGTACTTAAAAGGCTTGTTTTTTTGTTACCCAGTAAATAACTCATTCATATTCTACAAAGAAAACCCTCTAAAATGGGAGAAAAACCCATATTTAACATTAGGGAGGGAAATGGGGCTGAAAGCAAGAAAAGCAGTCTATTTCCCCCAGCTTCTTGGACTAGATTAAAGCTTGCCTTTATAATTTAAAGTAGCCTCTACTTTTTCCACATTTGTAAGAGGCAGAAATTTCATGAAAGGCTGAGAGGCACTATCCACAAGTGCAGAAATTATGCCAGAGAACATGCTGAGAAACACATTTTTTAAAAAAGAGATCATGCGTCCTTTTCTCTTATTCTGCAGCACATTTTCCTTAGCTGCTGTGTTTTGCCAGGATGGAGGGGCAGTTGTCAGGATGGTCTGAAACCTAGCACCCTGCCAGTGGTCGTCAGGAGTGTCAGGGAACCGTGCCGAGTCAGGATCAAGCGTCAGAGTTGTGCTGGGAGTGCCCACCACAGGGTGTAAATCAGAGTCTCTGGAAGACACGGTGTATGTATGTTCGTCAACTATCTCAAAAAAAATGACAGTTTGGGAGATGAGTGTCAAGAAGTGTTTTTAAGCTTGTTTGAATATAAAATAAAACAACAGAACAGAGCTGCTTGTTCACAGGCAAGAAAGGGAGTACATCCTGTTCGTCCTCAGTCCCGCGGCCGCTGGCTGCCTGGCTCTTCCAGACCCAGGCTGGGGGATGGTGCCAACAACTGGACGGTGGGGCCTGGCAGGCTGTGCCCTTCCATAGATGAAGGAAGAGAAAGGCGTTCTCTTCGGAGACCTAATAGAGGCCTGGGGAAAGGAGGGCCCGAGAGTCTGTCCTGCCCATGCAGGTCCAGGAAGAGGTCAGCCCTCCCCAACAAGCACACACGGCACTGAATCTGGAAACTGCTGTCTGCAGGGAACCATCAATCACTTCGGAGATTCTGACAGGCGACGGGCCTGAGGGCAGCAAGTCACCCTCGGGCTGCCGCCAAAGGGCTGCACTTGCCTGTCAGCTGCCCCCCAAGAACCAGGGAGGCCCTCAGGGCAGCCCACCTCCACACAGATCCCCCAGGATCTCCCCCCAGAGAGCACCTTTGCCCTCCTCCAGTCTCAGCAGCGAACTGTTCACCAAAAGGTCTGAGCCCTCTGGCTCCTTCAGTGGACAGGAGTTCCTGGATGGGGCTTTGCTTGGGGTCTCTGTACTTCTGGCCACATCCTTACTGTCCCCGCTCCGCCCCTGAAAAGCCACCAGCACCCAGTCTGCCTGGCCTCCTGGACCACCTCCCTGCTGCGCTTTGCGGCCATGTTCATCTCAGACCACACCTCACTTCTCAGTATTTATTGACTGACAGTGTCTGAGAAGATCCTAAAAGGACAGAGGCCATGGACAGGGCAGGCTGGGCGCAGGGCCTCCTGGGGCCGACTTCCTTCCCTGGAGGTTGAGGAGCACTGATACAGGGCCGCACACCCTCTGGGCATCTCCCCTTACCCCTGTGCCCTGACGCCTCTGCTGAAGCCCTCCTTACACATTTCGTTTGAAACAGCCCAAAGTGCAGATGGCAGATATCACTATCCCATTTAAGATAAAAAGAAGGAAAAGAAGGAGAGAGAGAAGTGGAGGGGAGAGTCAGATGGGAGAGAGGGAAGAGGAAAAAGATGAGGGAATGTATGTGTGTTTCGAAGTTTAACTCTGGTGCAGGAAGGTAGGAAGCAGAAAACTAGACATGTTGTAGCAAAACATCCTCCCAAAACACTGGGAAGATGTGTGAGGAGAGCCTGGAGAAGGGGTGCCTGGGCTCTGACCAGGATCCACGATGAGTTTCCCACACACAGTAGAGCCCTATAAAAAGTTTCCCCAACTACAGTAGTGACTTGACTCCAGGTGGGGCTCTCTGTAGAGAGATGCTCCAGAAGAGCTGGCTCCCAGCACAGACCCAGGCTGGCAGTGGCCCCTTTCTGTCCCTGCTCTTCAGGTGAAGGGGCACCTTCTCCCACCCCCTGATGTGTGCCTGGGCCGGGCTGGGTGCTGGGACCCAGAACACCTTCCTGGGCAGGTGGAGCTGTGCAGAAGCCTGGATGCCAGCCCAGAGGGGCTGGGCAGCTCCTCCCTAGGGAGCAGGTGGCACTGCAGGCTGCCCAGGGCCACGCCAGCACCTTCGGGGGCCACACCACATCCCATGGGAGACGGTGGCTGGGGTTGACTAGTTGATGTGCTGTTGAGTCCTGTGACCTTTCGTTACATGTGTTCATTTCCATTTTGCAGCTTTCTTCTCCTCTCGTGGGGCAGTATCATTTTTTCCCTGTTTCCGATATTTGCATGGGCCCTCGAAAAGGTGGGAGACTCCAGGCTCTCTGCCTGCATCCTGCTCGGATAGAAACCCGGGTCCTGGAGCCAGGACGCACAGCAGCTGAAGGGTCCTCCGCCCGGCTCCGCTCTGGTGTTGTGTGTGTGTGTGTGTCTGTGTGTGTGTGTGTCTGTGTGTGTGTGTGTCTGTGTGTACAGGTAACCCAGCATCAGTCTACTTTCTATCCTCTGCAGGTGAGGACCACCAAGTCTAACAGAACCTGGATCGCCCAGCACAGTGACGGGCGCACACGAACCCACTCACTGAACACTGACGGGATACCTGCGAGTTTCCATGCCCTGTGCGTGCCTTGGGGACCCAGCAAAGTGCACCAAGAGGAATACCTGATGAATGGATGAGTGACCCACAGGTGATCGTGACTGTAGCTGTGGCCTCAGGGCTGCTGTACAAAAACAGGGCTTCCTCACTCCCCAGCAGGTATGCCCGAGCCCTAAATGCCATGCACGCGGCACCCTGCCCACCTCACCGCTGCCAGGTGCCAGGCCCTGAGGCTCAGGTGAGCTCTGGGGAGGGCCAGGTGGGCTCCTGCACCCTCCCCGCAGAAACAGCCATCCTCCAATTTGGACAGACCCAGCGATCTCAGCAGACAAGCCCTGGCTGTCGCCCACTCACTCGGGTGTCTTTCACCTGACTGACTACTGCAAAGTGAAAGCAAGCAAATAGGGGAGGGTGCATCTTGGTGTTCAAGATTATGAACAGAATGGAGTCATTGGTTAATATGAGCCAGGACAAAACTGCAAGGCAGAAATTCAAAATTCTATATATTTAATTTACTGCACGGCATTTAAATCATCCCTTTAAACTTGGTATACTGGAATTCTTTTGCGCATTTAAGTGACACATTTAGAACCTCTTTCTAGAACTCAGATCAACATGTCATCTAGAGAAACATCAACCACGAACAGGACAGAATCTGATCTATTTGGTCAAAAGGCCACCTCCTGTCGCCACTGCAAACATCTCTCCTCCCCATCAACTGCCTTCAGCCCCAACAGTCGTACTAAGAGGCTCTTCTGTCTCCGTAGTTCCAGAAAGGCAGCACAGCTCATCAAGGAGCTGGGCGGTCCCTTTCAGAGACCACCACCACATAAACAGAACCCACCACCCAACGCGGGGTGGGAGTGGTGCCCTCCTGCTCGGCC
This sequence comes from Monodon monoceros, assembly GCF_005190385.1. Taxonomy (NCBI): domain Eukaryota; kingdom Metazoa; phylum Chordata; class Mammalia; order Artiodactyla; family Monodontidae; genus Monodon; species Monodon monoceros. The sequence goes on along the minus strand of NW_021703765.1, from coordinate 59,916,197 downwards.
CCATTCGAGCCACAGCAGCCCCGAGCCCCCACGGCTTGAGCGTATTTCACTGCTGCGATCACAGATTTCCATCTCCGCCAGTGTGCAGCTAGGTGCCAGACTGGATTCACACACTGCGTCCTAACTGTCCCCCGTGAACAGATTACACAAGAACACTGCGGGCAGGGGCTGGGAAGTGATGAAAGGGGTCACAGTGGGAAAGGCAGACCTGGTGACGACGGCCGGAGTGAGGGGCACAGGGAGGCACTCGTGTGACACCAGGAAATGCTGTCTGCCTGGTGACTTCCAGCAAACACCTGAAAATAATCACATGATTTACAAAGAAACACCTCTTCTGGATAAATGTTGTGTCCAATATTTATCTCATTCAAGTTAATAACAGACATAAAGTCACTGATTCAGGTGCTTTTTTGAGCCACGGGGACTCCAGGGATCACAATCGTTTTCCCTGCCCAGGTGGAGAAAACCCAGGCCCAAGGTGGTAACGAACCAAGATCACTGCCCAGAGTAGCAGACAGAGCCTCTGACTCTGATTCTAAGCCACTTGTGTGACAGGAGCAATGCACAAATCTATTGTCATCCACGATAAAAACAAGTTTCAGTGCTGGGCCTCCAAAAAAAATATCGTTAAGGGTCCTTCCCCTTGCAAACGTCACACCCAAAGTTCCCAAGTAACATCATGATACCGTGTCACACTGCAGCAACTCCCAGGCCTCCTTACCTCTACGATGTGGGCACTTGAACACACGGCAGCAGCGAAACAAAGTCCATCACTTGTTTCCAAAGGGAAAAGAACTGGACCGTGTATCTTTCCTCAAATACAGCCCCTGCTGTTATTCAAATGTTAACATTCACACACAATAAAACCCTGTGACACACGCTCACACACATGCATGATCACACACATGCGTGTGCACACACACACCCCAGGAGTTAGGAGGGGAACAGGGAGGAACTAACTGGTAAAGGAAACAGACATCCGGCTGTAAGATGAACAAGGTCTGAGGACCTACCGTACAACACGGTGACTACAGGTGGCAACACTGTTGTACAAATGAAATTTTTGCTAAGAGTAGAACTTAAATATTCTCACCAAAAAAAAAAAAAAAAGGGACAAAAGCGGTAAATATGTGAGGTGATAGATGTGATAATATACTAGGTGTCGGGAATCCTTTCACAATGTGTACATATATCAAATCACCACAATGTACACATTAAACACCCTACAATTTTGTCAACTATACCTCAATAAGGCTGATGTTTTAAAAAATTTAAAGCAAGCTGCAAAGTACAACCATGACTTTTGACTGTTCTGACTGTGTTTCTTCAACTCCCAGCCCTGGCTGACTGGTAACCGCAGACCCCAGACCCCAGCTCCCTGGTGGCTCCGCTCATCCCCCCAGCCCATGAGCTAAGCGTCTGCCCGAGTCTCCCGGGATCAGGCCTCTCCCCTCGGAGGCTGGATCACCCTCCAGTGACTCCACTCCACGGCCTCCGCCCTGAAATAACCACACTCCCCTCCCTCACTCCCCAGCAGTGAGACCCCCGAATGGGGTCGGGCTTGGGGGGGGAACCCCTCCTAGCTGGTGCAGCTCTGACTATATATCTATTCAACTCCTGATGTGATTTCACACCCATTCCTTCAAACTCTTTTTTTTCTTTTTTTACATAATCATATCACAGCAGTAAGACTCTTTTCAAAACCTGTTGAAAAGCCAGACCCCTCCCCTCTTTACCTTCCCTGTAGTGTCTCAGATGGCAACTTCGAGTTCACCTGAAGGCCACCTGCTCTGTGGACAAGGCAGGGTCCTTCCAGGGGCTCCCCCTCTGTTCTCCGTCTATAAGGTTCCCTTGCCTATAAGGTGGGGCTCAGAGCTAGGTGCTCTCTCAGGACCTGCATGGGTATAACTGCCTTGTCTCACAGCCTCACTCTCCTACTCAAAACCCTTCAATGACTTCCTTCAGAATAGAGAATAAAAACTACTTGGCCCGACATCCTGGCTTTCTGTAATCTGGCCCCAATCTACCTTTCTAGTAATGCTCCTTAAAATCAGCCGTGACCTCCAAGCAAGCTGGCTTTTTGTGACCATTCCCCCACATGCCAGGCTGCTCAGGAAAGAGAGTTCTGCAAGGCCCCCACCCACGATGGGTCTGCCTTGTGCACCCACGCACCAGTGCTGTCCCACACTTGGCACTGGAGAAATTGCCCCAAACCTCTATGGATCTTCTCAAGGGCACCAGTTTACCACTAGATGGAGACCACATCCTGTACCCCTGTACCCCCCCATACTCTGCATCCTGTGCCCATCACATGCTCAACACTCACAAAAATACTCTCCACGAAATACACCCCCCAAAAGGATGTGTTGCTACTACTTAGGGTACCATTTTCTATGAGTAACCACCCCAAACACATTTTCTCTAGAGCACTCTCCAGCCCCCTGTCCTGTTCTGAAAATTAGTCCTGGCACCTGGTTTTTCTGGGAGAAGCTACCTGCACTGTCCATCAGTCCCTGTTACTCCAGGTTAAATGTCCTGACACGAGAACGAACGCAGAGCCACAAGGGACTGAGGAGGCAGCAGCCATTGCTGCTGCGGCCTTGTGGGGTTGCAGGTGCCCTGGGACATCTTTAAAACCCTCTCCATTTTTTAAGGTCAGACTGGCCTTTAAGAACTTGGATTCATGCAAGTTCCCTCCGCAAGAAGCAGACGACACTCGGAATTTCTATCTTCCAAGCACACATAACAGGAAGGGGCTGCATTTTCTTGGTTGTCCTTCTGTGGAAACTATATCAAGTCACAGACATAGACCTGAATCAAGTCACAGAAGGTATATCACTGTCCTTGCCTGGCTCAGCCGCCCGCACCTCCCAAGACAGGGAGAGCAGCCTGCTTCCAACCCTGATGGCTGGAGAGACTGCCGGTCTGAGCACGTTCCCAGGAACAACACCTGGGTTCCCCCAGGGATCTAAGGAGAAAAGGGTCAGAGGTTAGTTCAAGTTCCTTTTTCTCCCATTTTTTAGAATAAGTGAATAAAGGAAGCCCAGAAGCCCCAGTGAAGATGAAGGGATAAAGATAAGGAGGCAACACGCCCAGGCATCCCTTCGGAAACAGGTTCTGCCAATGTGAGGGTGGGGCCTCTTCCCAAAGAGGGGAACCACACCTCACTGTTCCAGCCAAGTCCCCCCAGGAAATCTCGGGGGCCCCTGACACGGGCAGACAACGTTCTGCTCCTCTGATGATGTGAACAGAACCAAGAGGTGTTGCGGTTCACTCTCCAGACACCCAGGCTGTTGTCAGCTGGCATCACACCCCGCATGGCACCCAGATGCCACGATGAGCGCTCCTTGCAGCTTGTCCAAAATGGGGAGAATTTATGCCCTACATGTAGCTGACGGGATGGCAGGCAAGAGATTCAGGGAAGGGCGAAGCATCTCTGAGAGATGGCTATGCCTTCGGGACGACCCAGAAGACACTTCTAAGAGCCACTCTGGGAGGTCGGCTCGCTTGCTGCCTGTGGCTCCAGCTCCTGAACACAAGAGCTCATTCCTTCTTTTCCAGGGATCGTGTGCTTCATGATTAGTTTTCACCTTTGATTTCCTTTTTCTTTCCAGGCAGGACGAAGCAAAGACCACCTAGCTTTCCCGCTGCTGTTAGCTCTTGGGACATGACAAGAATGGATGAAGGAGTGAAAAAATGATTATTGCTAAACTTAGGTTGCTGGGAGTTTTTTCCAAACCAAAAGCCTATGTTGGCGTCTGCTCTGAGACGTAACTAAAAGAGCTCCAAGCCAGGTGGCTGATTCCGTGGTTGGGCCTCTGGGGCGGGGTGGGGGTGGGGGGGTGGGTACCTTCTGCAGGACAGGACACATGCTGTGATGACTGAATCTCAGTTCTATTTCTGCAGTTCCTCAAAGAGGGTCCCTTCCAAGCTTTACTGCAGACCCTCTTGGGTAATTTTTCTGAGGCAAATACATGACTAAGGACATGGAGTCCAACAACAAGGCCCCTCCCAGCTGAGCTGCATCTGCTCTGCCTGTCAGTGCCCCTCCCCCCATAACTTCATTCTGAGAGCACAGACCCACCCCGCCCCCACCCCATTCAGACTGTGAGTTTTCGTGGGTAGAAAGTCACTACTTATGTCACATAAATCCCACTCCTAGCACTGGGGAAACACTGAGCAAAGCGACCATCGGAAGGTGCTGTGTCCCAGGGTGCAGCCGAGTGGGTGCTCATGAGGGCTCCACCTCCCTGCCTCCAGCACCATTAGCAGAGTGGCCGGTCAAGAGAGCCAGCTCTGGAACGTTCTCAGAGATTCATCAGAAAAGAAAGCATGCCAGGTGAGTCTCTAAAACCCTCCCTAATTAAGAGGCTAAACCCTGGAAATAAGCAGTCAGGACACACGGTGTCAACCGGAGCAGCACCAGGCTCAGCAACACACACGACTGATCCGGTCCCTCGTCTGCGTCCCACCGTTCAGGCTAGGGCGTGTCTGGGTGAGATCACTCGGCATCCTGCAGCGGCGGAGCGCAGTCTAAATCAACAGCACCATCCACTTACACCTCTCCCTTCACGCTCTCTCTAATGCCTGATATTAGTTGAGTTTGTACGAAAGCTGATCCGAAAGAGAGGGCCTCTTCTCTCCCCCGACACTGCATCCCCCTCCCCCAGGAAGCAGACTCGCATTGATTTCTGTCTGATTACACGAGGGCCTGCCCTGACTTTCCCGTTACTTAAGCCGGCGTCTCAGTGCGTGTCCTCAGAGACCGGGCTCCGCTCAGGCAGGGCCGTCTAGACAGTATTCATGACCCATCTGTCTGGCAGGCCTGTGGACGGCAAACTCTATTAGAACTGAAGCCGCGCCTCCCGCCCGCTCTCCCTTTGCAAAGCAGGAATCTGACACTGAAAATTACTATCATTGTTGCAGTTCTCAAAATAGCACTGCCAGACTTTCATTAACATCCACGCTAGACTACTAAATATTTAAAGAAGTGGATAAATTTCATCTGAAGTGGGACAGCCCCGTACACATGAAAGCAGTAACAGAATCAAAATGTAAATCTAAGAGGTAGTTTTTATCCAGTAAATTTAGTGTCACAGCAGGAGGAAAGGAAGCCTAGGGTTTACTGAAACTCCCTCCCATTTGTTCTCTGCCTTTGTTTATTTGAAAAGGCAGAGTTGCCTTCCAAGTTCTTACAAGATTTTAATTGACAGAAAACCGTCTTGGAGAAACAGAGGCACAAACCAAAGGGGCGGGCGGGGAGGGGCCCTTCTGGCATGAAGGAGGAGGGTGAGCCTGCCCCTCTGTGGGCGGCGGGGTAGCTGCTGCACCCTGACCTTGTTTAAATGCCATCCTGGGTCATTTACACACAAGCCAGTAATTGTTTTGCCATGGATTCCTTTTTTAAGCTGAAAAAGGGGTGGGCAGCCCTGTCAAAAGAACACACACTGCTGTGCAGAACAGCTTGGTTCAAGCAGAGCGGCCTCTACTACTGGCCTTGACCAAGGCAGGAGCCACCCCACCAACATCCCTGCCCTGGGGCAACACAACGCACTGGGAGACCATCCCACCCTCCCTGTGGAGGCCACATCAGAGTGTGATCCACTGAGGGCATCTGGAGGGGCCACAGAGCTCACAAGACCCAGCGGTGCATCAGGGGTACAGGGCTAACAGTCCACGTCTGACTAAGGGGGGGGCTCTGTGCTCACAGCAGGTGAAGGAGAGTAAGCAGTGGCAGAAATGGAGGCACCCTGTTCACTGGGTCCCACCAGCTCCCGTGTTCACATTTCCACCCTCCTGATCAGAAAGGAAAACGGAAAGGGGAACTGACTTCCTGCAGGTCATATATATATAGGACACAGCTGGGCGGAACTGAAGAAGGGATTAATTACTCCAACAATCTGTAGAGGAAACCTGAAGGAACTCAACAAAACCAATGATCCCTGATACAGTAGGGATCTTGGGTTAATATTTTGGAATCTACTTGAAAATCCAGGATGAAATGAAGATTACCATCGTCTATATATCAATTAAAAACTGCCATATAAACAATTGCTCTTGGAGCCCTCACTTCTATGGGCCTTCATAATAATACATTGTTTGTTTGATCTCCACCCTACAAACCTTTAAAAACTGATGCGTAAATCCTTATCCTACTAAAAAAATATCATGAAAAAACAAAAAACAAACACCTAGAAGCAAAAACAAACAAACAAAAACCACAGCCTGAATTTAGTTCCTCGCTTCAACATGTTCTAGCTGGGTGACCCTGAATAAATTACTTAACCTCTCTGAGCACTGTTCCCTAGGCAACCTTTCTAGATTTCTAGGTTTTGAGATAAATTACATGATGCATGTAAACAGCCGGCACTCAGCAAATGGCAGCTCTCTGCCCACCTCATCCCCATCCTAAGAAGCCACAGGCCTTCAGATAAATTCCTTGCACCGCTAATCATCAGAGAAGTACAGCTATGTTGCTGCTTTGCTTTTGGTAAGTGGTGATGAGATGAGTGGGAAGCAGCAGCGGGTGAAGCCCCGGCTGGTGCGTCCTGGCGCCCGGCTGTCAACATTTAAGATGAGGAGGGAGTGGAGGGCTGGCCCAGCACAGCGCCCTCCGCAGCAGCATTCGGGCTACTCTTCCACAGGGCCTTTGCTGAGAAACACGAACTACTTCGAAAGACAAGATTGAGAGCAACAGCAAGAGTTTAATGTGGACTGTCTGTCAGAAAGTAGTACTGTGTCAACGTTACATTTTCTGGGCTTTGGTAACTACACTATGGTTATGGAAGAGAATGTCTTTTTCTTAGGAAATACACATTTAAGTATTTTTGGGTGAAGAGACATGGTGCCTGCAACTTACTACGTGCAAGGCATTATTCTAACTGCTTTACCTAAACTATTTTACTAAATCCTTAGAACAATCCTTTGAGGGAGATACCAATACTATTATTGTCTTTGTTTCACAAAGGAGAAAAATCAAGGTATAAGGAGGTTCAGCAACTTGCCTAAAGCCACAATCAGTGAGTGGGGACTGCAGACTGTAACTCAGGGCCTCATCTTGGATTTTCTAGTTGGAACAAACTGCAGGCCCAGCACCGTTTGCAGGGCTGTTTACAGCACAGCCAGCAGCAGTACAAAGCCGGTCCCAGGGACACACTGGCAGGAAGCGGGACCTGCGCTGGTAGACTGACCAGGTCACTGATGTGACAAGCAGCACACCCACACGTGCCAGCACACGCGCACCTAATCTAGTCAAGTCACCTCTGGGCCCCGCACAAACCAGCCCTTCCTGTGCCCCAGGAGGGCTTGTCTCCCAGGGGCTCTGCACTGGGAAACCGAGACCCCAGTAGAGCACAGGGCATCCTGCCACACTGCTGGCCACAGAATGAACCCCAACTAGAGTAGGGACATACTCCAGTGAGTTTGGGTGTTGGCAGTAACCAATATACACCGTAATGACAGACAATTTGGGGAACAGACCTTACGTCCCCTCTCTCTGTGTCCTATTCACGCAGGCTGCCAGGGCTGAATAAGTATTCTCACCCTCCAGGTCTACTTGCAGGGCACTAGGCCACGCAAAACACAAGTTTTCTTCATCCTCCGGTCCGACTTGAGTTTTCAAAAATAATCACATTCAATAATCTGCAAAAATACTGATTCACTATGCTGTACACCTGAAACTAACACAATATTGTAAACCAACTATACTTGCATAAAAAATTTCTTTAATTTTTAAAAAGCTTATCAAACAGGAACAGAGCCCTATAGCTAATATAGAAATTAAATTTGCAGTTAAAAGCATTTGTACAAAGAAAACCCTAAGCCCAGATGGCTTCAATGGTGTATTTTATAAAATATTTGAAGAAGAAATAATAGCAATTCTACATAATCTCTAAACTATTGATGCATATAACACAGAGGAAAATCAAAATAATTATGCTGGATGAAAGAAGCCAAACAGAAGAGTGTGCACATTATGATTCCAGTTATATAAACTCTAGAAAATACAAGCCAATCTATAAAGACACCAATCCATCAGTGGTCGCCTGGGGTGCAGACAGGGAGCTAAGACAGGAAGGGACCACAGGAGAGTGACAAACATGTTGGGCAGATGGACACACCATGGTTAATTTGTGATGGTTTCATGGGTATATTCCTATGTAAAACTTACCAAATTGTAATTGCTAAATATGTGCACTTTCCTGTGTGTCAATTATTCCACAAAAGCTGTTTAAAGATAGATATATAGCCAACTGAAAAAACATAAAGTAAAAAAAAAAAAAAAAAATCACATTCATCCATTCACTCAGCACGTATTTATAGGGCCACTCACTGTATATTGTATACACCACACACTGTATACTATATATGCCATGCAACGTATACTATATATGCCACGCACTATGGGAGGCACTAAGGCTACAGCTGAAACCCTTGTAGTCACTGTTCAACTAAGGGCCATGCTGACAGCTTGCTGGGAAGTAACAGAGGAAGGATAAATGGTTTTCAATTCAATTCAACAGATCCTTTTCAAGTGCCGACATGTACAGTCCATGCTTCATTAGGAGTGTCAGGGCTTCCAAAGATGTGAGCACAGCCCCTGTCTTCAAAGAGCTTAACACTTGAAATCATTCTTGTCCACATGTGATGATGAAGCAAAACAGTCAACACCTTAAGAGGGACACAAGATGTTGTAGGGTTCCAAGCAGGAGAAATTATTTCTGGTAAGGGATAGTGACCAATCAGGAAAGTGACCAACCTGATGTAACTGGCAAAACACTAAGACAGAAAATACCAAAAGGACTGTCTGGTCTGGGGGTGGAGGAAGAAATAACTGGTTCAGCTTTGAATGCTCAGGAGTTGGAGAGGTTTGGGAGAAGCCTTACGAGCAGAGTTGGATACTTCATCTGAGCTGGAGATAAGAATACGGGCGTGGCTTTGATGCCAAGTGGTGTCTAGAATTCCACAGACAAGGGCAAGGACCAGGCTGGAACCTGGCGGACAGAGGAGCCGCCACAGAGAAGGAGCAGCCGGAGGTGTCCAGGGAGACTTGGACCCTAAGGGAACGGAGAATCTCAAAGAGGGGATGATAAACCTTACCGACTATGGAGAAAAGGCCAGAAAGAGAAGAAATGGGAAGAAAAAAAAAAAAAATCCATGGGATCTGGCCGTGAACAAGCAACCCAGCAAAAGCAGCCAGGGGAGAGCAGTGGTGAGTAAGAAGGGGCTGGAGAGGGCGGGTGGGGGCGAGCTGAGCTGCTCCAGGAGGGAAAGGGACAGGGAAGGCCCGGCCAGGGCAAGCGCAGGGGAGGGCTCCACCCAGGAATGGCAAGGACCTGAGGGCTGCTCGGGCCCTCCCTAACAGAGGCCACGCTGCCCTTGGGTCTGCGAGGCTGATGCAGCAGCGGGCAGTGGGCTCAGAGGCACAGGGCGGTCAGAAGGCACTTGGGGAAGTCAGAGGGAGGAAGGTGAAGGTGAGGGGCCTGGAGGAGAAGGAAGGATCAGCCAGGGGAGGCGACAGAGCGGCTGGTGAGACCCCTGGTGCTGGGGAACAGGACTCTGCACTCCTGGAGTCTCACTTCCTTGAAGTTAAACAGGCCACTGAGAATCACAGAATCCTAGATAAAATTGTAACAGGGAGGAGGCAATCCTGACTCCATCTTGGATCTGTTTCTTTTACTTTAACCTTTGCTTCCCGCTGCTTTTGTTCACTAAAAGGATACTGTCTAGCAGACCTACGAGAGAATGGACTTGAGGACATAGGGAGCGGGAAGGGTAAGCTGGGACAAAGTGAGAGAGTGGCATGGACATATATATACTACCAAACGTAAAATAGATAGCTAGTGGGAAGCAGCCGCATAGGACAAGGAGATCAGCTCGGTGCTTTGTGACCACCTAGAGGGGTGGGATAGGGAGGGTGCGAGGGAGGGAGATGCAAGAGGGAAGAGATATGGGGGGATATATGTATATGTATAGCTGATTCACTTTGTTATAAAGCAGAAACTAACACATCATTGTAAAGCAATTATACTCCAATAAAGATGTTAAAAAAAAAAAAAAGGATACTGTCTATACACAGTGGCCTGCCTCAGGGAACCCTGTCCCTCTGCCTGAATGTTAAACCAAAGTGCCTTTGTTCAGCAAAGCATTCGGACCCTGTCCACCTGTGGATGGCTGCAAGAAAGAAGAAATTAACACATCCCCTCCCCAAGGCTGGCCATTCCAGGAGATATTTGCAAAACTTACGGCCTTTTTACTTTACTTCCTCATCTCCTCCCCCTCTGTTCTATGAAAGAAACAGGCATCCAAACCCCAATAAGATGGTTTTTAGGACACACTAGTCTGTCATCTTCTCTGTCTGCCGGCTGTCCGAATAAAGTCGTATTCCTTGCCTCAACACCTCGTCTCCCAATTTACTGGCCTGTCATGTGGTGAGCAGAGCGAGCTCGGACTCAGTGACAAAACCTGGGAGCTGGTCACACCCAAGTGCAGCAGAGGTTGTTCCTAAAAAGGTTCCATGTACACAACTAGACATTTTAATTTGTCCGTTCAGAATGACACTGATCACCTCTGAAGCGCTAGAGGGAACCTTCTCGTTATTAAGAAAACTGATGCAATATGAGATCTACTTCCTGGTAATCACATAGTAAATGGGAGTTTCTCTTTATAGAAGTATCCCCACTAGTAAATGGAGAAAAAAGGGCAGAATTAGGTCATGACTGCTTTGCAACCCCCCAATGACTGACGATAATCACATAACAGAACGAGCCCCCCGATGTGGACAGCAGGACCTCAGAGTGCCTTCATTCACACCTGAGCCTCCCCAAACTTGGAGACCCGACCATTGACAGACAGGAAGCCTGAGAGGTGGTGAGCACACGTCCCGGGGAAGCGGGGCACAATCTGGAGCGTGAGACACTGCCACCAGACAGTCCACACCTTCCACCCAGATCAAGGCGGTGGCTGGGTGTGTGTGTGTGTGCGCGTGTGTGCGTGTGTGTGTGTGTGCGCGCGCGCGCGCGGCCCAGATAGGAAACACTCCTCAGGGGACAGCACAGCATCCTGGAACAACGCTTAGGGCCCCTTTGGATCCTGCTTCAAACAAACTGTAAACATAACAAAACAATTTATAAGACAGCTGGAGGAATATGAATGTTATTAGAGAATTATCGTTAATGAAATAAACAAAAAATAAAGGTCCGGTCTCTGTGAAGCCTGGTTGTGAATAGGTTTCTACATGGTTACGAACATGGTCCCAAATACACAGTGCTGATGTTCAGTGACTCGCTGTGCGGATGTCTCTGTACACTGCACGTGACTCAAGATGTCACACTGACACCTTGAACTCACAGTGCTGTGTGTCGACTCTATCTTGACAAAGCTGAGTGAGTGGGTGAAGGAATAAAGTCCTGGGGAGGCGGGGAGCAGACAGCCAGACATGGGGCACAGGGGAGCACAGCTCGGTGACAAGGAGAGTGCCAGTCCCTTTGGAAAAAACTGACGAAGGTGGGAAGAGCTGGAGAGCTGGTTTGGGAAGAAAGACACTCAGCTCAGATTTTAATGTGCTGAATTTATCTTATTTGGTAGTTATTACCCTAAACAGCCCTGGGCAAAAAAACAGTTTCCTTCTGAAAAGTCCTGAAGTTAAAATCCTGGCTGAATCGGGGAACTTTATTAGCATCAGCTCATCTGACTTTGAGATTACGTTTACTAGGCCACCAATGAAGAAAGAAGCAAAGAGCCACCAGTAACGGTGAGAGTGCCACCCTCTCCTCCCACCGCCCCCCCCATGTCGGACCCCCTCATTCACTGGAGGTGAAGCTGTCGCAGGGACCCCTCTGTGCTCACCAGCTCCAGGGCATGACTCCTGAGCAGTGACTGAGGAAGGCCTGCTCTTGCCAATGCCTTCAAAGCACATGGTTCCTTCAAGGCTGCTCAGTGCCTGCTTCTCAGAAGCCAGAGAAACTGCTCCCGCCACCAAGATGTGGCACAGGGGCTTCAAAGAGTAGTGGGTTTGCGGAGCCAAAGCCCAGTGAGGAGGGCCAGCATCACAGGCGACAGGCAGGCTGTGCAGCTGGGGACCCAAGGTCCGTCCCTTCAGTGACAAGGGCAGGAGGTGTGGCGTGACTGGCTCGCTCTCTGCCTCCAGCCTCCCGCCAAGGCCTCGCTCACCCACACTCCACTGTCCTTGGCCCTGACACCCAGCACGCCTCCTCTGCGAAGCCAACGTGACCACGTCCCAGCAGAACGGTCCTCTGTGGACTCCTGGACCACGAATTGCTGGGGCCACTCGGCTTGGTAGCCTGTGTTCACGTTGAGTCGTCTTTGTACGAGTGTCTTTCAGTTCCCCAAAAGACACTCCTTCTCATTGAGGTGGCTTCTCTTGTTGCACAGCATGGGCTCTGGGTGCGTGGGCTTCAGTAGTTGTGGCTCGCGAGCTCTAGAGCACAGGCTCAGCAGTTGTGGCGCACGGGCTTAGTTGCTCCGCGGCATGGGGGATCTTCCCAGACCAGGGCTCGAACCCGTGCCCCCTACATTGATGTTCAGTGACTCGCTGTGCGGATGTCTCTGTACACTGTACGTGACACCAGGGAAGTCCCTCAGAAGTACAATGTTTTGATGGAGGAACAGAAAAGACATGGGAAAAGCTGGCCACAGCATTTCCCTCTTCTGTAAAAAGATGAACCAGCAAGACGCCTTCCCCGTGAAACACTTGGCATAGCCCCGTCCCCACACCTGTGCAGGGCCTTGGGGCCCACTGAACCAGGGGCTCACCTCAGGCCACGGATCAGCAAGGCAGAGAAGCAGTGAGACCACTCAGGAAGGAAAAGTTTCTTACAGCTACTATAAGGGCTTCTATTATCATTAGCACTGCTGCCTTCACAAATGACAGTGACATTTTCTTTCTAACCTTAATTCATTCTAAATTTTAGCAAATATGAAATGAGAGAGAGGACCAAGACACCTGAGCCAGGGCGCATGCCCACAGCCAACAACACAGGCAGAAAACTGATTCCACCCTGCTTGAACCTAAGTGCGATCAAAGAGTAGAACACTGAGTGTTTCCCTTATTTGGGTACAAAGCAGATCAAGTAAATGACTCTTGTTCTTAGACAGGAATAAGGAGAAAGCACTCTTTGTTTTCTTAGGATGCATTAGTCTGTAGACAAGAAGTCCTGTAATATTCCAAGTTCCCAAGGCAGGGAGGAAGTGGCGCCCCCAACAGAGGTACGCCTGCTGCAGACGCAGGCTGGTGGGCCCTGCAGACCCCCTCCCAAGTGGAGAGCATCCAAGCCCTGCCGGGCAGCTGAGGGGGAGTAGAACAGCCTTTGCTCTGTGCTCTTGCCTGGCAGACCAAGGGAAGGAGAGTACAGTCATTCGGTACCCAATCACCCTGCAGCAGCACAGAGGAGAGAGCAGCCACAGCAAGCCCATATGTGATGAGAGGCCCCTGAGCCAGCAGGGGAGCGAGGACTGTGGGCCAGGCCCAGCAAACCCCCTTCAGCTGGCGGCTCCCCAGCAGGCCTTCTGCAGGGGCAGAGGAAGTGGGAAATGCCCAGAACCTCTGAGGATGAACTCGCCTGTGGATGCCTGGAACCCATGCTCCACCTGAAGGAGGCTCTGCCGTGCAGACAGACGGCAGCTGTCACGGAGGTCCCCTCCCCAAGATGTCCCACATGGCAAGCAGGGATGAAGACAGATGAGACGATGATGCAGACCGCACTCTTCATGTGTGTTATTTCATGTAAATCCTCATAGCAACCTTATATGGCAGAAATTATTCTCATTTTGCAGAGTGAGAAACTAAGCCTTAAAGGGGTTCAGGTGCTTCCTTAAGCTAGAACTAGAACCCAGGTTAACCTGAAGCCACAGCCCTCATCCTGCCCTTTGTCATTGTGTCTCCTGACTTTCCAATCTTCTTAAAAGACAGCATATTGTAAACAGCCTCCCATTTTGGCTACAAGGGCACAAGCCTAGTTACATCTGAACACTAGGGACCAATAGCTTGCCAACAGGATCTTAAGATTCCTCTATTAGGATACAAACTACTATATATAAAAAAAATAAACAACAAGGTCCTACTGTACAGCACAGGGAACTATATTCAATATCCTGTGAGAAACGAGAAACCATAATGGAAAAGAATATATATATGTACAACTGAATCACTTTACTGTACAGCAGAAATTAACACAACATTGTAAATCAACTATACAAACTCTCAGAGCTCCCTGGGCAATGCTGAGCCACTTACAGATGTAACTGCTTCACCTGGCTTCTAAGCAAAATTAAAGTGTTCACATTTTAAAAAATGAATGGAAAAGATATCTGGAAATCCGCTTTATAAACCAGGAAATACTGATGAGAAAGGGGAAGAGGCTGGGAGGAAGGGACACCGCAGGACTGCAGCAGTGGCAGGACCTACGTGAAGGGGAAACACCTCCGGGAAGTGCCCCTGGGCAGAGGCCAGAGGTGCGTCCTGCCTGCTTTTCACAGGAGCTCCGACCAGGCGAGACCCCACGCAGCGTCCTGATGTCCTACCCACCGTCTGTTGTGTAAGTGTGTACGTTACTCAAGTCTAGAGAACACAAGTGAGATGTTGCCTCCACTCTGCTCTTCTCCTTCTAAGACCCCGGCTTGAGGCTGACTGGCCTGTATCAAGTGCTCGGTACCAACCAGACTCTAAGTGCTTCCTGTGGACCATCCCACTTAATCCTCACGCCCTCCATGCAGATGAGGCTCAGAGCTGCCGGACGGGGCCAGGCAGGCATGGCTCACTGAGGGGTCCCTTCCTCCTCTGGGTCTAGGCAGGCATACTGAGCAAATTACAGTGTTGACGACCACAAAGGCTACTGCAGAAAACATCGCCAGAGGAAGCATATGGACTAAACACCAAGAAAGCACACAGCTCACCTTAAACTGTCTTCTCAAAGTATCGAGATGGGACTCTATAAGAAGGCTCAATATAAGAAAATGCAAACTGACACAACAGAAACGACAGCACAATTAGACTCCCGATTTAGTAGGAATAAGTAGCAGGCTTAAAACTCACAGCTTTCCCCCAACATAAAAACACAGTGGGAATAGAGAAAACTGCTTCTCTTTTAAAATCCCCTCCCATTTCACATTATAGGATCAGTATTACATAGTCTGATCTCTAGAACAAAAATTTTAGAATCTGTAAATAAAAACAAATATAACTTCTCACAATAATGTCAGTAAAAGTGGGGAGAGAAGTCACATGTTTCCTGAGATGATCTCAGTGGGAAGACCCCTGACGAGGGTCAGTGCTGTAAAACATCCGTGACCGCAACCCGCTTCCCTCAGCCCAGGAAACACAGGAGGCAACAAGCCACTTCCCTACGAGAAGTTTTCCCTAAGAGAAGTTCGGCAGTGTTTCCAAACCACCTTCTTGCTCCTTCCGCTTCATAAAAGCCATGAGATCAAAAATGAATGAACTTTGTACTCGGATTTCACCTTCTTCCAGTTCAAGAAATGCTCACAGCCTCAGTCTGGGAATTCACACAGGGAAACATCTCACTCAGGTTGCTTTCCATCCAATATCAAATAGAAAAACACATCTTCGCAACCTTTTTTAAAAGTCCCATATAAACTTTTTCTATTTTCTTATTTTAATTACTAGTTTAATTGTGGACCCTCTATGTACCTTTCTTTGCTTATTTAAAATTATTTTTAAATTATTGTTTAAAATTACTCTAAAAAATTCTACAAAACCAGTATGAAGAATACTAAGTCAATATATTATTTCTTGGGATCAGTCACTGCTTCTAGATAAGCAGTAGAAAGCCTCTACCAAAACACAGGCCGCTCAAAGTGGAAGAAACTTCTGACTCTCAGACACACCATATTTCTATCCTAAAAGAAAACATGCCCTTTGTGAAAACACAAACCTCTTCTCTTAACCAAAAAACAACATCCTTCCCACTTCCCCAGGTCGCTGCCTCCTAACCATCCCCAAACACAACCAACTGAATGATACCAAGGTGAGCGGGAGGGACTTACAGCTGAAGATGCCCGGAGGTGGATGTTCAGTCACCAGGAGACAGTTTTCTTCATCACTGTTGTCCCCACAGTCGTTCTGTTGGTTACAGACCAGTGAACCAAGATACAAGCATTGCCCGCTGGTGCAGGTGAATTTGCACTCTGAAAAAGCACAATATAAAGCATGCAGTTGTCAATGCCAGCCTGATGCTCTTCAGCTGCTACTTCTCCTTCCCTATCTGTGTGCCATGATGGTCTGGGCACTCAGTCTACCTGGAGAGCCCAGGGAACAGAACGCAGACACAGACTCTTTCGGTAAGAGCTCAGGGGCACTCGGGGCCTGCCATAGCTCACTCACCCCACGCCTCTGACCCACAAAATAGTAACATGATGTGCCCAGCAAGTCATGACTATGGGACTCTTCCTTTGCTTGAAAAAATCCTTGGCAGTTTTTTCCCCGCCACCAAGGATGAGGGAGCTAGTGCAGCAGCAGCCCGGGCGGCAGCAGGACTCAGGAGCTCAGGCTGGACAAAAGGAGGCTCATACATTTTATTTCCAACTTGTCACTGGATGTTGTGAGGCTCTGGGCAAAACATTTAACCTCACTGGTGTTCATTCATCTCATGACTAAGAAGAACCAGGTTTATTACCAGGCAGGGGCAGCACTGACTTTATAACATAAAACATGGGAACACAACATGTGCCCTCTGCTGAGAAGCATCCGTACCAAGGGCCCCATAAGTGACTTAAAGAACAGGATGGAGCCCAACCCAATGCCTGTAGGCTTCACTGAGCATGGGATGTCTGCAACCTGTGCAAATCAGTATTTGAAAATAGAATTTACTTTTATAAGACAAAATAAATTTGCAAACTTAACACATTACTATAAATTTAAGCAATTAAGGATAAAGGAAATTACATACACATGGGCGCATAAACATCTATGTATATCTTACATCGACTGTCACCCTAATTCCGACCAAGAGCTTTTCCCTAGGAGCACCCACAGAAGCTGGTGGGATTCACACAGGACATCCCACTCAGTGAGCAGCCAGTAGAAAAAACCCCACAGAAAGAGACCAGGACCCCCACTGACACTGACCATCACAGCCTCTTCATTTCTCCTTGGTTTTGTCTGTCTAGAACATGGGTGGCAGGTCCTTTCCACTCTAAAACTCCATTATTCAAATAAATAATAAAAGGCTAGACATCAGCACACAAGACCTCCACCCACTATGCTAACGACACAGAGGGGCTGCAAAGGGAACCCCTTATCTGCAGTAAAGAGACAACTTAAATCCTCAGTATTTCTGCAACCCAGTATGAAAGTGCCATCACAATTCTCTGTGTTCACATCTTCCTAACAGAGTCTAGAAAGAGACAACAACCAAAGCCCTGACCTAGTTCAGACCCACACGTGAACACCCCCCAAATGCACATCCACAGCTGGTGACTGGCTGCAACGTCCAGGTGAAAACTCCATGTGCTGACTGTGAACCAGGCCACATGTCAGGAGCTCTGCTGAAGCCCAACTCTGCTGCCATAAGCGGCACAGACACAAATCCAGCTGCTTGAAATTACATTGATGAAGTGACTTTTTTTTTTTTTAACTTAATGGAGAAAATGGATGTCAAGGAAAGAATTTATCTTCCTTTCCAAAAGAAATATTGGAGCTTGGATTACTACCCAACATGAAAAGGACATTAGCCAAAAACAGTACTCCTGATGTTGTTGAAACAGTGATTGGAAAGAAGGGAACACTAACCTAAACTGAATCGAACTCCAAGTAAAAAGTTAAGCACCGCTACGGTTTGAAAGGATCCCAGGTTAAACTCCCACGTTCAAGTTCGTGTGGAACTTTAAACGAGCGCAGAAACGAAACCACATCCACACTTCACTCTGATCTCAGCTTGTTTAAAGGAGACCCTGTCTAGAGTTACAAAATATTTTCAAGGAAATGAATTATGTGATTCAGTTATTCATACAACCAGTATTTTAGCTACTTCTGTGTTCACTGCCAGGCCCAGAGACACAGAAACACAGAGATGAAAGAGCAAGCCCTCTTCAAAGGACTACAACACAAACTTTTGTAAATGTGAGCAGCAACTAACACATGTGCTCACTCCTTCCGAGGACCGATTCTCCTTCTTTGTGTCCCTCACAGTGAGACCGCTGCCCAGCGAGGAACGGGCCCTTGGTGAGTCACCTGTTTGTTGAATAAACATATGACCTCATCTGAGCCTCATAAGAACCCTGTGAAATTATTAGGGTAGATACTATTATTCCCATTTTACAGATGAGGAAATTAAGACTCAGATTAAGTGACCTGCCTATAATTAAACTGCGAATAAATGGGAAAATGCAGACGTGTGTCCAGATCCACCACCTCTGGTCTTAGGCTCTCTAATTGCTGCCTCTCAGTTTCCAAATCTGTTTTCATGAATGTGCAAAATTCATTTGTAATGAGGATGACATGTATGTAACAAAGTTCTCAAAACAGTTTATCTTAAGTAGGCTTAACATTACTCAGAATGCATTAAAAAGGCTTGTGCTACTGATGTGCTTAGAAAGCTTTTAGTTCTTAGATAATGGAAATACCAACATCAACCCACTGAATTTCAATTTCATAATATCTAAATCTTCTCAGTGGTGAGTCATTAGCTGAATATCAAACTAAAAATCTCTCCATCTCATGGCCACTTGAATCAAAACAACTGAATTGAAATTTTGCACCAACTTCGGCTTCTTGATATATCTAGAAATCTGCTATAATGTTATTAAGTGTTAAAGATTAATGCTAAAGCTGGAATGAAACTGCAGACCAGAGTCAAACGCCTGTCCAAGGTAACCTAATCGTATTGATCGAGGCAGGCTTCCAACTCAGTCCTGACTCACCCTGCAAGATCATCTCTACCACACTTTCTACCCCAAAGCCCAGTGTGTTCAGACATTAGGGGTGGTCCCTAGTAACTAGGTTATTGTGATAGTTCAAACAAACTAAGAACCCCAAATGAGAGGCTCTAACCATGGCCGCCTATGGAATCCCTGGGCTGATCTTTCAACACCAGCCTGGACCACTGCGCTCCCTGGCGTGAAGTGGCCTGGATAGTGGGTGGTTCCTAGGGATCCTTAGACTGATTCTGATGGGCAGCCAAGAAAAGCCACTGCCTCGTGAGAAGCAGAGAACTCATTCATATGAAGCCCTCACTCTAGCTAATAGTATTGTATAGCTAGTATTGGAATGTTTAGTTGGTATTTGCTAATTTACTTAAAAAAAAAACACCTAATATCTTAAAATGGGCAGGTATTTTGACGACTCCTGGATATAGGGCCTGGTTGCTATAACTTTGTACTGTCAATGGGATATTTCAGAAACTTTGGGACTACAGGTATGACCCGCAAACTACATTTTGACACAGTATAGAGCCAGGAGTCATCCTCAATGAAATAAAACAAGTCAGAGAAAGAAGACAGAAGAATTTTTCCAAATGTTTTCTTTTATTTTGTCCATTCTTTGTGGAGCTTGTTGTCTATTCCTGCTAAGCAAGAAGTTGAAGGAAATCAAAGACTGTTAACATCAGAAACATTTTGGTTACAAATTCATGGTGATTTCAGATGTATAATATTGGAACAGAATATAGAATCAACAACCAGGAACCAGCTTTTCCTGCAAGAGCTATATATTTAATTTTAGAATTTGTAATATTTAAATAATTCCTCTTCTTTAAAGTCAGGGTTTTTTAGGTAAAGAAAATGGCATTCCCTTCTGCCATAATTCTCTATTTGATTTTTTATTTTTAAAAATCTAGAATCAGCAATAGATTTTAGGATCACTTTATTTGCTTTTAGTAATACAGAATTTTCTCCAAATTTGGAGAATTCTTTAGCTTCTCTACACTCCTACATAAAGCTTCTGATGAATTTCAGTGACTTTGAATTGTCACAGATTCATAAAATTCTAGCGCTGAGAAGGCCCTAGAGACACAGTGGACTGTCCTCTCAGGTCACAGATGAGAGAATTCCTGACTCACCCAAAGTCAGGGAACAAACCTCCTGTAAGGGAACTTAACACCCACAATTTCTACCGAATTTGGGGAAAAACACTTTTTGTCCTAAATGTCATTCTTATTAGGTACAAACTAGTACTAACCATTTGGAGTATACCATGTGAAAAAGGAGAAAGGAAAAGAATGATTAAGAGAATTTCCTTTGTTACTTTGAATTTTATTACCTTTGAAAAATACAAGCAATTTTAAGAGCCCTGAAAGCAGGAAAGAAATGGAATATCCTAGAGTGGTCTGTGAATTCCAAACTTTTACACACACACAAAAAAACTGTATTAAAAAAAATTTTTAAGGACCAGTAGCTTAACAATTTGAATATTCTAAAACTAAACTTGGACAGGGGTAAATACTCAATCTTGACTTGCAGGAGAACAAATGTGCATCTCAGAAGCCAAAGTTAATCCACTTGGTAGAGTCAACATTCTATTAGTTAAGAGGCAAAAAACAGGTACTTGAAAGTTGCTAAGAATAAATCTTAAATGTTCTCACCACAAAAAAGAAATAGTCATTAGGTGACATGATGCAGGTGTCAGCTAACCACTGTGGTCTTCATTTTGCCATATACACGTGTGTCAAATCACGTTGTCCACCTTAAACTTACACAATGTTGTGCGTCAATCACACCTCTATAAAGCTGGGGGAAAGGGCAACAAAAACTTGTTCTCAATTTTTCCTATGCCCTTTTTAAAGCCTTAGTTTTCACAGATATGACCTCAGTCACAAAGTAATGCAGCACTGCATCACAGCCGTAGAATCAGCCTCTTTTGTGAACAGGCAAAGCGGTCCACGGCAGCTATTTCTGTGAGAGTTCATACAGCACCATGGGCTCACTCAGCTCACATGTCCGTCACTCACACACCAGAAAACTGGGAATGATTCTGGCTCCAACATTTCTGATGTTAAATCTAGAGCTTGCTCTCAGTAATGGGGCCTTCTTAATATACTTACATTGTAGATAACAGAGACTAAACTTAGCTGCTAGGGACCTATAAGTGAAGGACTAATAAGGTTCTAAAATTAGCACAAATAATTTTACCACGACCAATATAAGTTTCCTACTATCGCAATGACAATACTTTTATTGATTTATTCATACACTGCCTACTCCCCTGCAAGGCACAAGATTATCTACCATAAAAGCAAAGTTGCACAGAAATGAAAACAGTGAGTAAAAGACAAAAACCACAAACCTAGAAATGCAGGGGACGGAGGAAACCTGTGACCGTAGAGAGCTCTAGTGACCAGTCACTAAACCCAGCTCCAAGCAAAGGGGCTGCCGCGGACCGGTGGAGACCAGAGGACCGGTGGCGAGCGCTCACTGGCCCACAGCAGGAGGCGCTGCAGTCAGTCGGAAACAGACTTTCTCCTGCTTCTCAGACCTGAGAGGATCAGTCACTCTTCTCATTACAGGGTGCTGTACAACAACACGGAGGTAACCTCGACACCAACTTTGTCCAAAAAGGGAAAAGTGCTCCTCAGATTGTTCTTTCCTGTGTGACCTCCTGTGAGGCTGGAATATTAGACTGGTTTCTATTGAAGGAGCCAGAATGACAGGGTCCAGAAAGTAGCTATTTAGCAAATTATGAAGATAAAGATTCGAGACTCTTCAGAAATGAAAAGTTAATCCTTAGGGCTATTCATCTCAAATGTCAGCTTTTGACAGCATGTGAAAGGCAGATGGATGATAAATGCATGTTCTTCTGCAACATTTTTCAACACAAGGAATACATTTTGAGTAACCCGTAAGAGACTCAGTATCTCACATAACATCAACACTGATCTCCACGCACGTCTGAGGAAAGACGTCTGAGACACTGTGGGTGCCTCACCTGGCATCACACGGTGACCTGAGCGGCACACCGAAGGCCAAACATAAACACTGCGCATCACTAACAACGTGCTCCCCTCACGCAAAGACGGTGCTGACTTTGCCGGTCATAAATTTGAAACAAAGGAGAATTTAATTTGAAGGTTTACATTCTATGTAATGAATTAAATTAACAAGCACTTAATAAAAGTCATATCTTAAGTGGTGCTATTGAAACCATAGTTATCCTCCAGAAAGATGACTGTGACATGATAAAAGGACATTTGCCCATATAGTAAGATTAACAGAGAAGAATCTCCCATCAAAGGTAGTAATAAAATTTTTTTTAACTCAATCCATTTTATGATGTGGCTTATCGCTCTCACTATGGTGCTGGAAAGATGGTGCTGAAAATATTTTTAATGTGTCTAAAATTCTCTAACAACCATGAGTGAAAAATATGCCTTTAAAAGTCCAAGGTACTTTGGCTTTAGACTTCCAGTCTTAAAATTATCCTTTAGAGCAGCTTGAAAAACTTACCCAACTTTCATCAAAGCACGATCAAGTATTTTAAAAGTCAGTAAAAGTCCTCTAGGAGTTGAATTGGCAAATAGTACTATTTCTTTTCTATGTTTAAAGGCATTGAATGAATGAATTCTGCGCTTTTCTGTATATAAAATGCGAAAAGGGGTTCTCAATTAGCTTTTTAGAACAGTACTGGAAGCAGGTAAGGAACACCTTAAAATACTCTGCAGAACAAAAAGGTGTATCAATATATGCAACGCACATGGGAAAATACTTCGAAAAGACGCTGAGCAAAATACAAACAATGATACCTCTGGGTGCTGGGATCATTAGTAATTTGTAGTTCCTTGTGAGTTTTATGTATGATTTTATAATCAGGAAAATAAAAAGCCTATTTTAAGGAGGGAAATCTCTGTGAAAACCAAATATTTGTAGCACTCTAAATCCACCATAATGAAGTACCTAACTCCCCACGACGTCATCCAAACAGAAATCCAGACATACAGCTCCAGCCCCACTATCTCAGTCACATTTCAGCACAACGCACATGTGGGACACCCCCACGGGCGGAGCGGCAGTAACAGCACACACACCAGCTGACAGTTCCTGCCTGAGGACCTGCTGGGGGAGCTCTGGGGGGCGGGGGGCCAGTCCCATAGAGCCACAGCCCACAATGTGGAAGTAAGGCTGAGGGCCAGATGTGCGGTCATGGAGCGCCCTGGACACCCTGCTGAGGAGCAGGCCCAGTGCTCCATCTACAGGCTTTAAGTAAAGGCCTCTGAACAGGATGTAACCGCACAGCCCTGAGCATTTAATGCACACCTGTAAAGACTAACCCTGCACACTCCGCTCAATACAGCTCCACGGAGCAGCAACAAGAGTTCTAAGCTGTCCAGTGACATACACGTTTGAGGTGCACGGCCGTAAGGACCACACTGCAGGACCACCTACACGGATGCACAGGTGTTTACGGCACAAAGTTGGACCCCAAGGGGGAACCACAGGGGTGAAAGGGTGGCATAGATTCTCAGGTACTGAAACCGCTGAGCCTCGGGACTCTTCCCCTCAAGCCACTCTTTCATTCATTCTTTCACTCAAGAGTCCTGCACTGCTCTAGCGAGGAGCATGGCCACAGGTGCCAAGGACAGAATAGACAGTCCATTGTCCTAAGACTCAGGAAACTGGCTTCTCCTCCAGCTCTAAACTAAATATTGTGTTTATCCCCAGGCAAGAATAAGAATCTTAACCTCTAAACTCCTTCCTGGTAAATGTGGTACCTGGATTAAAGCAGTAGTTCTGCATCTTTCCCGGACAGCCCCAGGGACCCCTTGAGGACTCAGGGTCTCCAGCAGGAGGTGGGTTGCAGGGTCAGTGAGGAGTCCCTGCAGGATTGCTAAATCTGTGTGCAGGGTAGCTTTCCGTGAGATTCCACTGGAAAACAGCATCCCCCAGCTAAAAAATCTGAAAGCTACCTACTGCCTTACATTCTAAAAGTCCTTTCAGTTCTTAGGATCCATGATTCAAAAGAATTTTAAGAAAGAAATTTTAAAGAATGAAATTCTACTTGAGCCCTTTGGTACTTCTGTTGCCCACTCTTGATTATTCTAATGATTACCCAAATAACAGGTGCTTTCAAAGTTTCTGAGTTCTGGACATTTGGTTACACACTGAGTATCAATACCACCTCTAGCGGATCTTTCGCATCAGCTTTACAAACATCCTATAACCTCCCCCATCTTTAAAATAAAAATGCTTTGGGCCCCACTCTCCATGTCTCCACTCCCAAGGCTCAAGCCTGTAGCTGTGCAGGCTTTGGCCCCATCACTGCACACCCCCCATCACTGCGCCAAAACTGTTTCTCCAGGCCGCGAAATGACCTCCATATCATTAACTCCAGTGCAGCCATGCAGGTCGCATCTCACTAGACCCGCCTTTGACAGCCAGCCACTCCTACCGCCCGGAACCAAGTGCTTGGTGGGTCCAAGGACACGTTCCCCCCTCACCGATCCCCCTCCCTCCCTGATTTGCTGCCCTCTTTTCTTTGCCATACACCCAGGCCCTGTGGTCTCAAGCCATCCAGCCTCTCCATGCCAATGACCACATGTCACCTGTTGGCATCTCCAGGTGGTGTAACACACCTGAACTCACCACAGCCTAGCCCAAAGCACCATCTTCCCGTGCCAGCTGGCTCTGCTAACAACCCCCCATGTCTCGAGAACACATCCTCCCAGCTGCTCAGGGAACAACAGTGCAGTCACCTGTGACTCTTTCCTTTCTCTAATCCAGTAAGAAATTCTGTTAGCTTCACCTTCAAACTATGTCTGGAAACCGGCCCCTTCCCACCATCTCACTACAGTCACCCTGGTCTAAGGGCCATCACTGCTCACCTGGATGACCCCGACAGTCTCCTGACCAGCCCCCCAGCTGCTCCCCGTATCCTTCCCACCAGAGTCTGGTCCCAAGAGGGGACCCAGGACTACTCTGCCCAAAACTCTCAAATGGCTTCTTCTATTTCACTCAGAGGGAAAACCAGGGTCCCTACAATGAACCCCACACAACCTCCCATCGACAGGCCCCATCCACTCCCTGGCCTCTCCTGTCCCCGAGTTGGCCCTGGGTACACGGGCCTCCTCGCTGTCCCCTGAACACACCCGGCTCACTCAGGCTCGCTGTTCCTCTGCCTGGAACACTCTCTCTTGAGGAATCTGCTATGCTAATAACTCCCTCACTTCCGTCAGGCCCACGCTCAGACGTCACATCTCTGTGGGCTTTTCTCTGACCACTCTGTTTAAAGTTGGATCCCCTCCCCAAGACCCCACCCCTACTCCTGGCCCTTCCTATCCTGCTTTCCTGCTGGATTTTTCTCCACAGCTCTCTATTTCCATCTAACATTACATCTAATGACATGCATAACATTTCTTACCTTTTTTTCCCACTAGAACATGAGGGCAGGTAGGGATTTTTGTCTGCCTGGTTTTACTGATGAATTCCCAGAGTCTGAACAGGGCCTGGTATACAGTAAGCATTCAATAAGTATTCGTTAAATAAATCAATGAGCAAAAGTAAAAGCTTGTCGGGAAGTTCTTCCAGGAACCACAATTTACTACTGCTATCCCTTTGAGTGAGAAAAGTTTTCTCTGCACATACATCCTCAATAGGGAGGGGTGTGTGTGTGTGTGTGGTGTGTGTGTGTGTGTGTTGTGTGTGTGTACACATATGAAAAATGACGTAGAAAGAAGACAAAAAGATGAAAATAAAATTCAAATCTATCATTAGCAAATTACACGAGAATTTTTAAAGCAAAGGGTTAGTTAAAATTATTAGCCAAAATAGATCTTTAATTACCTGTGGTCTTCATTGATGGAAACAATCTCTCTCTAGTTGTCAATGTCATAAACGTTTAGGCTTTTTCCCATCTGTCCCTTCCCTGTCCTCTGGCTTAATTCCTAAATCACAGAGTTCCCTCTCAGGGCAACCCATGTGTTCTGGCTGAAGCACTGGCCTGTCTACCCAGGAAGCAGCAGCCCCTCACACACAGCTGCCAGCATTCTGAGAGAGAGTTGGGCGTGGGCACCGACCCCCCCGCATGTCTTGCTTTTAATTGCCACAAACAGGCTCGGGGGCCGGGGAGCAAGGCAGGTGTTTAGGATTCGTAGCATTGCTGACCCTGCGTCGTCCTCAAGGTGACCCCACCTAGCTATTTTTACTATTTGGGTGAAAACCGCCTCACCTTCTTGCCTTGGGCCTCCCGTGGCTGGCTGCCTTGGGTTCTCCAGCTGCCATCAAATTTGCCCTTTACGAATTTTCCTTCTTGAAAACGTCCACCTTTGGAGAACTCCACAGAATCAGACCTGGCTGCCCAAGTGCTGCATGAACCCCTGTGTTCCCTGCCACCTGAAGGTGTGTGGTGGTATCCTCGTGCTTTCTGATGGACAGCATGGCGCTCTACTGCAAGGAGAACTCCCCTGCCCCGTTTTGTCTTATTTCCCCTACTGGTTCCTTAGAAGCCCTTCTTTGTCCCCTCAGATAAACTTCCTACTTCAGGCCTTATTCAGCCCTCCTGTCCCCCAGGAGAAGCTGACGGCTGCATGTTCTTGATGGCGCCCCACCCAGCCAAGTCCCCAAGCTCTCCCACCACACACAGCCCTCAGGGATGTTGGTAGACAGAGCTGTCCCTTCGTCCCCCAAGGGAGACCTTCAAATACTGAAAATAATGGCCTTTGGTTTCCATAACTAAACAAACTCCAAGTCAGGGATCAGTGTGGGTGGGAAGCCATTGCTATACTCCCTGAATGCCACACGTTAGAGGGAAGAGGCTCCCTCTGGCCCTGCACTCCACCCCCCCTCCCCATGCTCACTGCTTTACTGGAGAAAACGGTCTATGTCTGATGATCTAGCCCAGGTTAGACTCCCACATTCACAAGGACAAGACTTTTGTGCCCTGAACATGCTCATCTGAGGTCTTTCATAAAGAACTTTTCTTTACAGCACCGTGGGCCAACCTAGGATTTCTGGAACCCCTCTGCCCGTCTCCCCAGTAACCAGAGAGACTGCTTCTGGTAGAAGATGTAGGAGACTTCAGAACAATCTGACCAATAATCAGGACCAGGGTCTTAAACCTGCCCTCCCCAGTGGAGAGCACGTGCTGGTAACATTCTTACCTTCTGAAATTAACAGCCCACCTGACTTTCTGCTCACCTCTCCCGACGGCACACCAGCAGGGTCCTGTTCCATGGGTGGTGTGACTTGACACCCAAGACCCAGAGCTCTGGGCGTTCTGCTGCTCTTGGTCATCTGGTCTCAAATCTCCTCCCGCCAACTGCCCTCTTGGATCTGTATCCCATCCCAGGCTGTCACCACGCTCCACCTTCACCCGGCTTCCCTGCTGGCCTCCTTGTGACAGGACGGGCCTCAAACACCTCTATGCCCAACTCCAGGGACCCACTCACTGCTGCTATGGCTGAGCCCCGATCAGCTGAACTGGTCACCAGAGCAGTTCCCAGTGACCCCCTAAGTGTGGAAGCATGACCACCCACTCCTGTGTAGACAACACACGTCTGTCCTCACTCCAGCCTCGATGCTCCCACTGAAGCAAGCCCTTTCCATCCTGTTCTGTCCTTAATGCAGACAGAATAGCTTGTCCAGACTGAAAACTCCTCCCTCGAACACAGTTCCGCTTTCTTATCTCCAGACTCCAACCTGTCATACTGTCCACATCACTGGAAGGAGCAAACACACAAAGTAGACACAGAGTCAGGGTCTAATTCTATTTTACAGCCAGTAGAGGAGGTCTTCCCAATACTTTTTCTGTAAACATGGTTATAAAACAGCAAGAAGAATGGACGTGAAAAAGAGACAAATGTGGATAGAATCTGAGTTCTAAAACACACACTGAAAAATTCATTGAAAAAAATACAAAACAAAGTAATTTTTCTTTATATTCAAGTATAACAAAGCACCCTGATTAAAAACGTACCCCTTATCACCTGTGTCCAAGACTCCCTATCTACATTCTTTGCTTTATTTTTCTGTAGCACTTAACACCTTTTAATAAATCCCATAATTAACCTTGTTTTGCTCACTGTCTCTCCTCACTAGACTATAAGTTCACCTCAATGTACATAGGGCATTTACTGTTTACTGTTACTTTCCTGAGGCCTAGAACGTCTGCATGTAACAGCTTCTCAAAAAACATTTGGTGGGACCTCCCTGGTGGCACAGTTGTTAAGAATCTGCCTGCCAATGCAGGGGACACAGGTTTGAGCCCTGGTCCGGGAAGATCCAACATGCTGAGGAGCAACTAAGCCCGTGTGCCACAACTACTGAGCCTGCGCTCTAGAGTCCACGAGCCACAACTACTGAGCCCGTGTGCTGCAACTACTGAAGCTTATGCACCCAGAGCCCGTGCTCCGCAACAAGAGAAGCCACCGCAAGGAGAAGCCTGCACACCGCAACGAAGGGTAGCCCCCACTCACCACAACTAGAGAAAGCCTGTGCACAGCAACGAAGACCCAACGCAGCCAAAAATAAAATAAATAAGTATTTTTTTAAAAAAACAGACTTTAATTATACATTAAAAAAAATTTTTGGTGGATGAAGGAAAGTTTATTCTATCAAGTCAATTGTTATTTCTAAAACATAAATATCATGTCATCCCTTTACTTTAAACCTTCAGCACGTAGTTTGTGTTAGCTGGGCACGTAAGAGCCTTCCTCCTGACATGGACCTGACCATCTTTCCAACCTTACTTTCCAGCTCCTCTACACATGCCCTGGAAGCCAGACACACCAGAACACAAGGACGATCTTCAGCACACACAGCTCCTGTCACAGTGCCTTAGTGCACGCTACTGCTCCTGCCTAGAGTGACTCACTCCCCCCACTTGACAAATGCTGACGACCTTTCAGCCAAAAAAAAAGGGGGGGGGCGTGTCTGTGACACCTTCCCCAACCTCCCCACCCCATCCACAATTAAACACGGCTGCCTCTGTGCTCCCATGGCAACCTGTGCATCCGTCCAGTACAGCGTTTGTCACATGGCTGTCGTTATTTCTCTATTTGTCTGTCTCACCCACGGCAAGACCTCCAGAGCCCAGAATACATGACATCATTGTACCCTCACCTCTAGCACAGCAGGTAATTAACAATTGCTTTGACTTAACTGAATCAAGAGCATGGGGGGCGGGGCAGAGAGAAGTGCACTTTGGGGTCAGTTTTCTTTCTTTCACCTGAAATCTGTCCTTCCACACAGACACACCAGGTAAAGAGAAGGGTGTCAAGAGGGGAGGATGTGCCCCACGCCACAACTTTCAGGCTGAACCAGCAGGGCCATTTGTCTTTGATAATCCGAGAGGTCAGAGCTGTGTAATCACACAAACTAGCATCCACGCCTCCTCTGCACTTCATGTCCAAACCAGGAGCCAAGAGACACTAGAAGGTAACTTAAGTGCATATGTGCGCACACAGGGGAAGAACCTGAGATAAACCAAATACGGACTCAGAACCAGGCAAAGCAAGATCACTGGCCAAAGGAAACCCGGAAGAAATGCCACACATAAGTGATTCAGACCACCACGAGGGCACTCTCTCTCTGAGCCCACCCAATGTGTCTATCCACATGTACTCTTTTTCCTCCTAACAAACACTTTACTTATTTCAGTAGTTTCTGCCTCTATGTGGAAATTCATTTCTATTCAGCTGATGGGCCAGGGCCTTGTCCCTGGTGGCCTAGTGGCTAGGATTCAGCACTCTCACTACCACGGCCTGACTTCAATCTCTGGCTAGGAATTGAAACTCTGCTTCAAGCTGCCATATGCCGAGGTCACCGAAGATCAGAACCAGAAGCCCCTTTCTAACTGTGGCTCTCCCCTTCCCCTACCAGTGAGAGCCCCATGGGACCAGGGCGCTGAGGTGTTTTTCGATAATGATGAATATTTGATGAATAAAGGAATGGCCCGTCCTCCCCTGAGAACCACAACAGCAGGGCTGGAAGGAGCCCCTGAAGTTGTGCAACCCAACTCCCTCACTTCAGACATGAGGACTTTCAGGCCCAAAGAAGGGAGGAGCTGAACACGGTGAAACTGAACCAAACTGCCAGGCTCAGACCCCGGAGCGACCTTTCTCACCTGTGCAAGCTTGGGCAAGCTGGGTCACCTCTCTAGGTCACAGTCTGCATGCCTGGACAATACAGACCACAGTCTCTACCTCACAGGGATGTTTTAAGGATAAAACTATATAATTCATGTAAAGAACTTAGAAGACCCCCCAGATACACAATATTATACTTGAAATGAAGTTTGGGCCAAACCATGATCCAAAACTTTGATTTTTCAACGACCTCCAGGCTAACTGCTTTTCTACTTGGATCATCACTTATAATGCACAAACGTGGTAAAATGACACAAAGACTGAACATCAAAGCGTATATCCATGTTACTCATGTCTGTATACAGAGGTCCTTGCCCCACAACTTACGTGTATTCCCAAATACCACTATAGCATATTATTTCCCCCAATAAAGTGCAGCAAAGTATAACTGAAAATTTTAAGGGACCCCTTTAGACAATGATTCTATAAATAAAGCCCTAAGATAATTTATGAAGCTAATAAAACACATTCCACCTGAAACATTTATTGCAAGTTTATACTGTTGGCAACAAAAGTACATGAGGAAGTTTTTCTGTCATACAATCAAGCCACTACTGAATTCAATAATCTTTGCTTTCATTTATACAAAATTTCTATTTTCTGGTCTTGAGACCCATACAGAGTCTGAAGGTGGCAGGGCTGGACTGAGAGCCCCGAGGTGGGAGTCACGTGTGACTGGCTTGCACACCATCTCTGGCCCACGAATAGATGCTTCTGAAACCAAACTGCTGTCTGGCAGGCGATGCTGGCAAACCATGCTCAAAATACGTGCTCATCGGCCGCTGTTAAACTCTGAACCTGGCACACCAAAGGTGGCTTAGGGGCCTCAACGTGCAATGTGCAGGAGTTTAGCTTATTCTAAAGCTGACCACATTAGCCCTGAGGGCTCTCCACAGGGACAGGGCCTGCAACGAAAGACCCAGAACCATAAGACATGAGGCTGGGGACAGAGAAAATATGAGAGGACATCCAGAGCAGCAATGGAAGACGCAGTTTTAAGGGCCCTTCAGGCGGAAAGAATGATCTGGAAGAGGCCTATCTCAGGCCAGGTCCCATGGCGTGAGCCTCCATGTCCCATGTGGCAAGTCAGATGGAGCACAGGGCCTGTGAGTCACTGGAACCAGGTGCCTGGAACCAATAAAGATGGAACCGAGCTGGCCCCTGGAGGCGAGTGTCCAGGCAGGGTTGCAGTCCTAGCACAGACTCAGTGGCCAGGGATGGAGAGTACCATGGAGCCTGCCCCCCACACCACGAGCACCCCCAGGGCTGGGCTGGGTGGCGGAGGAGAGACTCACAGGGAAGAGGCTACAGACGGGGTGGGACAAACCTGTGAGGGTCTCGGGTGACCAGCAGGAGTGCCAGGGCTCAGCGGGGACACAGGACTCCTAACCGTCTGGGAAGCCAGAACTCCAGGACTACCGATGCTTAAACAGAGGTGAGCTGAGGTCTGCAAAGGCCTCTCATCTCCGAGGCCTCTCCTCCTCAGTGGGTGAGTGTGGTCGAGCAACACAGACCAGGCCAGTGGCATCAGGATTTGGCATGTTGTAAAACGTACAGTAAAGAAGGTAGATAAAAGGAAACACACAGAAAATTACCTACAATAAATGAACTGAGCTAAAAGGAGTCCTGACACCTCCAGGCAACTGCAGTGAGGGCATGATTTTGTGTGGTTTGAAATA
The DNA here is from genome assembly GCF_005190385.1 of Monodon monoceros. NCBI lineage: Eukaryota > Metazoa > Chordata > Mammalia > Artiodactyla > Monodontidae > Monodon > Monodon monoceros. Next base: position 59,884,474 of record NW_021703765.1, on the reverse strand, counting down.
TTTCAAATCATTAAATTATTTGCAAATAAAGAGATATGTTTAGGCCATCATGCCAAAGTAGAAAAAATGGTTTGGTGGCCAGCTGCATTCCTGTCATTTGGCCCGGGAGCGGCCCTCTGACCTCTGACTGGCCAGTTACACCAAAGGAGGGTGACCGTGGACAGAGACGCTGGCACAGCCCCTTCCCGGGGATGGAGAAGGGTGACTGGAGACACCTGTGTAGCCCATCGCAGGGTTAACGCAAAGCCTCAGCACTGCCGGAGTGCTGCAGAAACTGGGTCAAAACTACCCAAGACAACCCCACCACCCTCAATAAACCCACTGTTACCAAGAGGGGGACCGTGGCATTTCCCTGTAAGCTAGATTACGTGTATGTCTCTAATAAAAATGAAACTAGAGCAGCTGTGGAACCACACTCAGGTCGGCCTTCATGGTAAGCAGGTGATGTACAGCAGTGATGCACAGTAACACATGCGTTTAAAACAAGCCTGGGTGCCGTCCACAGAGCTCTCTCCCACACTTGTTCTCAGATTCTCCAACAACCTCTTCAGAGGAAAAACAGTCAGAGTCTTTAAAATCCACAGCACCACGAGCTTCGTTTATTATCCTCCGCAGTGCGTCAGACCACGTTAAATTTATGAGCCACATGGAAGAGCAGAGGCCAACAGTCCTGGCCTGAAATTGCCATTAATAAACAGTCACTTGCTGTTATTGCTGAATCAGTGTCTGGGCTCCAAAGGTCAAGGACTCAAATCCACCTTCAATCGCTGCACCACCTGATCCTTAGCACCCTGACAATCATAACTCACCTCACAGACCGACGGCCTGGAGGACACGCACTTGGCCCTGTGAGCCACCTCCCACATGTCCCCTTGCCAGTGCACGTGGGGACCGCACCTGAGGTCCCAGGGCAAGCAGGGGCAGGCGAGAGTCACTGGGGAGAGTGGCGGCTCTGTGGCTGGCTCTGCCCCAGCCCCACGCAAGCTTCCCCTTCAGGGCAGCAGGACAACTGAGCGCGTCTGGGGCTCCAGGGTGGGCAGGTCCAGCACTACAGGAAAGCACGCTTCCCAGAAAGCAAAGTCTCCATGTGCTCCCCAATGTGGGTGGGACGGACAACAGTGTCCCCTCAACATACCATGCTGTCTGGGTTCTGCACAATGCTAGACCTTCCGTCATCCCTGTAACAAAGAAAATGTCCCGCTGGCATTGCTCGCGTCACCTCTTAATAAATATGGGTTTACAGGCCACTGTCATTTCAGAAAACCACAAAACCTCAGGACCATTTCCCAGTCAAGACACTCGATCCTCACTAGCTGGGGTCTCGAGGTCACCTGGGGGCTGGGGACTCGCCAGGTGTCAGTGGTCAGGAAGGCGGGTCTATCTGGGTACCAGTCAGACCACAGCATGAAATGTGCTGTACAACCAGAGGCGACTTTATCAGCTGCCATAAAGACACGTGAAATTGGTGTTTTGAAAGTTGCATAAGGATCATCACAAAACCTTCACTCAGTCCAAAGAAAAGGATTTAGGGAGGAATCATCTCTCACAATGAAGTAAACCGTCTGCTTTAGAGGAAAGAAAAGAAGTGTCAACGGGAGAGGGTCCAGGAGCACCTGGGTGCTCATGCCCACCCTGGCACCATAACACACCTTCCAGGTGGGCAAAGGCCAAACAGGTCAATGGTGAAACACTCACAAACCCACACATCAACATTCTCTCACTCAAAGTAACTTTTGTGCCCATGGTACTGACATATGAGATAGAGAAAAAGACTTGTGGCTGAGATCAAATTATTGTGACAGTTGTCTTTAAAGAGGTGGTGACACCCTCTTGTGAGTTTAGAGCCTCCATTCTTTCAGAACACCGTATATACTAGTTAAGGTTATGGGTTTGCAAACAAATTCCAACTCTGCCATCAACAAGCTGCACTGCACTGTCTCCTTAAGACTCAGTTTTTTTCGTGAATGAAATACCTACTTATTAAGGTTGCTGCGAAGATTAAACAAAATACTATACATGCAGTGCCCAGTACAGTGTCTGACCCATGGCACATGTACAATAAAATGGAAGATAACAACATATTTGATATTATTATCATCATCATCACCTCAAAAAACAAATTGGGAGCTACAGTTAAGACATCCATGCAATTTCCCCAGTGGTTCCCTCTGCATCAGGAGTGGCAGTACCATCCTTCAAGAACAAGGCTGCTACATCACATCTACTTCTTTTTTTTTTTTTTTTGTGGTACGCGGGCCTCTCACTGTTGTGGCCCCTCCCGCTGTGGAGCACAGGCTCCGGACGTGCAGGCTCAGTGGCCATGGCCCACGGGCCCAGCCACTCTGCGGCATGTAGGATCCTCCCGGACCGGGGCACTACGTAAGGAAAGAACTGCCAACATACCCGTGTCCCCTGCATCGGCAGGCGGACCCTCAACCACTGTGCCACCAGGGAAGCCCACATCTACTTTTATATCAAATAAAAGTATGTCTTCACTAGGTTTCTCTCACACTACATTTTTCTTTCATTACTTTTATAACCCATGTATTAGTGATTTCTATTCTTTGCATGCATTTCTAAAATACTACAGACAACTGAAATGAACATTTCAATAGTTCCTGAATTTGTATAATTACTTTAAAAAAATCTAAACGTAAATTTTTTTTGTTTTAATTAATTGATTGATTGATTTTTGGCTATGTTCAGTCTTCGTTGCTGCGCGCGGGCTTTCTCTAGTTGCAGCGAGCAGGGGCTACTCTTCGCTGCAGTGCACAGGCTTCTCATTGCTGTGACTTGTCTTTGTTGCAGGGCACGGGCTCTAGGCACATGGGCTTCAGTAGTTGTGGCACGCGGGCTCAGTAATTGTGGCTCACGGACTCTAGAGTGCAGGCTCAGTAGTTGTGGCGCACGGACTTAGCTGCTCTGCGGCATGTGCGATCTTCCTGGACCAGGGCTCGAATCTGTGTCCCCTACATTGGCAGGCGGATTCTTAACCACTGCGCCACCAGGGAAGCCCCGTAAATTTAAAATAACAACTAAACGTAGATTTTTGGGAGAAAATCTTGCGAAACAACAGTTCCCGTGGACCATGCTCTGACAGGTGAGCATGTCCGTTGACTCACACCATGACCAGCTCCACGCCTGGCACAGTGGACGCTCTCGTGAACAAGCCAGGCCAGGGAGGGTGCCAATGCTGAGCCCCGGTCGAGGGCACAGGTCACCGCACCCCATGCCCTCAGACATCTGGACACGGCTTTAGGGGGCACAGCAAACAGCGCAGATACAGAGCAAAGTGACAGCAAAGCTGCCTAAGACACAGAACACACCTCTGACTAGAGGATTCAATTCACAATGTAAAATCACACATCCAAAATGTTCAAGAACGGATTCCAGTCTCCAAGGCACCTCTCAACCCTATAGGACATTGATCAAGAAATAACAGAATTTGAAATCTCTGGCTTCTTAGTAAAATATACTTAGAAGGGGAAGTAAAAGTCATTTCCCAGACCACACTAACCATGGGGGTGAGGGCTGGGACTGTGACCTTGAGATTTATAATAAGAAATATATATTTGGTCTTAGTCACAGTTTCTGGCACAGAGCTCCTAAAACTCTTGGAATTTCCTAAGTGATAAGAGCCGTAAAGGTATCCTTCGTTATTCATAAAAAGGCCCTGGTTAATGAGGTGACTTTTCGGAAGCCCCTAAGGATGGGGCTGGTTGCCAGGGGAACCACCTGTGATCAGAGAGGGTTGGCACTTTCAGCCCCACCCCCAGGCCTCTGGGGAGGGAGAGGGGCTGCAGACTGAGCCAGTCGCGAATGGCCAGTGAGCTCACCATTCCTGCCAGTGTAATGAGGCCTCCACAAAACCCCCGAGGACAGGGTCGGTGGGCTTCCGGGTTGGTGAACACGGGGGTGGGGGGAAGGGGGGAGATTTAAGGAGGGTGGTGCCTGGAGAGGGCATAAAGTTCCGCGCCCTTTCCTTACACTACCTTGCCCTCGTTTTTCCCTGAGTTTTATCCTTTAAAATAAATCAGTAATCTAGTAAGTAAACTGTTTTCCAGAGTTCTCTGAGCTGTTCCAGCAGATTTATCGAATCTGAGGAGGGGCCATAGGAGCCTCCAATTTATAGCCAGTTGGTCAGAAGCACAGGTGACAACCCGGACTTGCGACTGGAGTCTGAAAGGGGCAGTGCTGTGGGGCCGAGCCCCAGACCTGCGGGGTCCAGGCCACTCCGGGCAGACAGGGTCTGAACTGACAAGTCGCAGGACAGCCAGCTGTGTCGCAGAGTTGCCTGGTGTGGGAAACACCCACACATGTGGCGGCCAGAAGTGTGAGTGTTGTGTGTACACACGGAAAACAGAAGAGTTCTTTCCTTTACCAACAAAAACCCGAGCCCTGGCCACCAGCCTGCATTCAGCACCAAGGCTGGCCAGTCTATTGTACCCGGATGTCCTCGTCCTCCTCCCGGGCCCTGCCACTCTCCCGTCATCCTGGGCTTACACACAACAGGCAAAACCCACTTTAGGGCCACATACTCCCCATGCCTTTCTTGTAGAAATAAAACCTATGAGGAAGAATCTAAGCTCTGCTGCTTATACTCCGGGTCCTATAAAGACACAGCCGTGAGGTTTCTGCACAGCAGGAAGATATCCCCCAATGAAAGACAACTGCAGAAGGTCGGGACACAGTGGTACAGAATCGTACAAATCACACAGTTCACCATCATATTAATGCCTGATTTCACAGAGAAACTGAGGTCCAGAGAAGTTAGGGAACTCACCCAAGCTCACAAAACTACATAAGAAAAGAACTGCCAATATACCCCTCACTGTCCTCTGGTCCCAAAGCAAACAGCCAGGGTTTTAGTATCTGTTCTCAGACGTACTCTTTTAATAATAATAATATTACAAAGCAATAATATTAAACTATACTAGACACATGCAAATGATTGTTTTTTACCACAAAGGAACAGTTATTAATTACTGGCTCATTATTTTTGTAAAACATTTTTATTTTTACTTTAAAAAAATTTGGAGGATATGGATAAGTAAGTCTAAGAAAGTAAACCTCACATCTAATGCTATCGCTCAGAGGTAGCCACTAGTAATGTTTTGGTGCACATCCATCTATACTGTCTTTGTTCCTTGAGTATAAAAAAATAAAAGGATCATCCTCTTCATATTGCTTTATGACCTACTTTTTTTGCTTAAAAATATAAGCGTTTCTCCAGGACATGAGATACTCTTCTCAAACATCCTTTGTAATAGCTGCAGGGAGTTTCATCATAAGGACATACCATTATTATTTAACCATGTGCTATTCTGGGACTGGTTCATCATATTTTAATATTGCTATGTTTCTAAATTTCAATTCTGTCACCAGTGATAGCAATTCCTTTTAGTCTCCTGTCATCTGCAAATTTGATAAGCATGTTTTTTATCACCTTCGCCCAAGTGCTTGACGAAAGCATGGGGATGCAGCCATTAGAGAGTCCCTGCCTGGTTGATGCTATTCATTCATCGACATGCTTTGGGATCACCAGTTAGGAATTCAAACTATGCAAGAGTTCCCCAATCATGACAAGTATCTGGTGTTTCATTCATTCACTATATGTACTAACTGCTGTCTATAAAGAGCACTGACATAGGAGCTATAAAAATGTCTGCAAAGTGTCAGGAATACTTACATAAATGAGAATTTCTATGGCTCCTGATCACAAAAATACACCCAGATTTGTCATTCCAAAGTTATAATGTATTTCACTTAAAAATCAAAGAGATTTAAAATTTTTTTCATAAATGTCTTTTTGATTAAAAAATATCCCTGCAATGCCAGAAACTGTTTTGGAAACATATCTAGATTATTAAAATCGTTCAAGTTACTAGAGATAAAAATCTTATAATTCAAGATTTAGCTATTGGGCAACTACCATTGCTAAGCCATGAGCTTCTGGAAATGGGTGATTATATGAAAGCATGAATTCAGGCCACAGTAGCAAGGTCCTGTAACCAGAGCTACAGCTTTGTTTTTGAAAAAAGGGCAACAAGCTGTAGCGACTTCTTCAAAGAAACAAAGAAACTCACATGGTTAAGGCAAAAAGGAACCAAGAGCCAAAAGCCTCGAGAGAAGAGTTGGAAGAGAAGGACAAAGAATATTTTTGGTTCATATCTCTTTAAAAGGCAGTATTTAATCCTGAAAATATCATGAAAAGTGCATCAGATGTTCTCATTTTAACTGAAAAGAGACAAAGTATGGCAAGATTAAAAACGGATTTGGCAAAGTCCCTTGGTGCTGATTCCCATCACTATTTTATGATGTCGTTTCCCCGGATAAGGACAAACTACGCTTGGAAACTGCCTGTGAGGTCAGTCCAGCAGCCCAAGAGCAACACATCCAGTATGAACTGGTGGTGCTACCTGCCAGCAGGGTGGCGTCTGCAAGGAGGTGTAATGAGACAGCCTTGGTGTTGGCTGAGGGGCCCGGTTTGGAAGAGAACCAGAGTTGGAAACAAATCCCGTTCTCTACCTATCTGGTCCAAAATGACGCCCCTGCCCCTGAGGGACAAAGCTGGGGTTCTGGGCCTGAGCAAAGTGTCTTTCCGGCCCTCTTGCCCCTGGGCCTCTGCCCGGGCCTCACGAGCGTCTTAACGCCCATGTCTCAGGGACTGAAGAGACACTGCCGAGCCTCGACCTGCGCTTGTTCCTCTCACACTTGTACCAACACTGCCTGAGCAGTGTGCTTGGAAAGTGCCAGAAAATAGAGACTGAAGGCCAAGAACTGACTTCGAATATATAAGTCCTTCTAGTGAACTCAGTGTTTGGGAGATGGACAATATTTAAACAGCAATGATTCAAAATGAGACATAATTTAAATGTACTAAACATATAGCAAACAGTGCTAGCCAAAATCCACAGATTCTCACCCGCATTTGAAGAGGACAGTGCCCCGAGCCCTCCGCCCAGAACTCCTTCCCTCCCTTTTCCTTGGGGAGGCCTTCCCTGGTCACCCCTTCAGTAATGGTCACTCCCCACCATCTCTCATCTCCTTCCCCACTTCATTTTCCACCTGAAATCACATGATTTGCTTGTTTGTTTATCTGTCTCCCTGGTCAACTGGTAAATTCCTTGAATGCAGGGACTTTCTCTGTCTTGTTCACCCCTGTATCCTCAGTACAACTACAGTGCCTGATATACAGCAAGTGCTCAATAAACATGTGTTAAACAGATAAATCTAAGAGTGAGCCTCATGCTGTGGACCTATAAGTAAGTCACAGCCCATTCCTCCATCATCCCTCAAAGTAGGGCTTTGTCCTGGTCAAAGCGTTTTCAGAGAACGTACGAGAGAAGAAAGATCTGCTCCCACACATGGTCTCAATCCTGATCAACTTATAAAAATACAGGTGAACACAACTGGGTTTGTTTGTTAGCACCTGGTTCATTTCCAGCCATGGGCTCCCATCGTAAAAACTCTTTTCTTGGAGTGTCTCCTTCCCTGTTATAACACTTAAGAGTCCTGTCTGCTCACCTGTGAACGATGCTACTTAAACACAGGGACTCGCCCGGTGCCAGCAAGTCTGGGCTCCACACCAAGTACCAGCTTCCTGGGGGTGCAACCCGAAATTCACCCCTCTGGACTTTGACCCAAGCCCAAATTCCTGCTGCAAACGGAAATTCCTAAAGGCCTCCAGGATCTTAAAGGGACAGAGGGAAGTACATAAAAACCCTCATGGCACTCTTTTAAAATGCAGAAATAAAATCACCAGATCGTGCATGCTTCTCTTTCTTTCCACAGTTAAGAATAACTTAATTGTACAAACGTATATGACATGGGCATGCTGCCCAGGAGAAGCCTGCGTCCAAGTAAACTATGCGGTGCTTTTATTAAATAAAACGTTGTCCTGTTTTGTAAGTCATTTCGCCATTATAGTCCCAGTGCCTAGCTTGGTGCCTGCATGAAATTCAGTAAAAATCAATGAGAGAACTAGCGCTGATGGGCTGGCTCTCCAACCCAGGAATGTTCTTCTGCACATCAAGCAGGAAGAATAGTAACAGGAAAGATATAGAATCTAAACTGCTTAGCAGCATGTATGTTTAAATTACATTTATGCCTTATTATAAACTATAGCAAAAATGTATTTAAATGACCAATATGTACTAAAGGTTCTCACTGTAGGGGGAAATCCATCTTCATAGAACTCATTCAGGACAATTAATTGTGTGAGAATATTAAGTTCAACTTACAAGGAGTAACCAAGATCAGAGGTTTGCTTAGCAAATGAACTAGAAAGGCATATATTCACATGGTATATTCACACCACAAATTTCAATACTGTCGCCATCATTCAAAACCCTTTCGAACAGCTCTTCTGGAAATGTCCTCAGATCCCATAGGCAAACTCCACTGACAGTGGGTTGAGGTTTTCAGAGGCAGCAAAATTCATTTGGAGGCCAAGTCGTGTAAATGAGATGAGTCTAAGCTAACAGCTGCCTGTTGCCGCACAGTCAGGTGTTGAGTAACAGCAGCATCCTTGAGATAACAGTAACTATTTATCACATATTTACCATATGTCTGTGTTTACCTGCATAAACTCATGCATTTTCCAAACAACAATGATAATGAATATTATCATTATTCTCATGTTATATGTGAGGAAAGTGAGGCACAGAGAGGTTAAGTTACTCACCCCATGCCACATAGGCTGCTATGGCAGAGCCAGGATTTGAATCCAGGTAGTCTGGAAAAGAGGTCACGTATGTTTAAGCACACTACTGTCCTAACTCTCTCTAAAGAAAAATAAAATACACACACACACACACATACATGGCATGACTTAAGATGACTACTACTTAGAATATCACTGACTTAGATATCAAAGTTTTAGATACCTTGTGGAAAAGGGTCATAAATGAGATATGTGTATGTTATAGTTGGGGAGTGGGTAGAAAGAGCTCTTTCTTCTTCCAGTGAGACTCCTGAGAAGGCGGCCAAGAATCTAGCCACCATCTCACTGGTGGGCTTTACATCCTGGTTTTGTGAGAATTAGCATGACCAATCTTATAGGCAGATAAGAAACACTAAACAGTCAAAGCAATCTTAAGAAGAACAAAGCTGGAGGCATCATGCTCCCTGGTTTCAAACTATATTACAAAGATTTACTTAAGACAATGTGGTATTTATTGACATAAAAACAGACACACAGATCAATGGAACAGAGAGCCCAGAAATAAACCTACACATACATGATCAATTAATTTACAACAAAGGAACTGAGAATATACAATGTGGAAATGATAATCTCTTCAATAAATGATGTTAGGAAAATTGGATATCCACATGCAAAAGAATGAAACTGGACCACTACCTTACACCATACATAAAAATCAATTCAAAATGGATTAAAGACTTGAATGCAAGACCTGAAACCATGAAACTCCTAGAAGAAAATATAGGCAGTAAGCTCCTTGACATCAGTCTTGTTAATGATTTTTTGAATCTGCACCAAAAGCAAAAGCAGCGAAAGCAAAAACAAATTAAGTGGGACTACATCAAACTAAAAAGTTTCTGCACGACAAAGGAAACCATCAACAGAATGAAAAGGCAACCTACGGAATGGGAGAAAATACTTGTAAGTCATTTATCTGATATGGGGCTAATACCTAAACTATATAAAGAACTCATACAACTCAACAGAAACAGAACAATCAGATTTTTTTTAATGGGCAGATCTGAATAGACATTTCCCCAAAGAAGACATACAGATGGTCAACAGGCACATGAAAAGATGCTCAACATCACTAATCATCAGGGAAATGCAAACCAAAACTAGGAGATACCACCTCACACCTGTCAGAATGGCTATCATGAAAAAGAAATAACAAGTGTTCGCAAGGATGTGGAGAAAGGGAGCAGTTGTGCACTGCTGTGGTAAAGTAAATTGCTGCAGCCACTGTGGAAAACAGTATGGAGTTTCCTCAAAAAATTAAAAATAGAACTACCATATGGCTCGGCAATTCCACTCCTGGGTATTCATCCAGAGAAAGTGAAAACACTAATTTGAAAAGATACACGCACCCCAATGTTCACTGCAGCATTATTTACAATAGCCAAGGCATGGAGACAACCTAAGAGTCCACTGAAGGATGAATGGATAAAGACAGTTATGTGTTAACTGACTTTCCAGACATTAAATATATGGCGTGTGTATGTATGTGTGTTTGTATGTGGATGCATAGAGTGAGGAGAGAGAGTTAATATATATACTGTCTACACATTTTATACCATTTCCCACTACAGGCTTGTGGTGAAAAGGGGCCAGTCCCCCTCGGCCAAGCTAACACAGCCTTACCCGACACGCACTTCTAGTGGGTGCAGTCTGCCCTCGATATAACTGATTCATACTTTCCTTCTCATTTTCACTCTCTTCTTTCCTCTCTAACTATTCCTTTCACTGTCTATCAATCTTTGTCTTTTCTTAAATTCCCTCGTTTCAGAGTCCAAAATGTTATACCAATGGAGAGATTTTATCAGGGTTAGGTTAGGTTTGGAGTTGGTGCTGGAAGAGACAGTTTCTGGTATAAAACAACAGGAACAAAACCCTATGTCCTATCCTCTCACCATTACTTCTGGCAAACACAGTAATGCTTTTCTGTTCACCAAGCTAAGCCCACTGTCCTCTTTGTAGCTAAATGATCTACATACAGTCGCCCCTCCATATCCTCGTGGGACTGGTTCCAGGACCCCAGCAGACACCAAAACCTGCGGATGCTCAAGTCCCACAGTCAGGAGTCTGCATCTTTCGATTCAGTATCCAGAGGCCATGGACAAGGAGCCAACTGTACATAAACTTTCAAAATATTATGAGGAAAAATATTACAAGAAGCTTAATAATACAGATATCAGTATTCCTTAGCTACAAGCAACAGTAACAAATTCAGTTGCTAACTAAAGGACAAAAGAAAGAAAAGAGAAAAAAAAGAAAGAACAAGCAAGCTGGCCAGGTGGATTTATGGTCTGGTGGCTGAAGAGCCAGGCACGGGCACTGAGGTGATCTGTACAGCAGGAGCTGCCATCAGATGGTCTGGTTCTAACTGCCTTCCCGGCCTGCATGTCTGTGCTCTTGACCGCTCTGGCGTAGCTGGTCTCTGGGGCCCGTGGCTGACAGCTCCCTATAACCAGGCAGAGAGCCAGAAGGACAGCACCCATGAGGAATGGGTGCTGGGAAAGAGAAGTCCACACAGTCTAACAACTGACTGGACAACATACACACATGCCCTTCTTTCCATAAACACTATTTGAAAATATTTCCAGTATAATGCAAATCTTTCAGGAAAAAATACACTAAACAAAGAAAAAACAACTCCCCCTATCCCACACTGCCTGACTGCCAACCCCATGTTGTCATGTTGCTGAAGTCTCATGAATCGGCTCTACAGTGGTTCTGTCCACCACAGCTGGAGTCACTGGGGGCTGAGAAGGGGGGGCAGTGAGGAGGGGGTGCAAGGGCAGAGCTGGCCCAGGACCTCTCTCTCCAGACCCGGAGGGGTTGGTGGGTTGTCTCCAGCACACGTGGCCACACACGGAACCTCTCCTTAGCTATTCAGAACCAAGGCGTGGACCTGAGGAGTCCGGTCAGGTCCAGTTGGTCGGACCTTTCTTAAGAGAGCGAGGAGGCTGTGGCAGCTGTAGGGGTTGAATGGGGGGCCCCAGAAACAAAGGCTACTCTCTGCTAACTTCAAAGGCAGCCAGGGATTGCCTGGGCTGGAATAACACACGGGGCACCAGTACGGAATTCCTTCTCCTGCTCCAGGCCAGACGGCCTGCCTGTCTAACAACGAGCTCCCGGACGTGAGGTGAACGCTGGGAAGGAGGGTCTCAGTCCCTCCCAGAATCTGGTCTTTTCTCTCCCTCCGGCCTAGGAAGGGGCTTCATTTCCACCTCACGGCCATGCTGCTCCCCTGTGGAGCCTCCTCTGCGAAGGTGGGAAGAGGCACCGATCTGGCCACCAATTGCTCTGAGGGCACCCACGACCCCGTGTGTCTGAATCTAACATGTGCTTTCTGGCGGCCTGGTCCCCGTACCTCCTTCACCCAGCCCTCCCCCTCAGCCCTTCCTCCGGCTTTGAACTTCAAGAGACAGCATTGTGCACACTCCCTGACTCTGCTTCCTCAGTGCCCAGCCCCACATCCACCCAGTCCCCTTGGGCCGCATCCTGGCAGCTGCCCTGAACGGCCCATGCCCTGCTGAACCCTCCATGGGGCACATTCTACCCCAGCCCCTCTCTCCTTGGCTCTGAGCCATCGCTCTGTAACTTCATCCCCTCTTGCCCTCACTGATTACCCGATGAAAAGTACCCTGTTGCTTCCATGCAGAAGCACTAGAAACAAGATGAAGCTTATGAAGCGTGTTATCCAAGATGAGGCCCGTGGAGTGGACGTCTCTTTCAGAAAGGCCCAGCGCAGGCTCCACCTCTCAGATGCCAGTGGGCTCTGGGCGAGGTCTGGAAGCATGTGTGTGATGATGGGCAGCAACAGAGCCCATGGGCTTGACGGTCTCTGGGCAGTAAATGCAGGGTCCTCGGGAGACGCTGAGTGTGCGCACATGTGCACATGGCTGCAAGGAGAGCCGAGGACTCGGGAGAAATGGGGACGCAGCGTCAGCTCCCATGGCCCCGAGACCACGGGGGAACATGCTCTGGGGCACCACCCACAGGGACCTGGCGGCAAGGCTCCACTTGACGGTGGAGTTCGTGGGTCCTGCTCCATGATGGGGGGGTGGATCCCAGGGTGACAGAAGCAGGAAGTGGGGTCTCCTGGAAGGGAGGAAGGCATTTTACAGGGAAGGCCTCAGACATCTCTCTGAAGAGGTAGAGACAGAGCTGCGTCCACACAGGAGGCAGCAGGAGGAGGCTGTGCCCCTGAGAGGGTCACCTGTGAAGCGTGTAACCTGCTTTTCTGCCTAAGTCTGTAGATCTCCTTATTTGATGTATTCAGTGCGCATTGTAAATGTTTTCCTCCTATTCTGTAGCTCCAGCTGCTACCTGCAGCCATCGGTAAAGCGCTGGCCTCACCTCTGCGAGAACGGCTGGCTGGTCAGCATGGGCATCGGCTGGAGGGCAGCCCCAGGCTCGCCTGCGGGAGACATCGAGGTGGTGGGGGGCGGAGCAGGCCTCTGCGGCGCACACAGTGCTCAGCCACACACTGCCCATCCCAAACCCCACGCCCGGCCTTGATGACAGCTGGACACGCAGGTTCACACCCCACCACACGCCCAACGTTTCCACCAACACGTCCCGAAGTACCTCGACTCAATTCAACCGTGACTACACGAGGCGTCCCTGCCACACTTTGTCCTCCCCGTCCCACCTGGCTCAGGAGACCCCCACCTGTCCTCCAGGCAGCTCAGCTGGACATCTCGCCCCAGCCTTGGCACATCCTCTCCCTCGTAGCCGTCTCCAGGCAGTCTCTGTGCATGAGCGCCTGCCCCAGAGTTGGTCGTCTCTCGCTCACGCCCCTTCTTCCCAGCTCCAACAAGGTCTGGCCCTGTTCACAGCCTACCTCCCTGCAAACTCTGCTCCTCCCGGGATCCCCCTACCCCACCCACTCCCTCACCAGGTCAAGGCCTACCTTTAACTCTGTTCCCTGATGCTGTGCAGCTGACCCTACCAGCTAAGCCTCGCAGCCTGGACAGGGTGATGGGGACGGGAGCAGTCTCCCTCTTTAACCTCTCTCACACCCTACACATCTGCACACCCCTGCGGCAGAGGGGAGCCTGGTCACCCCTCCTCACCAGGCTACCTACGTGCAGCCACCGTTCCCAGTGGCGTTTAACGTGGATGAGCTGAGGCCACGCACATACTCTTCAATATGAAAGTCCTCTCTCCACCGAGAGCCTCTAATATTTTGATAACTTCGTTGAGCAATTGTCTTTTTAAGGAAGATACACAAAGTCTACCAATAAAAAATAGGAACATTGGGCTTCCCTGGTGGCACAGTGGTTGGGAGTCCACCTGCCGATGCAGGGGACACGGGTTCGTGCCCCGGTCCGGGAGGATCCCACGTGCCGCGGAGCGGCTGGGCCCGTGACCTATGGCCGCTGAGCCTGCTTGTCCGGAGCCTGTGCTCCGCAACGGGAGAGACCACAGCAGTAAGAGGCCTGCGTACCGCAAAAAAAAAAAAAAGGAAAGGAACATTAATCCCAACTTGGTTTTGACCGTCCCACTTCCTTCTTCCAAAACACTGAGCTGAGTGAAGCGCCCAGAGTTGTCCGCCATCTCACAGCCTCCTGAACAACCAGATAAAAGGTGCTTTTAAGACAATGCGTTCCATTCTATTAGCTAAACTTATACAACTTATTATTTGCAGGTTATTCTACTTCGGGGTAAAAATTATATTTATGATGTATGTATCTTAACTGTTTTTCATCCTGACCACTCTCTGAATGCTGACAGGTCTTCACCAATCTTAGTCATGCTCTAGCTCTGAGCAAGAGGGAAAACAGGTTCTTTACACTCAGAAGAAGTGTGTGCCTTTGAGATGGAGAGACATAGCTTTGAGCCTTGCCTAGGAACGTGGAGGAGGGTGAATGGGAACAGAAACATGCCCCCGAGCTGAGCAGCACCTCCTCCCTCCTGCCCGGGCTCCATCCCTGTGCCCTCTGGGGACGTGGCTGCCACGGCAGCTCTGAGACAGTCACTGCACCTGACATCTTAAAAGGCTCTTCACTCGCCTCTGAATGAACCCTGAGCCCGCCTCCACGTGCCTGCCCTGCTCCTGCCTGCATCTCCCTCTCAGGGCTCCGGGCTCCCCTCCTCCTCTCTGAGCCCCCAGGAGCCCGCAGAGCCGCATCAGGGCATTGCCTTGCACCCGGAACCTTCTGCTTCAGGTTGCAGTTGTTCTGTCCACTGTGCTGGTTCTCTCTCCTCACTGCTCCTCCGTCTCTGGCCAAGCACAGCTGATCAACAGAGGCCGGCAACAAGCAAACAGTGGCACTAGGCACTGCAGCAAGACCGAGGCCTCTGCTGATGAAGCAAAAACAAACTGAGCAGTTTCTGTGGTTCGTGATGAACTCCTTGGTGCTTCCCCTCGGCTGCCTCTCCCCTTACTCATGACCAGGCACCCAATTCAGCAGTTCAGTCAAAGTGGAACATCACACTTACCTAGTGGATAGTTTGGCTTATAATTCTTTTTTTTTTTTTGCCGTACGCGGGCTTCTCACTGTTGTGGCCTCTCCCGTTGCAGAGCACAGGCTCCGGATGCACAGGCCCAGCGGCCATGGCTCACGGGCCCAGCTGCTCCGCGGCATGTGGGATCTTCCCGGACCGGGGCACAAACCCGTGTCCCCTGCATCGGCAGGCGGACTCTCAACCACTGCGCCACCAGGGAAGCCCTGGCTTATAATTCTTAACGTTAAAAAAAACCAAACTTTAATTCCAACTAACATTTACTTGCACACACATGTGCTTATGCAAGGTATTCTGCTGGGAACTTTGACAAACCCCTGAGGTACAGGGGTGGACCCCACTCTCACTGCCACAGCTGGTCGGGGGCCTGGATGCTGCGATGGTGGGTCAGCACCACTCCCACCGTATCTCGTTGCTGAGAGTTGACCTCCCAGTTACAAATGCTTCACTGACCAGAAACCTTTATTTCTGAGAAAGCCATCTTCACACATGGCTGTTGCTCACGAAGCAGAGTGAAGACAGGCCAGGAGAGCCCAGAGGAGAGACACTACTCCTCAATACTCAGAGCCAGAGGAGAGTCGCTCCTTTGTGGGGCCATCAACCACTTTGGATGGATTTAAGAGAGACAGAGCTGCCCGTCAAATGCATCCATACCTAAGCCCCTCACCCCGTCTGCCTATGGGTCCCAACACCTCGGCCACCAGGACAGGGGCAGCACTAGCCAGAACTGATCCTTTTTTCATAACTTTTTGTTTTTATTGTAGCAAGATATGCGTAATACAAAATGTACCATTTTCACCACTTTCAGGAATATACCACCCTGTGGACTAAGCACGTTCACAGGCTAGGCAGTCACCACCACCCTGGTCCACACTTGCTCCCACCCCTCAGCACTGCAGGAGCAGGAGAACATAGCCTGGCAAGGCCACATCAGGAGGCAGCCACAAAGCGGCTGTGTTTTCCAAGATGGAACACAGACAACACTGACAAGCGCTTCACCAGCGAGCTCAGCGTGGGGCGTCACCACCTGTCTCTCCCCACCCCACCCCACTCTGCACTGGATTCTGAAGGACCCAAGTCTCGGGGGAGCTGAGGCAGCAGGTGGGAGACACCGGGATCCAGCTCCATTGCGGGCAGAGCTGTGGCCACTGGTCCACGTGGCCTCAAGCAGGCCTGCTTCAGGCTGTGCTGCTCCCTCATTGATAAACCTGGGTCGCTATGCACACCTCCCAGGGCTGTCACAAGGGAGGTGAATGAGACCACGTGTGTGAAAGCACCTGGCGTGACAATTAATGTTCACTCCCATCAGCCCTGTGAAATATGACATCTGAGCTCAATGAGAGCGTAATTCCAAAAGGGCAAGGAAAACAAGTTTAGACAGTTTTCCGTCTTACTCCTGGCAGAAGGAGCCTGAGCCCAAACACTGCCAGCAGGTGTGGACCATCCACTGCCCTCCTGCATCTGGAGCCAAGAGGTGCCTTCCTTACGCTATTCTGGAAACATTCTAGAATAATACCAAAGTGATTATTCTCTGTTACCAGATTCATTGCTGTTGGTTCAAATTTTAAAATGGAACCACAAAACATCCACCCAGATGGTAAACGTGTTTATTTCTGCATCCCGTTTCTGGGTTTTCACGTTTGAATATGGTGTCCCAAAAAGTAGCAGATGAGATCTGTGACCCCATCTTAGGCCCAACAAGGCACATGACACCCTCAGCCTGTGTGACACCTGTATAGGGTCACTGCCCTCCTCCTCTGGAGGAGAAACCATCCCCCAATGGCCATCTCTGAGCACAGGCAGGTCGAGGGTCCCGAGTGTGAAGGCAGAAACCCGACCACATGGAATATAAGTGAATGAGAGAGGAAGCCATGCGCTGGAGATTTCCAGGAGCAGAGGCCGGGGTCTGAGCAAACTCCTCAGCCCTCTGGACCACGCTCCCAGCTCCAGGACAGCACGTGACACAACTGCACTGCACCAGGTAACGGTATAGCTCAGGATGCCATCAGAGCGGGCACCTCAGGGAGAGGCGTCAGAGCGCCGGTCGTGAACCCCCCACAGGTATGGCGTGAGCTCCCATCAAACATTGGCTCAATGAGCCCCCAGTTTTTCTAAGGTCTTTATGTGTAACTAACCTCTTGAAGGTGGTGAGGGGAGAAAAAGAACATTTACTGAGCAACAACTATATGCCAGGCTCTATGTTTGATACTTTGCATGCCACTTCATTCAATCCTTCTCAAAACATTACTTCGTACTTATTATTATTTCCACTTGGCTGTTGTAAAAAGTGAACCTCTGAGAGGTCAGCCACTTTGTCAAGGTCATAGAGCAGGAACTGGGGGGAGGACTACCCAGGACCTTCCTGCTGGAAGCCAGGCCCTCTCTGGCCTCTGAGCTCGTCCTGCAACAGTAAGCACAGGAGAGTCCACGTGAAGGCTCTAGAAACACCTGTGCACCAACAAAGCAAGAGTCTGGGACCCAAGAAAAGAATTCAGAAGGCCACACGGTGAAGCAGTCGCTTGCCTTCTGCATACGTCTCTGACTTCTCCCAAGCTAAATGGCTCCCTTCAGGGGTAACTTTGACATCCAAGTTTCAGAAATATGATGGACAAAAGCCAACATTTTTCAAAGAAATTTGTAGGTCATTTTTGACCCTGCGTATTCAATGACAAGGAATTCATCTTAAACCAACACTGATTAACTTAACTGATAGTAAAAAGCCCTGACTTTTGTGTATATATCCTAAAATCTAGCAAGGAGTTGCTAGATTAGAGTTGCCCTTTAGGATTTACTGTTATAAATAAAAAGAGCTAGAAAATGGAAGGTTTCAGCAAAACAAAAACATCTGTCAGACTAAATAATAATTTGAATGTTTTTGACCTTGTAATTCTTATATTTTAATGTTATAGCTATTTAAGAGCTATAAAAATAAGGAGTTTATAATTATCTTTATGTTGTACATATTTAAGTAACCTTAAAATGAATACAATTTCAGGCAACATTGCAATTTCTTCCTATCCTTATTTAAAATGGGTATGTACACTCTCCTCAGACATTAGGCTACCGTAATACCATAATGCCTCTAGAAAAGAAGATAATCACACTTGTCACAGCAGGAAAACCCTGGGAACAGTGGTGAATGATTTACAGGGAAGACAGCAGGGCTGCGTTTGGGACGGTAAATTATGTTATTTACACAAAGAAACGACGTTATTAAGGAAGGGGCAGGTTTGTAACCGAGGACCAGATGCCAGCCTATACAGGGTGACCTAAGACCAGGCACGCACCAGTGTGCTCTGACATCTCTCAGTAAACTCACTTCCTTCAAGCCAGAGCATGTGAGATTTTACAGAATGCCATTGTCATCTATCTTTTTACATCTATTAAACCACAATGAAGAAGATCACCTGGGCTTCTCCCATGCACATCACAAAAGATTCCATGGACCTGAGACAGACCTTGGAGACAGAGAGGAAGATGGCAGAAGGACAGAGTCTAAGTGAAACTGCACAACCCAGATTGGGACTTGAACCCACTGTCTTTTAATTGAGATCATACACCTGGTCTCAGGACTTAATGAAGCTCAGGTTCTTTTATGTCTCATCACAGAAAGAATTCAGCAAGAGGCAAGGTGATAGGTAAGAAGTGGATTTATTTAGAGAGAAACACTTTCCACAGACAGGTGGTCTGTCTCAAAAGGTGAGAGCAGCCCTAGGGTATGGGGTCATCTTAGAAAGTGAGAGCAGCCCTGGGAGAAACATATCCCACAGACAGAGTGTAGGCCATCTCAGAATGCGAGAAATCCCAAAACATGGGGTGGTTAGTTTTGGGTTTTGGAGGGTTTTGGGGTTTTTTTTTTTTTTTCGGTACGCGGGTCTCTCACTGTTGTGGCCTCTCCCGTTGCGGAGCACAGGCTCCGGATGCACAGGCCCAGCGGCCATGGCTCACGGGCCCAGCTGCTCTGCGGCATGTGGGATCCTCGCGGACCAGGGCACGAACCCATATCCCCTGCATTGGCAGGCGGACTCTCAACCACTGCGCCACCAGGGAAGCCCAAGGGGTGGTTAGTTTTTACAGGCTGGGTTATTTCATAGGCTAACAAGTGGGAGGATTCTTCCAACTATTTCGGGTAAGGGATGGGAATTTCTAGGAATTGGGCCACCACCCACTTTTTGGCCTTTTCTGGTTGGCCTCAGAACTGTCATGGCACTGGTGGGTGTGTCATGCAGCTGATGTATTACAGTGAGTTCAAGGTCCACTACAAGTTGAATCTTACGCCATCTTGGACCTAATTGGTTCTAACCAGTTTATGTCACACCCTCAAGGGCTATGTCATTCTTTTAGAGGTTGTGCCCTGCCCCCTTCCCTCCGATTTCATTAGGGGGATGAGAAAGCATCACTAACAGTATCAAGGTATTTCAAAATGCAGAAACCATCTGCGGATGGACAAGGGGTCCACTTTGTCCAGAACTTCAGTCACAGCAAGAGAACGAAGAAAGACATCACCAGGGGGCCTTGAACTACGGGCTGAGGAGTCTAGACTCTTTAGGGAGCAAGAAGAAGCCACAGAAATTTTGGGGGCAAGAGCAGGTATAATTAAAGCTGCACTTTCAAGAATACAGGCGGAACTCAGACAGGGGAGAATGGAGACAGTAAAGCTGCCTGGGTCCTACTGGCAGCACCTACACACGTCTGGCAAGAGCTCCCTGAACGGGCCTGGGTAAAAGCAGCCCCCCTACGGCCCAGCACCAGCAGGACAGGGTCGCCTGAACTACAGACACAAAGAGAAGCACATGCTGTGGGGGGCTGTCCCTCCATGGTTTTCTTTCTAAAAAGCCTTCAAGGTCTTGTCACTTGGGAAATATTGCCCACTGGCTGCCCATTTGGAACCTTCATACTTTCATACTGTAGTCTCTTTCCTAATAAAGAACTGAAAAAAGTTATGCAGTAAAGAAACCAATTTTTCTTCTAGAATTTGGCCATCAATCCATCAACCCCTTTTATTGAAAAACAGCTCTCTATCTCCTAAAACTAGCATCCTCCAGGCAGCTTTGGAAAGCATGGGCTAATAACCAACCCGGCAGCCTTGAAGGGCTGAGTAATGAGCTGAAGGTCAGGGTGATGGGAAGCGGGTGGTCAGGATCCCTCAGGGCTGCTCCACGCCTGGAACAGTACAGACCTGTTCAGGCCACCAGCAGGGTCCCGCGCTCCTGCTGGTGTGAGAAAAATCCCACTGTGTGGGGGTGCGGACAGGCATCCCAGCAGCTCAGTTCAAGTGCTTCTTGCATTCTGCTCATTAGGCTAAGAAAACCTGGTCAGCAGCATCCTAGAATGGCTCTCTTTCGGATGCCTGAAGACTTATATCCACTCTCATCTTTCTCCTTTATGAGTAAAATAACCTTAATTTATTTAACAACTAGGTCTGGTTATCCTTTTCACAAGAAAGACTTGTAAACTCTGCAGAAATTTGGTTCATCTACCCAGTTATCCAAGGTTGAATGTCTTTCTGCATTGAATGGAAAGATTCAGAGCCTCAGAAGGTTAACTGAGCATCTAAGGGCAGCCCTGGGGGCAGGGAGGAACAGGGTCTCAAACCTGCATCAGCTTTAGGTGACAACCCAGGCAGGATGCTTTCCACTCACCAGAGTACAGTGAACCTCAGAGGAAATCTCCCACGGCTGGGACGCTTCAGCAGAGGGCTAGCTGTACCCCGCTGGAAGGATTTCCATTTCTCTCTGCCCAGAGGCGCTGCAGGTTTGATGTCACATGAGTCTATCCACTTACATCACTGCCTGCGTGAACCAAAGCTCAGTGGGAGGAACCAAAGCAGAGACCCCAGGTCACCTGCCTTCTCACCTGCCTGAAATAGCAGCACTGTCGTTGGGCCTTGCCATACTCAGGAGACCCTCCTGGGGGGGCATGCTACAGAGTCACCAACATGTGTGACTCTCAGGACAGGCTGCAGCCGCCGTGGACAGGCACCTGGGGACTGAGCTCAGCCAGCCTCAGAAGCTGGGACCAACCAATCCCTTCAAAAATTCAATCACACACCTTAATAAAGTTCACATCTTTGACCCAATAATTCTTTTTCTGGGAGTTTATTCAAAGGAAATAGCCCGATATACAGAAGAGCTTTTTGCACAAAGGTGTTCACCAAAGCATTATTTATAAGGATAAAAGCTGTCCAAAACTGCAATATCCAACAATAAGAGCACAATTTTGAAACTCAAGTACACTTACATAAAAGAATATTATGCAACAATTTAAAATCAAACTTATAATGAAAATGCTCATAATGTAAAGTTAAAAGGGATTGAGATTATAAAATTGAATATATATTATGAACACAGTTCTGTAAGAAGAAACGCACAGGAAAGATTGAAAGGACACAAGCCAGAATGTTAACAGTGGGAAAGCTTCATATGGCAGGACTGTGTGTGGCCAAGTATTTGTCTTCATTCAACTTTTTTTTGCTTTCAAAATTTTCTTACAATGAGCAGGCATTACTTGTAAAAGGAAAAACCTGAGTTTGTTAAAAAGAATAGTATCTAAGTGATTAAAATAATTTCTAAATTACATGTGCTGAGAAAATTTAAAACAATGTATAAATTCCTATATGCAAGGATTAGCCAAAGAAAATCATAATTAGAAAGCTGACTTTACAGTACGTATCCATGTGGGTACACCTGCATGCACACAGGAAGCAAGACATAGAGGGGACTTCTAACCACGTGGGCGGGCAGGCAGCCAGCAGTGCATGGGGGAGGGGACTTCCCAGCTTCTACCACCTTCAAGGTAATTTCACACGCTCCAAACAAGCATGGACTTGCCATGCAAACACAGCTTCGCACAGGCCTCCCAGCCTCCCTCCCAGCCAGACTGCAGCCGCTAAGCCCTTCCTTACATCCTAAGAAATCTGGAGCCCCTCCCACCCCCACTTCCAAGAGAATCAGAACATAAAATACAAACTGATAAATTTTTTTCAGTGGAGGTATGGTTAACTGTATAGTGACTTTTGTCTAGCAAAAACAAGATTTAAGCCAAGGAAAAATGCCTTAACCCCTTTATCATTTAAGATACGTAAGGCAAGACTTTTTTCATTAGCATCTTCAATTCCAGAAGCTAAGATGATAGTTTTCAGTTGCCCTGGGATAAGAAAGACTAAAGTCAAAAAACATAAGAACAGTAAATCAAGTGGGGAGGGGAAGCCCCCTGCTCACCTCCATCTGAGACCACAGCTCAACCCGCCCACGGGGCAGGGATGCAGGTTCAGCCCCTTCATCCTACGCCACTGTAAGTAACTGTTACCAACTATGCGGACAAAGAATGATGAAGAGCAGACAGAGAACAAATCTGTAAGCTGAGTCCCCAGGGACCCACCCCGAGAGAAGGCCATCACTTAGGTCTCCTTCCTTTTATCACTTGTTACTTCCTAGAGATACTGGGAAGCTAAAACCACTGACCCAGTGTACCCAGCTCTGATAAATAACAGTCAGCACTCGACAGCTTTCTGAAGGGTGGGCCGATTAGTTAATTCAATCATTCCTGTTGAAGGAATAAGGACAAGTCGGTTTCTTTTATCAAGAACTGACTCTGGAACCTGCCCCTCAACTCTGACACCTGCCCCACGATGCTCCCGGTGCTTCCCAGACTTTCCTGTGCCCCAAGCACCTGAGCTCTTGTTAGGATGCAGCCCTAACGTAGCAGGACTAAGTGAGCAGAGACCAGTTAGCTTCCCATCTCTGAGAATGAGACCCAGTCAGTGGTAAGGCTCCCCAGGTGACCCCCGTGTGCAGCCAGGGTCGCACATACCACTAGGAGGTTTGGAAAGGCCACCGGCTCAATCTAACTCCTGGCTACTCTGAGTGTGCCCCCTGTGCAGTGACACCAGCACACCAACACCGGCCTCAGAGCTGCGGTGAAGAAGGGCGGGGCAACACAGCTAGAACATTAGGTCGGCCACAGTTATCGTTTCACTATTGCCAGTAGTATGATTATTATTCAGGTGGGCTGACACAGCTGGGACAAGGCCAAATTTGTAAAGAAACAGAGTTCTTGGGAAAACTATGAGTTAAAAGCAGATAAGAAAATAAGAGCTGGGGAGGAGCTCCAAGAGGGTGGCTCAGGGCAAGTGTGTGGGGAGCTGACAGAGGGCAGTGTGCATGGCCCACAACTGGGGCAGGAACAGTCACAACTGCAACCACTTACCTGGGCCTGAACTAACGGGGCAGGCACTGTCCTAACTACCCCCATTTCTCCAGGCTGAACCATTCTTGCTTTCCATTCTTTAGTGCCTACTATCCCAAGGCCCCCCGACGGGCTGGGGCCTTCCCCTCCCAGGGGGCAGAAGAGCTGACCACCTAGGAGAAACCGGCAGTGAGCTGGGAGCCTCAGGAGCTAGGCGGGGCACGCTCTTCACCCCTGTGGGGGCAGTGACACAGCTGAGGAGTGTGGGGACAGGCTCCTCTACATTTTGGACTGTGAGCTGCGTGCCCCTCCTCAGGTCTTTCTGTCCCACCCTCTCTTCCTTCTCTTCTTCCCTCTTCCTCTTGGAGCTGCTTTACGAGCTGCCTTCCATGGCCTCACAGGCAACTCTCTCGGCAGCCGCGTCCCAGGGCTGCAGCTCCTGGGATGGACAGCTGAGGCACGACCCCTAGGGAGGACCAGAGGAGGGGTTTCCGGTTGGGCTGGCCAGCTAAGGAGGGCCTAGAGAGCTGGGCTCCACGTACTCTTCTGAAACAGCCATCTCACTCGTCTTCCTGGGCCCTGACCACTCTGGGGGACCTTCCCCAACTGGCCCCCAGGAGGGGGGTCCCCTGTTACACATGCCCGGCTCCTCCAGCCCTCATTCTCCTGTGAGAGCTGCACGTGACCACATTCACTGTCAAACCAGCCAGGGGAGCAGGAACAACACGTGACTATCAGGAGCAGAGCTCCAGCCGGAGGGAGGAAGAGCCCCACGCTCTCTCCCCAGCAACCCGAGCTGCCCGCTACACACGACTGGAAAACCTGCCAACTTTTAGGACTCACAGAGCCAGAGAATACAGGCACTTCTTGTAATTTTCCTATCATCCTTCCTTTAAAAAAAAAAACAAAACTCTTTTTACATAAAATTGTTTTCCCTGGATTCCACGAGGTCCTTCAACTTCATGGCCCACATTCTATAAATAAGGAGGCAGAGGCCCAGAAGCATTAGTGGCTTCCTGGGATGTTACGTGAATCAGACAAAGAACCAGGATCCAAATTCAAAAGCTCCGTGGCTCAGGCCCTGGCTCTGGGCACCAGCCAGACTGAGTGGTTCCCTGTGAAGGGAGCAAATCAGGCCTGGGGGGAGAACATCCATGTGGAAGAGTGACACGGGGCTTCTCCACGAGTCCTTTACAGGAGAAGGTCAGTGCTCAGAGTCGCCACCCCACTACCGTCTGCACACGAGCGAGTCTCAGGAAGAAAACTAACGACGCGGAGGGAAAGGTTACTCATCAGCCATAACTATTCCCTCCAAGTCTTCCCAGCTCTGGACAGAAAGACACCCCAACACACCGCTCTGCAAGTGATGGATTTTCTTCAAGGAACGGCGGCTCTCCAGATACTATGTGCGCCCTACAACTCAACAAAGCAGAATCGTAAAATGTCTGATGCTCTTTCAAATTCCTCTCTACAGAAAAGGAGAACATGCCACAGTTTTGCCAAAATCAGTCACCATGGCAGCCTGAGCCCCTTGACGTTGTGTGGGCTTCAGTTCCTAAATGTAGACATATATTCATTTCATAGAGTTGTTTGGTATCTTATTACCTATCGACTAAGAGATGAAATAAAGTTTTCAGTTAAGTGTGGCGGATTCTCACCTGTGAAAGCATTTGTGGCCTGAAAGCCAGCTTCCTGCATACTGCTCCCCGGCAGGCCTGTGTTCCAACTTGTCAGCTGTCCCGTCACCAGGAACATCCAGGAGGCCTCAGGTCACCTCCATCTCAGCTTGCAGGAGGCCATCGCTCTGCCTGTCTGGTTTCTGGTAGCATCGGACACCAACCTGCCCTGCTCCCAGCCTCTGAGGGCAGGTGGTAGCTGGGACGGCACCCAGTCCAGCAGTGTGCACGCTTGGGGCACCGGTCACATCAGCCGTCCAGCCAGAGAGTGGAGGCCATGGTGGGCCCAGGAGCGAGGAAGCTGTCCCACGGACACCGGCCTACCCACCTCAGAGGAAGGACCCCTTCAGCTGCCTGGAAGCCAGCATTCTCCAGGGGTCTCACTTGCTCCGGGGGGTTCAGGAGGGTCTGATCTGCAGCTCTCTATGCTTCACCTCTCCCCTTGCTGAAATTGAAAAGAAAGAGATCATTTTCCTGATGACCAGTAGAACATGAAACTCAGTAGACCCACAGAAGCCAAAAAAGAAAAAAAAGAAGCCCCCAGAGCCGTGCCCATGACCACACTGTGTGGGAAGTGGGGCACGTGTAGCACTTCTCCTGCTGCCCGAGAAGGGGTGGGGGGCCGGGGGGACTCCTGCACCCAAAACAAGATGGGGCCAGCTGCTCCGAGCCGTTCTAGGAACAGTTACAAAGGTCACACGCATTCAAATGTCCTCCCCAGGCTACCCTACGCCACAGACACCTGAAGGAGAAATCCATTTCCTAAGCAGTTTTCTGAGGTCTTACAAGTGGGATCTGAGGTTCATGCCCACTGCTGTCAGCACGCCAGAAAGGACTTGGGTTGAGCTGTTTCACAAAGTGACTCTTGGGACTTCCCTGGTGGTCCAGTGGCTAAGACTCCGGGCTCCCAATGCAGGGGGCCCGGGTTCGATCCCTGGTCAGGGAACTAGATCCCACATGCTGCAACTAAAGATCTTGCATGCCCCAACTAAGACCCGGTGCAGCCAAATAAATAAATAAATAAATAAATTTTAAAAAGTGACTCTTAAGTGGGAAGAAAAGGTCAGTGATAATTTTTTTAAAAGAATAGGAAGGAAAAGCAAATTTAATCTATCAATATAAACTGTTCCATATATATTACATATCCCATAATAATAAAAGCATTTTACAAATACTTATCATATATTTTAATGTTGTTATACTAGCAACATTAACTACAAGAATGTTAGAAGTCCAAAGGACCAGACTTTTTTTTTTTTTTGGCTGCGTTGGGTCTTCATTGCTGTGCGCGGGCTTTCTCTAGCTGCAGCAAGTGGGGGCTACTCTTCATTGTGGTGCACGGGCTTCTCATTGCAGTGGCTTCTCTTGTTGTGGAGCATGGGCTCTAGGCGCATGGGCTTCAGTAGTTGTGGCACGTGGGTTCAGTAGTTGTGGCACATGGGTTCAGTAGTTGTGGCTTGTGGGATCTAGAGCACAGGCTCAGTTGTTGTGGCGCACAGGCTCAGCTGCTCCGTGGCATGTGGGATCTTCCCGCACCAGGGATCGAACCCATGTCCCCTGCATTGGCAGATGGATTCTTAACCACTGCACCAGCCCAAGGACCAGGCTTTTGTTTTTTTTTTTATTTTATTTTTATTTATTTTTAACATCTTTATTGGAGTATAATTGCTTTACAATGGTGTGTTAGTTTCTGCTGTATAACAAAGTGAATCAGCTATACATATACATACATCACCATATCTCCTCACTCTTGCGTATCCTTCCCACCTTCCCTATCCCACCCCTCTAGGTGGACACAAAGCACCGAGCTGATCTCCCTGTGCTATGCAGCTGCTTTCCACTATCTATCTATTTTACATTTGGTAGTGTATATATGTCCATGCCACTCTCTCACTTCGTCCCAGCTTACCCTTCCCCCTCCCTGTGTCCTCAAGTCCATTCTCTACATAGGACCAGACTTTTAAAATAGAATCCCAAATATGAATCTCTGGTATTAGAGAAAAGGAACCTTTTCCATTATTATCACTTCACCCTAAACAATTTATAGCTAATTTTTTAAAAATGTAACTTTATTCCTCTTTTTCACCATCAAACTAGAGAAAAGAAAAAAATTTAAGAAAACAGCACATAACAGAAAGGAACCCTCTGTTAAAGCCCTCTTGCTGTAAACATAAGGTAATAAAGTAAAACATCACTAATACAGACTAATTGGAAGGAAGCCCTACTGGATTAAGGAAGCACCTTAATTACATTAAGAAAGAAATTCAACTGCATTGCCTTCATGTACTTGCAGTAACAATCTCAGTTAATAAAGTGCAGCCCAGTAGGAGTCCTCAAGTTTAATGAATAGGTAAAAAATTTAATTAAAAATCATTTATGTAAACACGGTGGTTCTGAAGTGCTTGAAAATGTGAGAAAATGTTTGTTCTCTGAATTTAAACATTCTGTATCAAATGACCAGTACAGTTATCAATGTCCCAAAGTCCTACACCAACATCCGGAGTAAAGGACCATGTGCACTGTAGTTATCTACTTTAGGGAATGGAATTGCCAGTTAAAAATAAAAGCCCACCTGCCCTAAAACCTTGATTCTCTTTACTCTTTCTATGATGCTTTCAACACACAGAAATACTAGACTGTATTTGTTCTCTTTTCCTGAACTCAAAGACAAACTAAAGTGTGGTGATGTTTTTGTTGTTTTATTGAGGGGTTTTGCTTAATTATCTTGTTTCATTGCAAAAGGCATGCTCCCACAATTTTTTAAAAAACCAAGCTATACATTTCAAAAGTCTATGGGAAAGATTGAGGCTGATGTGGATAGAAATAGAAGAAACAACAAACTCTTCTTTTTTTTCTCTTACTGTCTCTGTCACACTCACCAATACTTAACTTTACTTCTAAAAGAGAGGGAAGACGACAGGTGTGTAACAGCTCCCCCTGAGGTCTTGGGCATGGTCCTGGCCTGGATGTTTAGAGCATGACATGTGTGGTTCCCAACACAGGCTGAAGGGCCAAAATTTATTTTAATTATCTTCATTAACTGATGACGTGCATATTCCTACATACATTTGGAGTCTCCTTAATATGCAATTTTCAAGTGAAAGTGAACCTGTAACTGCCATAAAATGTTTTTTTCTCACCACTAACAACACAGATAAGATACCCTTTCTAGAAACACACAAAAAAGAGGAGTGGGTCCCCAGAACCTAGAGTCTGTTTTGTTCAGCGAGGGACTGACCAAAGGGAACGGGGCCAGGCAGCCATGCTCAGGAGGAAAGTACAGATGATCCAGCAGGCTGGAGAACAGGTGGGTAATTGGGACCTAGAGTTGGCAGAGGTACCACATGTCGGCTTTCACAGCTCGGCAGCCAACCAAGGGTCAGGAAAAAGGCGCGGAAGCTGAACACATCGCTGTCCTGCCTGCCTCCCACCCTCGAGGGCCCTGCTTACCTTCTAGTCTCAGAGGTGGCACCTCACCCACCCCTGGGACTAAATGCAGAGCCCGGTAACCTGGCTCGCTGGCCCTGGCCGCAGCTGTGGCTGCATGCAGGGGTGCTGATCGCTCAGCACCATCTCTCCGCTGAGCTGTAAGCCCCACGGGGACGTTTCCCTTGAGCACCTAAGGCGTTGCCTGGTGCCCAGTGGACGTCAGTAGGACGAGTCTACTGAACGATGGATGGGTGGACCAAGGCTGCTGGTGTTTGGACGAGGCGCACAGAGAGGCTCGGCAGACCCTGCAAACCAACCCGCTGCCCCGAGCCATGCTGATGGATGCCATCCCTGGGCTGAGAGGCTGTTCACACCTCTGGCTCTGAGCCTCTGAACTGGCAAGGCTTTTGCTACCACCCCACTAGTCAAGGTGAGACAAGGATAACGAGCAGTGACTCCCCTGCACTCACACTTCACAGCAAAGTACCCAGCACAGGCCCATGGAGGTCACTGCTCTAAATCCTCTCAGGCCACAGAGAAAACTCTAGCCCCACAGAGGTTACATGACTTAGCCCCAAACTAGCGCTCAGGAATTGGGACTAACACCTGGTCTTTTGCCCCTCCAGCCACTGTTATTCCCATGCTACTTCTGAATCTCAGGTAGTTTCCTAAACCGAAGTGCCTTAACGCTGGTAATGCTCAAATCAGGAAAATCTAGGGGGGAAAAGAGGAAAAATAAAGAGAGAAAGAGGCAACTTACCCAGGATGCAAGGTCACAGAGTAACCCTGAACCCATTCAAGAGCCCCTCTACAGCAAGCACACTACCACCATCCTGTCATGGACATATGGACACATACACACGCACACACACATGTTCTACTTACACTGGGAAGATGGGCAGGACTAACCAGGAAATAAATTAATTCAATATTGCACTTGAAACATGTCGTTAAGTCCCTCCCATAATGGAGCAACAGTTACTAAGGAAATAGAGCACACAAAAGGGAAAAACACCCCCACAACAAGGGACGTTCTTAAAAACATGAACGCCCACGAAACCTAACCAAATAAGTTGTATAGGAATACGTTTGCTTTACCACTTGTTCACAAAAACTCATACGACACACAGCTTCTCTAGAATCACTGGGGAGTGAAAAGAACTGCATTCCACAGATGACACCTATCATGAAAGTTCAGTGTGGAAAGACTTGCGATTCAGGAAACATAGGGTCACACGCTGGGCACAGAGGTCAACTCAACAGAGAAGTCAAACAACCTTTTCTCAAAATCTAGTAACACTAGTATAAGTGTAGTGCATAAAGAATCAATACCGTAGGCTTCCCTGGTGGCGCAGTGGTTGAGAGTCCGCCTGCCGATGCAGGGGACACGAGTTCGTGTCCCGGTCCGGGAAGATCCCACATGCTGCGGAGCGGCTGGGCCCGTGAGCCATGGCTGCTGAGCCTGCGCGTCCGGAGCCTGTGCTCCGCAACGGGAGAGGCCACAACAGTGAGAGGCCCGCGTACCGCAAAAAAAAAAAGAATCAATACCGCAGTTTCATTTCTGATTTCCTCGCACCATGGACAGACTGCCTCGCTGGTACACTGGTTACCTAGGTGACAGCCACCTGGGTGATGGCCAGACCGAGCAGCCGCAGGCTCCAGGCCGCAGAGGTCCCACCTGTCTGAGGACAGGCGCTGCTCCACCCTCGGAAGGAGCATGGAGAGGTGAAGGGATGGTCCCAACCCCGACAAACCATGACACTGTGGCAAAACTCAGAAAACAGAAAATAGGCTGAGAGTGTGCCACACTGCTTACTGGAAAAAACTCAACTACTGGCTTGTTCACCTAAGGTCAAAGTGGCAATGGATTCTGAGCGAGACAGAGGTGAGGAAAAGTGGGACAAGAAACCTGAGGGTCTGCTTCTGCCCGAGCTTGGAGCCCTCCGCCCTGTGGATAGACACACAGACCTGGGAAGTGCCGGTCAGTCTAGGTATTCCTCATGGCAGCCACTGGCTCTGCCCTGCCCTGGGCCAGGCTCAGGCAGGCTACCACATCCTCATGCACCATGAGGGGTGAGAGCTCGAGGTCCCTTCTGATCTGAGCAGGCCCCAGTGCTCATGTCTCCAGTCAAGGGAGACAGGGCAGATGTGCATGAAAAGGACACTGTGAACCAGCACAGAAAATCTGCACAGAAACCAAGTCTGAGAACAACTCAGACAAAGGGCCATCTGCACAGCAGTACAGATCCTTCTCACTGCTCTTAATTTCTGTGATTTGGGGTGTATGACAATTGCAGCTTTTATAACACAACCTCAAAGCCATCGAGCCCTGGGCAGCTCAATGGGCTCCAGGTACTCAGGTCACCACTTCAGGAAGCAAGTACAAAATCTAAAACCCTCTTCAAATATGCACACAAGATGCAAACAGGGAAGGTAGCAATTCTATTAGACCATCCTTTAAAATGTCACCTCGAAAATCTGACACTTGATAAAACCTGAAGAATCTACAGTCTGAGCTCTACTCAAACCAAGCTCGAGAACATTTCCCCCAGATAATTAAGTAGGAAAACTGCCCCTAATAATCAGTACAGGTACCACTACCTCCTCACACTACCTATGGGCGGGGGGAGGCCATGGGGTCGCCGTTCATTTCATGGAGGAGGAGACGGTGGCCCAGGGAGGAGAGGGAATACACTGTAGGATGAGGGCAAAGCTGGACCAGAACCAGGTGTCAGTCTGGGCCCAAGCTCCAGGCTCTCCTGTAGACGCAAACTGGTCAAAGGAAGAAGCTGAGAAAGGGGCACAGGGCACACATGGACCCCCTGCCTGTGGGGCTCAGGGGATCCTGAAACGATCCCCACTTTCCCAGGCCCAGATCGGGCCATGCCCATGACACCAACACACCCCAAAGAGAAGGCACAGAAGGGCCAGGGCCTTGGGGCAGGGGCAGAGTCAGAGTCCTTGGGCGGACGTGCACTGACCAGAGGTCCCCTGACCTAGTCTGAGCACGTCACAGTCACCTCGACAGTGGATGCCAGCTGAGCAGAGGTCACTCCTCCCAGCCTGGTGTGAGGGACACAGGCCGGCTCTGCTTAGCACTTAGCACTCTCCTCCACCCCAATTTTCTTCAGATAAAACCAGCTTACAATGGGCATGGCAGGCCAAGAAAAGGGGGGCCTGCAGGGGTAACGAGTATGAACAGCAAGGAAAGGGGGCTGAGAGCAGAAGGGAACATGGGCCCACAGTTCCACCCTCCCTGCACATGTTCCTGGCACCCCCGTCACCCATCAGGGCTGCTGGGCCAGCGCCTGCACCCCGGTGCCTTGCCCGTGACCTCCTCCCTGCTCTCTGGCCTAAAGAATACCACACAAGCTGCATCTTCTCATTCAGCTGCTCGTGGGGTCACTACTCTAGCACGGCACTATTTGAGGTGCCTGCACTCTCCTATCTCTGTCTATGGAGGTATTTCTAACGGAAACCTTTTCTTGCTAATCTTTGCACCCACAGCACTGTCCATGGGGACGAGCATACAGCAGGTATCCAATAAATGCTGGTTATACTGCACTGAATCACATCTGAGCTTCAGCTCGGTCACCCCCTTGTCACTCTACTCTCTCTGCCCTGCCTCAGCTGCACGAAGCACCAAGGGCCTGCGACCCAAGGAGGCTGCTGGCCACAGGGCATACACACCGGCAGGGTGCTCCTTGTGGGAGGGTCAGGCTGGGCGTCTGGAGCACAGGCAAGGCCAACCCTCCACCACTTAAAACACACTGGAAGGAGAGCTTTCCATGCAAACAGGCCAGAGGACAAAAGGCCAGACTCTGAGGCAGACCGCCTTGGGTGCACCTCATTCTAGGCCACATGCAACTCTGGCAGTTACTTAACCCTGAGCCTCAACTTCCTCATCTGTAGAGTGGAAGCAACAATGACACTCATAGAATTATTGTGCATTTAATGAGGGGCCATGTACAAAACACTGGTCTCCAATCAATGTTAAAGAACAGTGCACCTGGGCAGATGCCTGATGCAGGGTTGGAGAGCATGGCCCACCCTCCCTCCTCCAGCTCCAGCTCACCCAGCCGGACACGACAGAGCGTTCGACCTCATATTTCCTCACATGATTTGTCTTGATATTTTTTAAGTTCTTGACAGATAAAAATCTAAGCTCACAAAGCTTACAAACACCCTACGTCAGCTAAAGTTAATAAAAGAAAGAAAAGGGAAAGGATACAAAAGTAAAGAAAATGTGTAGGTGAGGTATTTGGTATGAAATGTGGTAGAATAACCTTTTGTTATTATTATTCAGTTAAACAAATGACAAAAAAGAAACTCGTCTTTAAAAGGAAAAAGAGTCTCGATATTCAATTTTTCTAAATGTTTACATATTGAAATATCAAATTTTAAAAACAGCAATAGATGGTAATAAATAAAGTTGACCCAGGTTTTACATCTCCTTACTAGAAAATAACCATGCAGGGTCCAATCTGCCTTTCTTCTGTCCTTCGCCCTGTTTGGTTTGTACCTTTGTAAAGTGCTGACTTTTTAAGTCCTTTTACGTATATTTCTGAAGTGACAGGAAGTGACTGGCACCTGAAAAGCTAATATAATGACCAACAATGAAACAGCCGGTGCTCCTACAGAAACGAACCATCTGCACAATGCCAGGTGCTCGCGTTAGCAAACGTTTCCTAAGTGTCCCTTGTGCACGAAGCCCCAGACCAGCTCCACATCTGCTTTCTAATCACACAGTGGATACCTAAACGTTCATCAAGTAGCTTTGCCTTGTATGCTCATATTCATTTTCTGAAAAATATATTTCTCTAGGAAAAAGAAAACTTTCCACATTATATTACAATTCAATAACCTGTTTGAGGTGGATGGTAGTGGACTGAACACTCCAATAATATTCTTCTTAGATGTTTCCAAAGAAAGGTCCACATGGTCTGGGACAGACATGGGAGAAGGGAGATGCGTGCTGTGAGCCCTGATAGGCACTTGCCCACACCGGGGCCCACGAGGCTCCGACCAGAGGCCAATTTAACACAGGTGCACTGTAGGTCACACACATAGGGCTGCTTAGTGACTGGTGCCCTGGCAGAGAGACAACGAAACCGAGGAGGAGCCCGCTTAGCTCTGCAGAGAGGAGGTGGGCAGAGAGCTCATGGACACGGACCCACCTGCACCCTCTCAGGACCTGCACTTCCTTCCACTCAACCACCCCGCTGCCTCTCTCGTTTAAGGGAAGCAGAAGCAGCAGCACACGCCACGTGTCCACCATCCGAGGAGGAGGAAGACCCTGTGACTGCCCCAGACAGACCACAGGTTCACAGAGAACTCGAAGATCATCTCTGGACCAGCCTCCCAAGACGACGTGGAATTCAACCCAGAAAGCCACCACGGGAGCCACGCCAAATTCTGGAAGCAGAACTCATTTAGCCCAGTCAGCACTGGTGGAACAACTCAGTCTGATCACAGAAGCCCAAGGACACATTTCAGCAGACGTCCAAGGATACAACACAAAATGGTACAGTCTGAGGTTGGCCCGTGGAGCTGATGTCACTGCAGCAGCTGGCCCGAGAGTGTGACACAGGGGCTCTGAGTGGCAGTGGAGCACAAGAGCGAGCTCCCACTCTGGGAAAGGCCCCAGCACACTAAGCCACAGACGAGCGGTGCCCAACTCCACAGCCGTTAGGGAAACACTGAGAGAGTTTCCCGGCCTCCTGGAAGGCTGGATGGGGCAGGGCCATGACAGTGCACCTGTCCTGAAGAGCAGCTGCTGAAGGGGCAGAGAATTCAGGGGAGAGCTTGAGTGGTATTTGAGTAATGGGACTACACAACCCAACCCCGTGTGTCTGGAGGCCTCCAGCCAAGCAGACAGGGCTCATCAGACCAGTTTCCACTGCCTTGGTAACAAAGGCCCACGTGTGTGCTCGTCACAGCAGAAGCAAACAGGTATTATTCATGAGGGGGGCACCACCGCAGGTACCATGTGTCCCACCAAGCGTCCCCAGTGGCGGAGACGTACCTCCTGTAACACAGGACTGGCCCTCCTGACACGGTGTCCCGCAGCACCTGGGCCTGTGTGTTTGCAGTCCGCTGAGTTTCCACAGCTTCAGAGCACGTACCACCGCTACAGAAACCACCCCACCCTGAACAGTGCACCAAGCCCATGTCAGTGTTCCTGACACCGAGTGAAGCTGTCTGTTTAACGTGTCCACCATCAGATCTGGACAAGAGAGTTCCTATGAAACCACTCAAGAAAACCACAGGGCTCCGGGCAGCAGGAGGAAATTTTTTTTTTTTTTTCTTGCGGTACGCGGGCCTCTCATTGTTGCAGCCTCTCCCGTTGCGGAGCACAGGCTCCGGACGCACAGGCTCAGCGGCCATGGCCCACGGGCCCAGCCGCTCCGCGGCATGTGGGATCTTCCCGGACCGGGGCACGAACCCGTGTCCCCTGCATCGGCAGGCAGACTCTCAACCACTGCGCCACCAGGGAAGCCCTTGCAGGAGGAAATTTTAAGCACCAAGTTTGGAGCCTGACATCACTGCTCCTGTTCTCATCACTCCCCACACTTGGGCAGTGTCTGATGGTGTTGCAGGACTAAGTACTCTGCGGCCCCGTCAGCATGACCGGCAACTTTCTCCCCATTGAAAACAGCATCTTCTTTCAGTTCTTCCTTTCCCTCTAAAACCAGCCCTTATTTATTCCCTTCCCCTCTGGAGCCAACGAGTAGGAAGTGACCCATTCCCTCCTGCTCTGCAGTGGGCCCTCAGGAGCCTCCGGCAGTGGTGGAGTGGAGGTGGGGGTGGGGGGCAAGAGGAGGCCTCACCACAATCACAGCAGCACCTCCCGTCCCCTGGCCCCCACTGTGCCCTCTAACAGCGAGGAGGAGGATGTGATCATGCTCCTCACAGAAGGGCAAGCTATTACTGCTTTTAACCCAAACACTCTCTCTAAGCCAGTGTTCCCCCTAATGTCCCTACAGGAAACATGCAATCATCAAAACTAAATTTTGCCTGTTTTGACTGAAAAACTGAATCCATTGATAAATACATTTGAAATAGGAAAATAACCGTAAGTAAATACACAAGACTAATGTCAAAGAGCAAGGAGCTGCCTGTTTATTTGGGCTGGGGTCAGAGGCCACGATAGAGAGAGAACGAGGGTCGGGGTCAAACTCTGACACAGCCGCTCACTCCACAGAGGTGCTGTGCTCAGAGGAGCAAGCACAGCTTTGGGGTCAAACAGACGGGGCTCAGAATGACCATTCTGCTGAGCAGCCTGCCACCCTACCCGGGCAGGCTACACAGCCTCTCTGAGCCTCAGTCTCCTCATCTGTCAAGTGGGACATTAATGTAGCTGTAAGGCAGTGGTGCTGAGAAAATACACGACAGCATGGACACAGCCTCAGAACACCCAACAGGCCCTCAAAACACAGCAAAGGGAGGAACGGGGAGCAGGGAAGAAGGGCAGGGGCAACACTGCCCTGGATGTCAGACCCTTGGGAGCCGTGTAGATGGTGTGGTCAGTCGACTGGGCTGTAAGCGGTGGGGTCCACTGAATGCCACTCCATGGACGACCACTCAGAGTTAAAATCTAGGGCGTGCTAGACTGAAATTTAACATTCTCGTCTTCAAACAATTATTTAAATAGGTCGCCATCAGGTACGCTTCTTTTTCCTTACCACAGGTCAAGACTTCCATCTGACTTGGCCCTGCTGTTCACCCCACGAGGCCCTCATCTCCACCCCAACACACGAGCCAGGCAATATTCACAGCTCATCCACCAACCGTAGGGATTCCACACATCAGAGAAATCACCACTATTGAAATGACTCATCTCTTCACTTCCTCTGAATAAAAACATGTTGTTAAGTTCAACAGAACCATACAAGAAATAATAGCTAAGGGTGACACTTCAGTAACTTAAACCAACACCTAGAAATGGTGGCCTGGGAGAAAATGAAGCGACTGGCACCTTCAAGGGTGTTCTATGAGCCCTGTCTTTCCCCTCCCTGACCCACCGTCCCCGGGTGAGTCCCAGCCACACTCAACCACATAGGCCCTGAGCCCAGAGGTCCACTTGGGCAGAAGAGGGTTGTGTGTGAGGACGAGGCTGCTGTTGAGACTGAAAAGCAGTCTAGCTATTCCACTATCATCCCTTTCCCTTCTGGTTCCCATGGTAACAAACAGACCTCAGATCCCCAAAACAGAGTAAAGATAGCACTGTGCCCAGTTTCCCTGCAATCTGTTTCCATAGGAACTGGAAGAGAAGGGGATGGAGTCTGGGTAGCTGGAGTGCCTGTAAATCTGTGTTCCCATCAGGTGAGCTGCACATGGTGGCTGGCACGCTGGTCCAGTGGCCTGCAGGCCTCCAGGGCTCTTCAGGAGTGACACGTCCACTCAGGGATGGAGGCCCAGAGAAAGGGAAGCTCACAGCAGGCTAGACGTGGGTCCCTCCCAACGCACACTCAGAAGGTGATTCACCCTTTCTCTCAAAGGGTCCTCACCAGCCAGGAGTGATCCATTTCAGACCAGCAGTTCCACATCTGGGTGGGTCACCCCAGACCTACTGAATCAATCTCTCAGGGGGCTGGGAATAGGATTCTATAATTTTTAACCAGCTCCAAAGGTGATTCTGATACTCAGCCGTCTGGGAAACCAATGATCTGGACCTGAGCTTCCTGAAGTTTAAGGCAGTCATGCAACCCGAGGGGACCCTGGTGAAATGCAGATTCTGGGTCTGCAGGTCTGCATTTCGAACCAGCTCCCAGAGGATGCTGATACTGCTGGTCCTTGGGCCACATCTGAGTGGCCGGGATCTAGACTCCAGTGAGTCTGGCTCTAGAACCTTCTCACAGACCCAAGACTCAAGCCATTCCCACGGGGCAGCCTATTCCCATCTTCAGCCATCAGTCCACACCGGGCTGGGCTGCAAAGGCCAACAGCTCAGGGGTCAGGGCCTACAGAGGAGTTGAGCCATGCTTCATATTACCCTCCCTCTGCCTGTTTTCTCAGCCTCCAGAGACAATCCTGTGTGGATAAGAAGGTAACAGAATAGTCAAAATTTATGTACAATCATCAGGGAAAACATGATTGCCTCCTCTAAATCTGATTCCTCGAAGAAAGGTAAAAGCAAATTCTGCATAGTTGAGGATTACACTAGTGGTGGAAAATGTGTAAATAGTTAGAATATTTATAAATATAGATGTATCATCAAAGAAGAATGGAAGTGTTCACATATTTTAAAAGAAATGAAAATTTTGAAAAACTGTACAATTATTATAAAGTAGCTCAGCTAGCCTTAAAATCCCTATTCTAAAAGAAAAAGACAGAGTAAACAAGCCAGACTTCACTTTTCAGCTAAAAGTATGCAGAGTAATCAAAAGTAACATTTATTTCAATATTGAACCCACAAAATAGTTTTAAACCACATAAAATGCCAGTGTGTTACTCAAAAGCAAGCTACTGATTTTCTGTAATATTTTAAGAAATCTCCATTTTGCTTATATATAAAAAGGGAGCTTTCAGTTTGTTTCATTTAATACATTTTATATCTTTTTCTTCAAAAAGCATAACATAGGGACTTCCCTGGAGGTCTAGTGGTTAAGACTCTGCACTCCCAGTGCAGGGGGCACAAGTTTGATCCCTGGTCGGGGAACTAAGATTCTGCATGCCACACGGCGTGGCCAAGAAAGAAAAGTATAACATACACCAATCTTTGAAAATTAAAATATGAACAAAGAATCCAGCTATAAATCACTGAATTATGTTGTAGCTTACTTGAAAAGTAATCTTCCAATTCTAAACATGTAAAAAGGAAAAAATCAGTTCTTTGATTAGTCAGCACACAAGCAACAAAGAGAGCTCAGCGTCTGCACAGCCCTGTAACTGCGGGCCGCCAAAGAAAACTTCACACACACAGTCTGTGACACACATTTTCATTCCCATGAGGCAAAAATATACATATATTTATTTATACATGCATGTATAATGTCACACATAAACTTTAAAATAAACATGAGTTAGTTTCGAGACTCAGTTGTTTTTAGTAAAGTTCCCAAAGCACATGAAGCCAGTGTGACAAGTGCTGTGATGAGAAAATGAAGTCAGAAACAGGGATTTCTGCATTTGCTTAAAAGACAATAAACACACCCCCACAAAACCACGGGTGACACAGCCACAGTAGAGGACACCGCTGGGGTGTGGGCTATCAAGTGCACCATTAAAAAGGATAAGAACAGCTGGGAATAAACGCAGAGACATGCTCACACCCTGCTTCCTGAACCCTGGGAGTCTAAGACACTGGCCAGAGAATCCGCGGTGGTGTTCACTGGGTCCATGAGTTTACTCCTTATTGACATGAAGAAGCAACACTTCCTGTGAATGGCCGGACTGCAGCTGGTCTGCAGGGCCCGCAGTCTCTGTCCCTACACCCAACACTGTCCTCGCAGTGCAGACCACACAGCACAAGCTCGACGCGTCACAGGGAGACTCACTTCATTCAGACAAGCAGCGGCCAGGCCATGGCCTCTGACGGCACACTGCCTCTTTGGGGGGAATGTCTCATTCGACTTCCTCATCACAGCTTCAGGTACGGGGAGGGTGGGGGAGGCTGCTGGATCTGTCTCAGATCCGGTTCCCGTTGCCCCAGGAGCCCCTGGGCTCTCAGGAGCCTGAGTGTCCCTGCGCTTCCCTGGGACCCCAGCCCTGCGCAGCCTCTACTGACGGACATCTGATGGTCTGCTGTGTTCTGTGCTCTTCATTTATCACATCTCCTTCACAGATTCTAACAGTCTCAAGGGCAAGGCTTTTTTATTTGCATTTTCCCTCCAAATTTAGCCTAATATTCGCAAAAGATACTGCTGACAAATTCTCCCTTCTTCTCAAAGGGTAGGTAAAACTACGGCTAAACAGAAAAAAGCACCACCACCTTTTATGTTGACTCCCATGCACCCGCGGCAGAGGATGATGGCAGGTCTACCCTGTGAAGGCGCTGAGGCTACTGCTCGTGGAAACACCCCCTGCGTTCAACAACACACACGTAGAGAGGGAACTGCATGGTGAACTAAACTGACTTCATACCCTGGAACAAAACTGTGGGATCTGGGAAGAGAAAATGCTCTAAGATATCATCCAGTTCAACTCATCGTCCCATGTAAGTAGAAATTACAGCTCAGATATCACAAGTCATGCAGAGCTGAGTCTAGAACAGAGTATAAAACTGGGCTAAATCCAATGCCCTTTAAACATAACACAGGCATATCTCGTTTTATTGCGTGTTGCTTTATTGTGCTTTCACAGATACTGTACTTTTTACAAATGGAAGGTTTGTGGTAACCCTGCATCAAGCAAGTCTATTGGCACCATTTTCCGACAGCATCTGCTCACGTCGTGTCTATGTCACATTATGGTAATTCTTGCAATATTTCACTCTTTTTCATTATTATTATATTTGTTGCAGTGATCTGTGATCTTTGATATTACTATTACAATTGCTTTCGGGCGCCATGAACCACACCCGTGTAAGATGGCAAACTTAACTGGTAAATGCTGTGTGTGTTCTGACTGTTCCACTGTTCCCCCATCCCTCTCTTCAGGTCTAATTCCTGAGACACAACAGAATTAGAATTAGGTAAATGAGTAACCCTACAATGGCCACTAAGCATTCAAGTAAAAGGAAGAGTCACACATCTCTCATTTTAAATCAAAAGCTAGACATGGGCTTCCCTGGTGGCGCAGTGGTTGAGAGTTCCCCTGCCAATGCAGGGGACACGGGTTCGTGCCCCGGTCCAGGAAGATCCCACATGCCGCGGAGCGGCTGGGCCCATGACCCATGGCTGCTGAGCCTGCACGTCCGGAGCCTGTGCTCCGCAAGGGGAGAGGCCACAACAGTGAGAGGCCCACATACTGCAAAAAAAAAAAAAAAAACCTAGATATGATTAAGCTAAATGAGGGAGGCATGGCGAAAGCCAAGAGAGCCCAAAAGCTAGCTAGCCTCCTACACCAAACAATCAGCCAAGCTATGAATGCAAAAGTAAAACTCCTAAAGGAAATTAGAAGTGCTACTCCAGGGAACACAGGAATGATAAGAAAGCAAAACAGCCTTACTATTGATATGGAGAAATTTTTAGGGGTCTGGATAAAAGACCAAACCAGCCACAACATTCCCTTCAGCCAAAGCCTAATCCAGAACAAGGCCCTAACTTTATTCAATTCTATGAAGGCTGAAAGGTAGAGAAGCTGCAGAAGATAAATTTGAAGCCAGCAGAGGCTGGTTCATGAGGTTTAAGGAAAGAAGCCGTCTCCATGACATAAAAGTGCAAGGTGACACAACAAGTGCTGATATAGAAGATGCCACAAGCTATCCAAAGATCTAGCTAAGATCATTAATGAAGATGCTACACTAAACAACTGATTTTCAATGTAGATGAAACAGGCTTCTATTGGAAAAAGGTACCATCCAGGACTTCCATAGCTAGAGAGGAAAAGTCATTGCCTGGCTTCAAAGCTTCGAAAGACAGGCTGACTCTTGCTAGGGGCTAATGCAGCTGGTGACTTTAAGTTAAAGCCAATGCTCATTTACCATTCTGAAAATTCTAGGGTGCTCAAGAATTATGCTAAATCTACTCTGCCTATGCTCTAGAAATGGAACAACAAAGCCTGGATGACAGCAAATCTGTTTATAACATGGTTTACCTAATATTTTAAGCCAGTTGTTGAAAAAGCGGTTCCTTTCAAAATATTACTGCTCATTGACAATGCACCTGGTCACCTAAGATCTTGCTCGGATGGAGACGGACAAGGAGATTAATGTTTTCATGCCTACTAACACAACATGCATTCTTCAGCCCATGGATCAAGGAGTCATTTCGACTTTCAAGTCTTGTTATTTAAGAAATTCAGGGAGGGTGGGAGGGAGACACAAGAGGGAGGAGATATGGGGATGTACGTATATGTATAGCTGATTCACCTTGTTATAAAGCAGAAACTAACACACCATTGTGTAACACACCATTGTAAAGCAATTATACTCCAATAAAGATGTTAAAAAAATTTTTAAATCAAAATCAAATCAAATCAAATCAAATATAAATGATAAAAAAAAATTCCGTTCATAAGGCTATAGCTGCCATTGACAGTGATTCCTCTGACGGATCTGGGCATAGTCAACTGAAACCCTCTGGAAAGGATTCACCATTCTAGATGTCATTAAGAACACTCATGATTCATGGGAAGAGGTCAAAATATCAATGCTAACAGGAGTTTGGAAGAAGTTGATTCCAACCCTCATAGATGACTTTGAGGGGTTCAAACCTTCAGCGGAGGAAATAACTGCAGATGTGGCAGAAACAGCAAAAGAACTAGAATTAGAAGTGGAGCCTGACAATGTGACTGAATTGCTTCAATCTCATGATAAAACTTGAAGAGATGAGGAGTTACTTCTTATGGATAATCAAAGAAAGTGGTTTCTTGAAATATAATCTACTCCTGGTGAAGATGCTGTGAAGACTGTCAAAATGACAATAAAGGATTTAGAAAACTCCATAAGCTTAGTTGATATAGCAGCCGCAGGGTTTGAGAGGACTGAATCCAATTTTGAAAGAAATTCTACTGTGGGTTAAATGCTGTCAAACAGCACTGCACGCTACAAGGAAATCGTTCCTGAAAGGAAGAGTCAATCAATGCAGCAAACTTCATTGCTGTCTTATTTTAAGAAATAGCCGCAGCCACCCCAACCTTGAACACCACTGCCCTGATCAGTCAGCAGCCAGCAACACTGAGGGAAGACCCTCCACCAGCAAAAAGATTATGACTCACTGAAGGCTCAGATAATGATTAGCATTTTTCAGCAATAAAGTATTTTTAAATTAAGTTATATACCTTGTTTCTTTAGACATAATGCTACTACACACTTAATAGACTACAGTCTAGTGTAAACATAACTTTTATATGCACTGCAAAACCAAAATATTCATGCAACTTGCTTTATTGTGATATTCACTTAATCGTGGTCGCCTAGAACCAAACTTGCAATATCTCCAAGGTATGCCTATATAGAAATTCCTGATGTCTTAAGGAATCCTATAACGAATCTCCCCTCATAAATAAAAACATATGCTTTCAGCAACATGGATACAACTAAAGATTATCATACTAAGTGAAGCAAGTCAGAAAGAGAAAGATAAACACCATATGATATCACTTATATGTGAAATCTAAAATATGACACAAATGAACTTATCTATGAAACAGAAACAGATTCATGGACATAGAGAACAGACTTGTGGTTGCCAAGGGGGAGGGGGTTGGAGGAGGGATGGAGTGGGAGGCTGGAAATAGCAGATGCAAACTAGTATATATAAAATGGATAAATAACAAGGTCCTACTGTATAGCATGGAGAACTATATTCAATATCCATGATAAACCATAATGGAAAAGAATATTAAAAAAAGAATGTATATATATGTATAACTGAATCACTTTGCTGTGCACCAGAAATTAACACAACATTGTATATCAACTATACTTCAATTTTAAAATTTTTTAAAATTAAAAATTAAGGGACTTCCCTGATGGCACAGTAGTTAAGAATCCGCCTGCCAATGCAGGGGACACGAGTTCGAGCCCTGGTCTGGGAAGATCCCACATGCCATGGAACAACTAAGCCCATGTGCCACAACTACTGAGCCTGTGCTCTGGAGCACGCTAGCCACAACTACTGAGCCCGCGTGCCACAGCTACGGAAGCCCGCAAGCCTAGAGCCTGTGCTCCACAACAAGAGAAGCCACCGCAATCAGAAGCCCACGCACCACAAAGAAGAGTAGCCCCTGCTTGCTGCAACTAGAGAAAGCCTGCACACAGCAATGAAGACCCAACACAGCCATAGATTAATTAATTAATTAAAATTTTTTTAATTCATACTTTATAAAAAAAATTTTTTAATAAAATAAAATAAAAACATATGCATTAGTAAAAAGATGTCTGTTCCCTGACTGAGCAGTTCCTTGAATCTAGGTTCTGACAGACTAGGTCTGCCTACTGGAAGGCACAGTGTTTCCACAGGGGATTAGGACAGTCCGCAGTGAAGCACAGGAGATGACATCAAGTTGTGGCTTGGGGTCCAGCAGCAGCAGGGATGGAATGCTGTGCCGCTGGGGACGGCCCTGATCTTAGTGCACACTACACCATCCCGTGTCTTAGCTGCATTTCACAGACCTGGCTCCTCAATATCAATTTCTCTGTAGACTGTTCCCAAGAAGCATCAGAGAGAGATGAACACAGGCAGCAATTCAGGAGCCATCCAAACCCCAGAGGAAAGCCTCCCCAACAGCCATCTCTGCTTCCTCCACTGAAACCTGGTTTCTCAAGGAGAGCAAAACCTTCCTGCCACTAGCTTAGTCTGAACACCTTGGTAGCATATTCTGATGAGAAAAGGTAGAAGGACCAAAAACCATGAAGGAGACATTGCCCACATCTAAAAATGAGGCAAGTCCTGATGTCACAGAAAGCAGACAGCTCCATGTACCATTCTAAACTTTCTCTTGGCCACTCTGGCAGAAGAGAAAATGGACAGAGCATCGCCTCTCGCACTTTCATTATGAATAATATATAAAAGTGGCCCTATAGGGCTGATGCAAACACTAAACTACGTAGGGTCTACGTTAAGTGCCTGACAGGAATCGCTCGGCAGTATTATCATCACACTGAGCATCAGCACAGCAGGAATCATCCAGGACAGTCTACATGGTCAACTCAAGTGAATAAAGGCAAAGTGAAAACTTGTTTTCAAATGTGTTCACGTGGGCTCACTGACAACGGCATTCAGCCCCAACCCAGACTCCCCGTGATACCTAACACGGCTGCACATGTCCCCCTGCATCCTCCGCTCTGCCCACACACACAAGGAAACGCCACAGCAGTGTCCGGTACCCAGGACTGTAAGTTCCTACAGCAGCAGTCTCCAACCTTTTTGGCACCACGGACCGGTCTCGCGGAAGACAATTTTTCCACAGACCTGGGTAGGGGGATGGTTTTGCGATGATTCAAGTGCATTGTTTATTGTGCACTTTATTTCTATTATTATTACATTGTACTATATAATGAAATAATCATACAACTCACCATAATGCTGAATCAGTGGGAGCCCTGAGCTTGTTTTCACTTGCCACTCACTGATAGGGTTTTGATATGAGTTTGCAAGTAATTGAATAATTATGGTCTCTGTGCAGTCAAACCTCTCCGCTAATGATAATCTGTATTTGCAGCCGCTCCCCAGCACTAGCATCACCACCTCAACTCTACCTCAGATCATCAGGCATTAGATTCTCGTAAGGGGCGCACAAACTAGATCCCTTTCATGCACAGTTC
Organism: Monodon monoceros; assembly: GCF_005190385.1. Taxonomy (NCBI): domain Eukaryota; kingdom Metazoa; phylum Chordata; class Mammalia; order Artiodactyla; family Monodontidae; genus Monodon; species Monodon monoceros. The sequence continues at coordinate 59,839,629 of NW_021703765.1, read as the reverse complement.
CCAGTAGAGTTCGCACTCCTATGAGAATCTAATGCTGCCACTGATCTGACAGGAGGCAGAGCTCAGGCGGTAACACGAGAGACAGGGAGTGGCTGTAAATACAGATGAAGCTTCGCTCGCCTGCCTCTCACCTCCTGCTGTGCAGCCGGGTTCCTAACAGGCCACAGACCTGTACTGGTCCATGGCCCAGGGGTTGGGGACCCTTGTCCCACAGGACAATGTTTTCCAGCTTTGGGTTATGATCCATTAGTGAGCTCCGAAATTAACGAAGTAGATCATAACCAATACTTTCTAACAGAGGGAAAGAGTACATCTTAGTAAGTAAGAGTGAGGATTGCTTCAAGAAACTTCCATCCAGGGGACTTCCCTGGTGATCCAGTGGCTAGGACTCCATGCTCCCAATGCAGGGGGCCCGGGTTCAATCCTTGGTCAGGGAACTAGATCCCGCATGCCACAACTAAAAGATCCTATATGCTGAAATGAAGATTCCACATGCAGCAACAAAGATCCTGCGTGCTGCAACTAAGACCCAATGCAGAGGAAAGAATGGAGGGAGGGAGGGAGGGAGGGAGGGAAGGAAGGAAGGAGGGAAGGAAGGAAGGAGGGAAGGAAGGAAGGAGGGAAGGAAGGAAGGAGGGAAGGAAGGAAGGAAGGGGGGAGGGAAGGAGGGAGGGAAGGAAGGAAGAAAGGAAGGAAGGGAAGAAGGAAGGGAGGAAGGAAGGAAGGAACTTCCATCCAGTGGTGTGTATGTGGGGACTGGTATGTGCGCACTGGGTCACAACATAACATTTATTTCTTACTGTGAATCTTGGTCAGGATATAAAACTCATTTCTCACTGATAAATACTATCAACACAGATCCCTGAGTGAACAGTCACTTACAATCAGGAATTTGATGACTGTGTTGGCTGAGTATTAAAGATGTCCATGCACTAACTACTCCAGACTAATGGTGACACAGTGTAGTGACAAGAGTTCAGAAATGCCCCAGAACCTCCAGAGCTCCAAGGCTGAGCCTGCCCCTAGGCAGCAGAGCTGGGCTGAAAGGGACAATCTTCACAATTACCCCTGATGTGAAAATGAGGCAGTCTGGCTGCACAAGCCTACTCAGTGTTTATTAGAAGTCTGACATCAGTGGAAAAGACACTCAAGAAAAGGCTATTTATCTACAGAACACGAAGTTCATTTCCAGTACTTATTAAGAGATAACCAGAGCACTTATCAAAGGTCTGGGGCATAGAAGTGGCTCTCTGAAATGCAAATTTCATCAGGCTGCTTCCCTGCTCAATGTTCCTCAGTTGCTCCCCGCTGTCTTGAGGATGTAGTTCACCCTCGGGAGCATCCACGGCCTTTTGTAGTCCAGCCGCTGCCTCCCTCCCGGTTCTCATCTCCCTCCACTCCCACTGCGACCCCCACGCTCCAGCCAATCCTAAGCATCTCCACGTGGCACCCCTGCCAGCAATACCCTCACCTGGACCTGGCCCCCATGCCATGGTCAGCCTGGGCCTCTGCCCTGCAGGGCTCCCATCACACGCAGCCCTCTCTTACAGCACTGCTACCCCAGTTCACTTTCCACTTTTCTGTCTCCACCAGGCAGGGTAGCTCCTTGAGGGCGAGAAATACACATCATTCCTATGTCCCCGGCACCAAACACAGGGCTCCAGTGATAACAGGTGCTCTGTAATGCTGAGCAGAATGAAAACCCTGAGTTATAAAGCAGAAACTAACACACCATGGTAAAGCAATTATATTCCAATAAAGATGTTAAAAACAAACAAACAGAAACAAATGGAAACCCTGAGAAGGAGGGTGAGGGGCTGCCATTCCTCAGTCCACACGTGCCCAGCCTGTGTGAGCCTGGCCTCAGCATCCAGTTCATGTCCACTGGCCTAAGGCCAGGCTGGTCTCCATTCTTCATCTTGATGTCCAGCTCACTGTTGGACACACGTGCACTGACTGAGCTCTCTCTCACAGAAAGAACTGTGGCCTCCTTCTCCACTGACCCTCTGTCCCACCTTGAGAGAAAGTCACAACACACACCAATGGGGTGACCAGAAAAGAGAACAGACAGGTCCTAAGGCCAACACACATCTCAGAGATAAGGACTTGAGCTGGTAAGAACCGTTACAGGGAACAGGTGAACACATCTTCCTGACATATAAAGACTGTATATTATGTACGAATTATACATGTTATATATTGTACATTATGTATTATATACATAGGGCATTATGTGAGTATGTGAGTGTGTGGAGACAGAGATAAAACACACCCATCAATAATGATGAATTGGGCTTCCCTGGTGGCACAGTGGTTGAGAATCGCCTGCCAATGCAGGGGACACGGGTTCGAGCCATGGTCCGGGAAGATCCCACATGCCATGGAGCAACTAAGCCCGTGCGCCACAACTACTGAGCCTGCGCTCTAGAGTCCGTGAGCCACAACTACTGAGCCCACGTGCCACAACTAATGAAGCCCACGCGCCTAGAGCCCGTGCTCCGCAACAAGAGAAGCCACTGCAATGAGAGGCCTGTGCACTGCAAGGAAGAGTAGCCCCCGCTCGCCACAACTAGAAAAAAGAAAGCCCGCGTGCAGCAACAAAGACCCAACGCAGCCAAAAATAACTAAATAAATAAATTTAAATAATAATGATGAATTAATACATGGCTTGGGGAGAAAGAGTCACACGTACCAGGTTCATCTCAACAAGATGACAAATTCATTCCCAAAATCCAACAGACAACTGACTCTTGTGAAGTTATAATAAACATTAGAAACAGCAGCTATTACAAATGACAAAGCCATTATTGAAAAACACCCCAAACCTGTATCTGGCAAGCTTCTGGGGACAACGCAACATGACTCCACCCAGCCATCGTGCTCCCAATGGCACTCTCACCCATGATGAGCCTGCTCTGCCCACATTCTGGGGAAGCGGAAACTCATCACCTGCTCAGCCATGCCACTCACTCACCTGGGTGGGCCATGGGCAGGAAGAAAAATCCGACCTGTTTTTGAAGGACTGTGTGGGATTAAAGGACAGGAGAGCCTGGCTCCTGGTCCTTGTCTCTGAAACAGGAGACCTTTTAAGCAAGAGAGTAAATCTCATCTTCTCACCCATGATGGGCCAAGCCCACCCTTCTGTCCCGGTCCCAACCCACAGGGTAAACCCTGCCTGCTTCTTCCTAAGGACAGGGGATATTACTACCCAAGAAGACAAGAAGGAACAGGAGCTGCCCCCGTAGCTGGGACTGACAAACCCCCAACACAGGTGAAAACTCAGTGTGTCTAATCCAGTGCGTGACTTGTCAGAGCCTGGACACCATGTTCCCTGCTGCAGCACACTTATCCATGGAGATTCAGAGCACTTAGGAACACTTGTTAACCCCTGCCAGCTTTCACAAAGGAAAGGGAGAGGGGGTTGTTCAGGATGGCACTCAGCTACAAACCATTCTGCACACCACCAGCAGCATGATCAGCAGGGCTAGGGCATCTCAGAGCTTCCTGCCCTGTGCCCCACCTAGCTTCCTGCCACATCTGCCTCCAGAGTGGGGAGGGAAGTGCGGGGTGAGGCGGACATGCACTCCGTGGGGCTCAGCAGAAGCTCTGCTCCTTCCCAGTCCCCGTCTCTGTGGTGACCCCCTCCAGTCACCTACCCCCAGACGCTCCCCATACAGACTCCCTGAATCACAGAACTTCAAGCTGTCAAACACCTCATCTTAAAGAAGACCCCTGAGTCATTTCTAAGTTCTGACGGGCATTTCAAATAATAACAAAATAATATCTGATTATCTGTATGTATTTCTTTACACTGTAATATTGTTTCACATCTATTACATGGCTGGTCTTTCCCCACAGTCAAGTAATTTTACCCACCTCTCCTTTATAGACAGGTAAGACCAGAGTCAGAAAGCTGAAGGCTGCAAGGTTAGACTGTCACAAGATTCAACTTACAGGATTCTTCCCACTGGAAAGCCAGCCTCTGGGCCACACCAGCGTGGCTTCTCCAGAGAAGCAGGACCAGGCTGCAGCACCCTCATGACCTCCCCACCACAAAAGAGAAGAATAAGAGCCCTTCCCCTGCCCGGGGGACTCAGGCCCTCAGCCTCTGCACTCCACACTCCTGGTGACCATGTCTACGCAGAAGCTGTGCAGCTGGCCAAACACCCACAGTAACAAAGAATAAAGAGAAATAAACCAACAAAGACATACAGTTTGTCCTCTACCTCTCCAACTAAAGTAGTCCAGACAGCATGAACAGCACAAAAAAAAAACCCACGGAAGAAAGTCCTAGCACTTTGCTGGACAAACAAATTCAGGTGGAAGAGGGGGCAAGCAAGAGGGAGAAGGCAATTGTCAGGTTAGGAGTGCAGACAACGGGTCACTGAGGCTTAGGCTCCTGCCACCCTCCCCATGACCTTGACAATGAAGCCAACTTCTCTATTTTCAAGTGTCCCCCCAGGTAAAGGGCCAGGTGGAACTAGAAAGCCTGTCAGAGGTCCCTTCCACCCCAAAATGCATGAAAGAAGAAATACATGGACAGCGCAAATTAAAGCACTTATCAATAGTCTCTATAAAGTTCAAACAGGCCTTCCAAAACTTAAGGTGCTCCTAAACGACCTGGTCCCAAAACACGTACAAGAAAGTGCCTAGAGAAATAGCATAAATGAAGTGGATCAGGAGCCATCCAGGAGGAGCCGGGGAGAAGGGGAGGAATGAAGGCCATTTGCCCCACCCACGCAAGCCCAGGAAGCCTGCTGGGCTCCCAGGTGAGGTCCCCCGCCCTCTGAGACCAGGGGTAGGGGGCACACCTGGGCCCCTTCTGTTCCTTGAGCCTAAGCCCCACCCCCCACAGCCCCCAGGGCCTTTTCCAGCCCTGTGGGTCCTGAGCATTGGCCCCGCCCACCACCCAAACCTCGCCCTTGCTTACACCCCACACTCCACAGCCAAGGCTTTTCCCCGCCCACTTATTTTTTTTCTTTTCCCTTCTCCTCTTTTTACTATTTTGGTACTGTTGTACCTTCTGGTTATTGATTCATCTATATTTTTATTTTTATATTCTTCCTAACATAATTGTTAGTTTCCTAGTCTAATTTTATTTTTTGCTTTATTATTGTTCTCTCTTTTTTTTTTTGGCCACCCTACTTGGCTTGCAGGATCTTGGTTCATGAGCCAGGGGTCGGGCCAAAGCTCCTGTGGTGGAAGCTCCATGTCAGAACCACTGGACTAACAGAGAACCTCAGACCCCAGGGAATATTCATCGGAGTGAGGTCTCACAGAGGTCCACATCTCAGCACCAAGACCCAGCTCTACCCAACAGCCTAAAAACTCCAGTGTTGGAAGCCTCAGGCCAAACACCCAGTAAGACAGGAACACAATCTGACTCATTAAAAAAAAAAAAAAAATGACATGGCAAAAAAATATGTCACAGATGAAGGAGCAAGGTAAAAACCTACAAGACCAAATAAATGAAGAGGAACTAGGCAATTTACCTGAAAAAGAATTCAGAGTAATGACAGTAAAGATGATCCAGAAACTTGGAAACAGAATGGAGGCACGGATTGAGAAAATACAAGAAATGTTTAACAAAGATCTAGAAGAACTAAAGAACAAACAAACAGAGATGAACAACACAATAACTGAAATGAAAAATACACTAGAAGGAATCAATAACAGAATAACTGAGGCAGAAGAACAAATAAGTGAGCCGGAAGACAAAAATGGTGGAAATAACTGCTGAGGAGCAGAATAAAGAAAAAAGAATGAAAAGAATTGAAGACAATCTCAGAGACCTCTGGGACAACACTAAACTCACCACCATCTGAATTATAGGGGTCCCAGAAGAAGAGAAAAAGAAAGGGTCTGAGAAAATATTTGAAGAGATTATAGTCAAAAACTTCCCTAAGAAGGGAAAGGAAATAGTCACCCAAGTCCAGGAAGCACAGAGAGTCCCATACAGGACAAACCCTAGGAAAAACAGATGACACATATTAATCAAACTAACAAAAATTAAATTCAAAGAAAAATTATTAAAAGCAGCAAGGGAAAAACAAAAAATAACATACAAAGGAATCCCCATAAGGTTATCAGCTGATTTTTCAGCAGAAACTCTGCAGGCCAGAAGGGAGTGGCAGGATATACTTAAAGTGATGAATGAGAAAAACTTACAACCAAGATTACTCTACCCAGCAAAGGATCTCATTCAGATTCGACAGAGAAATCAAAAGCTTTACAGACAATCAAAAGCTAAGAGAATTCAGAACCACCAAACCAGCTCTACAACAAACACTAAGGAAGCTTCTCTAGGTGGGAGACACAAGAGAAGAAAAAGACCCACAAAAACAAACCCAAAACAATTAAGAAAATAGTTATAGGAACATACATATAGATAATAACCTTGAACGTAAATGGATTAAATGCCCCAACCAAAAGACATAAACTGGCTGAATGGATACAAAAACAAGACTCGTATATATGCTGTCTACAAGAGACCCACTTCAGACCTAGGGGCACATACAGACTGAAGGTGAAGGGATGGAAAAAGATATTCCACACAAATGGAAATCAAAAGAAAGCTGGAGTAGCAATACTCATATCAAATAAAATAGACTATAAAATAAAGACTGTTACAAGAGATAAGGAGGGACACTACATAATGATCAAAGGATCAATCCAAGAAGATATAACAATTATAAATGTTTATGCACCCAACATAGGAGCACCTCAATACATAAGGCAAATGCTAACAACCATGAAAGGAGAAATCAACAGTAATACAATAATAGTAGGGGACTTTAACACACCACTTATACCAATGGACAGATCAGCCAAACAGAAAATAAATAAGGAAACACAAGCTTTAAATGACACAACAGACCAGACAGATTTAATTGATATTTATAGAACATTCCACCCAAAAATGGCAGAATACACTTTCTTCTCATGTGCACACAGAACATTCTCCAGGACAGATCACATCTTAGGTCACAAATCAAGCCTCGGAAAATTTAAGAAAAATTGAAATCGTATCAAGTATTTTTTCTGACCACAGTGTTATGAGACTGGAAATCCATTACAGGAAAAAACTGTAAAAATCACAAACACATGGAGGCTAAACAGTGCGCTACTAAATAACCAAGAGATCATTGAAGAAATCAATAAAGAAATGAAAAAATACATAGAAACAAATGACAGTGAAAACACGAATGACAATCCAAAATCTATGGGACACAGCAAAAGCAGTTCTAATAGGGAAGGTTTATAGCAATTCAATCTCACCTCAAGAAACAAGAAAAATCTCAAATAAACAATCTAACCCTACACTTAAAACAGCTAGAGAAAGAGGAACGAAGAAAACCCAAAGTCAGTAGAAGGAAAGAAATCATAAACATCAGAGCAGAAATAAATGAAAGAGAAATGAAGAAAACAATAGCAAAGATCAATAAAAATAAAAGCTGGTTCTTTGAGAAGATAAACAAAATTGGTAAACCCTTAGCCAGACTCATCAAGAAAAAAAAGGGAGAGGATGCAAATCAATAAAATTAGAAATGAAAATGGAGAAACCACAACTGACACTGCAGAAATACAAAGGATTATTAAGAGACTACTATAAACAACTATATGCCAATAAAATGGACAACCACGAAGAAATGGACAAATTCTTGGAAAGGTACAATTTTCCAAGACTGAACCAGGAAGAACTAGAAAATATAAACAGACCTATCACAAGTAATGAAATTGAAACCGTAATTAAAAATCTTCCAACAAACAAAAGTCCAGGACCAGATGGATTCACAGGTGAATTCTATCAAACATTTAGAGAACAGCTAACACCCATCCTTCTCAAACTCTTCCAAAAAATTGCAGAGGGAGACACACTCCCAAATTCATTCTATGGAGCCACAATCAGCATGATACCAAAACCAGAAAAAGATATCACAAAAAAAGAAAATTATAGACCAATATTACTGATGAACATAGATGCAAAAATCATCAACAAAATACTAGCAAACAGAATCTAACAACACATATTAATCATACACCATGATCAAGTGGGATTATCCCAGGGATGCAAGGATTCTTCAATATACACAAATCAATCATGTGATACACCACATTAACAAATTAAGGAATAAAAACCATATGATCATCTCAACAGATGCAGAAAAAGCTTCTGACAAAATTCAACACCCATTTACAATAAAAACTCTCCAGAAAATGGGCATAGAGGGAAACTACTTCAACATAATAAAGGCTGTATATGACAAACCCACAGCAAGCATCATACTCAATGGTGAAAAACTGAAAGCATTTCCACTAAGATCAGGAACAAGACAAGGATGTCCACTCTCACCACTATTATTCAACATAATTTTGGAAGTCCTAGCCACAGCAATCAGAGAAGAACAAGAAATAAAAGGAATACAAATTGGAAAAGAAGAAGTAAAACTGTCACTGTTTACAGATGACATGATACTATACATAGAAAATCCTAAAGATGCCACCAGAAAACTACTAGAACTAGTCAATGAATTTGGTAAGGTTGCAGGATACAAAATTAATGCACAGAAATATCTGGCATTCCTATACACCAACAACGGAAAATCAGAAAGAAAAATTAAGGAAATGATCACATTTACCATTGCAACAAAAAGAACAAAATACCTAGGAATAAACCTGCCTAATGAGGTGAAAGACTCATACTCAGAAAACTATAAAACACTGATGAAAAAAATCAAAGATGACATCAACAGATGGAGAGATATACCATTCTTGGATTAGAAGAATCAATATTGTGAAAATGCCTATACTACCCAAAGCAATCTACAGATTCAATACAATCCCTATCAAATTACCAATGGCATTTTTTACAGAACTAGAAGAAAAAGTCTTAAAATTTGTATGGAAACACTAAAGACTCCAAATAGCCAAAGCAATCTTGAGAAAGAAAAATGGAGTTGGAGGAATCTGGCTCCCAGACTTCAAACTATACCACAAAGCTTCAGTAATCAAGACAGTATGGTACTGGCACAGAAACAGAAATATAGATCAATGGTACAGGACAGAATGCCCAGAGATAAACCCACGCATATATGGTCACCTTATTTTTGATAAAGGAGGCAAGAACATACAATGGAGAAAAGAGAGCCTCTTCAATAAGTGGTGCTGGGAAAACTGGACAGCTACATGTAAAAGAATGAAATTAGAACACTCCCTAACACCATACACAAAAATAAACTCCAAATGGATTAAAGACCTAAATGTAATACGAGACACTATAAAACTCTTAGAGGAAAACATAGGAAAAACACTCTGACATAAACCACAGGAAGATCTTTTTTGACCCACCTCCTAGAGTAACGGAAATAAAAACAAAAATAAACAAATGGGACTTAAACTTAAAAGCTTTTGCACAGCAAACATAAACGAGATAAAAAGACAACCCTTAGAATGGGAGAAAATATTTGCAAATGAAACGACAAAGGGTTAATCTCCAAAATATACAAACAGCTCATGGAGCTCAGTATCAAAACACCAAACAATCCAATTAAAAACTGGGTGGAAGACCTAAATAGGCATTTCACCAAGGAAGACATACAGATGGCCAGAGGCACATGAAAAGATGCTTAACATCACTAATTATTAGACAAATGCAAATCAAAATGACAGTGAGGTATCACCTCATGCTGGTTGGCTATTATCAAAAAATCTAGAAACATTAAATGCTGGAAAGGGTGTGGTGAAAAGGGAACCCTCATGCATTGTTGGTGGGAATGTAAATTGATACAACCACTATGGAAAACAGTATGGAGGTTCCTTAAAAAATTAAAAATAGAACTACCATACGACCCAGCAATCCCACTACTGGGCATATACCCTGAGAAAATCATAATTCAAAAAGAGACATGTACCACAATGCTCAGTGCAGCACTATTTACAATACCTAGGACATGGAACCAACCTAAATGTCCATCGACAGATGAATGGATAAAGAAGATGTGGCACATATGTACAATGTAATATTACTCAGCCATAAAAAGAAACAAAATTGAATTATTTGTAGTGAGATGGACAGACCTAGAGACTGTCATAAAGTAAGCCAGAAAGAGAAGAACAAATACCGTATCCTAACGCATACATATGGAATCTAAAAAAAAAAAAAAAAAATGGTACTGATGAACATAGTTGCAGGGCAGGAATAAAGATGTAGACATAGCGAATGGACTTGAGGACATAGGGTGGGAGGGGGAAGCTGGGGCGAAGTGAGAGTAGCATCGACGTATATACACTACCGAATGTAAAATAGTTAGCTAGTGGGAAGCAGGAGCATAGCACAGGGAGATCAGCTCGGTGCTTTGCGATGACCTAGTGGGGTGAGATAGGGAGGATGGGAGGGAGGCTCAAGAGGGAGGGGATATGGGGACATATGTATGCATATGGATGATTCACTTTGGTGTACAACAGAAACTAACACAGTACTGTGAAGCAATTATACTCCATAAAGATCTATTAAAAAAAAAAGAAAGAAAACTCATTGGCTTTGAGATAAACACATAATTTACTGTGAGTCCAGGACTTACAGGAACAGATTTTTACTTTGAATTTCAAGTAATCAGTGTATCCTTATGGTCAAAAAAATAATAAAACCCAGCCAGGGAATCTCTGTCACTATGAGACAGACAGCCTTTGAACAAAGCGACTTCAATCTAACAGGCTTTTACTATAAGTACATTTCAGTGTCCTATCAGTTTACTCTTATGATATTTCCCCATGTCTAAATACAAATGGGTGTTGTCAGAAGAGGAAACTGTCCATGGGAAGGATTCATATGCACAGGCTGTCTTCTAAGAGACACTGCTGAATTCTTACAAGCGAAGGGTGAAAAAGGTTCTTTATAATGAACTTCACCACCCTCCACAGAGCACGACAAATCCTGACAGTGCTCATTTCTGTCACAGTGACTCCAGAACGAAAAGCGGCATGACTGTGTGGGAATGATCCGTCTGCTTCCCACAACCCCACATCCACTCTCAGGTGGCATCAGTGAAGATGCAGGAGGGGACAGTGTCTTCCCTGGGTCGACAAAAAGGCAGCACCCAGATCTGGTTAACAGAACTTTCCACCCTAGTAACTCTCTGAACTTCTGGACACTGAGCTGACTCCCAGGGACTCCACGCCCTCACCTTCAGCCGCCACCTGCAGAGCTGCGCCACATTCGTTCATGCTCTGCGGCCACTCCCTGGGAGCACTTCACGCACACAGTTCCATAGGCCTGCTTGCCGGACTCCCAACCTTCCTCCAATGAGGAATTACTGAGAGACTCCTACATAAACAATAATACTCAAAGTACCGTCATCTGTGGGAATGCAGGAAACAGAACAAAGTGCCTCCGCTGAGGATTTTTAAATGGACTTGCTACTTGTATAACATGTGCCCCAACACAAAAAATCAAATAATACCTGTCATTAAAGAGCACTTTTTTAAAAAAAGCAATAATGTTCAGTGGGGAAAACAATGGAAAAAAACAGATAAATTTTAAAATGAATACATATAATCCCATCACCAAAGCTAACCAGTATTAGTATCATGACGTGTATCCTTCAGTTAACTATGTGTGTAATATATATACTTTTAACAAAAGTAGTATCATATTATAGACTTGTATAATGTCTTCATTTAATATATATTTAAACTCATTCTACGTTAATTATTCTTTGAAACAGAACATTTATATGACCTCAGTATATTTGAGGACAATCTTTTTGTTTTTTTGTAATTTATTTTATTTTATTTTATTTTATTTTGGCTATGTTGGGTCTTCGTTGCTGCACGTGGGCTTTCTCTAGTTGTGGCAAGCGGGGGCTACTCTTCGTTGCAGTGTGCATGCTTATTGAAGTGGCTTCTCTGGTTGCGGAGCACGGGCTCCAGGCCGGCAGGCTTCAGTAGCTGCAGCACACAGGCTCAGTAGTTGTGGCACGCAGGCCCTAAAGCATGTGGGCTTCAGTAGTTGTGGCTCACAGGCTCTAGAGCACAGGCTCAGTAGTTGTGGCACACGGGCTTAGTTGCTCCGCAGCATGTGGGATCTTCCTGGACCAGGGATCAAACCAGTGTCCCCTGCATTGGCAGGTGGATTCTTAACCCCTGCGCCACCAGGGAAGTCCTGAGGAAAAACTTTTAAAATTCAAAGTAAAACTGATCTTCACTTGCTGCTGATAACAAGACCAGGCCTTGGTAGAGAACAGGCACAGTACATGATTACTAAGAGAACTTCAACACTGACGGGCACTGCAAAAAGTGAAGTGTCGAGTTGTATAATGACTCCACTTAAAAGAGTGCTCCAGTGCTGTTAATTTGGCAATTAAAATGTTTCACATTTTTTAAAATGATACTTAATTATAAAGGCTTAAGGTATCTACGAGGCCAGAACCAATATTTATTTTATTTTTATTAAAGTACTACTCCTGACACTACATATTTTATCATGGAAATGAGAACTACTATTATCTTTGTCAGCTGCCAAAACACTTCCTGAAAGCCAAGGTCATAAGTCAACACTAAGTCGAAGACAACACGATAGTTAAAAATGCAAAACAGAGATGAATGGATAAAAAAGATGGGCACATATATACAATGGAATACTACTCAGCCATAAAAAGAAATGAAATTGAGTTATTTGTAGTGAGGTGGATGGACCTAGAGTCTGTCATACAGAGCGAAGTAAGTCAGAAAGAGAAAAACAAATACCGTATGCTAACACATATACATGGAATCTAAAAAAAAAAAATGGTTCTGAAGAACCTAGGGGCAGGACAGGAATAAAGATGCAGATGTAGAGAATGGACTCGAGGACACGGGGAGGGGGAAGGGTAAGTTGGGACAAAGTGAGAGAGTGGCATGGACATATATACACTACCAAATGTAATAGCTAGTGGGAAGCAGCCGCATAGCACAGGGAGATCAGCTTGGTGCTTTGTGACCACCTAGAGGGGTGGGATAGGGAGGGTGGGAGGGAGACGCAAGATGGAGGGGATATGGGGATATATGTATACATATAGCTGATTCACTTTGTTATACAGCAGAAACTAACATGACACTGTAAAGCAATTATACTTCAATAAAAATGTTAAAAAAATATATGCAAAACGGCCCTCAGAGCTGACTCCTAGACTCCTCTGACATGATGCATAGCAGATTTTGTTCTGTTTGAACAAAGCTCTTTTTGATGCTGGAATAATTAAACCACACAGACACACCTGGGAAAGCTGCATTTTAATTTCTACTATCATCTTCCTCTGGTTCAGTCCTAAAGAATTTCATTAAGGGAAGTAACTTGCAGCCTGTCCACTACCCACCCCAATTCTCTATTCTTATTCTCAAGGCTTTCTGCCAGTTGGCTTTTTTTTTTTTTTTTTTTTGCGGTACACAGGCCTCTCACTGTTGTGGCCTCTCCCGTTACGGAGCACAGGCTCCGGACGCGCAGGCTCAGCAGCCATGGCTCATGGGCCCAGCCGCTCCGCGGCATGTAGGATCTTCCCGGACCGGGGCACGAACCCGTGTCCCCTGCATTGGCAGGCGGACTCTCAACCACTGTGCCACCAGGGAAGCCCTGCCAGTTGGCATTTTTATGGTTAACCTAATAACTACAGCACACAGAACTGGTTAGAAACATGATTAGTTTTCCCCAAAAGATGAGTTGGTCTCTCATAGTGCAAGCAAAGAAAAAAATAAAAACAGTAGTTTTCCAATTAAGCTCTTCTCTGAAGGCATAAAATATCCAGCCAGCTCAAACACAGTGATCCACCAGCTTCTCATGTAATTTTCATAATGGAAGTCAGAAAGAACCTTCCTGCCCTTAACACAATTAAAAACTAAATATCACTCAAGAATAATTTATATTTATCATCTTTGCATTCGCCTTTTCATTTATATTGTACTGGTTTCCATACATTTAGATCTGTCAAGCTGTTTTCTGCTATACTCACCTTCTGAATTTTTTACTTGTTTTATTCAATTTGTCTTCTAAGGTGTGTTCACATTTCTACTAAGGTCCAGCTGGAAACATGAGGAAGCATACCTGACACAAGCAGATCGAGGCCCAAAGGTCCTCTGGGCCATGTCCCACCAGGACAGTGGCTTCAGAGCCAGATGGCCACAATAGGTCGGCTCTGGGTTATTCCTAAACAGCAGCTCCAAATCACACCTTGATCTCATATGTGTCAGTCTCTCTACCCACAGATGTTACTGGCACATCCCAAAGCTCCAAGCATAAGTCTACTGGGCCTGCAAAAGACTCTGAATGATAAGGTCACTAGAACACTAACCTGACACAAATGTATGAAAGTGAAATTGTGATTCACATGCTGAGAGCCCAAGAAATGTTCCCTGACAAGCTGTGAGAATGTCAGACTAGAACTGCTGCCTGACGGTCCCACTACACATGTCAGCACTGCCCGAAAGCAGCCTAAGCACAAGTTCGTGTATCAGGCAGAGTACCTACAACAAATCCCAAAGCAGCCTCTCTTCTCTCACACCTCTGCTCACACTGTAGTCCAAACACACCTCTGTGGGCAAACAAGCACATGTTTACGCCTTGCTTGCCCACTAGACCATATGTGGTCAACACAAGCCTACTCCATTAGCTTGCCGCCACAGCATGGGGGCAGGGGTCTGGCTCTGCCACAACATACACACACACACACCCCCGCTGCCCCCACAACTGACGGGGCGAAGCCCAGGAAGGACAGCACGGTGTGCGGCTCACACCACGTCAGCAGAGAGAGGCCCTGAATGGGAAATACGTGCCTCCTGACTCCTCACCCACCAGACCACCACCAAGGCTCCACAGCCCTACCGTGTGGCCTTCATCACCGCGACCACACCTGACATGGGGAGGCAGCACAGGGGCATCCAGACGGCCTGAGAGATCAGGCCAGAGAGCTGACGTCCTCATCTCCCAGCGGATGAGGCTTGGGGCCATGGCGACATGGCTGTCCTGCCTGGGGCCTGTCCTTAGAGCCGTGGAGACACCCCCCAAAGGGAAGTGCCCCAGCAAGTGCATGCACCTCTTCAAACCCAGGGTACCCTAGTAGAAAGTGTCCCCAAGAAGGCTGGCAGGCAGCACACACCAGAACGACGGAAGAAATGGGAATGTACATTCAGAGGCCCATTTTGAGTGAACTACAGAAGGGAAGTCTGTGGCCTCAGTGAAGATCTGCTTGACGAGCAATGGGCTCCTTTCACAGGGTTGCTTGCTGCCCAGAAGTGTACACCTGCACTCCTACTCCTCCCCCACACTCTATGAGCCAGTATCTACAACGCATTCAACACCCAAATGTCTGCTGCAAACCTTAAAGGCAACTCTTAATGCAAAATTCAGTGGGGTTGCTATCCTCATCTCCCACCCATCTGCCTCCTCCTCTGGGGAAAAAGGGACCAAATTTAGTGGGGAGAAAATGGCGGAAATGGTGGCACAGAACAATAACCAGTTCTCCCCAGGGCCAGGAACGGACACCTCCACACCCCTCTCACTTGTACTACCATCTCTTCTTGTGCTCAGTTTCCACTCCTGAGAGGCCTTGTGTGAGAAGTTGTCCAACTGCCCTGCCTCTCAGTGGCCTTTTCACCTTTTGAAACATGATACTAGACATTTCTTTTTGGGTCAAATTATCTTTGTAAATAACTTTAGATAGCCAGTACATTTAAAGGTAGGAAAATTGCACGTTATATTGACTTATATTCTTTCCATGACTATTTACCATCATTTTGTATGTGTGACCTAGAAATTCCATGACTTAAAAATTCATGGATCTTTTGGCATACTGACTGATTTTAGTGCTGATATCTGTAACAGAGGCCCAAGACCCAACCAAATGAAACTCACGATAGCACAGAGAGCAACAACTCAACAGGATCATCACTGGTAAAGGCCAGTACCTGTCTTTGCTGGGTACAGTGTAATACTGTATATCTCCTCACCTGTATTTACCTTCCTATATCCCTCATTAGATTACAACCTTCTTGAAGGCAGAAAACACATTTTTCTTACCAAAGTTCTACAGGATATTCATTCCTAAAATAAGCCTGTTTCCAAAGTGGCTCTGAGATGCGATTTTTTCTCCACTGATAATAGGAGAAGGAAGGAGATAAATGTAATACAGAAGAGCTTAGGTAAAAACCCAGTAATCGTGAAATCCTAAATTAAGTTGAGTACATTAATATGAATTCCTAAGATCTTTCATCTTGTGATATGTATATATGCCCAGCTCTGTCCACTGGAAAGGCCTAAAAACAATGACCTAGTATAGTGAGTATCCCTAGTACTCAAACTATATGCTCTTGAAATGCAATTTTCCATTAAAAGAAACCAGGGATTTTTGGAAAAAATGGCTGTTTCCAAGTCTAATTTGCAAAATGTGCAAGATGAGCCTATAACATCTTGTCATACCAGATAACAAGGAAACCACCAAAGACCACTGTGGTCACATCAAAAGAACTCAGCAGACAACTGGAAGAGGTTCACACTGGTCAAGCATAGGACTATTTGGACTTTAATAACAGTAATAATTATAGTGGATTGAAACCATTTGTTTAAATCCATAAGTTCAGAATTACTATACTTTAAAAACTAATCAGTCATCTTTTGAGGATGACAGGAAAACTTGGTAGCTAAAACAAATATCAAGCATTTATATGACCTATACCATTGGGTAAATGAGGGGAAGCATCTCCTTACAAAAATGCTCCAGCTAATAAAAAACCAAAATAACGGAATTACAACTTGACCAGTTTATAGTCCAATAAATAACAGAGCAAGGAACATAACACAAAAACATGGACACAAAGACATTACATGCCTCCTGATGAAAGAAAAACAGCGTAACTTCTAATCTTGCCAAAGTGAACAAATTCTGATCAAGCTTCTGGATACAGCTACAATTTACAAGAATTACAGGTAAAAGAAACATGTGCAACTGCACTAGGGCTGTGCAGGTAGCACAACACTGAGTGAAGGAAACTATGGGTCATCAGGCCCCAGACTTTTAACAAATAATCTTCAAGGAAAACAAAAGGATAGAGAGAGAACCTGTATATTAAAAGAAACTTAAAAGACATAGCACTTTTTTTAATTGGGAAAGATTAAACTTGGATGATAAAATCATAAAGAAGTATCAGGAAGTCATTATTATAAAAGTCACTAGTGGCTACTTTTGGAAAGAAGAGGGGAGGAATGGGATGTGATGGGAAAGGGGCACCTATAGGGGCTTCTTGGGGGTGGGGGGCAAAGTTCTATTCTTGACTTCAGTGGTGGTTACAGGCATAATCACCAGAGAACATTTTACTAAACTATGTATTTGTTTTATATGTTTTTTATCTGTTTTATTTTACAATAAAAAGATAAAACTTTTGGGACTTCCCTAGTGGTCCAGTGGTAAAGAACCCGCCTTCCAATGCAGGAGACGCGGGTTCGACCCCTGGTCAAGGAACTGAGATCCCACATGCCGCAGGGCAACTAAGCCCGCGTGCTGCAACTATTGAGCTTGTGCGCCTCAATGAGAGAGCCCGGGTGCCACAAACTACAGAGCCCACGTGCCACAACTACAGAGCCCATGCGCCACAACTAGAGAGAGAAAATCTGCACGCCAAAACTAGAGAGAAGTCTGTATGCCACAACGAAGAGCCCGTGCTGCAATGAAAGATCCGACATGCTGCAAGTAATGTCCAACACAGCCAAAAATAAAATTGATTAATTAATTTAAAAAAAGAGAGAGAGCAGACTGCTCTATCTCCTAAAAAACAAAAAAACAAAAAAACAAAAAAAGTGGGGAGCAGAGATACAAAGGAGTAGAGTAATTATATGCAATTGATGTTAAATTCATGTCCATTTAAAATAAATTGTTATGACTTGAGAATATTTTATGTAATCTCCATGGTACTGACAAAAAAAATCTACAGAGTATATACAAAGGGAAATAATGGACAAAAATTCTGTAAGACATACAGAAAACAAATTTAAAAAAAACAAAAATAAGTCCTTCCTTAAATGGATTAAACTCCCCAGTCAAAAGACACAGATTGGCAAAGTTTGGAATAAAAAAAGAAAAAAAAAACAAGATCCAACTATATTCGGTCTGTAGGAGACTTACTTTGGATATAAGGAAACAGAGTGAAAATGAAAGAATGGAAAAAGATATTGCAGGCAAATACAAATGAAAAGAGAATAGGAGTGGCTGTATCCGACAAAACAGACATTAAGTTAAAAACAATTACAAGAGACAAAGAAGAACATTACATATGATAAAAGGGTCAATAAACTAAGAAGAGGGACTTCCCTGGCAGTCCAGTGGTTGAGACTCCAAGCTCCCAATGCAGGGGACACCGGTTCCATCCCTGGTCAGGGAACTAAGATCCTGCATGCCACGAGGTGTGGCCAAATAAATAAATAAATAAACTATACTTCAATAAAAAATAAAACAAATATTAAAAAATAAAATAAACTAAGAAGATATAACAATTATAAACATATATGGACCAATCATCAAAGCTTAAAAATATGAATCTATATTGACAGAATTGAAGAGAAGAATTAGACAGCTCTACAATAACAGAAGACTTCAATACCCCCCTTTCAATAACAGATACAAAGAAGTCAATAGGGAAATACAGGACTTGAACAACACTACAGACCAACTGTACCCTAGCAGACATGTACAAAACACTCCACCCAATAACAGCAGAATGCACATTTTTCCAAATGCACATGGAATATTCTTCAGGATAGAACATTTGTTGGTCCAGAAAACAAGGTAATGAATTTTAAAAGACTGAAATCACTCAAGATATCTTTCTGCTCACAGTGGGAAAAAACTAGAAATCTATACCAGAAGTGGAAAATTCACAAACCTGAGGAACCTAAATAACATGCTATTAGACAACCATTAGGTCAAAGAAGAAATCATAAGGGAAATTAGAAAATAACTTGAGACAAATGAAAATAAAAACACATATCAAGGGCTTCCCTGGTGGTGCAGTGGTTGAGAGTCCACCTGCTGATGCAGGGGACACGGGTTTGTGCCCCAGTCCGGGAAGATCCCACATGCCACGGAGCAGCTGGGCCCGTGAGCCATGGCCGCTGAGCCTGCGCATCCGGACCCTGTGCTCCGCAACGGGAGAGGCCACAACAGTGAGAGGCCTGTGTACTGCAAAACAAACAAACAAACAAACAAACAAACAAAAAACATATCAAAACTTGTGAAATGTAGCAAAGCAGTGTTGAGAGAAATTTATAGCTATAAATACTTATATTTAAAAAGATCTCAAATCAACAACCTCCCTTTACACCTTAAGAACTAGGAAAAAAGAACAAAATAACCCAAAAGCTAGAAGGATAGAAACAATAAAGATTAGAGATAAATGAAACAGAGAATAGAAAAACAGCAAAAAAAAAAAATCAATGAAACCAAGTGGGTTCTTCAAAAAGATCACCAAGATTGTCAAACTTTTAGCTAGACTACCCAAGAAA
Organism: Monodon monoceros; assembly: GCF_005190385.1. Classification (NCBI taxonomy): domain Eukaryota; kingdom Metazoa; phylum Chordata; class Mammalia; order Artiodactyla; family Monodontidae; genus Monodon; species Monodon monoceros. The sequence goes on along the minus strand of NW_021703765.1, from coordinate 59,820,110 downwards.
AGAAAAGATTCAAAATAATAAAATAAAAGAGGAAAGTGGAGACATTACTGCCAATTTTACAAAAACAAGAAGGATCATAAAAGAGTACTATGAACAATTATATGCCACATATTGGATACACAGAAGAAATGCACAAACTCCTAGAAACACATAACTAACAAAGACTGAATCATGGAAGAAATAAAAAATCTAAACAGACATATAACAAGTAAGACAACTGAATCATTAATCAAAAAAGCTCCCATTAAAATAAAAAGTCCCAAACTAGATGTCTTCACTGGTGAGTTCTACCAAACATTTAAAGAATTAACACCAGTCTTTCTCAAACTCTTCCAGAATATTGAAGATGAAGTTAGGAACACTTCCTAACTCATTCTATGAGAACAGAATTACTGATATCAAAGCCAGACAAAGACACTATAAGAAAAAAAAAAAAAAAAGGAAACTACAAACTAATATCCCTTATGAACACTGATGCAAAAGTCCTCAAGAAAATACTAGCAAACCAAAATCAACGGCATATTAAAAAGATTATACAACGTGACAAAGTAGGATTATTCTCTGAATGCAAAGATTATTCACATAATTGATAAACATCAATGTGATACAACACATTAACAAAATGAAGGGGAAAAAACCACATGATCTCAACTGATGCAGAAAAAAAGGATTTAACAAAATTCAACACCCATCCATGATTTAAAACAAAACAAAAACAAACAAACAAAAAAACCACTCAACAAACCTAGGAACAGAAGGAAAATACCACACATCATAAAGGCCATTTATGAAACACTCACAGATAATATCACACTCAATGATGAAAGACTGAAAACAAAACTTTTCCTCTAATACTGGGAACAAGACAAGGATGCCTACTTTCACCACTTCTACTGGAAGTCCTAGCCAAAGAAATTTGGTAAGAAAAATAAATAAAAGACATCCAAATTGGAAAAGAAGTAAAATTATCTCTGTTCACAAATGACATGATACTAACATGTAGAAAACCCTAAAGATTCCACATAAAGACAAAAAAGAAAAACTACTGGAACTAATAAATGAATACAGCAAAGCTGTAGAAATAAAAAGTTGTGTACAAAATCAACACACAAAAATCAGTTACATATCTATACACTAACAATGAACAACACAAAAAGGAAATCAAGATAAAAATTCCATTTACAATAGCATTAAAAATAGTAAAATACTTAGAAATAAACTTAACCAAGTAGATGTACACTGAAAACTAAAAAACAATGCTGAAAGAAATGAAAGACACCAATAAATGGAAAGACATACTAAGTTCATAAATTAGAAGACTTAATATTTTTAAGAAGACTTATTATTATTATTCATTTTTTTTTGCGGTATGCGGGCCTCTCCCCATTGTGGCCTCTCCCGTTGCAGAGCACAGGCTCCAGACGCGCAGGCTCAGCGGCCATGGCTCATGGGCCCAGCCACTTAGCGGCATGTGGGATCTTCCCGGACTGGGGCACGAACCCGTGTCCCCTGCATCGGCAGACGGACTCTCAACCACTGCGCCACCAGGGAAGTCCCAAGAAGACTTATTATTGTCAAGATGTCAATATTATCCAGTGATCCCACAGATTCAATGCAATCAGTATTAAATTCTAAATGACAGTTTTTGCAGAAATAGAAAAATTTATTCTAAAATTCATATGAAACATCAAGGTACCCCAAATAGGCAAACAATCTTGGAAAAGAAGAACCAAGTTGAAGATCTCACACTTCCTGATTTCCAAACTTGCTACAAAGCTACAGTAATTAAAACAGTGTGGTACAGGGCTTCCCTTACTTTAGGGGTGCCAGGGGTCTACTGGTCAGATTACCTCAGATAACTCAAAATTGGCTAGTTTAAGATTCCACTCCTGGGAGAGGCTGAAACTGTAATTAACTTAGGTATTAAGTCTTGGTTTGGTGATGAGGACTAAGCACAAGTGACTCCACTTTAGGCCTGTTGTCTCTTTTTTAACAATACTCAAAATATATAAAGAACACTACAACTCAAAAATTCAGAAAAAAGCAAACCACCTGATTAAAATATGAGCAAAAGATTTGAATAGACATTTCTCCAAAGAAGATATACAAATGGCCAATAAGCACATGCAAAGATGTTTAACATTACAAATCATTAGGAAATTGCAAATCAAAACCACAGTGAGCATCACGGGGTTCATCCGCCCGGCAGCAGGTGCTCCCTCCACAAATCCCAGCCACCTGGGCCTGGGTCTGGCCTAATACTGGGCTGTGGGGGTGGGCCACCCCGGAGCGGACCCAAACCCTGGGCCAAAAAAAGCTCAGGGGCCACCCAAAGGCTTCCCGGGTTCGGAGGGGCTGTGGCATCCAGCTTCCACCAGTACACTGCAGGAGCCTTGCCTCAGGAGGAGAAGGAGGGGAGGATTTACCTACATTCACAGGACAGGCATGCATGGACCTGCACATCCTTCTAGACTGGTTCAAAGGAGAGCACCTGTAAACCGGTGGACTTTGACCCACCCACAGAGCAAGTGTAAAAGATCCTAGATGATCTCCATGATGATACAACAAAAAGAGCAAGAAGATCTTGCAATACATTTGACCATGAAGACAGCTGAGCAAACTCCAAGCAGTGAAGATCTGGATCTTTGGCTTTCCCTGAATTCATCAACCTCCAGGAAATGAGAGAATGGTCAAAAGCAGGGACCAAGAGATTGAATATACAGACAATAGCCAGACCAAAAATAAAAATACAACTCCGATCTACAGTCTGCAGCAATCAGTCCAGGAAGCCAAACAACCCCAATAGCAATCAACACAAAATGGCCAGAACTTGATTAATAACTGACAGCTTTGCTAATTTTTGCCCTTGATATCAACTGAGGAACAACTGGGAAAGCCAAATATGCCTAACCAATCACATATGATGCACAGCTTCTAGTTAGCCCACCTACAATTTCCCCAAGCCAACACTTCCTCCTTCCAGCACACCTTTTTTCACTTTATATAAAGCTTTCCCTCTCCTCTGCCTGCTTTTGAGACTCTGCCAAACACAAGTGATGGGTGGCTGACTCACTTGTAATGGCAAGCTCTGAATAAATAGCCTTTGCTTGATCCCATAAAAAACAAATAAACAAAAAAAAACCCAAAACAACAACAAAAAACCACGAGACACCACTTCACCACCCATCAGATTGGTTATTATCAAAAAGAAGAGAGACCTTCAAGATGGCGGAGGAGTAAGACGTGGACATCACCTTCTTCCCTACAAATACATCAGAAATACATATACATGTGGAACACCTCCTACAGAGCACCTACTGAATGCTGGCAGAAGACCTCAGACTTCCCAAAAGGCAAGAAACTCCCCACGTACCTGGGTAGGGCAAAAGAAAAAATAAAAAACAGAGGCAAAAGAATAGGGAAAGGACCTACCCCTCTGAGAGGGAGCTGTGAAGGAGGAAAAGTTTCCACACACTAGGAAGCCCCTTCACTGGCAGAGACTGGGGGTGGCAGGGGGAAAGCTTCAGAACCACAGAGGAGAGCGCAGCAACAGGGGTGCAGAGGGCAAAGCGGAGAGATTCCCGCACAGAGGATTGGTGCCGACCAGCACACACCAGCCTCAGAGGCTTGTCTGCTCACCCACTGGGGTGGGTGGGGGCTGGGAGCTGAGGCTCGGGCATCGGAGGTCAGATTCCAGGTAGAGGACCGGGGTTGCCTGCGTGAACACAGCCTGAAGGGGGCTAGTGCGCCACGGCTAGCTGGGAGGGAGTCCGGGAAAAACTCTGGACCTCCCTAAGAGGCAAGAGACCATTGTTTCAGGGTGCGCGAGGAGAGTGGATTCAGAGCACCACCTAAATGAGCTTCAGAAACAGGCGTGAGCCGCGGTTATCAGCGCGGAAACCAGAGACGGGCATGAAATGCTAAGGCTGCGGCGGCAGCCACCAAGAAGCCTATGTGCAAGCACAGGTCACTATCCACACCTCCCCTCCCGGGAGCCTGTGCAGCCCGCCACTGCCAGGATCCCGTGATCCAGGGACAACTTCCTCAGGAGAATACACGGCGCGCCTCAGGCTAATGCAACATCACGCTGGCCTCTGCCGCCTCAGGCTCGCCCCGCATTCCATACCCCACCCTCCCCCAACCCCCACCCCCGGCCTGAGTGAGCCAGAGCCCCCCTAATCAGCTGCTCCTTTTAACCCCGTCCTGTCTGGGCAAAGAACAGACGCCCTCAGGCGACTACATGCAGAGGCGGGGCCAAATCCAAAGCTGAAACCCAGGAGCTGTGCGAACAAAGAAGAGAAAGGTTAATCTCTCCCAGCAGCCTCAGGAGCAGCTGATTAAACCTCCATGATCAATTTGATGCACTCTGCATCTCTGGAATACCTGAACAGACAACAAATCATCCCAGAATTGAGGTGGTGGACGTTGGGAGCAACTGTAGACTTGGGGTTTGCTTTCTGCATCTAATTTGTTTCTGGTTTAATGTTTATCTTAGTTTACCATTTAGAGTTTATTATCACTGGCAGATTTGTTTATTGATTTGGTAGCTCTCTTCCTTTTTTTATATATATAGATTTTTTCTTCCTTTTTCTCTTTTTGTGAGTGTGTATGTGTATCCTTCTCTGTGTGATTTTGTCTGTATAGCTTTGCTTTTACCATTTGTCCTAGGGTGCTACCTGTCGGGTTTTTTGGTTTTTTTTTTAAGTTTAGTTTTTAGAGCTTGTTATCATTGGTGGATTTGTTCTTTGGTTTGGTTGCTATCCTCGTTCTTTTTTTTATCACGTTTTAACTTTTTATTTTTAATAATTTAAAAAAATTTTTATCTTAATAATTTTTTTTTTCTTTCATTCTTTCTTTTTTTCTATTTCTTTTGCGACATATGGCTGACAGGGTCTTCGTGCTCCAACCGGGTGTCAGGCCTGTGCCTCTGAGGTAGAAGAGCCGAGTTCAGGACATTGGTCCACCAGAGACCTCTTGGCCCCACGTGATATCAAACGGCAAAAGTTCTCCCAGAGATCTCCACCTCAACGCTAAACCCAGCTCCACTCAATGACCAGCAAGCTACAGTGCTGGACACCCTATGCCAAACAACTATCAAGACAGGAACACAACCCCACCCATTAGCAGAGAGGCTGTCTAAAATCATAATAAGGTCACAGACACCCCAAAACACACCACCCGACGCGGTCCTGCCCACCAGAAAGACAAGATCCAGCCTCATCCACCAGAACACAGGCACCAGTCTCCTCTACCAGGAAGCCTACACAACCCACTAAACCAACCTTAGCCACTGGGAGCAGACACCAAAAACAACGGGAAGTACGAACATGCAGCCTGCGAAAAAGAGACCTCAAACACAGTAAGTTAAACAAAATGAGAAGACAGAGAAACATCCAGCAGATGAAGGAGCAAGGCAAAAACCCACCAGCCCAAACAAATGAAGAGGAAATGGGCAGTCTACCGGAAAAAGAATTCAGAGTAATGATAGTAAAGATGATCCAAAATCTGGTAAATAGAATGGAGAAAGTACAAAAAACGTTTAACAAGAACCTAGGAGAACTAAAGAGCAAACAAACTATGATGAACAACACAATAAATGAAATTAAAAATTCTCTAGAATGGGGCCTCTCTGGTGGCTCACTGGTTGAGAGTCCGCCTGCCGATGCAGGGAACACGGGTTCGTGCCCCAGTCCGGGAAGATCCCACATGCTGTGGAGCGGCTGGGCCCAAGAGCCATGGCCCCTGAGCCTGCACGTCTGGAGCCTGTGCTCTGCAACGGGAGAGGCCACAACAGTGTGAGGCCCACGTACCGCAAAAAAAAAAAAAAAAAAAATTCTCTAGAAGGAATCAATAGCAGAATAACTGAGGCAGAAGAACGGATAAGTGATCTGGAAGATAAAATAGTGAAAATAACTACCACAGAGCAGAATAAAGAAAAAAGAATGAAAAGAATTGAGGACAGTCTCAGAGACCTCTGAGACAAGATTAAATGAACCAACATTCGAATTATAGGGGTCCCAGAAGAAGAAGAGAAAAAGAAAGGGATTGAGAAAATATTTGAAGAGATTATAGTTGAAAGCTTCCCTAACATGGGAAAGGAAATAGTTAATCAAGTCCAGGAAGCACAGAGAGTCCCATACAGGATAAATCCAAGGAGAAACACGCCAAGACACATATTAATCAAACTGTCAAAAATTAAATACAAAGAAAGCATATTAAAAGCAGCAAGGGAAAAACAACAAATAACACACAAGGGAATCCCCATAAGGTTAACAGCTGATCTTTCAGCAGAAACTCTGCAAGCCAGAAGGGACTGGCAGGACATATTTAAAGTGATGAAGGAGAAAAACCTGCAACCAAGATTACTCTACCCTGCAAGGATCTCATTCAGATTTGATGGAGAAATTAAAACCTTTACAGACAAGCAAAAGCTGAGAGAGTTCAGCACCACCAAACCAGCTTTACAACAAATGCTAAAGAAACTTCTCTAGACAAGAAACACAAGAGAAGGAAAAGACCTACAATAACAAACCCAAAACAATTAAGAAAATGGGAATAGGAACATACATATCGATAATTACCTTAAATGTAAATGGACTAAATGCTCCCACCAAAAGACACAGAGTGGCTGAATGGATACAAAAACAAGACCCATATATATGCTGTCTACAAGGGACTCATTTCAGACCTAGAGACACATACAGACTGAAAGTAAGGGGATGGAAAAAGATATTCCATGCAAATAGAAACCAAAAGAAAGCTGGATCAAATAAAATAGACTTTAAAATAAAGAGTATTAGAAGAGACAAAGAAGGACACTACATAATGATCAAGGGATCGATCCAAGAAGAAGATATAACAATTGTAAATATTTATGCACCCAACATAGGATCACCTCAATACATAAGGCAAATACTAACAGCCATAAAAGGGGAAATCGACAGTAACACATTCATAGTAGGGGACTTTAACACCCCACTTTCACCAACGGACAGATCATCCAAAATGAAAATAAATAAGGAAACACAAGCTTTAAATGATACATTAAATAAGATGTTTTTAATTGATATTTATAGGACACTCCATCCAAAAACAACAGAATACACATTTTTCTCAACTGCTCATGGACCATTCTCCAGGATAGATCATATCTTGGGTCACAAATCAAGCCTTGGTAATTTTAAGAAAATTGAAATTGTGTCAAGTATCTTTTCCAACCACAACGCTATGAGACTAGATATCAACTACAGGAAAAGATCTGTAAAAAATACAAACACATGGAGGCTACACAATACACTACTTAATAACGAAGTGATCACTGAAGAAGTCAAAGAGGAAATAAAAAAATACCTAGAAACAAATGACAATGGAGACACGACCACCCAAAACCTATGGGATGCAGGAAAAGCAGTTCTAAGAGGGAAGTTTATAGCAATACAAGCCCACCTTAAGAAACAGGAAACATCTCGAATAAACAACTTAAACTTGGGCCTAAAGCAATTAGAGAAAGAAGAATAAAAAACCCCCAAAGTTAGCAGAAGGAAAGAAATCATAAAAATCATATCAGAAATAAATGAAAAAGAAATGAAGGAAACGATAGCAAAGATCAATAAAACTAAAAGCTGGTTCTTTGACAAGATAAACAAAATTGATAAACCATTAGCCAGACTCATCAAGAAAAAAAGGGAGAAGACTCAAATCAATAGAATTACAAATGAAAAAGGAGAAGTAACAACTGACACTGCAGAAATACAAAAGATCATGAGAGATTACTACAAGCAACTCTATGCCAATAAAATGGACAACCTGGAAGAAATGGACAAATTCTTAGAAATGCACAATCTGCCAAGACTGAATCGGGAAGAAAAAGAAAATATGAACAGACCAATCACAAGCACTGAAATTGAAACTGTGACTAAAAATCTTCCAACAAACAAAAGCCCAGGAGCAGATGGCTTCACAGGCGAATTCTATCAAACATTCAGAGAGGAGCTAACACCTATCTTTCCCAAACTCTTCCAAAATATAGCAGAGGGAGGAACACTCCCAAACTCATTCTACGAAGCCACCATCACCCTGACACCAAAACCAGACAAAGATGTCACAAAGAAGGCTACAGGCCAATATCACTGATGAACATAGATGCAAAAATCCTCAACAAAATACTAGCAAACAGAATCCAACAGCACATTAAAAGGATCATGCACCATGATCAAGCGGGGTTTATTCCAGGAATGCAAGGATTCTTCAATATACGCAAATCAATGAAAGTGATAAACCATATGAACAAACTGAAGGAGAAAAACCATATAATCATCTCAATAGATGGGGAGAAAGCTTTCGACAAACTTCAACACCCATTTATGATAAAAACCCTGCAGAAAGCAGGCATACAGGGAACTTTCCTCAACATAATAAAGGCCATATACGACAAACCCACAGCCAACATTGTCCTCAATGGTGAAAAACTGAAAGCATTTCCACTAAGATCAGGAACAAGACAAGATTGCCCACTCTCACCACTCTTAATCAACATAGTTTTGGAAGTTTTAGCCACAGCAATCCAAGAAGAAAAGGAAATAAAAGGAATCCAAATCAGAAAAGAAGAAGTAAAGTTGTCACTGCTTAGCAGATGTCATGATACTATACATAGAGAATCCTAAAGATGCTACCAGAAAACTACTAGAGCTAATCAATGAATTTGGTAAAGTAGCAGGATACAAAATTAATGCACAGAAATTTCTGGCATTCCTATAGACTAATGATGAAAAATCTGAAAGTGAAATCAAGAAAACATTCACATTTACCACTGCAACAAAAAGAATAAAATATCTAGGAATAAACCTACCTAAGGAGACAAAAGACCTGTATGCAGAAAATTATAAGACACTGATGAAAGAAATTAAAGATGATACAAACAGATGGAGAGATATACCATGTTCTTGGATTGGAAGAATCAACATTGTGAAAATGACTCTACTACCCAAAGCAATCTATAGATTCAATGCAATCCCTATCAAATTACCACTGGCATTTTTCACAGAACTAGAACAAAAAATTTCACAATCTTATGGAAACACAAAAGACCCAGAATAGCCAAAGCAATCCTGAGAACAAACAACGGAGCTGGAGGAATCAGGCTCCCTGACTTCAGACTATACTACAAAGCTACAGTAATCAAGACACTATGGTAGTGGCACAAAAACAGAAAGATAGATCAATGGAACAGGATAGAGAGCCCAGAGATAAACCCACGCACATGTGGTCACCTTATCTTTGATAAAGGAGGCAGGAATGTACAGTGGAGAAAGTACAGCCTCTTCAATAAGTGGTGCTGGGAAAACTGGACAGCTACATGTGAAAGTATGAGATTAGATCACTCCCTAACACCATACACAAAAATAAGCTCAAAATGGACTAAAGACCAAAATGTAAGGCCAGAAACTATCAAACTCTTAGAGGAAAACATAGGCAAAACACTCTATGACATAAATCACAGCAAGATCCTTTTTGACCCACCTCCTAGAGAAATGGAAATAAAAACAAAAATAAACAAATGGGACCTAATGAAACTTCAAACCTTTTGCACAGCAAAGGAAACCATAAACAAGACCAAAAGACAACCCTCAGAATGGGAGAAAATATTTGCTAATGAGACAACTGACAAAGGATTAATCTCCAAAATTTATAAGCAGCTCATGCAGCTCAATAACAATAAAACAAACAACCCAATCCAAAAATGGGCAGAAGACCTAAATAGACATTTCTCCAAAGAAGATATACAGACTGCCAACAAACACATGAAAGAATGCTCAACATCATTAATCATTAGAGAAATGCAAATCAAAACTACAATGAGATATCATCTCACACCAGTTAGAATGGCCATCATCAAAAAATCTAGAAACAATAAATGCTGGGGAGGGTGTGGAGAAAAGGGAACACTCTTGCACTGCTGGTGGGAATGTGAATTGGTACAGCCACTATGGAGAACAGTATGGATGTCCTTACAAATCTAAAAATAGAACTACCATATGACCCAGCAATCCCACTACTGTGCATATATCCTGAGAAAACCATAATTCAAAAAGAGTCATGTACCAAAATGTTCATTGCAGCTCTATTTACAATAGCCCAGAGATGGAAACAATCTAAGTGTCCATCATCACATGAATGGATAAAGAAGATGTGGCACATATATACAATGGAATATTACTCAGCCATAAAAAGAAACGAAATTGAGCTATTTGTAATGAGGTGGAGAGACCTAGAGTCTGTCATACAGAGTGAAGTAAGTCAGAAAGAGAAAGACAAATACCGTATGCTAACACATATATATGGAATTTAAGAAAAAAAGAATGTCATGAAGAACCTAGGGGTAAGACAGGAATAAAGACACAGACCTACTAGAGAATGGACTTGAGGATACGGGGTGGGTAAGGGTAAGCTGTGACAAAGCGAGAGAGAGGCATGGACATATATACACTACCAATTGTAAGGTAGATAGCAAGTGGGAAGCAGCCGCATAGCACAGGGAGATCAGCTCGGTGCTTTGTGACTGCCTAGAGGGGTGGGATAGGGAGGGTGGGAGGGAGGGAGATGCAAGAGGGAAGAGATATGGGAACATATGTATATGAATAACTGATTCACTTTGTTATAAAGCAGAAACTAACACACCATTGTAAAGCAATTATAGTCCAATAAAGATGTAAAAAAAAAAAAAAGCCAAAAAACATGTGATTCAATAAAGACATTCATGTTAAAATCAAAAAAAAAAAAGTGATGAAAGGGAAAAACCTACAACCAAGATTACTCTACCCTGCAAGATCTCATTCAGATTCGATGGAAAAATTAAAACCTTTACAGACAAGCAAAAGCTAAGCGAGCTCAGCACCACCAAACCAGCTTTACAACACATGCTAGGGTAACTTCTCTAGGCAGGAAATAGAAGAGAAGGAAAAGACGTACAATAACAAACGCAAAACAATTAAGAAAATGGTAATAGGAACATACATATCGATAACTACCTTAAATGTAGATGGATTAAATGCTCCAACCAAAAGACACAGACTGGCTTAATGGATACAAACACAAGACCCGTATATATGCTGTCTACAAGAGACCCACTTCAGACCGAGGGACACATACAGAATGAAAGTGAGGGGATGGAAAAAGATATTCCATGCAAATGGAAATCAAAAGAAAGCTGGAGTAGCAATTCTCATATCAGACAAAATAGACTTTAAAGTAAAGACTATTACAAGAGACAAGAAGGACACTACATAATGATCAAGGGATCAATCCCAGAAGAAGATGTAACAATTGTAAATATTTATGCACCCAACATAGGAGCACCTCAGTAAATAAGGCAAATGCTAACAGTCATAAAAGGGGAAATTGACAGTAACACAATCATAGCAGGGGACTTTAACACCCCACTTTCACAAATGGACAGATCCAAAATGAAAATAAATAAGGAAATACAAGCTTTAAATGATACATTAAACAAGATGGATTAATTGATATTTATAGGACATTCCATCCAAAAACAACAGAATACACTTTATTCTCCAATGCTGATGGAACATTCTCCAGGATAGATCATACCTTGGGTCACAAATCAAGCCTTGGTAAATTTAAGGAAATTGAAATCATATCAAGTATCTTTTCTGACCAAAACGCTATGAGACTAGATATCAATTACAGGAAAAAATCTGTAAAAAAATACAAACACATGAAGGCTAAACAAGACACTACTAAATAACGAAGAGATCACTGAAGAAATGAAAGAGGAAATCAAAAAATACCTAGAAACAAATGACAATGAAAACACAACAACCCAAAACGTATGGATGCAGCAAAAGCAGTTCTAAGAGGGAAGTTCACAGCAATATAATCCTACCTCAAGAAACAAGAAACATCTCAAAAAACAACCTAACCTTACACCTACAGCAATTAGAGAAAAAGAACAAAAAGACCCCAAAGTTAGCAGAAGGAAAGAAATCATGAAGATCAGATCAGAAATAAATGAAAAGGAAATGTAGGAAACAATAGCAAATATCAATAAAACTAAAAGCTGGTTCCTTGAGATGATAAACAAAATTGATAAACCTTTAGCTAGACTCATCAAGAAAAAAAGGGAGAAGACTCAAATCAATATTAGAGGGCTTCCCGGTTGCACAGTGGTTAAGAATCTGCCTGCCAATACAGGGGACACGGGTTCCAGCCCTGGTCCAGGAAGATCCCACATGCCGCGGAGCAACTAAGCCCGTGTGCCACAACTACTGAGCCTACCCTCTAGAGCCCACAAGCCACAACTACTGAGCCCACGTGCCACAACTACTGAAGCCCACATGCCCCACAACAAAGAGTAGCCCCCACTCGCCCCTCCCAGAGAAAGCCTGTGCACAGCAACGAAGACCCAATGCAGCCATAAAACAATAAATAAATAATATATTTAAAAGAAAATATATTTAAAAAACAACAACAAAAAAAAACAGAATTAAAAAAGAAAATGGAGAAGTAACAACTGACACTGCAGGAATACAAAGGATCATAAGAGATTACTACAAGCAACTATATGTCAATAAAATGGACACCCTGGAAGAAATGGACAAATTCTTAGAAAAGCACAACCTTCTGAGACTGAACCAGGAAGAAATGGAAAATATAAACATACCAATCACAAGCACTGAAATTGAGACTGCAATTAAAAATCTTCCAACAAACAAAAGCCCAGGACCAGATGGCTTCACAGGCGACTTCTATCAAACAGTTAGAGAAGAGCTAACACCTATCTTTCTCAAACTTTTCCAAAATATAGCAGAGGGAGGAACATTCCCAAACTCATTCTATGAGGCCACCATCACCCTGATACCAAAACCAGACAAAGAAACTACAAAAAAAAAAGAAAACTACCAACCACTATTACTGACGAATATAGATGCAAAAACCCTCAACAAAATACTAGCAAACAGAATCCAACAGCACATTAATAGGATCATACACCATGACCAAGTGGGGTTTATCCCAGGAATGCAAGGATTCTTCAACATATGCAAATCAATCACTGTGATAAACCATATAAACAAACTGAAGGAGAAAAACCACATGATCATCTCAATAGATGCAGAAAAAACTTTCGACAAAATTCAACACCCATTTATGATAAAAACCTTCCAGAAAGTAGGCACAGAGGGACCTTACCTCAACATAATAAAGGCCATAAATGACAAGCCCACAGCCAACATCATTCTCAACGGTGAAAAACTGAAACCATTTCGTCTAAGATCAGGAACAAGACAAGGTTGTCCACTCTCACCACTATCATTCAACACTGTTTTGGAAGTTTTAGCCACAGCAATCAGAGAAGAAAAAGAAATAAAAGGAATCCAAATTGGAAAAGAAAAAGTGAAGCCGTCACTGTTTGTAGATGACACGATACTATGCATAGAGAATCCTGAAGATGCTACCAGAAAACTACTAGAGCTAGTCAGTGAATTTGGTAAGGTAGCAAGATATAAAATTAATGCACAGAAGTCTCTTACATTCTAATACACTAATGATGAATAATCTGAAAAAGAAATTAAGGAAACACTCCCTTTTACCACTGCAACAAAAAGAATAAAATACCTAGGAATAAACCTACCTAAGAAGACGAAAGGCCTGTACACAGAAAACTATAAGACACTGATGAAAGAAATTAAAGATGATACAAACAGATGGAGAGATACCATGTTCTTGGATTGGAAGAATCAACATTGTGAAAATGACTATACTACCCAAAGCAATCTACAGATTCAATGCAATCCCTATCAAACTATCAATGGCATTTTTCACAGAACTAGAAAGAAAAATTTCACAATTTGTATGGAAACACAAAAGACTCCGAATAGCCAAAGCAATCTTGAGAAAGAAAATCAGAGCTGGAGGAATCAGGCTCCCTGACTTCAGACTATACTACAAAGCTACAGTAATCAAGACACTATGATACTGGAACAAAAACAGAAATATAGATCAATGGAACAGGACAGAAAGCCCAGAGATAAACCCACGCACATATGGTCACCTTATTTTTGATAAAGGAGGCAAAAGCATACAATGGAGAAAAGAGCGCCTCTTCAATAAGTGGTGCTGGGAAAACTGGACAGCTACATGTAAAAGAATGAAATTAGAACACTCCGTAACACCATACATAAAAATAAACTCCAAATGGATTAAAAACCTAAATGTAAGGCCAGACACTATAAAACTCTGAGAGGAAAAGAAAGGCAGAACACTCTATGACAGAAATCACAGCAATATCCTTTTTGACCCACCTCCTACAGAAACGGACATAAAAATAAACAAATGGGACGTAATGAAACGTAAAAGCTTTTGCACAGCAAAGGAAAACATAAACAAGACGAAAAGATAACCCTCAGAATGGGAGAAAATATTTGCAGATGAAGCAACTGACAAAGGATCAATCTCCAAAATTTACAAGCAGCTCATACAGCTCAGTATTAAAAAACAAACAAACAAACAACCCAATCCAAAAATGGGCAGAAGACCTAAATAGACATTTCTCCAAAGAAGATATACAGACTGCCAACAAACACATGAAAGGATGCTCAACATCACTAATCATTAGACAAATGCAAATCAAAACTACAATGAGGGGCTTCCCTGGTGGCGCAGTGGTTGAGAGTCAGCCTGACGATGCAGGGGACATGGGTCGTGCCCTGGTCTGGGAAGATCCCACATGCCGCGGAACGGCTGGGCCTGTGAGCCATGGCCGCTGAGGCTGTGTGTCCGGAGCCTGTGCTCCACAACGGGAGAGGCCACAACAGTGAGGGGCCCGCGTACCGCAAAAAAAAAAAAAAAAAAAAAACTACAATGAGGTATCACCTCACACCAGTCAGAATGGCCATCATCAAAAAATCTACAAACAGTAAATGCTGGAGAGGGTATGGAGAAAAAGGAACCCTCTTGCAGTGTTGGTGGGAATGTAAATTGATACAGCCATTATGGAGAACAGTATGGAGGTTCCTTAGAAAACTAAAAATAGAACTACCATACGACCCAGCAATTCCATTACTGCACATATACCCTGAGAAAACCGTAATTCAAAAAGAGTCATGTACCACAATGTTCATTGCAGCTCTATTTACAATAGCCAGGACATGGATGCAACCTAAGTGTCCATCAACAGATGAATGGATAAAGAAGATGTGGCACATATACACAATGGATTATTACTCAGCCATAAAAAGAAACGAAACTGAGTTATTTGTAGTGAGGTGGATAGACCTAGAGTCTGTCATACAGAGTGAAGTAAGTCAGAAAGAGAAAAACAAATACCATATGCTAACACACATATATGGAATCTAAAAAAAAAAGAAAATAATGGCTCTGAAGAACCTAGGGGCAGGACAGGAATAAAGATGCAGATGTAGAGAATGGACTTGAGGACATGGGGAGGGGGAAGGGTAAGCTGGGACGAAGTGAGAGAGTGGCATGGACAGATATACACTACCAAATGTAAAATAGATAGCTAGTGGAAAACAGCCGCATAGTACAGGGAGGTCAGCTCGTTGCTCTGTGACCAGCTAGAGGGGTGGGATAGGGAGGATTATACTCCAATAAAGATGTTAAAAAAAAAGAGAAAACAATGAAACAGAAAGTGACAAGCGTGGACAAGGACATGGAGAAATAGGAACACTTGTGCGTTGCTGGTAGGAATGAATAATGGTACAGCTGTGGAAAACAGTCTGGCAATTCCTCAAAAAATTAAATAGGGGCTCCCTTGGTGGCACAGTGGTTAAGAATCCACTTGCCAACGCAGGGGACACGGGTTCGAGCCCTGGTCTGGGAAGATCTCACATGCCATGGAGCAACTAAGCCTGTGCGCCACAACTACTGAAGCCCGTATGCCACAAGTACTGAAGCCTGTGTGCCTCGAGCCTGTGCTCCACAATAAGAGAAGCCACCGCAATGAGAAGCTGTCGCACCACAACAAAGAGCAGCCCCCACTTGTGGCAACTAGAGAAAGACTGCGCACAGCAACGGAAGACCCAACGTAGCCAATAAATAAATAAATAAATAAAATCTATTAAAAACAAAAATTAAACAGAATTACCATATGCTCCAGAAATTTGACTTCTGGGTATATAACTAAAAGACCTGAAAGCAGAAACTTGAACAGATATATCTACACCAAGGTTCATAGCAGCATTATTCACAGTAACCAAAAGGTAGAAACAACTCAAGTGTCCTTCAAAGTATGAATGGATACACAAAACATAGTATATACATACAACGGAGTATTATTCACCCTTAGAAAAAGAAGGAAATTCTGACATTTGGTACAACATGGATGAACCTTGAAGACAGTATGCTAAGTAAAACATCCAAACACAAAAGGACAAATACTACCTGATTCCACTCAAATGAGGTCCCTGAAGTAGTCAAATTCATAGAGACAAAGTAGAATGGTGTTTCCCAAGGGGTTAGTGGAGGGAGAAAGGAGGACTTAGTGTTTAATGGAAACTGTGTTTCAGTTTGGGAAGAAGAAAAAGTCCTGGAGATGGATGGTGGTGGTATTTGCACAACACTGAGAATGTACTTAAATGTCATGGAGCTATACAATTAAAAATAGTTAAAATGGGGGATTCCCCTGGTGGTCCGGTGGTAAAGAATCCACCTTCCAACGCAGGGGACATGGGTGAGATCCCTGGTCCAGGAACTAAGATCCCACATGCTGCGGGGCAACTAAGCCCATGAGCCACAACTAGAGAGCCCACGTGCCACAAACTACAGAGCCCATGCGCTCTGGAGTCCATGCGCTCTGGAGTCCATGCGCCACAACTACCAGAGCCCACACACCCTGGAGCCCACGCACCACAACTTGAGAGAGAAAACCCACACGCCACAACTAGAGAGAAACCTGAGCAGACCGTGAACCATAATAGAATTAAAAAAAACGATCCCACATGCGTCAACAAAGATCCCACGTGCCGAGTGCCACCACTAAGACCCAACACACACACACAAAAATAAATAATAAGGAAAATAAATTAAATAAATATTTTAAAAAATAGTTAAAATGGGGCTTCCCTGGTGGCGCAGTGGTTGAGAGTCCGCCTGCCAATGCAGGAGACACGGGTTTGTGCCCCGGTCCGGGAAGATCCCACATGCCGTGGAGCGGCTGGGCCCGTGAGCCATGGCCGCTGAGCCTGCGCGTCCGGAGCCTGTGCTCCGCAACGGGAGAGGCCACAACAGTGAGAGGCCCGCGTACCGCAAAAATAAATAATAAAATAAAAATAAAATAAGTTAAAATGGTAAATTTTGTTATGTATATTTAATCACAATGTTAAAAAATTAACACTTTAAAAAACATTGATGGCTACCTCCAAGAAGTAAGATTATTTCCTTTTTAAAATCGTTTATCTCTATTTTCAAAATGTTTTCATAATCTTTTATTATCATCTTAATAATAAAAGAAAAAACCTTCTTGTTTCATTGCTTTTTTCTTTGTTTGTTTCTTCATTTTTTTTTTGTTTGTTTGTTTTGTTTCATTGCTTTTTAAAAAACAATTTCAGGGCTTCCCTGGTGGCGCAGTGGTTGCGAGTCCACCTGCCGATGCAGGGGACACGGGTTTGTGCCCCGGGCTGGGAGGATCCCACATGCCGCAGAGCTGCTGGACCCGTGAGCCATGGCCGCTGAGCCTGCGTGTCCGGAGCCTGTGCTCCGCAACGGGAGAGGCCACAACGGTGAGAGGCCCGCGTACCGCAAAAAAAAAAAAAAAAAAAAAAAATTTCAGCATTACACTTTGGCACTGTATCTTTTCTAGCCATATGTAGTTTTATTTCTTTTTTATTTATTTAATTTATTTATTGGCCGCAATGGGTCTTCATTGCTGCGTGCAGGCTTTCTCTAGTTGGAGCGAGCGGGGGCTACTCTTCGTTGCGGTGTGTGGGTTTCTCACTACGGTGGCTTCTCTTGTTGCAGAGCATGGTCTCTAGGCACACGGACTTCAGTAGCTGTGGCACGCGGGCTCAGTAGTTGTGGCTCGCAGGCTCTAGAGAGCAGGCTCAGTAGTTGTGGTGCACAGGCTTAGTTGCTCCGTGGTATGTGGGATCTTCCCAGACCAGGGCTCAATCCCGTGTCCCCTGCACTGGCAGGTGGATTCTTAACCACTGCGCCACCAGGGAAACCCTATACTTATGTTTTTATGCTAACTTTTTACCATTATATACGAAAAGGGCACAAAATTAAGAAATAGATATATAAAAGGAAAACAGATTTAAAGAGATGGCATGCTCACCATATAATGCATTAATTTTTAAAAAGCCGTTATTTTCATCAGTGAATGTTATTCTCAGCTGCAATGGAAAGTAGTCCCTGATATATGGGAAATAAAACTATCAAATGTTTCCCTCTTACCTACCGATATATGCAGCTATGTCATAAGTATTATAAATTAAGCATAAACAAAATTTTAAATTATTTTATGAATTCTTAAAAATTGTGTCTTTTCCCTCGTCCAATCCCAAAACAGACTCATACCCACAAAAAATAATATTACCCTAGACTCACCTCTGTCCTCTTCAGAGGAAACAAAGTCAATGGAAAGCATGGTTTTGAAACACCATCATCTTCTCTGTCTACTGTCCACCCTGAGTCTCTCACAAATCTACCCAGCTAAAAACACACAAGCCAAAATTTGTATACAGGACCTGTACGTACAAGCAACTAAGTCTGATCCTACAATGACCCTAAGTGTTAGCAATTAAGCCTTTTTTTCTTACAATAGAGTAACAACCACCAATAGTCTCTGAAAACTAGACTGTTCTTCACAGAAATACTAAGATGGAGAACATGGCACAGTCCAATTATATTTTCACCAGAACCTTATCTTTACAGAGTAAACATATGTGTGAGAGTAACCTTTATACTCTCAGAAACATTCACAAACAAATCCACCAGCACTGTATTTAAGAAGGGCACAGCAATGTTCAGGGCTGAGAAGCCTGTCAGAGTCAACAGCAGCAGTTACTCTTTTTAGATCTCTCTGTTTCAGGAAGCTCAACCACTCTAAACTTGTGAAACCAGACAAGAAAAGAAATCTGATATTACCCACTCATCCCGCAGCTCCACAGAAAGTCTGACTGGAGTTCCCCTTTAACAAATCAAAGGGAGAACACATATTAATGAGTCCAGTTTGAAAAAGGAAAAATCAAAAGAAAATAGAAGATGAGAATGAAGAGCTTTATCTACCTATAGTCTCCTTTTTGGGTCACACAGAAGGAACGAAAAAATGAAAGTGGGGGTGGGGGCGGGTGGTGAGAGGAGAGGAAACTTGAAGCTATAGAAGACCATGAAGTTCTCAGTGGTCCACTAAACGAAATTTCAAAAATGTTCCAGGACCATCACTTGCCACTTAGATGCATCTGCCTCTGTGACAAATATCCAATGAGACTAAGGTTCCTTTGACCATATAACTGCTCTCTTCTATGACTATATTTCCAGTCCTAAAGAAACACGATGGTACAGTAACAGAGCATAAGCTTTTAAACTCAGTTTTGAATCCTCACTCTGCCTTTCGCTGGCTGAAATGATCAAGTTACTTAATGTTTGTGAAACTACTTTCCTTATCCAGAATAAAAGAAACAAAACTGTTTCCTATTTCGTCTGAATATGAAAAAGACAATGAAAAAAAGTTGCATGAAATTTCAAACTCCATTTTCTTTTTTTTTTTTTTTTTGCGGTACGCGGGCCCCTCACCGCTGTGGCCTCTCCCGCTGCGGAGCACAGGCTCCGGACGTGCAGGCCCAGCGACCATGACTCACGGGCCCAGCCGCTCTGCGGCATGCGGGATCCTCCCGGACCGGGGCACGAACCCACGTCCCCTGCATCAGCAGGCAGACTCTCAACCACTGCGCCACCAGGCAAGCCCTCAAACTCCATTTTCAATGGAACTAGGAGACTTAAATCCATGTAATGAAAGGGCACACAGGACATCCCATGTGACAAGGAAACTGACCCAGAATAATTTAACTGATCCAGATATATTCTAGTAAAATTGGACTTATTAAGCTTGGACTTCCAAAATAAGAAACAACTCCTTGGGGCAGCTGGGCAAAAAGAAAGAAATCAAGTCACCTATCAGAGGTAAATGCATTAATCTGGCTTCATACTTCTTCACAGTAATATACAATGCCATATATCAGTAGAATAAATCTTCAAAATTCTTAAAATATTGATACTTAAGGAAATAAAGTGTGAGCCAAGGATTTCATATCCAGCCTGGTATTCCTTCAAGTATAAAGACCACAGACTAATAGTTTTGGACACATTGGAACTCAGAAACTATTGTCTCCTTGAACCCAAAAGACAACTGGGGAAGCAAAGACAAAAGAACCAGCAACTGAATTCACTTCACTGTAGAACTAAGATTAAAACAAATAAAAAAAAAAAAAAAAAAAACAAATATAAAGATTAAAGTGATAAGCCAAATGTAAATTTTATAATGTGTGATAATGTAAAAATGATACAACAAACAAAAATTATGACAGTGTAGGAGAGCAGTGAAAGATGGTAGGAGACATGGTAATGCTACTGCCTAGTGGCTAAGAATCAAAAGATATTTAAATTTGACAAAAAAGTAATAGATAAGCATAGGTAACAATATGAAAATAAATACTAATAAGATAATATAATTGACTAACATCAAGCACAGAAGGGGACAGATAGGACAAGGAGGAGGAAGACAGGTGCTAAACATCATTGCTCATAGTAGGAGTTTCTCTCCAACAAAAGAGAGGAGTAATGGCATTTAATTAAGTTATAATCAAAAAAGTTACTACTAGAAAAAGATACAAACAACTGTAAATATCAAAAAATAAAACATAAATTTAAAAAAGACCCCATAACAAGAGACTTAAAATTTTCTTAACAGAAAACATAAAATAGCATGACAGAACTCAGGCCAAACATATAAGCATAAATAAATAGGTCACATGAAAACGACTTAAAGAAAACCATAAAAACATATAATGGAACAGAATTTAAACCAAATATACCAATCATATCAATAATGAACTTAAATACAAAGTAAATAAACTTAATTCACCAATTTAAAATTTTTTCAGATGAGGCTATGAAGCAAAATTCAACTCATTCTCACCAAACTAGGAATAGAGGGGAACTTCCTCAGCTTAATAAAGAACATCTAGAAGAAACCTACAGCTAACATCATACTTAATGGTGAGAAACTAGCTTTCCTGCTAAGATCAGGAACAAGGCAAGGATGTCCTCTCTCATCACTCCTTTTCAACATTGTACTGCAAGTTCTAGCTAATTTAGTAAGACCAAAAAAAAGGGGGGGGGGGAGGTCGACAGACTGGGACAGAAGAAATAAAATTGTCTATGTAGAAAATTAAAAAAAAAAAGATGAAAAACTCTTGAAAACTGACAAGCAATTATAGCAAGGTGGCAGGACATAAGGTTAATATATAAAAGTCAATCACTTGCCTAGTGCCAGCAATAAGCAAGTAGAATTTGAAATTAAAAACAATATCATTTAGATTAGCACCCCCAAAATAAAAAACTTAGGAATAAATCTAACAAAATATGTACAAAATCTATTTGAGTAAAACTATAAAACTCTCATGAATGAAATTTTTAAAAACTAGATAAATGGAGAGATAGTCCATACTCCTGGAAAGGAAGACTCAGTATTGTCAAGATGTCAGTTCTTTCCAGCTCAGTCTAAGGAGTCAATTAAAGCTCAGTCAAAATCACAGCAAGTTATTCTGTGGACATCAACAAACTGATTCTAAAGTTTATATGGAGAGGTAAAAGAACTAGAATAACCAACATGATATTGAAGGAGAAGGACAAAGTCAGAGAATAGACACTACCTGACTTCAAGATTTACTATAAAGCTATAGTACTCAAGACAGTGTGATACTGATTAAAGAATAAACAGACAGATCAACAGGACAGAATAAACAGCCCAGATAGATCCACATAAATACAGTTAGCTGGCCTTTGACAAACACAATACAACGGAGGGGAAAAAATACTCTTTTCAACAAATGATGCTGGAACAACTGAACACCCATATGCAAAAAATAAATCTAGATCCAGACCTCACACCTTCCACAAAAACTAGCTCAAATTGGCCTATAGACCTAAATGTAAAATGCAAAACCATAAAACTCCTAGAAGATAACATAGGAGAAAATCTAAATGACATTGGGTATGGTGATGAGTTTTTAACACAACACCAAAGTCATGATCCATGAAAGAAATAACTGAGAAGCTAGACTCTGCTAAAATTTAGAACTTCTCTCTGTGAAAGACACTGTTAAAAGAATGAGAAGACAAGCCACACACTGGGAGGAAATATTTGTAAAAAACATATCTAATAAAGGACTATTATCCAAAATATACAACGAACTCCTAAAATTTAACAGTAAGAAATGAACAGCTTGACTAAAAAATGGGCAAAAGACCTGAGCAGATACCTCACCAAAGAAAATATACAGATGGCAAATAAGCATATGAAAAGATGCTCGACATCATATGTCATTAGGGAATTAGAAATTAAAACAACAATGAGATATCACTAAACATCTATTAGAATAGCCAAAACCCAAAACACTGACAACACCAACTGCTGGTGAGGATGTAGAGAAATAGGAACATTCATTTATTGCTGGTGGGAATGCTAAATGGTACAATATTCTAGAAGACAGTTTGGTAGTTTCTTACAAAATTAAACATACTCTTACCATATGATCCAGTAATTGCACTCTTTAGTATATACTCAAATGAGTTGAAATCTTATATCCACACAAAAACCTGCACATGTATGCTTACAGCCACTTTATACAACATTACCAAAATTTGAAAGCAACCAAGACGTCCTTCAGTAGATAAATGGATAAACTGTGGTACATCTGCACAATGGAATATTATTCAGCACTAAAAAGAAATGAGCTATCAAGTTATGAAAAGACATGGAAGAACCTTAAATGTGTATTATTAAGTGAAAGAAGCCAATCTGAACAGACTACATATTGTATGATTCTAACTTTATGACTTTCTGGAAAAGACAAAACTACAGAGACAATGAAAGAATCAGTTGTTACCAAGGATTGGTGAGAGGAATGAATGAATAGGCAGAGCACAGAACATTTTTAGGGTAGTAAAACTATTCTGTATGGTACTATAATGGTGGACACGTGTCATTATACATTTATCAAAACCCATAGAATGTACAAAACCAAGAGTGGACTGTAATGTAAACTAAGGACTTTAGGTAAGAATCACATGTCACTGACAGGATATCCCAGGATAGCATAAGAAGTAACACTGATTCTGCAACAATGTGGACACCACTGTTTCAAGTCAAAACAAAAATATTTCAGGAATTCCCTAACAGTCCACTGGTCAGGACTCCATGCTTTCACTGCCAAGGGCGAAAGTTCAATCCCTGGTCAGGGAACTAAGATCCCACAAACTACGCAGTGCGACCAAATTAAAAAAAAAAAAATATATATATATATATATATATATATTTTTATGGCCCATGAATTAGCCATATACAGCTCTTTTGGTCTTGTTTTCTTCTTCATCCCCTCTTTCACTGGGGAATGTAAGTCAAGAATTCTTTTATTTGTAAAATTATCATTAAAAAAATAGTAACAATTCAACATAGTGATCCTGAGTAATGCCTCCTGATCTGAGCATTAAACCACATCAGTTTTAGAGCCAGAAACCAACCACGTCCTGAAATACACACATTGAGAGGTCATTTCATTCAAGGTTCCCAAAATTTCAGTCACTTGGGTGCCCTCTTTTCTGTTTCTACAATAGCTACAGACCAACTGTACTATTTACTATAAATCTAATCACTTTCTGGCTGAAAATAAGATTATGTAAAAGAAGAGTTCTTGTTCCCAGAGCTAGTGGTGCCCTAGCTGACTGGCTTCAGCCTCAAGCCCTGCATGAATTACCCACCCCAGTGGGCACAGACGCACCCGTGAAGGCTGAACACCTCTTTCGGAAGCAGCTGCATCTGCTTCAAGAAGGATGTCAAGGACAGGACTTCTCATCCTGAGCTCCTAGGAAAGTACAGCTTTGAGCCCACACAGGAAGTCAAGCTCTTCCAACCATACCCCCAAGAACTTCCTATGCCAGGAGCAGAGAAGCAGTGACCACTGGGTTTGCCTGTGACTTGAGGACTGCTCAGAACCATCCTCACCAACCACTAATCCTGGGGAGGGCAGGGTACGCATAGGGAGACATTTCCCTCATTTAGTTTCTATTAAAGATCTTGGCTGCAATACCAAAAAAAGGGAGCTGTCTATCAGTACCATAAACAGAAATCCAGTATCACCAGTCATAAATTAAAAGCAAATCTAAAAATAGATAACAATGAAAAAAATAATCCAGTAGGGCTTCCCTGGTGGCGCAGTGGTTGAGAGTCTGCCTGCTGATGCAGGGGACACAGGTTCGAGCCCTGGTCTGGGAAGATCCCACATGCCGTGGAGCAACTGGGCCCGTGAACCACAACTACTGAGCCTGCGCATCTGGAGCCTGTGCTCCGCAGCGAGAGGATGCGATAGTGAGAGGCCCATGCACTGCAGTGGAGAGTGGCCCCCGCTCGCCGCAACTGGAGAAAGCCCTCGCACAGAAACGAAGACCCAACACAGCCAAAAATAAATTAATTAATTAAAAAAAAATCCAGTAATAACTTTTAGGAAGAAACACTTAAACTGACTGTTAACAAGTGTCTCAAATGAATAATGAACTTGGCTTCTCTGCAGGGAGAGCGTTCAATTCCTGCTTCCTTCAACCTCTAAAACTCCAGCTTTCCCGATCCACCGGGGGTCCAGAAGCAGCTTGATATCTGTAAACAAAGTATCATCAGACCAAAACTAGAAAACTCAGGCTCTACTCCTGGCTGTAGGGCCCTGGGCAAGCCATTCTACCCCCACACACCTGTTTCCTGTCAGTGAACTGGGACTAATAACACCTCCCATCGCTACTTCACAGGGCTGTTGTTCATTGTGAGGATCAATTCATGCTTTTATAAACCATAAAGCCCACACAAACAAAAGGTGGTGCTGCAGAGAGGAGTAGCAACAGATTAATCGATACATGTAAAATATTTAACCAACATTAAGGGCTTTATGAAGAATAAGAGCAGCAACAGCATTTTAAAAAATCCAACCAGTGAATGACCTCACACACTAATAAGCTTGATGTGTTACAGATGCAGTAGGACCCGAGTCCACCAACAATTCTTGCAAGCATTTTTCCCTATTAGTTCTGGGCTTTCCTCATTTAGACCCTGAGAACTTTGTGCAATAGTCAAGTCCTCCTCCAACTCCAAGCCAAGATGGGTGACTGTTAGGGCCAGGGCCAGGCTAAGGAATCAATAAAGCCGTTAATGCTCAAATGAAGAGACGTTCCTTCAGCCATCACTCTGCATACAAACTGAGCTCTTCGAGAGAAAGTGTGGAACTCCAGCTGCCCGGAGGAGATGCGATTGCAGGGGAGCTGCACCCAGAACCAGTAACCAGAACCAGGAAAAACAAGCTTCTGATGTCCCCCCAGAGATAAAAGGGGACACTGAATCCAGAGAAAAGAGGGGACCACTATCCTTGATGGAGAGGAAACCTGATTTAGTCCGAAGCAAGAGGGCTTTTCTAACCTGGGTGGCAATAGCACTGCCCACGTTCACCCACGAGTCCACTTGACAACAACTCCAGCAACAACTCAGGACCCAGCATCCTCCTTGGGTCTGTGGCCTTTGTGACACCACATCACCACATTGGTTTGGAATCACTGGAACACCTAACATCATATTAAAAGTAGCACGGGGCTCCCCTGGTGGCGCAGTGGTTGGGAGTCCGCCTGCCGATGCAGGGGATGCGGGTTCGTGCCCTGGTCCGGGAGGATCCCACATGCTGTGGAGCGGCTGGGCCCATGGGCCACGGCCGCTGAGCCTGCGCATCCGGAGCCTGTGCTCCGCAACGCGAGAGGCCACAGCAGTGAGAGGCCCGCGTACTGCAAAAAAAAAAAAAAAGTAGCACGAAGCTTCCCATTTTCATCCAGGTCCATTTAACAGTCAGATGAAGAAAAAATAAGAACTTTTAGCCTTACTGATGGGCATTTATTCTAATTTTTGAGGACACACTGAAGATCCACCAAGAATTAAAGCTCCATGCCTCAAAACTCAGATGGCCACAGGCAGAAGGGAAGGCACGAGTGGTGCTATAAACTGGGAGCTACAGACAAGGGCATAGCCTCACCTCTGAGGGGCTCCACTCCTGTGTCAGAGAAAACTCCTAACACTGACAGCTAAAGGAACAATCCGCTTAGCAAGGGACATGAGGAAAGGTCAGGTACATTGTACAAATGGGTCAATTCATTCAAAACAGCAGATATTCAACTATGTGATAATACAAAATATTCTATTTTTCCAAATGACATTAACAGAAAAATATTTAACACAATGTGAAATCTAACTATGTACATTAATAAAGATTAAAAGAAGACAGATTCTCCTGGTAGAAATAGCTGGTGTCATATAATAAAGCGTTTTTTTCTCAAATAATTTTTATATTTAACACCTGAGTAATAAATGTTTGTTGGAAAAAATATAAAAGTACAGAAAACAGGGAAGATAAAATCACCCATAATCTTTTCATTCAGATAGAAACATTATTTCTATTTTGGTGCATTCTCCCAGACTTTTTTCTATATGAATATAACAGACACATTTTTAACTCAAGTGGGATCGTAGTGTACATACTGTGTTGTAACTTGCTTTTTTTTAACATTTTCCATGTTCAAAGATTACACATCAACAATACTGTAAGGTCTTTCTAGTGGTGCCACAGAACAGACACAGGTTTACTCAACCAATCTCTAACTGTTGTGAATTTATTAAAAAGATAGAGGATAACCAATTTCAATTGTTAACTTTTTTTAAGTGATACATGCCTCCCAGTGAAGAAATGCTGTTTGTAAATCCATCAGAATGAATTCAGACACACTTGAAACACTCTTTCTCCTTTAAAAAAAATAAATTAATAATCTCAATAGCTGAGCAGGCAAGTCTCTTCTATCCAAATTGCCTTTAGGGATGTGTGCATTATGCTTAAGGCTGAAGAAGTTGGGAGTCTTTACTGACTGAAACTGTCCCTAAGAGCTGGGTATATCTGGGAGAAATTTAAGGACTATCCCTTTGTGGCTACAGATCCTGCCTTTAGGTTAAATTATCTTCCTTGGGAATTCACCTTCTATCATTATAAAATGTCTCTACCTTTAGCAATGTTCACTGCCTTAAAGTCTACCTCATCTGGCATTAGTGTACAGCTATAACATTGTTTTGGCTGGTGTACTGGCATAGTGTATCTTTTTCCACCCTTTTACTGTCAAATCCTTCTGTGTCAAATACCTTTTATTTAAGGTATACCTATACTAAACAACAATTGTTTGTTTAAATACCCAGATCTACAATCTTTGTCAAGTAAACAAAGTATCTAGTCCAAATGCATTTCATGTCTGAGTGAAAATCGACCATGCTGCTATTTGTTTTCTGTTCAGTCACACTATTTGTTTCTCTCTCTCTCCTTTCTTACTTTCTTTGAATTAAGTACTTTCTACCATTTCAATTTCCCTTCTATTACTACCTTAATTATACATGATTATCATAGTGATTACGATGGAGATTACAACATTAACAACTTCTCTTAACAATGGAAGTGCCTTCAACTCCACTCTCATCTTTTATGCTATTATCAAATATTTTAAGTCTACATACATATTACACCCCCACAAGACATTATAGCAGTTGTTGTTCTATGTTCAATATTCATGTAGAATTATCCACATATTTATTGTTTGTGTTACTGTTCATTTCTTCCTTCATTTCGATGCATCCATTTAGGACCATTTTTCCCTCTGCCTGAAGAATTTTCTTTAGTATGTCTTTTCCTACAGGTCTTCTGAAAATTCTCTCTGCCTTTGTTTGTATGAAAATGGCCTTCAGTTGCCTTCATTTTTTATTTTTATTTATTTTTTTTAATTAATTATTTATTTTCATCTGCGTCAGGTCTTTCTTAGTTGCATGACAGTGCGCGGGCTTCTCTCTACTTGTGGTGCATGGGCACAGGCTTCTCTCTAGTTGTGGTGAGTGGATTCCAGACCACGTGGGCTCTGTAGTTGTGGCGGTGCACGGGCTTAGTTGCCTTGCGGCATGTGGGATCTTAGTTCCCCAACCAGGGATCGAACCAGCGTCCCCTGCATTGCAAGACAGATTCTTAACCACTGGACCACAAGCGAAGTCCCGCCTTCATTTTTTAAAGATATTTTCAGAAGGAAGTGAATTCCAAGTTGACACTTTCTTCATCACTTTAAAGGTTAATCATTTCAGAAGAATGTGTTTGAAATGAAAGAACAAGGAAAGTACGTAGGGGATTAAGAGGTACAAAGTATTAGGTATAAAATAATCTACAAGAATATATGGTATAGCCCAAGGAATATAGCCAATATTTTATAATAATTATAAATGGAGTGTATAACCTTTAAAAATTGTGAATCACTCTGTTGTACACCTGAAACTTATATCGTAAATCAACTATACCTCAAAAAAAAAAAACACCTATAGGGGGCAGGGGAACTCTAATGAAACTGAGATAGTTTACCTAATAAAGAGTTCAAAGCAACAGGCATAAAAATGCTCATCAAAAAGTGAACTCTCCTACACTGTTGTGGAAATGTAAATTGGTGCAGCCACTAAGGAGAAGAGTATGGAGATCCCTTAAAAACTAAAACTAAAGTTACCATATGATCCAGCAATCCCACTCCTGGTCACATCATATATCCAGAAAAGATGAAAACTCTAATTCAAAAAGATACATGCACCCCAATGTTCACTGCAGCACTATTTACAACAGCCAAGACATGGAAGCAACCTAAATGTCCATCTACAGATGAATGGATAAAGCAGATGTGGTGTGTGTATATATATATATATATATATATATATATATATATATATATAAAATGGAATATTACTCAGCCATGAAAAAGAATGGAATTATGCCATCTGCAGCAACACAGATGGACCAAGAGATTATCATACTAAGTGAAGTAAGTCAGACAAAGGACAAATATTATATCACTTATCATTAAAAAAGTGATACAAATGAACTTATTTACAAAACAGAAAGAGACTTACCAACACAGAGAACAAACTTATGGTTACGAAAGGGGTAGGGGGGAGATAAGTTGGGAATTTGGGATTAAAAGATACTATACATAAGGACTTCCCTGGTGGCACAGTGGTTAAGAATCTGCCTGCCAATGCAGGGGATATGGGTTCGATCCCTGGTCCGGGAAGATCTCACATGCCGCGGAGCAACTAAGCCTGTGCACCAAAACTGATGAGCCTGCTCTCTAGAGCCTGCGTGCCACAACTACTGAAGCTCGCGTGCCCTACAGCCTGTGCACCACAACTACTGAGCCCACACACTGCAACTACTTAAGTCCGCGTGCTCTAGGGCCTGTGTGCTGCAACTACTGAGCCCACGTACTGCAACTACTGAAGCCCACGCGCCACAACAAGAGAAGTCACCACAATGAGAAGCCTGTGCACCACAATGAAGAGTAGCTCCCACTTGCCTCAACTAGAGAAAAGCCCACGCACAGCAACAAAGACCCAACGGAGCCAAAAAAAAAGACACTACATATATATATATATATATATATATATATATATATATATAAACTAAATAAACAACAAGGACCTACTGTATACCACAGGGAACTATATTAAATATCTCGTAATAATCTGCAATGGAAAAGAATCTGAAAGTGTGTGTACATATGTATATGCATATGTATATATGTATGTATGTGTAACTGAATCACCTTGCTGTATACTTGAAACACTGTAAATCAACTATACATCAATAAAAATATAAATTAAAAAAATGTTCAATGAACTCAGGAGAACACAGGAACACTAGTGAGAACTTCAACAAAGAATTAGAAAACACAAAAAAGAACCAATCAGAGGTGAAGAATACAAGAACTGAAATTAGAAAAGTACACTAGAGGGAGTCAACAGCAGACTAGGTGATAGAGAATAATGCATAAGCAATATGGAAGACGGAATAGTGGAAATCACCCAATCAAAACACCAAAAATAGAAAAGAATTTTTTAAATTACCTTAAGGGACCTCTCAGACAACACCAAGAATACTAACATTCACGTTACAGGGATCCCAGAAGGAGAAGAGAGAGAAAAGGGGGCAGAAAACATATCTGAGGAAATAATGGCTGAAAAGTTCCCTAACCTGGGGAAGGAAACAGATTTCCAGGTCCAGAAAACACAAAAAATCCCAAACAAGATGAACCAACAGGATACAAGACAAGTCATAATTAAAATGGCAAAAGTGAAACATAGAAATGGAATTTTAAAGGCAGTAAGAGAAAAACAAACAGTCACATACAAGGTAAACTCCATAAGGTTATTATCTGATTTAAAAAAAAATTTTTTTTAAGTATAGTTGATGTACAATATTATAAAAGTTACAGGAGTACAATACAGTGATTCACAATTTTTAAAGGTTATACTCCATTTACAGTTATTATAAAATATTCACTATATTCCCTGTGCTGTATAATGTATCCTGGTAGCTTCTTTTATATGTAACAGTTTGCGCCTCTGAATCTACTACCCCATATGTCCCCTCTCCCACCCACTCTCCCACCCCTCTCCCAGCCCCTCTCGCACCCGCTCTCCCATCCCCTCTCTCATCCCTCTCCCACCCTCTCTCCCACCCCCTCTCCCACCCCCTCTCCCACCTCCTCTCCCACCCCTCTCCCATCCCCTCTCCCCACTGGTAACCACTAGTTTGTTCTCTTTATCTGTAAGTCTGTTTCTTTTTTGTTACATTCACTAGTTTGTTGTATTTTTTAGATTTCACAAATAAGTGTTACCATACAGTCTTTGTCTTTCTCTATCTAACTTATTTCACTTAGCATAATACCCTCCAAGTCCATCCATGATACAAGTGGCAAAATCTCTTTCTTTTTATGGCTGAGTAGTATTCCATTGTATACATGTGTGTGTCATCTTCTTTATCCATTCATCTGTTGATGGACACTTGCTTGCTTCCATATCCTGGCAATTGTAAATAATTCTGCTGTGAACACTGAGGTGCATGTATCACTTCAAATTAGTGTTTTCATTTTTTCAGGATATATACCCAGGAGTGGAATTGCTGGGTCATACAGTAGTTCTGTTTTTAGTTTTTTGAGAAACCTCCATATTGTTTTCCACAGTAGCTGCACCGATTTACATTCCCACCAACAGTGTACGAGGGTTTCCATTTCTCCACATCCTTGCCAACATTTATTATTTGTGTTCTTTTTCATGATGAACTATCAGAAAGAGAAATTAAGGAAACAATCCTATTTACCATCACATCAAAAAGAATAAAATACCTAGGAATAAACTTGCCTAAGGAGGTAAAAGACCAGTACTCAGAAAACTGTAAGACACTGATGAAACAAACTGAAGGTAATACAAACAGGTGGGAAGATATACCATGTTCTTGGACTAGAGGAATTAATACCATTAAAATGACCATACTACCCAAGGCAATCTACAGATTCAATGCAATCCCTATCAAAACACCAGTGGCGGGCTTCCCTGGTGGTGCAGTGGTTGGGAGTCTGCCTGCCGATGCAGGGGGCGCGGGATCGTGCCCCAGTCTGGGAAGATCCCACATGCTGCGAAGCAGCTCGGCCCGTGAGCCGTGGCCTCTGGGCCTGCGCGTCCAGAGCCTGTGCTCCACGGCGGGAGAGGCCACTGCAGTGAGAGACCCGCGTACCACAAAAACAAAAACAAAAACAAAAACAAAAACCACCAGTGGCATTTTTCACAGAACTAGAACAAATAATTCTACAATTTATATGGAAACACAAAAGACCCTGAATACCCTAAAACAGTCTTGAGAAAGAACAGCAGAGCTGGAAGAATCACGCTCCTTGACTTCAGACAATTCTACATAGCTATGGTCATCAAAACAGTATGGTACTGGCACAAAAACAGACACATAGATAAATGGAACAGAATAGTAAGCCCAAAAATGAACCCACACTTATATAGTCAGTTAATCTACAACAAAGGAGGCAAGAATATACAATGGGGAAAAGACAGCTTCTTCAACAAATGGCGTTGGGAAAACTGGACAGCTACCTGCGAAAGAATCAAACTGGACTACTCTCTCAGACCATATACAAAAATAAACTCAAAATGTATTAAAGCCCTAAACGTAGGACCTGAAATCATAAAACTCCTAGAACAAAACTTAGGAAGTATGCTCTTTGACATCAGTCTTAGCAATATTGTTTTCCGGTCTATCTCCTCAGGCAAGGGCAACAAAAAGCAAAAATAAACAAATGGGACCACATCAAATTAAAAAGCTTTGGCACAGCAAAGGAACCTATCAACAAAATGAAAAGGCCACCTACTGAATGGGAGAAGATGTTTACAAGCAATATATGCAATAAAGGGTTAATACTGAAAATATATAAAGAACTCACACAACTCAGTATCAAAAAACAAACAACCCAATTAAAAAAATGGGCAGAGGACCTGACTACACATTTTTCCAAAGAAGACATACAGATGGCCAACAGACACATCATGAGAAGATGCTCAACATCACTAATCATCAGAGAAATGCAAATAAAAAACACAGTGAGATATTACCTCACACCTCTCAGAATGATTATCAAAAAGACAAGAAATAACAAGAGTTGGCAAGAACGTGGAGAAATGGGAACCCTCATGCACTTTTGGTGGGAATGTAAATTGGTGCAGCTACTATAGAAAATAGTATGGAGGTTCCTCAAAAAACTAAACACAGAATTACCATATGACCAAGCAATTCCACTCCTGGGTATTTATCGGAAGAAAACAAAAACACTAACTAGAAAAGATACATACATCCCTATGTTCACTGCAGCATCATTGACAATAGCCAAGATATGGAAGCAACCCAAGTGCTCACCAATAGATAAATGGCTAAAGAAGATGTGGTATATATATACATATATATATATATATATATATACACACACAATGGAATATTACTCAATCATAAAAAGAATGAAATCTTGTCATTTGCAATAACATGGACAGACCTAGAGAGTATTATGTTAACTAAACTAAGCCAGAGAAAGACAAATGCTGTGTGTTTTCATTTATATGTTGAATCTTAAAAAAACAAAACAAATGAGTAAACAAAACAGAAACAGATTCAAAGATACAGAGAACAAATCAATGGTCTCCAGAGGGGTGAGTGGAAGAGAAATGAGTGAAATAGGTGAAGTGGATTAACAGGTCCCAACTACCAGTTATTAAAAAAATAAGTCATAGGGATGTAATGCACAGCAAAGGGAATACAGTCATAATATTATAATAACTTTGTACAGTGCATAATCTATAAAAATATCAAATCACTGTTTTACATCTGAAACTAATATATTTTAAGTCAAATATACATCAAATTTTTAAAAGATTAATCATTTCATTGTCTTCTGATTTTTTCTGAAATGTCAGCTGTCAGTCTTATAATAGCCTCTTTAAGATAATGTGTGTTTTTTCCCTCTGGCTGCCATTCACCAAGAAAATGAAAGACTCTAACAACTGGGGTATAAAAAGAAACACAAATTAATTTTAACATTAACTATAAACTGAAAAAGTCACTACATTTTCCCCTCCAAAAAAACATGAGCATTCCAGAGCCAGATAAAAATAATCTTGTATTTTCCCCCTACCATATATAATATAAAAACAAATACATTTATACTTTTGTCTTAAGAATGAAGGCATTTTTGAGCCTAGAAAATATGTGCTTTCATATTTTGCGTAATATACTACACAGTTGATGCTTATTAAATAACACTGATTTTAGCACCAGTAATATTTAACATACAAAAATATTTTAACCCATATATTACATAGCAACTGTGTTCTAAGGTTTGCCAAATTTTTCCCATTTATATCTAACAGGCAGACTATGCCATTTTCTAATAAATGGAGAAATTTAATCCTTATTTTCTTTGTTTTTCAAGACTGGACTTTTTCAGTGTATCCCACACCTGGGGGTCTTCTCATAAACTGCTCAGGAAGCTGAACTTAAGGGAGTCAGCAGTCGTTTGAGCATGATTCTGTCCTCCACCATGGCAGAAATCCTCATTTACACATATGGGAATAACTTGATGGACTGACTTTCATCCCTAAAGCCCAAGGATTCAAGTTGGCTTTAGGTCCTCAATGTCACAAAGTTGTCTGGGGACAAGGGCCTTTGTCAGAGGAACTCCTCAGAGTTGCTGTGACATGGTGTCACCTCCCCAGGGTGCAAGGAGCAGGCTGCCGCTGCTGGCAAATGTGCAGGCCACTTCGTCATGCTGGCTGCACTGAGAAGGCTACAACCGCAGCCTGAGGTCTATATAGGTGGATCACAGGGTCACAGGATCCTTTAAGCAAGGGTGATTCTCAAGTGAGAGTCCTTCCAGGCTGCTATATATACAGGTAGAGGTGAAGGGAAGGAGAATAAAATAAGCTCTCTGAGGGTCTTATTTGCGTACGTTCCTGGAACCGACCTTTTGCCAACTACGCCCAGGACTTCTCTCTCCCTTTCTCTGTGGTAAGGCTGGTGCCCCTCACTAATCTGAAATTAAGCAAAGGTAATCACAATCTGCATCTCAGTCTGACACACAAAGGTTCTCCTCTGTGTGCACAGAAATTCCTTGTTGGTAAGGTGTGCATACTTGAAGGTACTTATTGTATAACATGCACGAGGCCACACTATCACAAAATTGGCGATTTGTTTGTGCTTGACTTCGCTCTGCAATCAATTTAAACACCTTTAAAAACAGAATCAGAGTATATCATTATTTTACTAGGTACTGTGGATTGAGGTTTGGGTAAAATAAGAGAAAACACATTCCTATTTCTCCAAAGACCACAATCCGAATTTGACAAGAAAGGCTCGTGACAGACAATACACTGCAATACGACCTATTTCGCTTCCCAACACAATAGCGCTGGTAGGTCAGCCATAGGCTGGAAAGATTTACTCAAAGGTAAGAAGCTCCTCTGAATTCTGACCCAAGAAGGGGTCTTTCTAATCACCAAATTGTGCTGAGCAGTTGTCACTGGTCTTATCACTTTGAGCACATCGCTGCCTCTTTATCTATGAAATGTTTCTGAGGACATTATTCCTAAGGACTTGACAATGTTTACTTTCTATAAATCAGTGGACACAACTGCTGCCCTGACACCCTTAGGACCCAAGGTCACCATCTATGTGGTAAGTGAATCGACAACCTTCCACCTAAGAGATGTGTGTACTGAGAGGATTCCAAAGGAAAAACAAAAATTACCTATAGATAGGGTCAAAATGCAGGAAGAAATCTGGAAGACGACAGCCACTGGATTATTTTAAGGCCCAGATGGCTAAAGTCTGAGCTGACTGGACAAATAGCAAAACACCTTCTGAAAGTCATTCAGAGCCTCCTAACAGCCGTACCATTAAATTAACATCAACCCCAAAGACGAGGGAAGGAAGAAGGTCTTCCAAGTTTAACCACCACCTGCCAGGGAAGGCAGATATGGCCCCAGTTCTGAAGTTGTTGAAAAAGCGAAGGAGAAGGAATCCCAAGGGAAGATTTGGGGGAGCCCTGAGACATAAGACAACAGTGAGAATTTTTTAATGCATTTCCTGGTCCACATTCACACGTGGAACACTGGAAAGGGAAGGAACTAAAACTGAATATGAATCCAACTCCCTTCTGGCCAGGTGAAAAAGCTCCTGGCAAGAGAAATGTCTCAGAGCTTGGGAGCTAAAGGGTCCATAGCCTCCCCTTGAGGGAGGCTGTGGACACTTCGCACGACTCCAGACTCTGGCTACCCACCTAGAAGCCTCAGAGAACGTGTTCCTGTGAATTCAATGTTGGGAGGGGTGGGGAGCAGCAGTGACCTGTTTACACCCCTCAAGCAGGTCTCTTCTTCCCCATGGACTCCAAGGCACACAAGCCTGTGGTCCATTGCTCCAAGTACCATTCCCTCTGCTAGTGAACCCACTGTGCTACACATACACTAGTGCACACACTTGGCTACAAAGCCTGCCTTACACATCACAGAAACAGGAGTTCTATGGGACTTTGGGAGTCAGCAGATTCGTATTTTGAAGGCTTAGTGCCTCATTAGTAACTCTTATGGCCTGAAGGAAATACACAAGAAAAAATAGGTGAAGCTAGCTTTATCCAAGCCAGTGAGCTAAGACGCTGTGAGATCCTCCAGGAAGGTGAGCAGCTCTGCTGGGTCACACAGAGCCAGTCTGTGCCCCACTTAGCAAAGTTCTGCTGCCTAGACGCAGAGGGCACAACGTTCTGATGGGAAGTTGAACAGCTGGTTTCATGGTCATCTCTGTGATGGCACCCAACACGATGAGCTACCATTCAAACAGCTCTAAAGTGCACTGGGCCGACAGTTCATGACACTTTTCCATCAAATATATGGGGTTTTATGTTTGTTTATTTATTTATTTATTCATTTATTTTTGGCTGCATTGGGTCTTTGTTGCTGCATGCAGGCTTTCTCTAGTTGCGGCGAACAGGGGCTACTCTTCGCTGCACTGCGCGGGCTTCTCTCTGTGGTAGCTTCTCTTCTTGCGGAGCACAGGCTCTAGGCGTGCAGGCTTCAGTAGTTGCGGCACTTGAGTTCAGTAATCGTGGCTCGTGGGCTCTAGAGCACAGGCTCAGTAGTTGCAGCGCATGGGCTTAGTTGCTCCACGGCATGTGGGATCTTCCCGGACCAGGGCTCAAACCCATGTCCCCTGCATTGGCAGGCGGGTTCTTAACCACTGCGCCACTAGGGAAGTCCTATGTTAATTTTTAAAATGTAGTTAAGACTCCCTCTTGTGAGAGCACCAGAATCACAACTAACTGCTGAACAATCACTGACAAGAAGACACTGCAACTCACCATAAAAGATACCCCACATCCAAAGACAAAGAAGAAGCCACAATAAGATGGTGGGGGGGGACGCAATCACAATAAAATCAAATCCCA
This sequence comes from Monodon monoceros, assembly GCF_005190385.1. Lineage (NCBI taxonomy): Eukaryota > Metazoa > Chordata > Mammalia > Artiodactyla > Monodontidae > Monodon > Monodon monoceros. The sequence continues at coordinate 59,782,946 of NW_021703765.1, read as the reverse complement.
TAACCACTGGGTGGGTGACTCACAAACTGGAGAACACTTATATCACAAAAGTCCACCCACTGGAGTGAAGGTTCTGAGCCCCCTGTCAGGCTTCCCAAACTGGGGGTCTGGCAACACAAGGAGAAATTCCCAGAGAATTAGACTTTGAAGGCTAGTGGAATTTGACTGCAGGACCTCAACAGGACAGGGGGAAACAGAGACTCCACTCTTGGAGGGCATACACAAAGTAGTGTGTGCATCAGGACCCAGGGGGAAGGAGCAGTGACCCCACAGGAGACTGAACCAGACCTACTTGCTAGTGTTGGAGGGTCTCCTGCAGAGGTCGGGGGTGGCTGTGGCTCACTGCAGGGACAAGGACACTGGCAACAGAAGTTCTGGGAAGGGCTCCTTGGCATGAGCCCTCCCGAAGTCTGCCATTAGCCCCACCAAAGAGCCTGTAGCCTCCAGTGCTGGGCCGCCTCAGGCCAAACAACCAAGAGGGAGGGAACTCAGCCCCACCCATCAGAAGACAAGAGGATTAAAGTTTTACTGAGCTCCACCCACCAGAGCAACACCCAGCTCTACCCACCACCACTCCCTCCCTTCAGGAAACTTGCACAAGCCTCTTAGATAGCCTTATCCCCCAGAGGGCAGACAGCAGAAGCAAGGAGAACTACAATCCTGCAGCCTGTGGAAGGAAAACCACATTCACAGAAAGACAGACAAAATGGAAAGGCAGAGCACTATGTACCAGATGAAGGAACAAAATAAAACCCCAGAAAAACAACTAAATTAAGTGCAGATAGGCAACCTTCCAGAAAAAGAATTCAGAATGATGACAGTGAAGATGATCCAGGACCTCAGAAACAGAATGCAGGCAAAGATCGAGATAAGATGCAAGAAATACTTAACAAAGACTTAGAAGAATTAAACAACAAACACCTAAAAGAATTAAAGAACAAACAAACAGAGATGAACAATACAATAACTAAATGAAAAATACACTAGAAGGAATCAATAGCAGAATAACTGAGGCAGAAGAACGGATAAGTGACCTGGAAGACAGAATGGCAGAATTCACTGCTGCGAAACAAAATAAAGAAACAAGAATGAAAAGAAATGAAGACAGCCTAAGAGACCTCTGGAACAACATTAAATGCACCAACATTCACATTATAGGGGTCCCAGAAGGATAACAGAAAGAGAAAGGACCCAAAAACTATATGAAGAGATTATAGTTGACAACTTCCCTAACATGGGAAAGGAAATAGCCACTCAAGTCCAGGAAGTGCAGAGAGTCCCAGGCAGGATAAACTCAAGGAGAAACATGCTGAGACACACAGTAATCAAACTGACAAAAATTAAAGACAAAGAAAAATTATTAAAAGCAACAAGAGAAAAATGACAAATAACATACAGAGGAACTCCCATAAGGTTAACAGCTGATTTCTCAGCAGAAACTCTACAAGCCAAAAGGGAGTGGCATGATATACTTAAAGTGATGAAAGGGAAGAACCTACAACCGAGATTACTCTAGCCGTCAAGAATCTCATTCAGATTTGATGGAGAAATCAAAAGCTTTACAGACAAGCAAAAGCTAAGAGAATTCAGAACCACCAAACCAGCTCTACAAGAAATGCTAAAGGAACTTCTCTAAGTGGGAAACACAAGAAAAAAAAAAAGGACCTAGAAAAACAAACCCAAATCAATTAAGAGGGCTTCCCTGGTGGCGCAGTGGTTGAGAGTCCGCCTGCCAATGCAGGGGACATGGGTCCGTGACCCGGTCCGGGAAGATCCCACATGCCACGGAGCGGCTGGGCCCATGAGCCATGGCTACTGAGCCTGCGCAACCAGAGCCTGTGCTCTGCAGCCGGAGAGGCCACAACAGTGAGAGGCCCACGTACCGCAAAAAAAAAAAACAATTAAGAAAATGGTAATAGAAATATACATCTCGATAATTACCTTAAATGTGAATGGACTGAATGCTCCAACCAAAAGACACAGGCTCACTGAACAGATACAAAAACAAGACCCATATATATGCTGTCTACAAGAGATCCACTTCAGATCTAGGGACACATACAGACTGAAAGTGAGAGGATGGAAAAAGATATTCCATGCAAATGGAAATCAAAAGAAGGCTGAAGTAGCAATATTCATATCAGATAAAATAGACTTTAAAATAAAGAATGTTACAAGAGACAAGGAAGGACACTACATAATGATCAAGGGATCAATCCAAGAAGAAGATATAACAATTACAAATATATATGCACCCAACATAAGAGCACCTCAATACATAAGGCAAATGCTAACAGCTATAAAAGAGGAAATTGACAGTAACACAATAATAGTGGGGGACTTTAACACCTCACTTACACCAATGGACAGATCATCCAGAGAGAAAATTAATAAGGAAACACAAGCTTTAAATGACACAATAGACCAAATAAATTTAATCGATATTTACAGGACATTCCATCCGAAAACAGCAGATTACACTTTCTTCTCAAGTGCACATGGAACATTCTCCAGGACAGATCACATCTTGGGTCTCAAATCAAGCCTCAGTAAATTTAAGAAAATTGAAATCATATCAAGCATCTTTTCTAACCACAATGTGATGAGATTAGAAATCAATTACAGGGAAAAAAATCGTAAAAAACACAAACACATGGAGGCTAAACAATACGTTACTAAATAACAAAGAGATCACTAAAGAAGTCAAAGAGGAAATCAAAAAATACCTAGACAAAAAAAAAAAAAAAATTCCTAGAGACAAATGCCAACGAAAACATGATGATCCAAAACCTATGGGATGCAGCAAAAGCAGTTCTAAGTGGGAAGTTTATAGCAATACAATCCTACCTCAAGAAACAAGAAAAATCTCAAATAACAATCTAACCTTACACCTAAAGGAACTAGAGAAAGAAGAACAAACAGAACCCAAAGTTAGTAGAAGGAAAGAAATCATAAAGATCAGAGCAGAAATAAATGAAATAAGAAACAAAGAAAACAATAGCAAAGATCAATAAAACTAAAAGCTGGCTCTTTGAGAAGATAAACAAAATTGATAAACCTTTAGCCAGACTCATCAAGAAAAAGAGGCAGAGGACTCAAATCAATAAAATTAGAAAGGAAAAAGGAGAAGTTACAATGGACACCGCACAAATACAAAACATCCTAAGAGACTACTACAAGCAACTCTATGCCAATAAAATGGACAACCTGGAAGAAATGGACAAATTCTTAGGAAGGTATAACCTTCCAAGACTGAACCAGGACAAAACAGAAAATATGAACAGACCAATCACAAGTAATGAAACTGAAACTGTGATTAAAAATCTTGCAACAAACAGAAGCCCAGGACCAGGTGGCTTCACAGATGAATTCTATCAAACATTTAGAGAACAGCTAACACCCATCCTTCTCAAAATCTTCCAAAAAACAGCAGAGGAAGGAACACTCCCAAACTCATTCTAGGAGGCCACCATCACCCTGATACCAAAACCAGACAAACATACTACAAGAAAAAGAATATCGCTGATGAATATAGATGCAAAAATCCTCAACAAAATACTAGCAAACAGAATCCAACAACACAGTAAAAGGATCATACGCCATGATCAAGTGGGATTATCCCAGGGATGCAAGGATTCTTCAATATACGCAAATCAATCAATGTGATACACCATATTAACAAACTGAAGAATAAAAACCATATGATCATCTAAATAGATGCAGAAAAGGCTTTTGACAAAATTCAACACCCATTTATGATAAAAACTCTCCAGAAAGTGGGCACAGAGGGAACCTACCTCAACAAAATAAACGCCATATACAACAAACCCACAGCAAACATCATTCTCAATGGTGAAAAACTGAAAGCATTTCCTCTAAGATCAGGAACAAGACAAGGATGTCCACTCTCACCACTATTATTCAACATAATTTTGGAAGTCCTAGCCACGGCAATCAGAGAAGAAAAAGAAATAAAAGGAATACAAATTGGAAAAGAAGAAGTAAAACTGTCACTGTTTGCAGATGACATGATACTATACATAGAGAATCCTAAAGATGCCACCAGAAAACTACTAGAGATAATCAATGAATGTGGTAAAGTTGCAGGATACAGAATTAATGCACAGAAATCTCTTGCATTCCTACACACTAACAACAAAAGATCAGAAAGATAAATTAAGGAAACGATCTCATTTACCACTGCAACAAAAAGAATAAAATACCTAGGAATAAACCTACCTAAGGAGGTAAAAGACCTGTACTCAGAAAACTATAAGACACTAATGAAAGAAATCAAAGATGACACAAACATATGTAGAGATATACCATGTTCTTGGATTGGAATAATCAATATTGTGAAAATGACTCTACTACCCAAAGCAATCTACAGATTCAATGCAATCCCTATCAAACTACCAATGGCAATTTTTACAGAAGTAGAACAAAAAAATCTTAAATTTTGTAATGGAGATACAAAAGACCCCGAAGAGCCAAAGCAATCTTGAGGGGAAAAAACAGAGCTGGAGGAATCAGACACCCTGACTTCAGACTATACTACAAAGCTACAGTAATCAAGAAAATATGGTACCGGCACAAAAATATACAATGGAGAAAAGACAGTCTCTTCAATAAGTGGTGCTGGGAAAACTGGACAGTTACATGTAAAAGAATGAAATTAGGGGCTTCCCTGGTGGCGCAGTGGTTGAGAGTCCGCCTGCCGATGCAGGGGACATGGGTTCGTGCCCCGGTCCGGGAAGATCCCACATGCCGCGGAGCGGCTGGGCCCGTGAGCCATGGCCGCTGAGCCTGTGCGTCCGGAGCCTGTGCTCCGCAGCGGGAGAGGCCACAACAGTGAGAGGCCCGTGTACCACTAAAAAAAAAAAAAAAAAAAAAAAAAAGAATGAAATTAGAACCCTCCCTACATCCATACACAAAAGTAAACACAAAATGGATTAAAGACCTAAATGCAAGACTGGACACTATAAAACTCTTAGAGGAAAACATAGGAAGGACACTCTTTGACATAATCACAGTAAGATCTTTTTTGACCCACCTCCTAAAGTAATGGAAATAAAAACAAAAATAAACAAATGGGACCTAATGAAACTTAAAAGCTTTTGCACAGCAAAGGAAACTATACACAAGACAAAAAGACAACCTCAGAATGGGAGAAAATATTTGCAAAAGAATCAATGGACAAAGGATTCATCTCCAAAATATATAAACAGCTTATGCAGCTCAATATGAAAAAAAAAAAACAACCCCCAAAAAATGGGCAGAAGACCTAAATAGACATCTCTCCGAATAAGACATACAGATGACATACAGATGGCCAAGAGGCACATGAAAAGCTACTCAACATCTCTAATTATTAGAGAAATGTAAATCAAAACTACAATGAGCTATCACCTCACACTGGTTAGAATGGGCATCATCAGAAAATCTACAAACAACAAATGCTAGAGAGGGTGTGGAGAAAAGGGAACCCTCTTGCACGGTTGGTGGGAATGTAAATTGATACAGCCACTATGGAGAGCAATATGGAGGTTCCGTAAAAAACTAAAAATAGAACTACTATATGACCGAGCAATCCCACTACTGGGCATATTATACCCAGAGAAAACCATAATTCAAAAAGACACATGCACCCCAATGTTCATTGCAGCACTATTTACAATAGCCAGGTCATGGAAGCAACCTAAATGCACATCAACAGATGAATGGATAAAGAAGATGTGGTACATATATACAATGGAATATTACTCAGCCATAAAAAGGAACAAAACTGGGTCATTTGTAGAGACGTGGATGGACCTAGAGCCTGTCATACAGAGTGAGGTAAGTCAGAAAGAGAAAAACAAATATCGTATATTAACGCATATATGTGGAATCTAGAAAAATGGTACAGATGAACTGGTTTTCAAGGCACAAATAGAGACACAGATGTAGAGAACAAACGTATGGACACCAAGAAGGGAAAGCAGTCGGGGGATGGGTGGGGGTGGTGGTGGTGGGATGAATTGGGAGATTTGGATTGACATATATACACTAATATGTATAAAATAACTAATAAGAACCTGCTGTATAAAAATAAAATTTAAAAAAATACAGTTAAGTCATTTTTATTCCTCACACATACATATATATTATTATAAGAGTAACAGCCATGTCACAGAAGTGTTAAAATTAAGAGAGCACTTTTAAAATAAATTATTTGGCATGGTTGAACAATATAAAAACAATTACTTACAACTTTTCCAGAAAACAACTCACAGCTCTTTGCTACCTCTAATTCATAAAACATTCCACTGAGTCAGGTCAAAACAGTCTCTTTTAAAGTGTCCCTTGGGACAAACCACTGGTGACTGAGAAATCCCAAGCCATTAGGAAATGCAACAAAACCACCATAAATCGCACCAAGATATTTCCCGTTCAGCCCCACTGATTCCCAAAATCATTACAGAGAAGACCTGAAGGTGTTGCTTCTTCACCTGATAACAGACATTTAAATACTGACTTTGGGCTGAATCTCTTCAGGCCACATTACTAAAGCATGGGTAGAGAGCAGTGGAAAGACATTTTTTGGTTGCATTTAGTTCACAGTAAAACAATTATGATTTCTCCTGCTTTCCTCCCTTTCTGATTTCTCAGACATAAAAACTGGAAAAAGAAACAACTCTCCTGAACCCAAGCACTGAAATATGCAGGGAGGAGAGGAGCGGGCCACCCCAGCACGCAGCTGGGTTAAGAACACGGCTATGCAGACTGGCATGAAACCGTCACAAACCGTCACTGTCCTCAAAGTCCTTGTGGTTTAGGAGAGGAAAAAAATTCAAAGAAAACAGCTGTGAACAATTAAAAAGCAGTACATCAACAGGTGCAAAATGTTCTTGTTCAAATGAAATGCACACAAGAGTGCCAAGGAAACTAAGTTCATGCTCCCCGACAGGGAAGAAGGCAGTCCTTTAAACAGCTGTTTACCTCGGGGAAATCAGGGTCACCCAGAGATGGAAACACCCCAAATTTGCACTCTTGACACAGGAAGAAAACGGCTCAAGGCCACGTCTGAATGGTACTTGCAGCCCACATCCACCTCCTTTTCACTGCACAGCTGAGGCCCGGGGGAATCAGTAAGCTGCCTGCTAGCTGGCTGTTTATGGCACAGTAAGAATCTGGAATAACTGACTCCAGTCTCTGCTGCCAGGCTAGCAAGGCAAGCGTCCTAACCCAAACAGGAAGGCCAGACACCACACGCTGACTCACTCAGTCTCTGTGCAAATAAGGACACAAAAAGCTTTGCAAGCTTGTCCTTCCCTCCAGAGACTAGAGGTGGTGTAAAATGAACACAGTAACAGATCCCTTCCAGTGGCCCCAAAATTCTATGAGGCACGTGGCCCTCTTTAGCACTTAGCCTTCAAAAATCCTTCCCTGTGTAGACCAAGCCCTGCAGCTGAATGCAAAGCAGACCAATCCCCACCATTGTTAACCAAGTCAGTAAAAAGATCATAGGTAAAAAACAAAAATGAAAAACACAAACAGAACTTTGTGTTATTTTATTACCATCTTTTTCAAGCTCTAGGCTTAAACAGTCAAAAAATGTCTTGTGGGCTTCCCTGGTGGCGCAGTGGTTGGGAGTCCGCCTGCCGATGCAGGGGACACAGGTTCGTGCCCCGGTATGGGAAGATCCCACATGCCACGGAGCGGCTGGGCCCGTGAGCCATGGCCGCTGGGCCTGCGCGTCCGGAGCCTGTGCTTCACAACGGGAGAGGCCACAACAGTGAGAGGACCGCGTACCGCAAAAAAAAAAATGTCTTATAAGACACATATAATGCAACTGAGGCTTAGAGTTTTCCCCAGTGGTTTTATAATTATGATTATTTAAGATATCTCATTCATATAAATGTAATGGGAAAATTATGCAGTGTTATCTTTAACCCTGAACTCATTTTTTTAAATTTATTTATTATTTATTTTGGGCTGCGTTGGGTCTTCATTGCTGCACGCGGGCTTTCTCTAGTTGCGGCAAGCAGGGGCTACTCTTCGTTGTGGTGCACGGGCTTCTCATTGTGGTGGCTTCTCTTGTTGCAGAGCACAGGCTCTAGGCACCTGGGCTTCAGTAGTTGTGGCTCGCAGGCTCTAGAGCCCAGGCTCAGTAGTTGTGGCACACAGGCTTAGTTGCTCCGCAGCATGTGGGATCTTCCCGGACCAGGGCTCGAACCCGTGTCCCCTGCATTGGCAGGCAGGTTCTTAACCACTGCACCACCAGGGAAGCCCCTGAACTAATTTTTTTAAATGATGCTCTCCTATAGCTCCTTTAAGTACACAGCTATTCCTATGGACTTTTATTTTCAGGTTAGCCCGGGCAGCCTGAATGACTGGGAGGATTTTTTCACAGCAACCTGACCATGCAGGACTCCCTCTGGACAGGCCTGTGAGCACTTCCTCCACCACCAGGCTAATCCACCACCTTCCCTACAGAGCTTGACAAGGAAACCAGACACACTGCCAGTTGTCACTGCGCCAACACAGTCAGCTTTTGAAGACCTCCATAAAGGTTATTCTGAAATCTCCCGTGAGAACACTGTAATAACCAACTGAAAACAGCATTCCATTCAGTGGTTTGCATTCCTGAGGATGACACTGGAGTAAAAGTCACCTCCGCTGGCCAATGCAAGGAGTGCCACCTATGACCGGGAAGAATAACGAGAATTGATGGACATCAGAGCTTCTCGCCGCCGCCGCCCTGCCTGGACACCAGGACACACAAGGACCCTCCCCCATGAAGGACGGTTCTACAGGTAGAGAGTGTCTCGGGGCCCGGAGGGGACTCCACTGACCCACGCTGACAAGACTGAAGTCAGTCCCCTGAGTATCTCTTTGTCAGTGGGACAGAATTTCATTTGTGTTTGTGTCCCACCCGTCACAGGTCCTGGCATACAGGAAGCTCCCCATAAACTCTGACTCAACAGTAAAATGGATAGATGAATGAATGGATTTGAAATGTAAAACAGGAAAGGTCACGTGGACCCTCTGCCTTCCCCGAAAATATAGTCATAGCTTTTAATTTGTTCCAATCTTGACAGTAGCCCTCCTGGTAGGCACTGCTCTCCCCATTTTGTGGAGCAGGAGACTGAGGCTCAGTGAGTTAAATAATTTGTCTAAGGCCACAGTAATGCTACGGGGTAGAATACAAATGTGAATTTATATCTCTCTAGTTCCAAAACCTGCACCTTTCCAATATACCAAATCGTCTTAATGAAAGTATGACTCTGCGAAGTTTCCCAAGTAAAACAAAAGAATAAGCAAAGTAAATATGTTAATTTCAGAATTAAAAAATATTTCTCATACTGTCCACGGTAAATAATATAAACCAAAACATGTCAAAACACAAAACTTAGATCAAAACCCATCTGGAAGCTGTTATTCCAGATGGAAACAGCAACTGAAGCCTGGAAACCTCAGGCCCAGTGAGGAAGAACTCAGGTCTGGGCGAATGAAGAGGAAGAATCTAGAGGATGAGAAAGGAGCATGGCTAAGGCTGCCTCCGCCCACCCTCCCTGAGGGAGAATTTACTGATCGGTCCACACCAGTGCCCATGGCCTCTCTGATCAAATCAGACTGTAAAATCTCTGAGGGTAAGAACTGTGTCTTCTACCTATATATTTTTTCTGACCAGATCTATCACCACACTGTACATATCACAAAGGTTCAAAAACAGTTGGATTAGAATTAGCAAATGAATAAATGAATGGTGAACTCTGTAAGCAAATCGAATAAAGTAAAAGCAAGAAAGAACTGAAGTGCTCGCTGGCAACTGAAAGGGTTATGCTTTCTTTTGGTTATTAGAGCAAACACAGTCCTGCTCTTTCCCTCTGCCCTGACCGCAAGCCCAAGTGGGCCTACCCTCAGCTCCTCTCTCCATTCTGATAGTAAAGAAGTGGGTAATGCCAGTCTGAAGACCACAAACACTATCATCTTGGCCATTTATCTAGCTCTGTGACGTGTTCTGATGCATCATTCAGTGACCTGTCATCATTCTATCAATGGTTTAAAGTTCAGTGATGGGCTTCTCTGGAGAATATACACCCTGTAGAGTGAAGGCCATGACAAAGGGCAATAATCCACCCAAATTCACTCCTGGGTGTCCTCATAAATCTCAAATAGAAACTATTTTTTTAAACTCCATGTTTGGCAGTTGGTTGGAGGTAAATCACATGGGAACTGTACATTCCACCAGCAGACCCAATGACAACTTTGTGAGCACTGACGGAGTGGTTCGCAGGCACGGACACTCTTGAATGAACGATGGCCTCCACGGGTCAGCCTTTCCTTTCAACAGTGTCTGTGAGGCAGGAAATCAGGAAACTGAGTGGGATGTTCAACCTTCATCCCACAGCCAGTCTTCTGGAAGTGCTCTGGCAAAGCTCTCTGGCACCCTCCTAAGCTCCAAACCCAAAGAGCCTCATCAGGTCCCCATCGCCTGTGCCTCTCAGAAGCACCTCATGCGCTGACAGCACCTGCCCGGCCCTCCACAGTCACCAGGACTCCATGTCGCCTCCCTCTGATCATCCGCATCTCTGACACCCTCATCAGCATCTTTCCTCCACTGAGCCCCTAAAATTTGCTGCTGCCTGGAGTGCTGTCCTCAGCAAAATCATCCTTGCTGAATTTTACTGACTTTACCTAAATTTGCTCACCAGTGGAGAAATGCTACCTGGACAGCAGGAAGAAGGGAGTGAGAGAAGGAGGAAGCAGGAGAGGATGGACCAGAGGCTTGCTCAACTACACCCGTGTAACTGCACCACACGGCTGACATTCAACTGTGTACAAATTTAGTTCTGGCTGTCCTGTGGTAGGAATTCAAAGCCTAACACTGAGAAACAACCTTCAGTTGCTTTGTCATTGTATTTGATTAAATGATATACAGTTAAAAGGGCCGCCTGCTAACAGACAAGCACAGCAAGAGAACCTCACTACAGGTGACACAACAGTGCCCAGGACAGGCTGACAGGAGCCCCAGCAAGGACAAGCTGAGTCCTCAACAGATCATTCTTCAAAAAGGCAGGCACGGGACCACCCAGTGTTTTTCAAGTCTTAAATACAATCATCCCAAAGTCCATCTCTCCCATCTCTCCCACATCCCTCCCTGTGTCCCTCAGACCCAACTCTCATCCAACGTTCCAAGTCGCAGAAAATGCTTACTCCACAAAGACAGATCCTACATAAGATCTTATTTTAAGTGGTCAAGATCTAAACAGTTTTCCGACTGATGTTAATTTGTTTTTTAAGGTCCTTAACATCTTTAATACATAGTATTAAGAGTGCTGAGAGCCTGCTGGAGGTGGGGTGCTATGTCCTATGAGACTCATCCCCACAAAGCAACTCCCAAGTCCTCAGTTAACTCACAGAGAGAAAAGTAAAATTATAAGTAATAAACATAACAGGCTGGCACATCTAATAATTACTTGCAAGAGAAACTGGAACCAGACTGCACAGAGAACAACCTACCTGGAATTAGATTTTCATTGGCAAATCATCCTCATCCAACTTATCAATTCCCAAAGCCACTTGTTAGGTATTTGTTACCAGCATTCTGAGGCCTCAAGAGCCACATTCAGAGCCTACTGCCCAGCAGAGCTGAAGGTCTCTCCAGTGACACTGCACCGTCCACGCCAGGGGGCACATGGAGGGCAGGGCGAGTCACTCACAGGCCTCCTGGCCACGTACACCAACAAGTCTAATCCACCAGACTGAGAGCGTTTCTACTCTGGGTGGCAACTACAATCTCTTTCCAGTTATGGGGAATGGAAAAATGCAGCAAAGATATCTTATTATATTAAATAAAGTCTAGCAGAGAGGACAAAAGCAAAGTATACAGGAAACAAAAAGCAAATATAACTTGAATAACCTGTGTTATTTGGGGGAAACCAACAAAATATCTAAAACCAGCTAATCCTAAACAACAGGGTGGTTCTGCAGCCATATTGGAAATTCCTTCCTAACGATAACTCAAAATCCAGGAGCCACAAAAGATTGATAATATAACCACATAAACATCAAAAACTTCAGCCTGGTAAAAATCAAAGTTAAAAGACAAATGACAAAAACTTGGAAACAGTATTTGCAAATTTCATCACAAAATCTACTTCTCTAACATATAAAACGCTCCTAGAAATCCAAGAGAGAAAAAAAAGTACAACAACCCACAAATACAAACGGCTCTAAAACTCATATGAAAGATGCACACTCACTCATAAAAATAGAAATGTAAGTTAAAAGTACATTTAGATCACATTTTCCACCTATCAGGTTGGTAAACTCCAAAACCGTGGTAACATGCTCTATTCCTGAGGATGTGGTAAAACAGGCACCCTCATCCACTGCTGACTGATGGGGTGTGCTAGTGCCACCTCAGGGAGCTTGACTGGCAATGTCAACCAAAACCACAAATGCACCTGCTCTTCGACTTGACAATTCCAGTTCTGGTAACTTATCCTAAAGGTACACTTGCACATAATTAAGTACAATGAAATTAAGCAAAATAAAATATTTACTGTATTTTGTTTGTATAAGCAAAATTTGGAAATAAGTCAAACGTTCATCAATAAAGAACTGGTTCAATAAATTATGGTGCATCTATTAAATGGGACACCAGACAGCTGTAAATAGGGGGAAAGGGAGGGGAGGGGAAAGGAGGAGAGAGGAGAGGAAGGAAGCTTTCTATGTGCTGATGTGAAGGGTCTCCAAACCATGTTAAGTATAAAAAGCGGTGCAGGAAAATGGGTGTGACACGTTCTAGATAAACAGAGGTGGTGATGGTCAACACACTTTCAAGTCTGTCATGAATGATTAAAATGATTCTAGAAAGATATGTAAGAAACTAATGACAGTGATTGTGGGACAGGACAGGCACAGAGTGGACAGAGTAGACCTTTGAATCAATACTTTTTTTTTTTAAGTCTTTATTGAATTTGTTACAATATTGCTCCTGGCTTTTTTTTTTTTTATGTTTTGGTTTTTTGGCCGTGAGGCATGTGGGATCTTAGCTCCCTGACCAGGGATCGAACCCGTACCCCCCCGCCTTGGAAGGCGAAGTCTTAACCACTGGACCACCAGGGAAGTCCCAAATCAATACCTTTTGACAACTGATTTTATTTTTGAACCATGAGATGATATTGCCTAATTGAAAATAAAATAATAATAATAGTTTTTTACACATGACATGATAGCTGTCTTTCAACCCAGACTCCACATCAGCAAGCTGCGGCTCAGACGACTGTGAGTCCACCTTCCTCAGACAATCCTTTGTCTCCCACATTGTTTACAGCCCCCCATCCTCAGGGGACCCTTAACATCCTTTCACAGTACTTGGTTTGCCAGTCCTCTATCCTCAAGTCTGTTTCTATGACAAGGATTTTCAGAAAACATAAATTATTCTTGAATATCATAATTTGAAACTAAAACAGAAGGAATCCCTTTTCCTAAGCCTGCACCAGGTAAACCTGAAAGAGCTGAACCCTCTTGGGTTAATCGTGAGAGCAGCTGGCTGATCTCCTTACGCTGAGTGAGTCTGAGAGACACCCATCCTACCCAGAACTTTTCCAGGAGCTCTAACCCACAGCCTGCACCGTGCCGACCTTCAGGGACATGTAAGGTCCAATGCCTTGAACAATGTCAACCAAGACTGGGGCTGAGCACAGAAACCTGGAAGCCATCCACACCCCTAGTGGGAGAGCCTCTGCACTGGGGTCCACGACGACCACCAGGACGCAGGTGCCTACATCCTCCCCCACACCACAGAACTGCACTCAAACCTTTCCAATTATTCACCTTTACTTAAAAACCCAGAAACTACTCTCCCTGCTGGCAAACTGCACTGTCTAACAACACTTCAGGCCATAGTTTTTGCCTATGGCCTCTGTACAATCTAAGCTAGCTCCTTCTTATCATCGTATCCTACAGAACAACTAGGACCATTTTAATTCTTTTACTATTAGAACCTAGCGCCCATACATCTAAACCGTTTTATCAAGAGCTGCACAGAACAATACATATGCATCCTTTTCACAAGAGAGTTTTGTTTGTTTGTTTTTTAACTTACTCCCTCTTTTGTAGAGTCAGGGAGAGTAAGGGCAGGAGGGTCAGTTTAGAAAGATTTAGCTCATGCATAAAATAGCTTTTGATGAATGAAAAAAGGAATTAAGTCCTCAGAGGGCAAAGTTACTTTATTTCCCTCTCAGTGGAAAGGAGAAGACAAATGGGAACCCCCAAGACAGCTGGGCCTAAGGCATGCTCGCCCTGTGCTCTACTCCCACCCGCCTGTCCTGTTGGCAAATCTGGGGTCAACAGAGCAGGCAGAGTAAGACAGCACACACCCTGGAGAAATCCAGAGAACCCCTTTATTCATTAAAGACTGCCCCAACAAATCTTCTAAAAAGAAGGAACCAAAAGCTTTCGTTTGGGACCGTGGCCGAGTTCTTTTATAGTCAGATCCCAGCACTCCAAAACAGAAACGGTCACTTCATATTTTCCTCTTTTCCCTCTGCAGCTGGAGGGCTAGCATGAAGTCCGGAGGGAGAGGCCACAGGGGCCCCGCAGGAGCCTCTCGCCCGCCTGCCCCTTTCCAAGGAACCACTGCAAACATTTTCCTTTCACTCCAGAGAACAAAATCCCAAAAGGCACTCATCTGCATTTGGCCTCCACGAACATCAGTAAATATATAAACTACAAATGTGAAACATCTCCCAGGAATAACAGTGCAGCAAATAAAACAATGTAAGCCTCTTTACCCTACCCCCAAATTACCTGTTCTCCTCCTCAAGAATCACTCTCCTCAGGTAGCATCAAACCATCCTGAAGCAGTTGCTTCTAACAGTTTTCTTGGAAAGTCAATACCACCCAAGCAAGCTGTTACTCCCCTCCGCAGAGCTGCTGGAAACGAGTCCCCAAGCTGCCAACACCAGGTTTGGCAAACTTCGGCTCCAGAAAACCATTAATCTCGTTATGGCATTTGGAGGTCTCAACAAAATCGCATTTCCAAATGAAATAAACCCAGTCTCCCAAACTGGGCTGCATTGGAACAAGGAAACAAACAGCAGGGAGACAGCAATGAATTACAAATGGCATGCTAATTACCAGTCTACTTCCAGAAATAGCTGAAGACTGCAGGATTTTTGCTGTTGTTGTTGTTAAAATAACTACAGCCTTTATTCTAGGGCTGGGCAAAAGCATCTGATTTATTCAAATGCTTCAGCTTCTAAACATAATCACATTTATATGTACTTATCTGGGAGGGGGAGTAGGTGGAGATAAACCTTGGGGGCTGGGGCATGGGTCCCCAGAGACAGCAGTGGGGGCCAGGGGAGAGCTGACCAGCTGTGATTAGGCATGTCTACCGGCATCACCAAACCCACCAACAGTGTGGCTGACAGAGAGGGACCCTCCTGCTTGCTCTCTCAGTGGAGCCCATCTCAGACCATATGGAGAAAGGAGGGGGGCAAAGGTAACCAAATCTCGACAAAGTGTCTCAGCACTTTCAGCACTTACTCCGAGTGGTAGGTGGATGAGCAGCAATGGTGCCTAGCGAGTTTTACGGAATTTAGATTAGAGTCCTGCTTTCAAGAAACAATCTGCTAAAGAGAAAAACAGGAGAAAGTGCAAGAGCACAACAGAAACATGGTCATTTCATGCCACTGCCCTTGGTTCCCTAAGGACAAGATGCACACCTCTCCCCGCATGACTGCAACTCAAGGGATGAACACCTCACCCCAGATTCCTATTTGTGCTATGGATGCAGAGCCTACAGGTTTAACTGCAGAATTTGGAGTCTGAGCCCTGTTTAGAGACCAACCCACCGCCCCCCACCCCTGCCCCAAACCTACTGCCACCTCCTTATGCCTCTAAATATGTCCCATCCTCCCACCCCAGCTCTCAAATTTCACAATGTTCCAGCAGGAAGTCTCCTTCAAGCTCATCTCTTCCAGCAAAAGTTCCCCCAGGTTTAACAAAGCCATAGGAAGAGTGTTCTTGGGTCAAAAAAGTTTAGGAGAAGGACTTCCCTGGCGGTTCAGTGGTTAAGACTCTGCACTTCCAATGCAGTGGGCGCAGGTTCGATCCCTGGTTGGGGAACTAAGATCCCACATGCCACGCAGTGCAGAAAAAAAAAAAAAAAAAAAAGAGAGAGAGAGAAAAATTTAGGAGATTCTGGGTTAAACAACACTACAGCTTTCTTTTCTGTCAAACTTCTCCGAGCCTCTAATATGCTAAAGGTACGTTAAGAATCTCCAAGAAGGAGATCTAACAGGCAACCTCTATAAACTTGACGGACTAGAAATCTTTTCTCTTTGCCACCTCCTGAGACCAGTACTCCTCTGAGGGCCACACGCTCTCCAGCCACCTTCTTCACTGCCGAGCAAACATCTGCTGAGCACCCATTCCAGCCAGGCACACAGTGGCTGCTGAGGACACAAAAATGGAGAAGACAAACGGGCCTCCAGGCACTCACGGCTGAGGATTCTGAGACTCTGAGGGGTGAGCGGCTCAAAGCCATGCAGATAATTACTGGCTGGTCTCAGAGCTCAAACTAGTGGCCAGCTGCCAGTCCACCACACTTTGTTCCTTGCCACATCCATCTCTGATTAGAAGAGGTGTTCAGCCGTGGAAATGTGTTGATCAGATGGAGTTCTCACTCAGCCTCTCTAGGCTTCAGGTTTTCTTCTTTGTACAATGCAAAAGATGGAATCGGTGACCTTCACAGTTACTTCAAGTTCTGAAACTTTAATTTTTTAATGTCTGTCTTTGTCAGTGTGTGCAGTGCTCAATCTTCCACACAAACACAAATTAAACTCTTTTTGTACAATCATTAAAAGCACACACACCAAAATATACATTAGAGTTCACTTTTACTGGGGAAGTCTCAGAGCCTCATAAGAATATGTAAACAACAGTGGCTATGCCCTTTGTTCCAGATACTCAAGAACAGGTATCACCCGAAACAACAGTATAAAGATTCTCTACCCACTTGGAAGCCAGCAGACCCCCACCCCTCCACAGTGTACTAAGTATACAGTGCTGACCACTTCAAGGTGTCAGCTGATCCTTTAAAATTCATTCTACTTCTACAGGTCTAAGCTCACATACAAGCCATCTGGAGCTATGTTTCATGTTGAGTGAAATCCCAGCTACAGGCTGCCCTGTGCCCACACTTGGACTCCAGAGGCAGGAGCCGCTGGTTTTTCCTGGGTAGGGCTCGGGCACCTCCGTGGGGATGAGTCTACAGAAGGGTCAACTTCTAGGTTTCCCCAGTCACCAGGTTCATCACAGCTCCCCAGGATGTTGGGCACATTACGCAAGGTCACAGGTGCTGAGGGAAGGTCCCCTGTATGAGGGAAAATTCCAAGCAAGAGAGTAAATGTCTTGAGCTTCTACAAAGTCCAGATGCTAACAGGGGCTTCACTACTGCTGATGCTTCTGTCGAAGCCACTTCCCTTAGAAAAGCGTTGGTGTTTAACTCCTCAGTTGCAAACAAAGATTGCACAGCTCATTTCTTTAAGGGAAGGAAGGTTTACCTACAAATCAAATGCTTGATTTTCACTGTGCTTGATTACTATATTTTTATGCATGTCCCAAATCTGACCAGCCAGTTACCAAAATGCTCTTTGCTCCTAAGCATTTTCTAATAACTAATGAACAAATCTGACAGAATTCACTTTTATATCCCTTGAGAGTACTGACAATCTCACAGCTATTCCATGTAAGACCAAACTAAAAAGATACACATTTTTGACTACTCTAAACAATGGGCTGGCATGCAGACAAGTAGGTAGGCTGTTCTAACGTCAATTACAATGTAAAAAAGAGTGTAACCAGAATTTTCCTAGCAACCATTAAAAATACCATTTTCAGGGCTTCTCTGGTGGTGCAGTGGCTGAGAGTCTGCCTGCCGATGCAGGGGACACGGGTTCGTGCCCTGGTCCAGGAGGATCCCACATGCCGCGGAGCGGCTGGGCCCGTGAGCCATGGCCGCTGAGCCTGCGCGTCCGGAGCCTGTGCTCCGCAACGGGAGAGGCCACAGCAGTGAGAGGCCCGCGAACCCAAAAAAAAAAAAAAAAATACCATTTTCAGCTGGCCTTACAACATCCTCCATCCACATCCTCCAGTGTAGGATGGGGTCTACAAGGGCAGAGGCTGCAATGAAGCCTCTCACGTCAAGGCTTACTCCACCACTTACTAAGGGTCTGACCTTAGGCAAGTCACTTAAGGTCTCTGACTTCCACTTCCTTACTTGTAAATGAAGTTTCTGGATACATATGATAGCTGTGGTCTCTTTCGTTCTAAAGAAAAAGACATAACTTCCTTTCCAGTTAATAATAATACCACAGACCTCATCCTTCTGATGAGAAAAATCTCTTGCTATGTATTCAGATTGAGTTATTAAGACTTTTTAAGAGACCATTTGTCATAATTATCTCCTATTTAAGCCATTTCTGGTCCAATCCTTCTGATGTGCTCCCAGCCTAGAGCCTCAAAGTGACAGTCACCTTGACCATCATCAGCCCTTTCAGCATGGGCAGAAACTAGTGTTTAACATGTATATTCCTCAGCTTACTTCATAGAATTAAATAGCCAGAGGTTAAAAGTAGAGTCAACTAGGACAAATCTGTCATTCCAACCTCAGAAATCATTTAGTGTAAACTGAGAAAGAGCTAGCATTGAACTTGTTCTAAAGGACTCCTCCAGCCCCCAGCCTGTGAGCCTGACTCCTCCAAGATCCCTAAGGAGGATGGGACAAGCTTCCAACAGTGCACGTGGAAGCAAGCTTCCAACAATTTACATGTGATTTTCTGGGACTGAAAGCAAGGTAAAATGCAATTTTTAAAAATGCTTAAAAGGAAATTTTTAAAGTAGCTTCAAAGGTGATCAGGAGAGATGACAATGACTAACGAGGTAATACTGACACCTGAAAATTCACATGCAATGTGAAAAAAATGAAGAAGGAAGGTGACATCCATCTAAGACTTCTTACTTAGTTAGGCAGTCACTTTTTAAATGAAAAAGTATCCTAAAGTTATGATTTAATCCAAAAGTGAACCATAAGATAACTGTACTGCCATATTTCTTCTTCTGTGATACAATGAAGGACTGGTGTGAAACAATATTCCAGTCCAGCCAAGCCAGCTCATTTGTACAGGATTTGCATGTATTTGCACAACTTCTGCATGAGTAGGTGTTCTCGTCATGCATCTAAATTTTTTAAAGTATTTTTTAAGATATTTATTTATTTAGGCTGCACTGGGTCTTAGTTGCAGCATGCGGACTCTTAGTTGCAGCATGCATGTGAGATCTAGTTCCCCGACCAGGGATCGAACCCGGGTTCCCTGCATTGGGAGCACGGATTCTTACCCCCTGGACCACCATGGAAGTCCCCATGCATCTAAATTTAATTAAATAATTTCCATATCTGTAAAATGCCACAAACTACTGCTGACTTAGAGAAAATGCACACACACATACACCAACACATAGGATCAGCTACAGTTTGTAGTCTAAATGGCAAGAGCTTCCCAGCAGCAACCTAGAAATAATGTCTTCTCTCCACCAAATTACTCTGTCCACAAAAAGACCAGGTTTCCAGAACTGGAAAACTGATTACTTCTACAGAGACCATAGAAAGGATGTAAAACTGAATTACAAGAAATGCCAACCCATGCCAACTTGTCAAAAAATATGTAACTTTGCCAAGACCTAAACCAGTGATTTCAGGTTCACATTTTCATTATGTGTCTACCTTAAAAGAAGTCAGCAATGAAGGTTCACAGTATTCCTTTGATGGGGTGCCCAAGCCCCAGAACCAAAGCACATGGCATCTGCCTCAGGAGCCACCTCACCAATGCCCAGGAACCAAAGCATCTGCCTCAGGAGCCACCCCACCAATGCCCAGAATTGACCTCCTAGAGTCCACACTGCCTCTACTGTCATCCCATTCCCAAGTGGCCCCTGAATTGGAAAGATCCCAGATCTCTCTCCAGTGGTCTTTGTACCCCGGAATGGTCAGGGAACAAGTAAAGGGGTAGCAAAGAAAAAATCTTAGATCAAGACTGTTGATCCTAAGTCAAATGTCTAAGGACATTTCTAGATGCTAAAAATGTTTTATAACTCAAGTTTCCATCATCTATACTCATCTCAAGCCATATGATCACCTGAAGTGGCTGGCGAAAACAACAGGAATAGAGTATGGGTCACAGAATCACAAATACACACAGAACACACCCAGGAATAATGTCAGCAGCCTACTCACGGATCACCTATGTTCGCACCCAACACTGTTGTTACTGTTTGCCATCTGCTTTTGAAACACCTAAGACAATGAGCCAAGGAAAACATCAGGCCTTCAGAAATGCTGTATTATTCTCTCTAATCTCCACCATCCAGCCAAACAGCAGTCAAATAGCTCTCTGAGGCCAGGAAACTTCTGAACCCCACCACACTTCCTTATCACCTGCTGAGCCCTTGATGGCACACAACTAGTGCATGAGGACTGACTAAACTAAAACACCCAACGCTGAGCATTTCTTTTTGGTACCCTAGAAGGGAAAGTTTTATTTTACTGAATATTTTCCAAAATTTCATCTGATTGGCTCAAAAGTACCATAATCAGCTAGACCAACAGATCTTGGGGCAATATTTCCCTGGTAAACAGGAAATGCCCTATGCTGTGGCCTCTACTTGCGACACCCTGTCCACCTCAAGCATAAAAAGCACGATTTTCAAAAACAGAATTGTAAGAGAAATGGAAGAGAAAATTACACTGGCCATGAGATGACACATTTCTATTCCTCAGAAACACTGCTTTGTCAAAATTCAGTAATTCTTAAAGATAAACCACATTTACATTGAATGTGATGCTCACTGTTCCCAAGAATCCTAAGATCTTAGTGGCTAAGGTTTGGAACAGAGCAGCTGCGATTCAGACCAGGCCAGTCTACAGGGTCTTCTGTGGGAGAAAGAAGGGCTGAGCCTGAGGTGAGGCAAAAGGTGCCCGAGGGCCCCAGAGACCTGAGCCAGGTCCCTGCAGCTCCATTCGAGGGCGCTGTGGCCGCGAGCAAATCGCTGCACCTGCCGGAGCCACAGCCTCTCTAACCACTTCATTCCATTTGTAAAAGGCCTTTGCCAGGACTAATACTGTATGGTTTCAATCAAGTACGCAGTAATTATTTGCTGAGTGAATGCATGAGTGAACATATAAAAAGAATGAAAAAACTAACAGCCGATTTTGCCTTCAGATGCCTTTCCTGGTGGCAGAGGTGCTCTGCTGCCGATTATACTGTTCATCATTCTGTTTGCTGGAGCACAAGAGGCTGAGCCTGAGTTGCGAGGTGTGAGGACTTCTGTGAACACAGACTGGCTGGGGTAGGAGGAGGAGCAGGGTGTTCACGCACCTGCTCACACATACTCCCTGGAGGGGCCCAAACTCCATCCAGGCTTGATACACGGTCCCTTTCAGTTTTGTTTAGGTTCTTATTGCCTGGAAACTGAGAAAATACCTCAGAATTTAGTTAGCCTCAGGGAATTAAAATCCCTGTGTGTCACAACAGGTCTAGATGTGGCCCCTGCGTGGGCTGACTTTCTCAGGGGGCCGCAGTGCAGAGCGAGGCCTCCAATTTGCCCACTGGTGCTGGCAGTGACAGTCCTTATGCCAGTGACTGTACCCTCTTATATTCTTACAGGCCTACCTTAGAGGCAAAGGTTTGGTATAAATCAGCTACGGTTTAAATTTAGGAATAAGAGACTCTTTCATTTGTGTGGTATACTGTAACTTCTTAGAATATACACAGCATTTGACTTTTACTTAGTTTTATATCTCACTAAGTGCTTTGCTGCTGCCCACGAATAAGCAGTAGGTCACACATCTGATGGTAGACAACAGAACTCTTTCAAGATACTGTGATTTTTGCTTCTTATCAAAAAAGAAAATACACACACAGTCATACAGAAATAAGGCATAAAAAGATGCCTAAAACAAACCCTTATCTTTTTTTTTTAAGCATACTTGCCTGGAGAATAAATAAAGAAAATGATAAAACTGTAGAAAGCAAATAAACAGAATCTTTATTAGTTATCAATTCTAGCCAAGCAAAGTTTGGATAGTATTCTAATGGCTTCAGGATTATTTTATCCAAAATAAGTTAGATATGCGAAGAAGTAGATGTTGAGATAGTAGGAGAAGACTTAGAATATAAACATAATCAGATTAATGAAAAAGCTGCTGAAAATTCTCCAGAGAAACAGGACCAAAAGGACACACACACACACACACACACACACACAAAGAGAGAGGAGAGAGAGAGATTTATTATGAGGAGCTGGCTCACACAATTATGGTGCCTGAGAAGTCCCTCGATCTGCCGTCTGCAAGCTGCTGCAGACCCAGGGAAGCCAGTGGTGTCAAAGGCCTGAGAACAGGCGAGCCGACGGTGTAAACCCCAGTCCCAGGGCAGGATGTCACACCTGAAGCAGGCAGGCAGGAAGCAAGAGGGCCAAATTCCCCTTTTCTCCACCTTCTGTTCTATGCAGGCCTTCAACGGACTGGACGATGTCCACCCACACTGGGGAGGCCATCTACTGAGTCTGACTCATCTGGAAACACTCTCACAGACACACCCAGAAATGTTTAATCTGCCCACCTGCAGACTACAATGGGTGCTTTAAGACCCACTTCACACGTCACCACCTCCGTGAGTGTATCCACAAACCTTCCCAGTAGGGTGTACACGGCCCTCTCTGCCCTGGGCCCCTTCGGCACCACGTGTTGAGCGCAAGTCACTGTGGACTGTGACCAGGGACATGTTGTGGGTCTCCTCCATCAGATCACGAGTCCCTCTGTGAGGCAGGGCCTGTTTCCCAGTCATCTTTGTGCTCAGGCCCCCCAGAGGGCCAGCACACAGCTGGAGCTCTGATGTGGGTTAAAGATAAACTTTATCACCAACAGCTGGTCGTGACCCTGCTCATTGTCCCACTGCTCCTCTTCCAATAACAGCTTCTCTGTCTTCCCACACTTTTGAAAGCCAAGGTTTGCCCAGATTGAGACGAACTTCCCTATCCTCTCACCTGTTAGCTTTCTTTCTTGATTTGACCAGGCGATTCATGCTCTAAAGACAATGGAGGCGCAGGAGGGAGGGTGAGGCTCCCACCATGCACACAGACGGCGCTAACACCGTAGAAAACCTTCCCACTGCACAGGATTCTAGAAGTCATTCCAGTAAAAGTCTTGTGGAATTCTTATCACAAATAATGTACTGTTATCCATAAAAGGTCACAATTTAAAATTTTTCCAATTCTCAGGAAAAACAAGAGTCTGACCAGAAATTCTCCCGTTTTTCCTTTTTTTTTTCACATTTCCTGTCTGTCTCCCCATCAGCACCCCTGACAACACAAGAGCAACATGCAGGCCGAGTGCGTTGTTCCTGGAAGTTGGCCCTACCTGGAGTCTTGTGTAAGGAATAATGCTTCACTCAGAACATGTACGAGAGGCCTGCTGGCCCGAATAATATTTATTACCTCTATAGGAAAGGATAGCTCTCAATTCTATTCTTTCACTTCCCTTTAATTAGTTCACATTTTCAAATCTTGTAATTTTAAGATCACCTCCATACTTCAGCATATCTTTCTTTTGGATTCCTAATGGTGTCTAATCGAGAGTGTGCTTTTAAAAATAAGTTTGGGGAGTATTTTTTTAAAATGAGGATACCCAAAGAACTGAAAGCAAGGACTTGAAGAGATATTTGGACACCCATGTTTAGCACAACAGCCAAAAGGTGGAAGCTACCCAAGTGTCCACTGATGGACAAATGGATAAACGAAATGTGGTCTATATAGACCATGGAATATTATTCAGTCTTAAAAAGGAAGGAAATTCTGACACTTGCAATAACATGGATGAGCCTTGAGGACACTATGCTAAGTAAAGTGAGCCAGTCACAAAAGGACAAATACTCTATGATCCCACTTGTATCAGGTCTTGAGCAGTCAAGTTCCTGGAGACAGAAAGTAGAAGTGGTTGCCAGGGGCTGGGAGTGGGGGGAATGGGCATTAGTGTTTAATGGAATAGAGTTCAAGTTTTTCAAGATGAAAATAGTTCTGGGGATGGATGGAGGTGATGATTGCACAACAATATGAATGTACTTAATGCCACTAAACTGTACACTTTAAAATGGTTAAAACATACTGTTTTCCACAGCAACACTACCTTTCATAACCACCAACAGGGCACAGGGTTCCAAATTCTGTTATATATTTTCCACCACACTTTTTGAAAAAGGGGAGCAGCAGAATGTTTGAGAACCAATTAAAGATCAAATAATAGATAACTGATTTAAATACCACAATACTAAGTGGTAAAAAGTTCTTTTAATGATGACTCAAAAGCATCCTTATATCTTGCAAAGTACTAAAAAATACTTCACAAACCCACCTGAACCTGTAAAACAAATTTTCTCAAATGACTGAAGAATCTCAGCACATTCTCTTATTTTTATGAAGTCAACAGGGGTACTGAGAGATAGGGACTGAGGTGACAGGACATGTGGCAGCTGCCAGACTAGCACCACAGGAAGCAGAACTCCCTGCCCAGTCATTGCACTGGGCAAACATGGATCAATCCAAGCAGAGAAATAAAGAAAGCCAAAAGCATCATTATTCTTGGAATATAACTGCATAGGTGAAATATTACAACAGAACAGAACCTGCATATCAGGTAGCAACTTTGGAACTTTTAAAAAGCAAAAGTAGACGCAGGTCGTGTTTGGGACGAGTCCTCCCTGCTCTAATTCGCTCTGGCTCCAGGGCACCCCTGACATCCTGCTCCGAAAGAGAGGTGCCTGGGTAACCTTCCCGGCTCCTCCGGCTCCACCCGAGGACTCAAGAGAAACATTTCTGCCCCTGGTGGACCGTGAGGCCCAGGCAGCATGGGCACCACCCCTGACCTGGCTGAGGCACTCTCACCCACACGGTCTTCGGGCAGCTGTAACGCTTTGTGTTTGCAAGTGATCTGCACACTTATCCAGCGATCCTGTCCCCCAAAGGCGACTGGCCACTCAGACAGAAGGCACTGAAGTGGGCACCACTGAGTAGCGCCAAAGCCCCGGCGAGCTGTGGATGAGGAGGTGAAGCACTCGTTGCCTGAGGTTTCCTCCACTGTCCTCTGGACAGCTGCTGGCCTATCATAATCACCCCCAAGCAAGTCGCCAGAAAAACTGTAGAGAACAAGGCACAGCAGATCCAGGGAAAGAGGGGGAAACTGCTGATTAAATGCTGGGCTGAATCCACACAGACCCCAGATGACCTGCGAGCAGCCGGCCCCCCTTCCAAGCACCAAGCTTGCGAAGGTAACCAAGCACTGGCAAGCGGCCTTTGGCAGGAACCATCCCCAACACAATATTACAGGAAGTTCAAGAAGAAAGCCCACAAAGAAAACTCCCAGCAGATGGGGTCCCCTCTTGTGTTGTCACACAATTTACTAAGCGGACCCCTCTCCTCCTCTGCCCGTCCTCTTCAATCCTGCCAACACCTCCCTCTCCCGACACTCACTATGCTTCCAAAATGATTTTCCCGAGTTAAATGAACTTTACCTTATGCTCTATTGCAAAAGCTCTTAACCTTTCTGAAGGTTAAAATCTTACCGAGAATCCCATCAAAGCCCTGGCTTTCTCTGCAGGAACAGGCACAATTTCCAGGAATTCACATATGTCCTGGGTCCCATGGGGGTTAAAAGCCTCTGCCCAGTGGTTGCCTCCTTCCATTTCCTTCCTGCATTGAATCTGAGAAACACTGGGCAACCGACCTCCATCTGTAAGAATTATGTAACTCTAACAAATGTCAAGAATCCTTCAGGACTCCTTTTGAAGGGGTAGCCCACCAAACCCGCTGGTATTAAGGCTCGAAGGGGAGGCCATCTCACAGAGACTCAGGAGGCCCAGCCAGTCAGACACTCAGAAGCCTTGGAGGACGCCCTCCCAGATCACGACCCCTGTGCCCGGCACCTGCCCTCGCACGTGCACCGGTGTGACTTTGTGGGGATCACTGAGGCTCCGTCTGCTACAGCTGGCATCCGCTGCCACAGGCACATCCTCACAAGAGCCTGACCTTGGCGAGCACATTCACACGTGAGCGCCGTTCACCCGGGTGACACCCGCCGGGGCGGACGGGCAGGAAGACAGATAGGCGCTGCCCCCACCCCACGGGCTGCAGGAGCCGTCTCACCCACACACACAGATTGAGCCCACGAAGCCACATTTTTGAGCTGCTGCTGAGAATCCCATAAAAAGCAATGCTATTTCTAACCTCCCGCACCATGGAAAAATACACACGCCACCAAGCAACCCAGGATCTCTGAAAGATTTATTTTTATACTCTCCCCCATGCCCCCCACCTTTACCTCCCCGACAAAATTTTTAGGTGGAAAATTTGCTAGCCTTTTAGCAGTTTAACGCTGTGCTAGGCACTGACTGATGAAGTTGCTGTGTTTCAGTTTAAAGCGAAACATAAAGGTGTTTTTCTAATACAACTCTGAATGTCTACTTAATAACAAAATAATATAGTCTAACAACAGAAGGACAGCGTCCAACACACAGGCAGAGAAAATTCCCAAGTTCCCAGGCCACAGGCAGAAACAGCAGAGGTAACAAGGTTCTCTTCCCAGCCTCTAAGTGGTGTCCTGCCTGCTGGCCTTCCTCTTTGCATTGCTGGGTTTTCCTAACTCAAACACAGCACATGGCATCCCTGATGCCCTTGCTGAGTTCCAATTTTTCTCAGTGCCACTCTTAACCTTAAAGTGGAAGAATGAGGGAAAAGCAGTGAGATGGCGCTCAGATCTGAATCCCCTGACGCTGCACAGACATGGGGTGGGCAGGAGGAAGGGAGGAGGAGGAGAAGAGAGAGGAAGCAGGAGGTGGAAGGACCTGAATGAGGCCTAGAGAACCCAGAAACTCTATCACAAGCCAAGAGGGACCCTGGAACTAGTCTACCTGGGATCTGTCCCAGGACCCCTCCCACTGGAAACCTTGGTGTCACCTTGGTTTCAATGTGCTCACCTTGACTTCCTTGATGACAACCTGGAAGGCCAGAGAGGCACCAACCCACCACTGCCCAGCTTCTCACACAGCCAGTATGTCTTGGTGCAGCCTCTGAATGACCCCAACCTAACTGTGAGGCAGAGTTTAAATCCTCCTTCAAGTTAGGGAACTCCCAGCACAAACCTTTCATGGTTTAATCGACTTTACTGGACCCTGGCAAAAATACATTTGGAGAAAATAAGCATTCTTGTAGACAGTGTAGACAGCAGAGACCTACACTCAGAGGTTATGCCTCTCGCAACATTACTGATCCTCTGTGATGTACCTTGAAAGTTTAAATTTAACACAAAGACAGAAGTTCAGGTCAGGTTGCATCACCTGTATCTACGGTTATTTTTTGACTGCTAGAGCATCTCCCCACTGGGACCACAGGTCTCACAATGCAGGACTCCCACTTGGCTCCCTGGTCCTCACCATCCACTTCAGATCCCTTAAGGACATTGAAGGAAACCAAAAAAAGAGATGGGACTTTCCCCATCTGAACCTTTCACATCTGTGCTGAGAGCCAACCGGGTCTAAGTCTCACAAAGAGGACAGGAAAAGGTGCAAAAAGCTCGAATTAACGGTTTGTTTACCTCCATCCCAGCAGCTTTGTGCTTGGCCAGGGCACAGGCACTCCACCCACCTGACTCCAGCAAGATGCCCCATGAAATTACTCAGCAAACCTCCTTAGTCCTGCAAGAGGATGGAAAGCTCCGCCCCTGCTCTCTTCCTCTGATCCAGCCAGCCATGGTCCTTGGGTAAGAGCTGGCATTTCGATGGAAAACAATAACTGACATTTCATCAAGCTCCTACTACGCACTGAATGCTGAGTTAGGCATCTTCACAATAATTCCACAAAACAATTACTATCCTACTTAAAGATGAGAAAACCTGAGACTCAGAGGAGGTTAGGACTTGCCAGAGTAACAAAGTGAGTAAAAGCACAGAATTTGAGCCAAAGGCCATGTTTCCAAATATACCTTACAGATATGATAAGGCAAAGAGGGACCTGTCTTCAAATTTATCAAGGAGGTCAAATTTTTGAAATACACTTAACAACAACCTAGACATGGGGACCCAACCCGATTTTAAAACCAAGTCCAAAAAAATCCACTGTACAGTAAGACAGGCACATTCTGCAGTTAACAAAAAGCCCAGAATTCCTTGGGCCTTCCCATCCCAGCAGACAGAGCAGAGTGGTAATGCCTCCAGTCTGTCCTATCAGCATGTAGGAATGTCTCCCGGTCCAGCTGTGAGCTTTAAGGGACAGAATTTTACAAGTAACAGAACAAATATAAATTCCAGGACAATCAGCTGTAAGAACATATCTTAGAGGTGTGAAAGCTCTTACAACACCTCTGAACCCAAGTATGTACCTGGAAATGACCTGTACTGCACCAGGTGACATGCAGTTCTGCAGAAAGGAATCTGTTCTTAACCACTGTTATGTTCAGAAGGAGCAATGCACTTTACTTTTAATTTAAAATCCATATACAGTAATGTAGTCAAGAAAAAGTTTTCCATTACCAATTCTGAAAGTTGCTTAAAATAGCTGACAGAATGAGGTAACTCCATATACGGGAGAGAATAGGGTAGTTATGTAATTTGCAAGATTTCTACTTCTGTCAAAATTCTGCAAATCAAGCTGCATAGTCCTTAGGGGCAGAAACAGTGGTGTGTTCAGTTACCCAGTAGAATTCTACATGAAGACAGTTCTAATCTGTGGTGGGCAAAGTCAAAGAGGACTACATCTGAGATGATGATGAGAAACCACGCTGTGCCCCCACTCTCTCTGGCTCTGGTGTAGACAAGCTGCCACCTCCTGCTTCAAGCTGGTGGTGGGTATGCCAATTTATGGAAGAAAAATGGCGCACCTCAGCAATACCATGTCTGGGAAGGTAAGGGATTCTCAAACATCACACTGTCCTGTCAGGTAATGAAGAACCACGTGAACGAAAAGTGTTCCATCAGTCACTGACCACTGGCGAGGCGTGCGGCCTGAGTGCCCCCCACAGAAGCTTACCACCGACCCTGTGAGACCCTACTGAATGGGCTCCACGTTTGCATATCCCTGATTGTGAAATCCACTCAGGAAAGAACTACGTAGGAACTGCACCCAACAGTGACTCAGAGAGTCTGTTAAGTACAGCATGGTTCTGAGCACCTACAATTTCAGGAAGCTTCCAACCTGTGAAAAGTCCACATAAGTTCAAGGGTCTGTGTGCCTTAGTGAGGAAGCACATTAAATCCCTCGTGATTCTCCAACTGCCTCATCTATTTCCAACAACCACCATGAATAAAAAGGCTTGGGTAAGCTCTGAAAGCCTCCGGGGGATCTCCATCAATCATTTCGTCTGACAAAAGTCTCATT
This sequence comes from Monodon monoceros, assembly GCF_005190385.1. Classification (NCBI taxonomy): domain Eukaryota; kingdom Metazoa; phylum Chordata; class Mammalia; order Artiodactyla; family Monodontidae; genus Monodon; species Monodon monoceros. Next base: position 59,753,465 of record NW_021703765.1, on the reverse strand, counting down.
GAACTCCTCCTAGTTAGCAGGCACTGTTTCAAGCCCTGGAGGAAAAAACAAGTGGGAGGGAGGGACATTCTTGCCCTTATAAAGCTTACATTCTAGTAAGGAATATGGCATAAACAATGAGTCATGCCTGGCACATTAAAAATTTAGGGGAGGGACTTCCCTGGTGGTGCAGTGGTTAAGAACCCCTCTGCCAATGCAGGGGACATGGGTTCGAGCCCTGGCCTGGGAAGATCCCACATGCCCTGTAGCAATTAAGTCCGTACGCCACAGCTACTGAGCCTGCGCTCTAGAGCCCGCAAGCCACAGCTACTGAGCCCGCGTGCCGCAACTACTGAAGCCCGCGCACCTAAAGCCCGTGCTCCGCAACAAGATAAGCCACCGCAATGAGAAGCCAGCACACCACAACAAGAAGTAGCCCCCACTCTCCACAACTAGAGAAAGCCGCGCACAGCAACGAAGACCCAACACAGCCAAAAATAATAAAGAAAATAAATAAATTTTTAAAACATTTAGGGGAAAAGAACCTTATGTTGTATAGAATGTTTTTACTTTGCTGAAGACTCTCATATATTTCTTCATTTGATGTTCTCCACAGCCTGGCAATTAGGCAGGGCAGGAATCACTAAAATACTTAAGAGTTGACAAAATAGAAGCAAAGAGAGGTGAAGAGACATGCTAAAGGGTAAAGCAGGGCAGGTAAGCTGAGGCAGGTAGGATGCTCCTGGTACCACCCCCCGCCAGGCACCTTCACTAACTGTCCCCAACTGGGGCTGGCTCTGAATTGGGCTTTGGGTCTGAGGATGCGCAGAGGTGACCAAAACATGTGTGTCATCTAAGCTTCTACTTCCAGATACCCTGAAATTTATACCCCAGGCCACTTACTCCCCACCCTACAAGAAGAAACACACAGGAACACAAACACAGCAAATTAGGAGGTCAACGCCCCCCTACAGTACAGATCACGTGTGCTACCAACACACAGAGAGGAAAACCTGCTCACTTGCTGTTACAACAGCCAGGAGAGAGAGAAGCTGACATCCGTTCAGTGTGCACTACATGCCAGGTGCTGTATGAAGCATGGTGGCTCATCACGTCCCACAGCAATCCCGTGATTATTCCCATTTTATGAAGTTGGAAACCAAGCAGAACAAAAAAATTAGAATGAGAAAGAAAGAATCTCGTTTCTCACCAATCTTAAATGTTTTTAAACATCTGGGTATTAAATGCTCAGGCTCAGCAATAAATAGAAATTGAATAGTAAGATTATTTTCCTTCAGATATTCTAGTAAATCTAGAAATATGTATTTTATATACATTCACAGCCCACTATGAATACACTTGGGTATTAAACAAAAAAGAAAAGTCACATTTAATCTGATATCATGCAACTTTCCTCCAATCAGAAAAAGTTACATTGGGAAGATAGTTTTTGCACCTAGGAGTTGGGACCACTTTCTTGAGAGGGACACAATCTCAGAACAGTCAGTGCTGTGACAAGCTCTGCTTCGCAAACATTATCAAAGAGAAGAGTCTCAAGCTCTACTCACCTTTTAAGCTGTTATCAAAACTGATGCGAGTTCCTGAAAACGGTCCAATCAGGAAATGGCACTTTGATGTTACAGATATAGAGCTTGAACTGCTGAAAGGAAAAATAAAGAATTTCAGTGAACCATTTCTTGGTTTCTTTAAGTGTACCATCCCCTTCTCCAAGTTCTGAAAAATACTTGAGGACTGTCACAATAAAAGGCACAGATACCAAAATGAATAAAATAAGCATCATATAATAAACAGAAGAGAGAAGACCCCCAGCACACAATCTGGGTACGGGGTATGACTGAACTGGGGATAAATTCTCCAGCAGCCACAGGGCCACAGGTTCTCAGCTTCCAATCAAAGGACACACATTTGTTCCTTCAAAGTCACAGGCTTTTTCTTCAACAAGGGGTCATGAACATGTAATTGACAATGTCTTTATTGGATTAGGGATTTTTTAAATTATAGACATCCTAAATATGGCTGTCTTAAGAACCCAAAGTATCTTGTCGGCCACATGGATCCACCAATCCTTAACTATAAAGGGAGGCAGGCCCAGCAGCACTTTTTCCTCCCCTGAAACACATGTTTAATTTTGTGGAAGCAACAGTGACCCCTGCTTAGTGAAGACCCAGCTAAGGTGACAACTTCCGTGATTGTGTCTGCTAGGCTATCTTAACCCCTGCCCTCCACCCTGTTGGCAGGATGTCCTCCCGACTCTGTTTGGTTCCAGTTCACACAATCTGTCACCAGCATCCTCCTCTCAGCCTGATGAGTACACTGTCCTTCTCGCCACTCCAGGTCATGTCAGGTGACCGCCTCATGCCTGACAAAGCAGTTCCAGGTAAACTCAGTTGGCTCTGCCTCAGATGGCACAAGCACCTCTCAGCACCCAGCTGGCCAATGTGCAGGATTACACTCTGGTCCAAGGGTGAATAAGCCACCATCTGTCTAGCTTGTGTGCTGCAATGTACTCTCCAGGAGACTTGCCCCCCGAAGCATGTTCCTGCCATATGTCACTCCTGAGTGATCAGCCAATGCTAAGACATCCAGATAAAAAATGCGTCTAGCCAGAGGACCCCTGTGAAATTCCTGTGGACATCCACCCCAAACATATGAGCCAGACACCCCACTGTTTTTATATAACTCCTTCCTACCAAAGTGGTGAACCTACAGACATTACTTTGTCCTCCTGACTTTTACCTATACTGAGAGAAGAAAACAACCCACTTCTGACTTTCCGGATGATAGTTTTATTCCTCAACTGGGACTACTCTCATCAGTCTTCCTGAGATTCAAATGCTGATTTCGAGGGAACAGAAGTCAGTGGAATAACCAGAAATGTATGTAGTGGATAGAATTCTAAGGTGACCCCCAGTGGGGCCATACCTTTGCATAATTCCCTCCTGTTGAGTGCAGGCAGAACCAAAAGAACATGACAAAAGTAAAGGGATGAACCAAAAGAACATGACAAAAGTAATGGGATGCCATCCCCTTGATCAGGTTACGCTATGTAAGACTCCACGTCAGCCTACTAGAAAGTGAGGGACTCCCTTTCTGGCTTTAAAGAAGTGAGCGACCATGTCTGAAGGGCCTGGAGGCCACATGGCAAGGAAGTGCAAGGGCCTCTAGGAGCCAAGAACAGTCCCCAGCTGATAGCAGCAAGGAAACAGGGACATCAGACCTACAGCTACAAGGAACTGAATTCTGCCCACTTAAATGAGCTTAGAAGTGGATTCTTCCCACACTCACACCTCCAGAAGAGAACACAACCGGGCTGAGAGCTTGTCTGCAGCCTTCTGAAATCCTGAGCAGAGAACCAACTAAGCCATTCCCGCACTCCCAACCCATGGAAACTGTAAGATAATATGTGAGTATTGGTTTAAGCTATTAAGTTTTTGGTCATTTGTTTTGCAGCAATAGTAAATAAATTTAATTTGGCAATTAATTAAATATAGGAGTATATAAAACACATATGTATATATTAAATGCACACATAACTAACACATCAAAACAGCCCTCCCTACCTGCCTCATCCATCCATAAGCAAAAACTCATTTCTCCTACTTGACTATGAGCTCTCTGTGGGCAAGAACCAACATCACCATGACCCTGGCATCACCAAGACTGTGAAGAGTATGTGGCACGTGGGATGCCCTTAATATATTTTTTTAAATAAGCCAAATTAAAAGAGTTATGGGGCTTCCCTGGTGGCGCAGTGGTTGAGAGTCCGCTTGCTGATGCAGGGGACACGGGTTCGTGCCCCGGTCCGTAAAGATCCCACATGCCGCGGAGCGGCTGGGCCCGTGAGCCATGGCCGCTGAGCCTGCGCGTCCGGAGCCTGTGCTCCGCAATGGGAGAGGCCACAGCAGTGAGAGGCCCGCGTACCGCAAAAAAAAAAAAAAAAAAAAGAGTTATGATTTGTCAATCTCTCATTACTGCAATAAGGCCAAAACAATAGAATTTGTGCAATCCTTCAAAGCAGAGCTCAGAGCCACAAAATTAATGTCAAAATAGGTGGAAGATACTAAGCCTCATATTCTACCCCCAAATGATGAATGGACAATTTCTCCGGGACTGGTTATGTCATTTTACCTGTGAACCTGAGTCACTGCTTAGAAATTTTGCTCTGCAGTTACCACGTTTGCCAAATATCCTTGCCCCTTCTTGGGCATTTAGCTATCAGCTGAAGGTTAAAAACAAAAAAATTCCCTAAGAAAATTTCCGAAGTAAAAATGTGTGAATCACTCTTTTTTAAAAAATAAATTTATTTTTATTTATTTATTTTTGGCTACATTGGTCTTCGTTGCTGCGCGCTGGCTTTCTCTAGTTGCGGCGAGCGGGGGCTGCTCCTCGTTGTGGTGCGCGGGCTTTTCTCACTGCGGTGGCTTCTCTTGTTGCAGAGCACGGGCTTCAGCAGTTGTGGAGCGTGGGCTTCAGCAGTTGTGGCGTGCGGGCTTCAGCAGTTGTGGCGTGTGAGCTTCAGCAGTTGTGGCTCGCGGGCTCTTGAGTGCAGGCTCAGTAGTTGTGGCGCACGGGCTTAGTTGCTCTGCGGCATGTGGGATCTTCCCGGACCAGGGCCTGAACCCGTATCCCCTGCAATGGCAGGCGGATTCTTAACCTCTGCGCCCCCAGGGAAGCCCATGTGAATCACTCTTAATTTTCCATTTGTATTGATAATTCATTCCCAACCACAACGGAAAAATGTGTAGATCAAATCCCCTGACTCTAATTCTGAAACAAAATGCTAACGTCAACTTCATGACAACCTATTTCAAAGGTTCTTTAAGATTTTTTATTTTTAAACTGCTGATTTGTAATTCTTTTAAGCAAGATTTTATTTAAGCTCTGCTTAAAATAAAAGTTGAATGCATAAATCATCCAGTTTCTGCTATCCTCGAGAGATAAATTATTGGTTTTTTAATTACAAAGAATACTGCAACTCAAGTTGTGTCTATTTTAGATGTCAAAAGAACTAGTATAATAAAAGAGAGATTTTAAAATATTCAAATCAGTTAAATTACTGAAGGGAGTACAAAATAAAAACTCCATTCATTACAGAAGCACATCATACTCTCTTAAAATCTATATTCAAGATCTTATTATAAAAAAGAAATCTTATTATATATTCCTACTCCCTCATAAATCACTCAATAAACCTGAACATTATCTCCAACGTTTACCCCTTGGTGCTCAGCCTCTCAGGCAGCAGAATGCTCACACTCAAGCCAAGAAAAACTAAAAACACCAGTTCCATGACATATGAGGCAGAGAATTTCAATAAACTCACCACTTCTCGGCATAATTTTAACTCTCTTGGGCCCATCTCTATGTGTGAAAATAACCAATGACCCACAGCAGGGAACAGGAGGGGTCACTGAGCAACCCCTCCCCAGGCAGAGGAAGAAACAGGCCCAGAGGACAGAACCCACCCAGTTCCCTCCACACTCAGCTCTAGTTAAGTGCAGGCCTTTTCCATCATCTCACAAAGCACAGCTCCACACAAAGCCCAATGCTTCAGAGAAAGAAAACTGCGCAAGAATATTACGCCCACACCCAGGAAACTAAGCCTTTGCGAGAGTGGTTCACTCAAGAGAATTAGTAAGCACAGGCGCTCATACAAGGAGCTGGGGGCGGTCCTCCTGTACCATGCCCTGTGCTCTGATCGCCTGCAGATGGTCCTGCGGGGCTGAGGATATCACCAGCCGCAAACCGCCTCCTGAAAGCCACCTCCTGACCCGTTTCCAGCAGTCAGTGGCTGCAGCTGGGGAGCCGGTGAGAAACAGGGCGAGAAGCGGCGGGCCGCTGGTATCCCTGCTGAGGAGCACGCGGACAGAGCCCCTCGCACGGGAGGGGCCCACACGAGGGGCAGAAGGCTGAACTCATGGGGGAAGTGAGGCACGATCCTTCTTAACCCTCACAACCTCCTCGCTTTCTCTAAGGTAACAGAATACTGAGGTTGGGAGAGAAGCCCGGCCGCGGATCCTGGGCCCCAGAGAACATGACGTCCCCGGGGACAAGGGCAGGGTCTCCGCCATGGGCGGCCGGTCTGTGGGACGGGGACGAGCACGAAGCCGTAGGTGTGGACTTCAGTTACGGAGAGATGAGGGAAACAGAAGGCCTCTCCTACCTAAACTGTCGCGGAATGCAGAGGCGGCCAGCGGCACGGCCCGAACGGACGCAGGACCAGGCGCAGGCCACATCCGGTCCTCTGACCACGCAAGGGTCGTTTTCTCCCAGGGGCCAAGTTGTTCCAGAGCAAATGGACCGAGGTGGTGCCGGCCTCCTGGGAGCCAAGCCGAGCCCAGGGCAGCCCCTGCACAGGCCGGGCCCACAGCCGGAGCTGCCTCCAGAGAAATGTCGGGCCTTCTCAGAGCAAACAGCCGGTCACCTGAGGCGAAACTGCACAGGATGGTGTCCTGTCTCCGTTCTGCTCCGGACCGACTGCCTCGAGCTGTTCAGAAGCTCCATCGCCCAACCTTACACAGGCCAGAACCACCCGTTAGGGAACCAGGCCATGGCCACCAGGGAAACGCTGCACTGCAAAGCCACACCACGGCCGACACGGCAGCCGTGCGGCGCTTCTGAGGCGCGCGCAAGCACGCAAGCACACGCACGCCCCCAGGGGAGCGCGCACACGGGGGCGCGCACGCATTTGCGCACACGCAGCAGGGTCTTAAAAGCCCTTAGGGCGGAGCCTTCCAGATCCCAAAAGCCATACGTAAACGTTCCGAAGCCAGAAGAACAAAAGTTTTCAGCAAAGCCAGAAAGAGCACCTTAAGGGAACATCAAAAAAGATGCTGGTTTCCTTTAAGTGATGTTCTGGTCCAAGGGGGTTAGCTTCCTGCTTACAACTGACCCTTGAACAACAGGGATTTGAGCGGCAGGTCCCCTCAAATGCGGGTTTTTTTCCAGCTTCCTCTTTACAGATCTTTAAGGTCACTAAGTGTGGGGGAAAATCTGTGTTGGAGTAGAGGTCACAGCGTGAGGAATCAAAAGGAGGAGGGTCCGAGTCCTGATTCTACCCAAACTGTTCATTTTCCTGCCCTTGGGCCGTTACCCATCCATCCCTTTGTTTCGGGGGTAGTTCGCGGGTTGGCGCCCCAACCCCAGAAGCTTGATTTCCAAACTCAAGGGAAGAAGAAAGGCAAAGCCCGACGCCTCCACAAAAGATCACCAAGCACTTGAACGGAAGTGTGACAAGGACCGCAGGACGTCAAGGTCCTTCTCTGATCTGGAGCCGTGCTGTCTGGTGTCCGGGCCTCCTGGAAGGGCCTCTCGTCCAGCTGTCCTCTATACAAGAGGCCTTGCACACATCCAAATGCAGATGCTGTGGACCACGTGGGCGGGCCAGAGTCCTGACCCCCAAAGGCTGGGTGGGGTTGGGGCCACAGCAGGCTCAACCCAGGCTGGGGAAGCAGCGGCATTTTGAAGACCCCTTATGTCCCAAACTTCCTGCAACGTGCTCTCAGAAAATAAGGAAAACCCAGGTTGTCATTCCCCTGATAACCCAAAATGTAACAGGAAGCAGGACAGACACAAGCAAGCCTGTGCTGTCATAATAAAATGTCAAGACCGGTTTTCATAAGCCAGAGATAAAAACTGTCCTCCACTTTTTACCGACCTCTGTTAATAGTTAACATCCAAAACAAACCCAGTTCTTGGTAGAGAGCTGTTCCTATGAGCCAGGTCCCTGGTCCTGGGAGGGAGCGGATGCTCAACACCAGGAAGAGACAGGAGGCGGGAAGCAGCAACCCGAGCGCGTCCAAACCCACCCGAACCCCTGGACCAGCATCAGGCAGGCAGGTGCACGAGTGCCAGATGCGACTCAGCCTCACTCCCACCCCCGGGCACCTGGCCAGACTGTGGAGGCGCCCGTGCAGGCGGGGTGAGCGGGCGCATCCCCGCAAGGCTGGAAGGGGGCCAGGGGTTGACAGGGGGGTCTTGGGAGGAGGTTCCGGAACAAGGACAGGTGCTGATCAGACTGAACGCAGACGAAGGTACCGGAGATGAAGTCGGAGAGGCCGTGGGCCCGGGGCTCGTATGCAGTCGTAGGGACTGGCTTTGACTGGAGAGGAAGGAGGAGCCGTCATTCCACAAGGGCTTCCACACCTCAACAACCGGGCCCTGGGCCAGATGGCTGAGGCCACGGGAAGAGGCAAAATCAGGCTCTTCCACCCTCAGTGGCGGCTACGGTCTCTATTCAGTGGGCTGAGTAGTGGGGGCCTGGGAGCCAGCATCCTGTTGGCTCCTCTCCACCCTTTACTCATACAGATGCTGAGCCTTCACCATGGCAACCAGAGATACAGGAGGTCCTAAAGGTGTCCAAACCAGCATGAAGCAAATTAAGTTCAAGATCATTTTAGTCTTGACTATACCTCACTGAATTCTAAATATTTAAGTCTATCAACGGTAGTTATGCTAGTTCTATATTAACTACAAAGGTTTGAAAATCATAACATCCTATTTCCCAACATTTCTGAACAGCAAAAAAATGTTTACTGTTCACTGCTATCTAGATACGAATTTGTCATTTTGGTAAATTGAGCCAATAATAAACATCTATGCTTGGTCTTTCTCCTTCCATAGACTATATCTTGTAATACTTCCTCCATAACCCCTCCATAATATTAGTCACGTTGTACTTTCATTTTTAATGCAATATATGTGTGCATGTATATGCATACACACCTATATACACATGCATAATATATAAATACACATGCATATATATGTATATACATACACATACACTGAGTTGTGATAGTAAATAGTTATATATACTTATCACATGTATAGCTTAAAAGTTTCTGAAACTACTCAGCCTTACTACTACATTCCACCTTCCACTGCAAGTCACTTTTTTTAATTGCTGGTTGTGAACTAATGAGTTCATGACCTGCCAATTAGTTGGGCGGTAGTTCTCAAACCCTGGTTGGGCACTTAAATAACTAAGGCACTTAATTAATGACTATTAATGAATTAATAACCCCATGTTCATCACAACATCAGCTGTCCCCTCCTGTCCCCCCTACCCTCCCAACCCACAGAGAAGAGCAAACTCCAGTCTACCAGGAAAACTTTAGGGTATCCTGAAGGACCATCCCTCACAGCACAGCCCTGCAGACTAACCAGAAAGCAAAAAGGAGCCAAACAGAAGTCACCCATCTGCATAATCTGTGCATAAGCTCTTCACATAAAGTCTGGGATCCAGTATCCTGAAATAACTTAATGAAAACACATTCTACTGCTAAAGGATCTTTGCCTTTGGCTTTCAATGCTTCGATAAACTTGTAAATGGTCATTAAAATAGGCCCAGCATGGGCACTACTTTGTACCCTAGAGCAGGACAGATTCACACTCAGCTGGTCTGCAGTGAGCCCCAAGAGTCTGCATTTCTTACAAGCTCCCAGGGGTCCCACTGCGGTGACCCAGTAACAAAGCACTAGACAGCCCTGGTCGTTGGCAGGTCAAGATCCCCCCTTAGCCCCCTAATAATATGTGTTCATTGCACAGCTGACCCCTCAGCAGAGAGCACCTGCTTGAAGGCAGGTATTCAGGTGACACCCACAGCATGTTCATGTTGGCTTCAGGTGATGGGAGCACCACTGACAGTGATGGAAGGGCCACCTGGCCAGAGTGGAGGTCAGCACCCAGGTGAGGGAGTGAAAGAATGCAGGGCCAGGCCCAGTGCAGAAACCTATAAACCGCCCAAGAATGAAAAGAGACATCTGTATGTAAGTAACTCAGACACAACAACTCGGATACACTACACGTGAGCCACGTTCCATCAGATGGGCTCGCGAGAGCTGCAGCAGCTGGAAAACGTATGCTGATAATGAAACCATTGTTCAAAGAAACGTCCATCTACCCCATTTTATGTGAAAGAAATACAGATGCTCCCAATACTCCCATGTTAATCAATCATTTTAATTGAAAATAGATACATGGTTCTACTACCTCATTAGAGGTCAAGTTCGTTAGAGGTCAACGTCTGGTGGTAAAGACTGGTTGGTCATCAGCCAATTGCTTATATTCCATTAGGTCACAGTTTTTTCTTAAAAAATTACCACACTCCTCTTCATTTTAGACTATTCTTAGAAAATATTTCCCAACATTTTCTCCATGAGATCATCAAAAAATAACTATTGAAGTTGAAATTCTACCCACTTGGAAGCAACTATTAACCAACTAGAGCCTAGACATACTGTTCTACATGCTACTGAATTAATAAGGATAAAAATAAAATTCCAGAAAACCTACACAATTCAGCCTTCTCTTATTTGAGGCCATGGAGTCTTTCATCGTTCTTGCGGGTTTCATTAAACTAAGCACAGGACACTGTAAACTGATTTGCTAGTTTCCATACTTGCTGCCAAATTTCCACTTCTGCAAAACCGATTTCAACCAGAAAAAAAAGTAAAGCTAATCTTCTAGTTCTTCACATGGTCCAATTTATTCAGAATGTAGGGTAAAAAGTTGGAAGAAAGGAAATCAATCGTTGGCAAATAATGCAAATGTTAATTTATTACCTTTATTATTTTAATCACTACATTGTCTCAGATCATTTCCTCCTCTGAGTTCTGGAAAGCTTTAAAAACATGAACACTGCCAAACAATGACCTTGTTATAAGCCAAAGTTCAGTTATGTTAAGGAATTTACTACCTTTTAGCTGAAGGAGTTCTCCTGAAAATCCTTCCAAACCACCAACTTTGTTAAGAATTTATACAGGTTTACAATATAATACTGCATAGCTTCTAAACGTTTTAGAGTTTTACTCTGTGCATTACTTTAGCCTTTAACAAAGCAGTACAAGCTAAGATTAATGACATAGGTGAGGGGAGGGGAGATAGGGAAAGCAGGAAGTGACTTTAGCACAGCAACGCTAGTTACAGAGAATCAAGCCAAGGGCAGGATGCAATGTGTGCGGGATGCTTCAGCTGCGAAGTACCAGAAGGAAGAGTAGTTTTGAAAGCATAACATTTTGCATCCACTGACTTATCAAAAATCTCCCTTCCTCAGCGTCTTCAACAGTAAACTCAGATAAGCACCAAGTTTTCAGATCCTCAGATGAAATTAAATCTACTTAGCCAGAACCCAAACAGCTGAGAAATTCAAATGATTGGAATTTTTGTGAGAAGGAAAATCATTACAACCACAAGACCTTAACACACAAAACGACTGGCCAACATCCCAGTTACAGTGGCTGCCAGGACCAGGAGGGACAGGGGAGAGGAAGGGAGGGCCAAGCCAAGAGCAGAAAGCCAGAGGAAAGGGACCAGATGCCCCCATTTGGAGAAAACTGAGGCACAGGGAGAGGAACAGACTGAGGGGAAAGGCCAGGAGTCAGCCCTGTCTGCACCCATCCCCAGAGGCACAAAGTATCCTGCCACTGACGAAGATCACAGAAATCATTGTGACGCTGGGGGCTCAGCTTGAAAAGCACGAGAATAAAAAGTCTGGTGAAAGAATGCCCTGGTCTGCACGAGACTTAAACCCAAACTCAGAAAGGACAGTTAGTTTACATCCATTAATCCCATACTTCGCCACCTCCCTCTTCCCTTTGACATCCATAAATTTGTTACAATCTGCCATACATAAAATAGGTAAGCAACAAGGATTTACTGTATTAGCACAGGGAACTGTACCCACCATCTTGTAATAACCTATAATGGAATATAACCTACAAAAAAAACACAAAAACAAAACCGAAGCACTGTGCTGTACATCTGAAACTAACACAATATTGTAAGTCACCTATACTTTAATGAAAACACACAAAACAAAAAACCGACAGTTAGTGACTCACAATCCAAAGCAAGCCACTACCTGGGCCCCAGCACTGCCGCTGCACGCTGCTGCTCGCACAGGGGTGGCCCCAACCTCCCGAGAGCTGACAGACAACAAGGATGAACGGGGACGAGGCTGAGGGGCACCCACGTCTGAAGGGAGGGTAGCTGGCTCAAGCTACAAGGCAACAGGAGCCAGGTCTGAGCGCAGGGAAGCATCCCAGGCATGTGAGCTGCACAGGTTGTTTTTAGAAAGTGAATTATCATGCGTAGGCTGCCCCTGGAAACCTCCACAATTCCTGAGAAAACTGTCCTTGTTCTGCTCAAATCCCACCACGTGTGAAGGCGGACTGGTGCCGCTGCTTCCAAACAAGCGAGACAGACCACCTTCTGGTGACTGTTGTGCTGCAGGCCTGTGTGTGCGCACACGCCTCCAGAGGCTGCAAGTACAGTTTCCAAAAGTAACAAACATTTCTTTGATAATTTAAAAGTGCATGACTCTACATGATCGCATGCAGAAGCTGTTTCAAATACACTTAATTATTGGGGTCTTTTTGCAAATACAGGTATAACTGAAGACCGCGACTCAATTTCAGAAGTCATCTCCGTAACTCAGACTTGCAGTCCGAGGAGCTTCTACTAGCCTCCCGCTTGCCACAGGCACCCTGCTGACTGCGGCCAAGACCTTGGCCAGGACTCGGGAGATGAGGTTATTCCACGTGCAAGAGGATTTATTGGGCAGTAAGCACAGAAGATTTTCAATCTCACTGAAACAGAACAATTGCAGTCAGATTTGCTCTTACTCAGAATTCCGTTCATGTCAATTCTACAACCAAGTCAGTGACTCCCACCCTTTGGGGTTGGGATGAAACTGTAGCTAATGCCGGAAGGCAACCCCAAGGAGGGAGGGGCCAGGAGCCCTGCAGGACCTCCTGGCTGAGTGTACTTTAAAGCAGCTCCCTGCTTTCCACGTACAAGCTGTCGCCAGCTACCATCTCCATGTGAACATCACTTCGGCAGCTTTCCTTTGATCTAAGACCGCTGTTTGGCAATTTAAAAACATCTCATTCTCAGCCACGCCCAGCAGAAGCCCAGACCTGGAGTCGGCAGCCACCGCAGACCCTCAGAATTCTTCCGGCCTCTGGACACAGCACCATCACGCAGGAAAGAAAAGAAAAGGCGAAAGCCCCAGTGTGTGGCCTTCCTCAGTCTGTGGTATGCACTCATCCCCCAGACTATCTGAGCAGAAGAATAAAGCAAATGTCCTGCCCTCAGGGAGCCCACCATCTGCTTGGGAGTCTCCAGCCTCGAGCCAGTAGCAGGAAGATTTAACACTTTGTAGCAAAATGGTCTTTTATGCTTCTGGGTCCAAGGGACCCAGAAGGGGGTGGGGTCTGGGTAAGTGCTACTCCCTCCGGCCCGGACCCCACCTCCTGGGCACTGTCTCAGCTCCCCTGAGTCAGAATCTCTAGGAATCTGCATTTCAACAAGCTCATCAAATAATTCGTCAACATACTGACATGTGGAAAACAGGTCTAAACCCAAATTAAACTGACCTGAGGGAGGGAGGGAGGCAGGCGGCTTAGCAGTCAGAGGTGGGAGGAGATGCGGGGCTCTGGGCAGCTGAGTGAGGACTGACACCGAGCCACCCCGCCTGGGTGACCCCAGGACCCACAAAAGACCGAGGAAGCGACTAGGGAGGGGGGAGTTCACATCCTGGGTACACACTCCATCCCCAAATGACGGAGGGAGGCCCTCTTACCTTTCCTGGTGATGTAACTGCTCTGGAAAAACAGAGAAGAGGCCTGCCCTGCCCTGAGTGTCTGGAGCAGCTCATTCCAGCCGCTGAAGATGAGCCCAGAGGAGCACGCTCCACTCCGGGCGACATGTGGCTGCACAGCCAAGGAGGGTGGCCTCCAGGCAGAGGGGCCAGGAAGGGTGTGGTCTGTTGGGTGGCACTAGAGAAACAGGGTGCCACAGGCTGCAGAGGGAGCGGGGCCCAGAGAAAGAGCCCCAAGCCAGGCCACTGTGACCGCATGGTCAGCTGTGTGTCGTTCTGGGGGTCCCAGACCAGGAGCATCAGCTTCCCTGGGAAACACGTGAGAACAAAGTCTCAAGCTCCACTCGCCACCTGCCAATTCAGAAACTGCATTTTAAGGAGCCCTCCAGGTGATTCTGACACACACTGAAATCTGAGATCCTCTCGCTATAGCACATAAAGGACACTCAAGGAGGGGAGAGAAAAACTAGAGGTCAAAGGCACAGCGGTCTTGGAACTTCCCTGGTGGCGTAGTGGTTAAGAATCTGCCTGCCAATACAGGGGACACGGATTCAAGCCCTGGTCTGGGAAGATCCCACATGCCGCGGAGCAACTAAGCCCATGTGCCACAACTACTGAGCCTGCGCTCTAGAGCCCACGAGCCACAACTACTGAAGCCCACATGCCTAGAGCCCGTGCTCCCAACAAGAGAAGCCACCGCAGTGAGAAGCCCGCGCACCGCAACGAAGAATAGCCCCGGCTCACCACAACTAGAGAAAGCCCGCGCACAGCGACAATGACCCAACGCAGCCAAAAATTAATTAATTAATTTTTTTAAAAAAAGGCACAGCGGTCTGTCCCGAGGCTGTTGCGAAAGTCCAAGCAAGAAACACTGGGACTCGAAGGCAGTAACTACAAGTAAGAATGGAAATGGTCAGGTGAAAAAATACTCAGAAGTAAAACCACAGGACTTGGTGACACGGAGATAGACTAGACGTGCAGGGAGGAGCGGGCAGAGCCTGGCTAGGGTACCCAGCTTTAGGTCAGGCAAAAGAAAAGAAAGCTTTTATGTCATTGCACAGACAAGTCTTGCCAATGTCTGCCTCAACTTTGAAACACTCAAGTCTGTTACAAGCCACCTTGGGATCCTCCAGATTCAGGAAGATTGTACTTTAAATGCTTTTATACAACAGCACAGGTGTGACACGCACTCAGGTGTCTTCTCCAGCTACATTCTCCAGCAAGGATCTCAAGAAGCTTCATAAACAGAAATCAATCCACATTCAGTCTTGGAAAAAGAGAAAGGCTACAGAACTTCACACAATCCAAGTGTAGCCACTTGCAGAGAAAAGTAGGAAACAATGCTTGACACTCACCCTAATTCTGAATAGAAAGGAAACAGCACATTGTCTAACACAAAACACATGTTAAAGGCTTCTCTGCCCAAGAATGTCATTTACCCAAGTTATTGGGCTCAGGATATGTATAAAAAACGTCCATTCTTAATTAGCTACACTCATGAAGGACACTGTGTAACTGAACAATGGCAAATACTTCAAAAATCATTCATTTCTGGCTTTATAAAATGATTTTACACTTATCATTAAATTTGGGTGTGTCTAATGTTCTGAATATTCTCTTTTTGAAGAGGAGCAAGGCCCACTCTGAGGACGTGACTCCAGGGAGCTGGGAAGCCATCCAGTCTCCAGGCCGCATCCTTCCCTCGGCGGCTTAGCTGGGACCAGCAGGACCATAAGGCCTGCCTCCTCCTCGCTGTGCCCGCCATGCTGAGCCGCAGTACGCCTGGCTGGAGGCCCACTATCTGTGAGCGCAGCCATCCACGAAGAGAGCTCGCAGGGCCGTCAGGAAGCCAGAGAAGGAACGGGGAGGGCAAGCCATCCAGCCCAGAAGAGGAGGCTCACTGGGGCCTCAGTGGTGCCTGCAAACGGCTGTGGGACCCACGTGGAAGGAAAGCCAACCTGCTCTGAATCACAGGCACGTTTCAACCCATCTGCACTGGCCTTGAAGGGGCGGTGTTTGAGGTGATGAGCTCCCCGTCAGCAGGGAGGTTCCAGCCATGGCTGGACGGCTCCTTTTAGTCAAGTGACAGGACAGAGGGACGTCACACTGATGGTGCAGGTTACCATTCCTGTCCATGAGACAGAAGGTCAAAAAAGACAAGGCAAGTCCTGGAGAGAAAGACATCTTTGCAGAGGGAAGGAAATCGTGGGAGAAAGAAGAGCAGCAACAAATAATCAGCCAAGTCCAAGATGCTATACGGAGCATCTCGCCATTTGCCACTATTGTCATGTGCCCCCTTCACCCCAAACACGAACAAATTTGTGTTTGTGTAACAAGTTTGTGTAAAACCACTACTACTCAGCCATTCATCAAGCAGATTTGAGAAAGATTTGCCAAGTGCTCTAATCCATGTTAGCCATTTATGACCAAGCCAGGGTCCTGGGCAAAGAAGAGCTGGGGGCGTGCCCTGTTCACAGACATCCAGGGGCGTCAGCCAGGAGAAAACGTTTGCTGTTGTGCTCAAAAGAAGCTGAGGGGCTTCCCTAGTGGCGCAGTGGTTAAGAATCCGCCTGCCAACGCAAGGGACATGGGTTCGAGCCCTAGTCTGGGAAGAAACTACATGCCGCGGAGCAACCAAGCCTGTGTGCCACAACTGCTGAGCCTGCGTGCCACAACTACTGAAGCCCGCGCACCTAGAGCCCGTGCTCTGCAACAGGAGAAGCCACTGCGTCACTGCGCACCGCAACAAAGAGTAGCCCGCTCGCTGCAACTAGAGAAAGTCCGCACGCAGCAACAAAAACCCAAAGCAGCCACACACACACAAAAAAAAGCCTTATTAAAAAAAAAAAAAAAAAGAAGCTGAGGCAGCAAAGACACATCTACCAGCTGTAGTACAGGGGCTGCTCAACGGCCAAGCAATGGCCTTCAATAAAAATCAGCATGTGCTCTTAGGAGGTTATTCAAAAATAAAGTATAGCCTTTTCTCTTAGAGGGGAAGATGGAATGAATACCCCTTGAGTTGTGTGAACAGCACAGACAGACAGGCAGGATAAGTAGACAGAAATAGAAATAAATAACAGATAAAGATGATAGAGGTGATTGATAGATAAACAGACAGAAGGTGGATATAAATAGATGATAAAGATAGATATAAAATCAGAAAACAAGAAACAACTGGAAGAAAATGAATCAAAAGTGTATAACAACGTAGGACACACTTAACAGAACATTCTAAGGCTTGTGGTTCCTTTTACTTAGTGCCTCTCTAAGAGCTACAACTGTAGGACGTTTCAGGAGTAAGGTTCATTTTACCCAAAAGTCAATTAGAAATTAGGAAGTACTCACAAACTATGCAAATTCACCTTTCATTGAAGGAGGTGTTACAGGATTGTACAAGCACTCCAGGAAAACAACAGCCTCCAAAACCAGAGCACATTTCAGGAACACACGGTCATCCTGATCTGAGGATAATATGACAAACTGCAACCCCCCTGCCCCAGGGGTCACTTGTCTGTGTCTAGGGGTGAACAGCGGCAGACCTGCCCTTTCTGCACAAAATTGTGAGTCTCCTTCAGAGAGCATTTTCTGGGACCTTGTTTTACAGAGGTTAAAAGGCCAGTGGTTCTGACCCAATCCTTTCTCTGCCTCCTTTGAACACTATCGTATCCAGCTAAGGAAAGAGGAAATACGCCTCTGGACAGACCGAACCACGGCCTTAGTAACAGGCTAGAAAGAAATATTATTGGCCTAAATACTGAATTGATGAACAACAAATTTATCAACTGCAAACTTCTATAAGGTGTAATCAGATCACAAAAGCTTTTAAGGGACCTGGTAAAAGAAAGGAAAGGCAATTGTGAGAAAGAATTTAACCTCGAGGGCGCCCGTGACAGAGTCCATACCCTGAACTTCCCTCTAGTCATGTTTAAACATTTGTGTAACGTCAGACAGAGGAAGACAAATACTATATGATCTCACTTATATGTAGAATGTAAAAAAATACAACAAACTAGTGCATATGACAAAAAAAGAAGCAGGCTCACAGATATAGAGAACAGACTAGTGATTGGTTACCAGCTTGGGTGGGGGGCAACACAGGGGTGGGGAAGTGGGAGGTACAAACTATTGGGTATAAGACAGGCTACAAGGATGTATTGTACAACACCGGGAATATAGCCAGTTTTTTTTATAATAACTGTAAATGGAGTGTAACCTTTAAAAATTGTATAAAAATTTTTTAAATTAAAAAGAAAGATGGGTTTCGGACAATGGAATTTCTTTTCTGAATATTAAGTAAACAACAAGGAATAGAAGCAGACACTGGAGCTCTCACATCTTTTCAGCTGCTACCTGGCCAACGTATGTGTGCTAACTTTTTTTTTTTTTTTTTTTTTTTTTTTTGCGGTACGCGGGCCTCTCACTGCTGTGGCCTCTCCCGTTGCGGAGCACAGGCTCCGGACGCGCAGGCTCAGCGGCCATGGCTCACGGGCCCAGCCGCTCCGCGGCATGTGGGATCTTCCCGGACGGGGGCACGAAGCCGTGTCCCCTGCATCGGCAGGCGGACTCTCAACCACTGCGCCACCAGGGAAGCCCAGTGTGTGCTAACTTTTACTCGCTATCATCTGTCAAAACTGCCACCAGCCCTGGAGCAGGGTTTCCCAGCCTCGGCAGTACTAACATCTGGGGCTGGATAATTCCTTGTTGTGGGTGTGTCCTGTGCACTGTAGGGCATTTGCAGGCTCCCTGGTCTCTACCCACCAGGTGCCAGGAACACGTCCCGACTACCAGTTACGACAACCAAAGATGTCCTCCTGACACGGGGAGGCAAAATCGCCTCCAGTAGGACCTGTGTTATAAAGCCTCCAGAGCCACAAAAAGCATCTCTCATGATGCTTAGTTTCTCACCATTCGAGGCCCCAGGCTGCACTCTGGACCCCAGGACGTTATTTTGCAGATGCCTGCCATGAACAGGTGGGTGGGTCAGGGCAAATCCACCACCATGAGTGGCACCTTCTACCAAAGGCCAGTCTAACACACGCGACCATAAAGGAACAAAGGCAGGCGTGGGATTCCTCTCTGGCCGTCAGAAGAAGGGCTGCATCTCAAATGCATGCCTTCACACCGGGCTTCTGGGGACCGCTAAAAGGGAGATTTTCAAAACAGTCCTTTTCCACAGGAGCCAGGCCTCTTCACTCTTTACCATTCAATTCACTAGGCCTCGAGGCCTGGGGCCTGGCCCCTGGCCGGCAGGTCACCCGCACCCCACCCACAGCTCCCCGCTGCTCCTGCACTTAGCAGAAGCACCTTTAACTAGAAATGATTTGTGACAGCTCATAAACAGCTCTGAACACAAACCATTGTCAAAGGAGGTATTAACAAATTTGCACTTCTGAGCTCCCACACAGGCAATTTTCTCATCATTCTGACAAGAGAAACGTTTAAGGAAAGCGCAACAAACAGTTCTGAGATCTATGGGCAAGGTTTTCCAAATAAGCGCACCAACACTCGTCAAACAGCTATTGCATTTCAGCAATTTCCTCTCACCCCAGCAGGTGCAGCTGCGACACAGGTGCCGACACCTGGGCTCCCCCTGGGCAGTTCCCCTCCTGACCCTTTCCGTAGAAGAGAGAGGGCTCCCTCCAGCGTGCCAACACCCATTCCGGCTCACCAGGCTCAAAGCATCTGTGGCTGCCAGGCCACCAGAGATGCCATGGGGGTCCCTGCTCACAGCAGCCCTACGACCCGCTGGCATCCAGGGGATTTAAGCCTGGATCCCTGGGGAGATGCTGCCCCGAAGCAAGACTTGCCTCACTCAGCCCCTCCAGTCCCCGGGACCCTGTTAGGAGGCAGATTCTGACCGTGCGTAGGGGTGGGGACCAATGTGCATTTCTAATCAGTGACTCAGATAACAGAGGCAGGAAAGGGGCCTGAATTTAAGAGGAGCGATTTCTACTCCCAACACAGAGAGGCCCCACCTCAAATAGAGAAGGAGGTTCCAGAGGAAGGAAGCAGACTTAGATCCACCCAGCCTCCCGCTGCTGTTCGGGGCGCTTCCCGATCTCTGTCCCATTGACACATAACCGCTGCTCTAATTCCAACAGCACGCAGGGCTCTGGAGCTGTGTGGGAACACGGTGCCCTTTTCCTGGACTTGAGACTGTGACAGCCTCCTCTCCCTCGTCCCGACATCACCCAGAGGCCCCGTGAGTCCTAAGACAAGACATTGCTGTCCCCAAGCCTGGACCGGCTCCTTCCACAGAGCCCTGGGGGCCACCCAGGACCATGCATGCACAAGTGCACACGTACAAACATGCACACACACATGCCTGCACACGCGCACCTGGGCGCCCTCCCGGCTCCTCTCCCGCAGCACAACCTGCAACACTCAGACAAGCTCTGGCCTCCAGGCCTTTGCACAGAGCTCCCTCGGCCTAGAATCTTCCCAAATGCCATCTGGGCCGCTCAGGGGTCCCTCCTCAAATGCCACCTCACTGAGGAGGCCTGCCCTGACCCCCAGCCATGGAAACCCACCTTATGTTTAACAGTAGAGGTTTTGAAGTTAAAAGAATCAGGGGGTTTTCTTCTAAATGTTCTGTTCTCATCTCGTCACCTGTGAGCATGTTTGCTGGTTCAGGTCACTCTGGCTAGAGTAGCGCACGTCCTGTTCCATCCCAGCCACGAATGGAAAGACAATTTTGGACGTGGCTGTGAGGGCAAGCTCCATGGCTGGAGTTCTAGGCCCGGCTCTGCCCCAGGCAGCCGAGTGGCCCCCAAGCAGCCCGGCCCTATCTGCACCCGGCCTCCCTCTTCTGTGCCCGGGAGAGCCTCCCCACAGCCCCTGCCAGTCTCCCCACTGCGGCCAAGAGAAAACAGTTCATCATCCACTGCGCAGTCTCAGGAGGGGAAACCCTTAGCCAGTCCGGCGCCCAGGCAGCTGTCCCCCACTGCACATCCCTCCCAGGGAACCAGGGGACCCCTCCCATGTTCATGCCCTCCTGGCTCTCCCAAGGGGCAGGTCCAACTTTACTCACAGTACTGCCTGGTCACCACGCCCCCCCACCTGACGGTCAGCTCTGAGGCAGGCTGAGCTCACAGAGCGTAAAGGGACAGGTACAGCCCTGTGCCCAGTCAAGAAAGTGTGCTCATTCCTACAGAAAATGAAAACGTGATAGATTCTGATCAGCAGGCCTTTAGGAGAATATTAGAAAGACTATTCTGAATTCCAGGGTGTTCTGTTTTCGATGAATCCATTCCTCTTTCCTTCCTGCCTGCAAGATTTACAGGGCAACACACCACACCTCCCCTTACCAGTCATAATCAACCCAGAGGAATCTGCCTGCTGAAAACAAATCAGTCACAAGGAAGACGTCTCAGACACCCTGATGCTAGTTTACCCTGCAGGCTTGGGAATTCCTTCAAAGAGTGGGGAAAAGGAGAAGAAAGAAAGGGCTTTAAATATCCCTCTTTCTAGATCCACATTAGTCTCTATAAAGAAATGGAGGAAATGACACTGTCGGTGAAGACCTGAGCATGTTCCTGCTGAGACGGCAGAAGACACAGGAGGCTGTCTGCCTCCCCCACAGAGGCTGCCTCCGGTCAGGGGAGGCCACTTCCCCAGGATGGCAGCTCCCTGAGTCCACGAGGCTGCAGTGCCCATCGCTTCTTCCTTCCTTCCGTCCTTCTCCTATGGCACTGACAGTGCATCCAGGCGGTGCCCCTCTGGGATGGGGCCCAGGCCAGAAGAGGCGGTGGCCAGGAGCGTGCAGGCCAGGACCCTGGGCCCTGGACCCCCGGGGTGCACATTGGTCTTATACCATCTGTGCCCTGAGGCCTCGTGGCCCAGGCAGAGGTTTGGAAAATGAGCAAAATGCCAAGACACAAAATAAACAGAAGAAAAGCCTGACAGGACTACACGACACAATGCCAGGAGCAAGGACAGCCCCTCCACAGACACCCCTGCAGACCCCCACCCCCCATGCAGGGCCCCCCCAACCCCGTCTGACTCACACACCAGCCCATGGCATCGCAGTTCCTTGCCCCATGTAGTTCAGTGGTTGCCACACGCCTCATGATCGTCCAAGGCTCCACCCTGTGGGGTGTGGACCCGGTCCCATGAGGACAGTGTGACCCACACTTATGTGACAGATGCTTCAGCATCTACCCATAAGGAACTCCTGACACTTCAGATGATTAAGTGCAGAGGCCGGGCCTTGTCGCCCCCTTCCTGATGCACTAGGACCCACCAGGTTGGGTTTCCACCCACAGTTGCAACATCAGCAGGGCCTGCAGAAGCGCACGGTGGGCATCCAAGGCCCCCAAGGCCAGTCCCCCAGTCAGCACAGGGCTGGGGTGCTGTCCAGGTCCCCAGCACAGTAAGTGACCACAGCAGGGACGAACGCACATCTGCAGATGAGCTTCAGCAATGACATCAGCTTTTCGTCAAACTTCATTCACAACAGCAGACTTATTACTCCATCAACACGCACTGTTCCCTGCTGGAAGACCCAAGTCCCCTTCAGACAATCCGATTTCTATGGATCCACAAGAAAAGCATTCTTTTCAATTTGCCTTCTTTGGTCACCAGGGCTGAGTTGTCATACAAACACTAACTTGCCTTAAAGACCAGTAAGAAAAGCGTCTGGCCTCCTCCAGGCACTGGGCACAAGGTCTGGAATTCCACAACTGGGTAAAGGAACTGTTACATCTCCTTAAAATGTAAATAACCCCAAGGGATCAACATTGATAACACTATCACTATTACCACCTCGGTGTGAAGTAGCTTAGCAGTTAAACCTATAGACCTATTTACTAGTAGGCTGATAGTTCATTCATTCACTCAACAAACATGAGCTTTCATTCTTTTGTTTCCCCAGGATGCCTAACAAAATTGCTAGTGAGGCATATGATACATGCTTTCTAAAAACTTATGAAATGTAACCTTAAATAAATGTAAACTTATGAAATGTAACCTTTACATTAAATAAATGTAAACCAGTTCTACAGAATCCCAACCACAGGGTCCACCCGTGAGCTCTGCAAGAAGTACAAACTCCACACAGGAGCACTCACACATAAGGCTTGCTGTGCGTGTGCGCAACTGTGTGTGTGTGTATGTGTGTGTGAATCTAAACATATATATGAATGTATGCGTCTGCATGTGTGTATACGTGTGTATCAGGAAGACACCCCTAAGCTTTTGATGGCAACTCCTGAAGGTGTAAAAGTGATTGCATTAACCACAATACACTCCATGTGGACCAATAAATAATTTTTAAAGATTTCAAAGGTTAATTAGTAACTATAATAACAAAAAGAGAAGAATGGGCAGGTAATAGAGAAAACTGGGGCCTTTACCATAACATCAATTTAATTTATGGCAGTTAAGTTTAATAAGCGATAGCTAGCTAAGTGGGTGGACTGGATGGATGGATGCTGACATAGTGTCAAGGGCTGTGCCCATATTTTGTCTCATTGTTCCTCCACACTGTCTGAGAGATGGTTTTATGCCCAGTGGACAGTTAGTAGTGCACCCAAGGTTAAGAGCCGGAAGGTGGCAGAAACCAGGACAGCTGGCACTCAGCAAGGCGGCCTCGCCCCTTAGAAAGTCCAGGTATACAGTGGTTGGGAAATTATGAGCTGCTGGGATCAGACACAAATACACAAAGTGCTCAGATGTAAAGGGCAGCTCCAAGCCGCTCAAAGAGGGGCTTCAGAACAAGGGGTGTGGGGACAAAGACACGAAGGTGAAGGGTTCGAAAGAGGGGCTGCCAGACAGCAGACGAGACCTCACTCGGGGCTGGGGGCTGGGGCTGCTGCTCCCTGAGCAAAGGGGGGCGACCGGGGCTCCGACCGGATATCAAGCCGAGTGAAAGGCCAGAGACTGAACTGAACGACTTGGAAAGCTGCTTTTATTACAGTCAAGTAAAACACTTTTTCTACCTACCACATAAAAGACATCTCTGCCACAACTACCATATTTTAAAGGTAAAATACTAACAATCTCTGTATCACTGTTCTGAAAGATCCATTTCTCAATGAAAATCATTAGGAAGCGCTTGAAGGTGCTTCTGCATCTGAATAAAGTTATGAAGCTCCTGCCTGCCTCTCTGTGCCCCCACCCATCATGATCAGACATCACTAATCACCCAAACAGTTCCAGGCCTGAAACCACAACACCAGTAGGAATTAAACGGCCTCTGCATCTCAAACCTCAATTCCTAAACTGTAGAAGAAATGTGAACTGGTGCTGCGGTGACCTGACATTTCCTTCTCTTGAGTAAAACTTGAAATACCAAAATCCTAAACAGAATTGTTTCAATGGACTTTCCCAGACAGTCATAAATAAAGGGTTCCTGCAAGTCAACATGTCTGAAGTACTTTGCTTATTCAAACTCATATTTTCTCTCCCCTAAAACCTTCCATCTTTTGTTACGATTTTAAGTTTATGCGTATTTTTGTAGCTATCTTTAAATCACTCCTGGCAGAAGCTGGGCGTGCACAAGGAAATCAACAGAACGTCACCAGTGCAAGAGGGACAGGCCAAGACCTCCGCAATGCATCCTCTAGAGACGCGACATGAGCTACTCCCCAGCTAGACTGCAGGGTCTGAGCCCTATGCCCACATCAGAGGGCGGCAGGCCACGGGAGCCTTTCTGGACATCTGTCTCCTGCAGGTAGCGGACGGGACGTGTATACCCGTCCACGTCCCCAGAGCCCAGCCTACTCTGACCTCTGTGGACATGAGAGTCTGAACCATGACCCCTGCAACATTCATGTTAAATGACAGTAAAATACGGAGACACAGCAGACAGCGGGTGATCATCTCTGTAACCTGGGCCCCCAGTGAGAGTGCTCAGTAAGGTCCCAGGATACCAGCCTCTGGAGGCCCGGTGTGAGGGGAACGGGGGCCAGGATGGAGCAAGGCATCTGAAGGAACTGCCCCTGCTGGCACCGACTTCGAAGGGACCCCAAGGTTCCGAGGGTCGCCCCTGCACCTGCCCACCAGTCGGTTGGGGTGAGAAGCTGCAAGGCTGGCTGACCATCAAGACCCAGAGACAGCAGCCTTTTGGCAGGAAGGCCTCAGGGCCTGAATCCACTGGCTGCTTGCTCTGCTCCTGAGACACCGTCTGACCACAAGGAAGTCCATTTTGCCAAGGTTTTGCCACCTCCATCCCTGCGTGGGATCTCTGCCCCATCTGAATTCTCTAAGTATCAGAACCTCTTCGTCAGGTTGACGCTGGATGTGACACCTGCTGGGACTCACCCCTGAGGAGCGCTCAGGCTGAGCTCACCAACCACAGACGGCGGGAAATTACACAGGACCCGCGGTGGCCCCCATGGAACTTTACTGTCCTCGGGTCGCTACACATGTGAGGTGTGAACAGGGTTACGAAGGAAGGAGTGCGGACCAGGTCTGCCTGAAGCAAGGCTGATGCTTTCTTTGGCAGAAATCACGAGAAAACCACCATTTGCCTTGATCCCCAGCGCTGGCCGTGTCTCCTCCATCTGTTCTCCAGCATCTCTGCAAACACACTATACGCCAGGCCCTGCGTCGGGTACTTGGAATATAGAAGAGGGCTCAGAGGTCGTGGTCTGTGCGGAAGGCAGGTATGAGAACAGTCAAGTGGGAAACAACGGTGTGAGCAGGCGTGCACACACACACTATGGTCAAACTCTGAGCACAGGGGAGGGCGGGGACATGCCGGCCTGGGATGCTGACATGGGGCACCTCATGGGAAGGGGCGGGGAGGCAGCACCTCCCAGAGAACGCAAAGGAAGGCGGGGCGGTGGGGGGGGAGTGAGAGCCTGCAGAGGGCACGTGGGAGGGGCCGGGCCGAGGAGCCTGCACCCCTAGCACCTGCAACTGGACCACACAAGGCCGCCCCAGCTGCTCTGCGTGTAAATCAACCTGTGACCTCCTAGAACACCTTCCTTGGCCACGCATGGGACCCGTCTCCATCACTGAAATGGGTCTGGGTCGGGTCTTTCAAACCACTCCTCTTTAAACACAGGGCAAGGCTGTCTGGAACATGGCGAGGCCGAAGAAAGATTGATACCCTCTGAGCTCTCCTCACCAGCCCACTAGAAGCAGCCCCCCAACGCAGCACACTGGGGGACGGGGGGCACACAGGGCTCTGGAGTCCCGCATACCAGCGAGGAGAGCAAGGCATCCCCACCCCACGCTGGGTTCTAAGGGTAAAGAACGCAGTGTGCAAAGAGAGCGCAGCCTTTCTGAGACTATTCAAAGCCCCCTGGACACCAGAACTTTCATTTGCTCATTAATACCTATAATTCATCCTAACTAATCAAAATTCATACTAAGTAATTCACCAGCTAATTAGAATTTACAAGGGCATCAATGCCATTCAGGGCAGCTCATTTAGAAGCCACCAAAATCCTTACACAAGACATGGGGGAAAAGGAGAACTGAGTCTGTTTAAACTTCTAAGTGGTCCCATCAATACTCTTTATTCCCTCAAATCCCATAGCCCAGGAGGCTGTTCTCACTGGATTAGCTGCGTCAACATTTCCAGTCCCTGCTCCCCTCCCCCAGGCCCCCCCGCCAGCCAGCCAGTCGAGGACACACACCTTTCATCCACACTCAGGAGCTGTGCTGGGCAGCGCTGGGTCCACACTCCTAGTACAGGCTCGGTCTCAGCCCCACCCCAGAGGTCTTCTTGTTCGGTCTCTGCAGGACCCTTAAAGTACCGCACCTTGGGTGTGCATTTCCACCGACGGGAACCTGGTCGGTGGGCCCCGCGCCGCCCCCTCGCACTGCCCGCTGGTTCAAGGTCTCTCTCACTCACCTTTGCTCTTGACTAACCACCAACTCTGAAACAACCCAGTTTATCACAGAAACTCAGCAAAGATACAGAAATCTTCCTTTTGTGTGAAAATCTGCCGCCCAAATAAAGAACTCGGTTCCATCCAAAGGAGCTTCAGAGACGGACATCCAGGACTGCAGGCAAGGCAACTCCAGTGTCCTCCCAGGTGAGCAAAGGAGGTACCGACAGGACGTGACACATTTGGGGATGAGCCAGACAGCGGAGTCTCTGCCTCTCTGTGAACTCAGCAGGCGTCCTCAGAGTTCTGCCTCTGGTCTCTGCCCCAGATAATGACAGAAACCCTGGATCCGTCCCGTGCTTGAGTGGAAACATGACCAGAAGCCCCTCCAACTCGGGAAAGGCAGATACTGGGAGCCTTGTCATGTCTGCACCTCCCAGCAGTTCCTGGGGTTTGGGTGGGTTTCCAGAGCACGTGCTGCACGGGCAAGGATGGAGCACGAGCAGCTCCGCCCCGACACCCGTTTTTCCTACATAAACAGCCCAGGAACCGGGGCTCTGAGGAAGCAGGCTCCCCGGGGAGCACCAGACTCCACGGGAGCCGCTCATTTTGGAGACAGATCTTAACAACATGTGACCTTCGACAAGTTGCTAACGTTCTCTGGGCCTCAGTGCCCTCATCTGTAAAATGCGAATGATCGTCACACAACACAGCCCCACAAATGAACAAAATCCATCAAGAGAAATCCTGTGTGGGGAGTGCTGGGGGGAGGCTGGCACGGGGCTCTCAGTGGGGAAACTGAGGCCAGAGGTCTTGAGTGACTGGTGCCTGACCCAGGGTGGTCGAACAATAGTGTCCACTGAAGGAAGGGGCTGGGAGCAAGAAGCCACATTTCCTGAATGTCTTCCAGCTGCTTTTCCCATTAAAGCAGAATCACCCTCGTTCCACCAGACCCTGCGGCTCCGAAGAAAGTTACCACGTCGTCTCCAAGGCAGGAGGACAGGGCATGCTGGCCAGTCCCTGCCACAGCCCGTCGGTCACCACGGCCTTCCTTTGTAGATGGCATCTAGACGAGAGGAGTGGGTGCCACCAGGGCATCTGCATGGGGAGGACACCGCGGAAGCACAGGACCAGCTGATGGCAGGACATGCGGCAAGGCGCCTCCCACAAGCCCAGTCCCCAGTCCCTGAAGCAGACGCCTGAGGGTCACGATCACCCCACCTTCCGGGCGGGGGAACCGGAACTCAGCCGGACCTAAGACCACACCCCACATGGACAGCAAGCACAGCCCCAACACAGGGGGGCAGGGAGTCCCCCACCGGGGCTCTAGGACCCCCGCCTCCAACCTGCTCATTAGCCCCTTCCTCTGGGGCAGCTGTGGACGCCTCTCCCCCTTCTCTGTGTCGCTCTGCCTTGCTCTCCCTCAAACAGGAAACAACTTTACTGCTCAAGTCACGACGTCCCCACCGTGACCCAGGACAGACACTTACAACCGTTTCTCTAGATCAAGGTGGGACCATGTTGGTTCTGAGCAGCTGCGGGAGGGGTGGAGATGCCAACACGGGGGCAGAAGCAGCAGCTAATTCTACCCACACCGGACACTGGGCACCCAGTCAGGACGCTCCAGCAGCAAAGATGGAGTCTCAGAAGGCAGGCAGGGCGGTCTCGCAGGTGACCCCAGTTGACCCCAGGCACAGGGCAGGCAGAGGCTGCTCTTAGATCAAAGCCAAATGGTGATTTGAGGGGAAAAGATGGAATCATGATTCTGCATGTAATTGTTTTCACATCAAGGAGAAAGTCCGCTGTACGTAGGGCGCTGGGGGCATGTGTGGTGCCAGATGGAGCCGCTCTCCGTTAGAGTAAACCTCACCGTCCCCATAGCAACTCCCTCCATGCTTCCAAGATGCTTAAAAAGACACACATCACATTGTTTTCCACAGTTTTTCAGAAACTGACTTTTTGTTCCATGGCCTGAAGAAATCAAGTTCACTGGTGATTTTCTTGCTATAAAAAAGATCATTGTAGCAAATACGGAAAAGGTAAAAAGATGGGATTTCAAAATCTCCCTCGGGGCTACAATGGAGACATCCATTTTTAAGGTCCTGGTGCATCTCCCTGCAGCCTGTTTTCCAGAGGAAGGCGCGTGTGCCCGCGTCAGTCCAACCAGATTCCTGACGGAGGCAGAAAGTGGAGATCGGTACTCGAGACAATCCACCCCCGCTGGTCGGGGCAGGACCGCAGATGTGTCCCCTGGACGTGGGGAGACCCCCACCTCACCATAGGCACAGCTAGTGTGTGGTGACACATCACACGGGCTGAAATCCATCAGCGGAAATGAACCACAGTGTTACTTGCCACTAACTGGAATTTGTCTTATTCAGGATTTTTTCCTTGTTCCACTAAATACTTAGTTTTCACATCCTTGTGGATTTTAAATCCAAGGCAACAAAACACAACTCAAGAAGACGTATCTAACACCAGAATAAAAGCACAGTCAGGTGTCTGGAGGATGAGTCAGGCTCCCAAGTACCTGTCAAGGACTTAGTCTTCTTTGAAAAGATGGAAAAACAACGCACAGATGATAATTTTCTCTACTTTGAACTTTTCCTGATCCCAAGAACAGAAGAAGACAGCTAAGGAGAACCAAGAAAATAATAAAGACACTTTGTCTAAAGGGAAAATCTCTACCTATGATGATCTTAATAAAGTTAACAAGTCTGATGATCTTTTATAGTTTGATTAATTTGCTTGAAACAAATAGATAATATTTCATTCGTCCGCAGTTTATCTGGCCAGCGGGTTAAACTGGCGGGGGGGCGGGTAGGGGAGCGAGATCGGGTCAGGCAAACAATCGCTTCTCTCTCGGGTAGGTCACTTTGGGGGAAAATGGTAAAATAAAAGTTAATGTAGGTGAGGAAACACCTGAGGGGCGAGGGGAGGGGGACAATGTGGATGCTGAGCTGTGCCAGACCCCACTCAACCCCCCAGCCTGCAGCTCTGCTTCAGCCTTTCCGGCAGGACCGTGTGTTTGCAGGGAGGCCCGGCCTGACCCCTGACGACTGTGGTGGGACCCCCGGTGCCCACACTGGCCCCCAGGAGTCGCCGTCCTGCCGCGTCCAGCACGCGCTCCCCAGTCCTGCACTCACGGTCCTGGGCACCTCCCCCTGCACAAACAGAGGAAACCAGGACAGCGTATGGGCAGGACGCCCAACAGAGGCCTGAATGAAGTTAAGAGACAGACACACAGCCCTGGCGGGTGGGTTTCAGCAGCAACCACAAGGCCCTGTGGGTGGAGCTGGATGGTGAGGAGCCTCAGGGGATGGCGGCCAGACCCCCGGGCCAGGCGGAGCAGCCGAATCCCAGGTTCCCTGGCCCGGTTCACACGGCCGATGGGCTGAAAGCAGACTGTGTGGCGGGGAGGCGAGTGGCCAGTCGGGAGGCCCTGCATGAGGCCATGGAAGGGACACGCTGAGCTACTAGCGACGGTGACAAGTGACCAGATTTGGGGGAGCCCAGGAGGGCTCCAAGATGTGTGTGTGAATCACTGGGTGGGGAGGGGCAAGTACATGGCTCTAGACACAGGCTTGGAGATCCCCACTGGGCAGTTGGGCATGAGTGTGAAGTCAGAGTCTGGGGCAAGAGCCTCCACATAATACAGAGCCCACTTCAATCCACACAACAGAATTCTAAGCTTTCCAGGCGTGGGTGGGAGGTTCCGGGGTCAGAAAGCTTCCCCACTGACAGATGAGGGGGAGACCGCACTGAGGGCCACTCTGAGACCAACCCCAACTCCTGGCCACATCACCAAGCACCCAACCACGTCTTGTCACAAGGCGGTTGTTAATAAAACCACGTCAGAGTCAGTGGCAGAGTCAAAGAAAGGAGGGCTCAGATAAGGGGCACTCGGTCCCCCCACCGGCTCGCCAGGCTCTGCTCACTGTCCCCGTCACGCCCGCCAACCGCCTGCCCCCTTCTCTCCACAGTCACCACTCCACCCAACAGCAGAGAACATCCGAACAACACAGGAGACAAGCACCTGGCTCAGCAAGGAGGGGCCATCTTGCCCGCACCGTCCTTCAGGGTCGGGCCATCCCCCGAATGCCCCGTGGGCTGCTGACCCTCTGCAGTAGTTACTGATCCCACAGACTCAGTACCCCAAGGAGGGCAGAAAGCACTTCCTTCCTGCCTAAACCTTTGAGCGACACCTACCCCTCATTAGTGGTTTAGTGGGTGTCCAAGCAGGAGACCCTGCGGCCTCTGCCTCCATCACCAGCTCGGGACACACTTGGACTCGGGGAGAAACATGGCACCCCTGGGGACTGCAGATGAGAGAGAAGACTGCAGAGAAAGCGTGGCTTCCGCCTGGGGTCCAAGAAGGGGACAGGACGCATGGTGCCCATAGAAGAGGAGAACTGAGCGGAGAAGAGCTGCCGGAGGCCGAGGCACAGGTGAGGCCAGGCACCATGAGGGCTGGGGCTGCCTTATGTCACCTAAAAAGGGCCCCAACGCAGCACGAAAACTACTCTGCTAGAAGCGGAGAGACAAAACCGGCAGTAATTTGCATCCACAACTGAACACACGGACACCAGGACAGCAGCCACGCCACGTTAGGGAAAAGAAGCCGGGGCTGAAGGACAGTGGACACACTGCTGGACGTCAGCTCCACTGCGACCGCCGGGCGACACTCCAGGTTTGCCAGGATCTGCCGTAGTTTAAGTGCCACAAAGGGCCACCAGCACACCTTCCTCTAAGAACAGAGGTGAGAGCGGCCGCCCCACACACCTCGCCTCACCCCATGTCTTTTTCTGCACAACCACGGGGAAACGACTGCTCAGCACAGCCCTCAAATGGCCTTGTACTTCTGAGTCTGACTAGTGTTTTGCCCTAACCTCTCAAAATCATGCTGCCCAGGTTCCTGCCCATCCAGCAAGCTGCAAAGCCTTGTCCCTTCAAAAAACCACCCGCCGTGCAGCCTGAACGACTGCCGGCCACCTCTTCCCAGGAGGTTTTGCACATTAAGATACACTCTGATTTGAATCCCACATTCAGCAAACAGCCGCATTAGAGATCAATTACACTTCCACATACACTTCATTATTTGTTTGTTCCTTAAAGCCAAGGATGATGAAATTAGATGCTGTCTGTGAAGAGCTTTAAAAAGTTAGTGTTTTGCAAATAGAAGCCACTACTGTCACCATATGAAAGTGACAAGCCTGGCCCCCTGGTGTGAGCTGCGTGGAGCACGAACATTTTCGCATTTTGTGAAATGTGAACAAGTACCGAGTACTGGAGAGCTGAGGCTAGGACAGGGCCCCCAGGGCAAACAATCAGGTGTCCCGAGGGACCCATTTCTCTTCACCGACATGGCTGGTTGATTCCGGTTTCAGCAAAGATGGGCAGAAACTTTGCAAGAGACTCAGTCTGCCAACCTCTCTGCAGCACCACGACTGTCCCCACCGGTGACAGCGACGGCGCCTCGCCGCACACACCTCCGAGTCCCACCTCTGCTCATGCTCGTCTGCAAGCCTTCTTCCTGCCTCTCCACCCTCCATCACGCAGGTCACGGTCACAGGTCAAGTGCCACTTCTTCCCAGCACCTGTGCCCTTCCCCTGAAAGCCCCCTCTACCGCCACATCAGCCCAAACCCGCTCCCACCGCCTGTCCAGATGGGGTCTCACCAGCAAAGCTCCAGCCACAACCCACGTTCTGCTTGGGCAGGACGAGAACCAGCATTTCTCGGCCTTACAACCCAATGTACTCACTGACCTGCTCCACTGAGTAAATCATCTCACCTTCTGGACGGTCAGCTCTCGACAAATCTGTCCTGCCGGCACTGCACGTTACCAAATCGCATCAAAATCCGCCCGGCTCCCATCGCCTGGAGACTCAGGAAAAGGGGCCACACACAGGAGCCAGGGCTGCAAAGTTGGGGGAGGGGCCATGGAGTCTGTGTCGCCAGCCCTTACACACGAACCACCGCATAGGGTTCCCTGCCCCCTCCCGCAGGGGTGCGTTAGAGCCCTAAACACAGGAGCCACATGGTCACTGTGGACCCGCGGTGCCAGCCCTCCCCACCACAGCTGCTCCCTCACAGCAGGTCCTGAACACGCGGTCCCACTGCCAACAGTGGCCCCAACTGTTCACACACGTCCTATGAGCAAAGAAGTGTGGGCAGCACACACGGGTCATGCGTACTTGATTATAAACTACACACGTGAGGACGGAAGCAGGGCCCCGCACACACTGTACTGAGGTTTACGCCCTTGTCTGTGCCTTCTAGACCCCAGCGTGCACAGCTCTGAGAGCCCTGGACAGGGGAACCCTCTCCCTGCAAACCGGTCTCTGGCCACCTCTCAGCCCAAAGCCAGCCTCTCCCTGAAGTCTCCTAGGTTGCCCAGAGCGGACCGTGTGCTCGGACATCGCGGGGGCCCGTGGAGCAGAGGAGGAGGGGAGGGAGGGTGCGTGAGGCCGTCAGAGCTCATAGGCCCACCGGCCTTGGTCCCCCCCTCCCCTAGGTACACAATCTTTCCTGATGAACGAACGGCTCAGATGGCATTTCCCACTCTTAAACTCAGGGCTTGGCTACAAGTGCCTGTCCTCACTGCTGGCTGCTTCCTGTGCCAGACTACTTGCTCCTTGAGTCCTGGGGGAAGGAGCGGGGTCCCCGCCTCACAGGCTGGGTGGGTGCTTCCCAAATGCTCCTTTGACTGGAGGCAGCCACACTTTACCGAGCTCTCACTGAGGCAGCGCTGGGGCCCTCGCTGCTGGTCTACATGAGCCTTATCTCGTTTGATCCCCTGCAAACCTAAGAGGCAGGCAAATGGCTGTTTTAGGGAAGGGCAAACTGACCTCCCCAAGGTCACAAGCCTTCCAGGGGCTTGGCTGGGCAGGGGGGCTGTGAGCCACAGACAAAAGCAACCCCCTTACAGCAAAACTTTCCTCAAAACCAGGAGGTGATGCGTATGCGCGCTATGAACAACAAATCCCCTTGGGCGACTCAGGCCCACACTACGGCCCTGATGCTGCTTCTTCTGGTGGCCAAGGACACAACGGGAGCCGTTCCCTCAGGCACATAAATGTGCCCCAATTCCTAAAATCCAGTGTATGAACCACGTTATAACAATAAAAGCGTGAACATTCACACGAAGCACTCAGTACAGAGGTCCATCAAATAACAAAATCTCCAATCCACGGAACAGCCAACTTCTTTTATCAGAAATAAACACTATGTTTTCTCTGGACTAAATCTACTACATAAGTTATATAGTTATGACTGTGTATATATATTTATTATTTTTACATTACTCTTCAGATAAAAAAAAAAGTTAAATCCCAGGACCTACCTCTAGTTTGGAAGTAAAAGATTGTGGCTCTTATATTTAAATACCAGTAGGATGAAAGCTAAGTTCTGAAGGGGGCAATATTTATCTTAACGGACAAAGTCATAGAAATATAATAGTTCAACCAAGCCATCCAGCTGTAAACATTACCCAACCTTGAAATCATGCTGCATTATGTCCAGAAAGGCCCTCTGTTCCAAATGGAAGATTCCAGCATTCTATCATCCTGCTGAAGGAGCACACCAGGTTGGATTAAACCCAAGTGTGTGTGAGCCGCACACACACGAGCCAGCAGCAAACAACGCGGAGGGACACAAGGGGTGTCAGCAACCTATTCCATGACATCTATTCCATGACCAACTCCCTGGGAACTCCTCTGCTCGCTCCACCTCCAGGGCTTTGGCCCCGTCTGCCCTGCTAGCCACGTCCAGGGCGTGTTTGCACCTGGAAAGTGTGGTGTGGCTGCCCACATGGCCAGCAGGGGGACCAAGCAGACAAGACAACGGCCAGGGTGCTCCCCACAGGCTGTGTCTGGAGGGCCGGGGTCACTCACCCAAGCGCCAGCGCCCACCTGGGCCCCTCGGACCATACTCTCTGCTCACCAGGCCACGCCCGACAGTGCCGGGCGCTCCCAGCATGCACCCCGGGGCATGGTAAGCACCCACACCTGCCCCAGCACCGACGCACGAAGGTGTGTGTGACCAGAACAAGCTAATTGGGGCTCAATTACCTCAAGATGCAGGTGTCATGTCTTGCTCCCTCCAGCTGTTCCCAACCTTTCAACCAAAAAGGCTGCCTTTCGAGGAAAACAAAACCAACTTTAGTTAACTGCAACGTACTGAAGATACTGAGATGGTTTTCCTTCTCAGGAGCTTCCGGAGCAGCTGGTGTGGGCGCCAACACCCTCAGGCTGGAAACAGAAGTCTGCGAAAGCATAGAGGGGACCAAGGGAGAGGCTCCCAGCAGAGGGCACCCAGGCCAGGTGTCTCCCGTCAGCCATCGAGTGAAACAGTAAGAAAATGAATTTTATGTTGGTATCCTTGGGCGAAAGGCCAGGGAAGAGTCTGATCTCAAAAAGCGATCGCTGAGAACGGAGAGGAAGGACTGCGGGAAGTGTCACACAGCTCCTCAAGCAGCTGCTGCCGAGCCACCCCTCCCCCACCTCATCCCTCCACCCGGGGCCCACGTTACCTAGCCGGTTAGGGTGAGGATGCTGGGGAAAGACCAAGCACAGTCTTTGGCCATGAAATCCCATAATTTTATTTAAAAATGTATTATTAGACTGTTTCGTGCCCTTAACCTACCTGAGCAGGTTTAATTCCAATTTAAAATAGCACAAAGTTCTTGAGTACATTTAATTCGAATTTAAAACAGCACAAAGGTCTTATCTCCATGCTGGGAGCATCCACTAAAATCACTGCATCTGCCCACAGCAAAGCTCTAGCAACAGTAAAACTCTCTTCACCTGTGTATCCCCAGATGCCACGCCCTGATTTTCACAACAGAAGAATGGGAAGAAAAATTTAAACATACCATTTCATTGCCAAACTTGAAAAGATTTTTTTCATAACAATATTCAGCACTGGCAAGACTACAGTAACCCCCGTGTCCGTGTGCAGCGTCCCAGCCTTTCTGAGAAGCAACTGGTAATTCTGGAGGAGCCTCTAAAAGTTAGACCCACCACCTCCTCCTTGAGGAAGCTATCCAAAGGACGTAATCAGAATGTCCAGTGCAGAATTATTTATAATAGGGAAAACTGCTAACAGCCTCAGCATCCCAAAACAGGCTTAGAAAAAAAAAAAAACAATATAACCACAGAGTAGAATTTAATAGTCATCAGCAGTGGTATTTTTGGAGAATATTTAAATTACATGAAAATATGTTCAGGATGGAATGTTAAGTTTATAAAAAGTATACAAGTTTGATGCATGATTTTATAATTAAGTCTGGAAAGAATCTACAAAACTGTAAATAGAGGTCATCTCTAAAGGTAGTGGAATTATAGGTAATTGTAGTCATTTTTATTTTCTTGTTTCTTTTTTTTTTTTCTCTTCGTTTCATAGTTTCCTAATTATCTTCAATAAGTATATAATCAGGAAAAAAAAGGATTTCAGAGACTAGATCCATGACACTGGTTTCAGCCAGGCCTGAAAGAATCTCTGGAATAAAGTCAGGTTCAAATAGAGGGTGGAACCCGGTCTAGGGCCAACCCGGGCCCCCATATGCCTGACAGGGGGACCAGACAGGAACTCTCCCAGGCCAGTGCAGCCCCCAACGCAAAAGAGCACCCGTCCAACCCCACCCCAGGGACCAAATCAGACAGAGGCCCACCAGGCCCCACAGTGTGTGGCCACCACAATCCCCTCAGAGGGGACGGCACCACGCAGCCACTCAGGGGTGTGAAGGGGCCAGGTCCCACCTGCTGCCGTGGGAAGGTTTGCAAAGGGCTGGGGAGCCGTCCTGCAGGACCCCGGACATCCGCACCTCCTGGGGCCTCACTTCAGGCCCCATAACCTCAAACACTTAGGTCCGTCTGGGATGAACACAAGAACTGCACGCCGATACATGTGGTTGATTAATCCACGCCCCCTCGGAGTGAGACAGAGAATCTGAGAGATGTATCATCTTTTCATTTCACCCCACTTTCAGGGACTTGCTGGGTCCTGCTGAGCCGGGAGGGCCTGGGCTACCTCAGTCCAGCCCCGCAGGCCTTGGGTGCCCCTCGGAAGACAGGACCGACACCCGACAAACCTCACCCAGAGAAGACCAGCGGAGGTGGTTCCACAGAGCCCAGGACCACAGGCATCAACTCTCTGGCTGATTCCTCCTGGGAGGACGAGGTTCAACATGGACAAAACAGAGCCACCAATGGCCCAATTCTTGAAACCAAGGCTGTGAGCACAGGCAGGAGAGGCACAGAAGCAGGGTTTAGAAATGCGGGTGGGGCCCGGAGGTGGGGTGTAAATCAGAGCCATGGACAAAGGTAGGAAAGAAGGAGGAGCCCTGGGCCCTGCTTGGGACGAGGAGAGACTTGGTCTCCCTCCACCCGCCGTGAGTGGTCCCTGAGGAAGGGCCAGCCCCAGGGTCACAGCCCAGGCCCCAGCGTGACGTGGCCACCTCCACCTTTGCTCACGAGACAGCGATTCTTCACTCCGGCATTTCAGGCTTCTTGCTGCCTGTGTGCCAATGGCATGGTGGCAGTGCCCACGTCCCAGGGCTGCTGGGGGGCTTCAATCAGCTAATATAACGCTAAGGACAGCCTGGCACAGGGGCGGTGCTGCTGTCGCTCTGACCACTGCCCGGGGGAGCCCTCCCGAGCACGGCCTGGCCTTCCGCCTTTGGAACAGTGGGATTTCACTCTCGAAATTCCCTCCCAACTCTGTGCAGAGGCTGCTGGTCCCAGGGCCATGGACCGGCCACCAGAGGCCCAGTCCACTTCTGGGGAGCCAAGGAGGCAGCACTGGGAGCCTGCAATCCACGACCCCAGGGATGGGGGGGCACCTTGCCACACCCCACAATATGGCTGGATAGCGGGGTGGGGGGGTAGGATGGGATGGGGCCTTTTTGCAAATTGGACAGAGCAGGCTTACTTCTTTTTTGTTTGTTTGCGTTACGCGGGCCTCTCACTGTCGTGGACTCTCCCGTCGCAGAGCACGGGCTCCGGACGCACAGGCTCCGTACGCGCAGGCTCAGTGGCCATGGCTCACGGGCCCAGCCGCTCCGCGGCATGTGGGATCTTCCCAGACCGGGGCACGAGCCCGCGTCCCCTGCATCGGCAGGCGGACTTCTCAACCACTGCGCCAGCAGGGAAGCCCCCAGGCTTACTTTAAAGAGAAATTCTAGGTCCATTTAGGGACCATGTCGCTCACACCCACCCAATTCCTAGCCAGTCCAGGCTCTGAATCCTGTCTGCACAGAGAAGATCCTGCGAGTCATTTGGCCAGGGCCCAACTTAGGAGGTGGCTTTGTAATACAAGCAGTGTGTCCGCCAGCAACTAGAGCAAGACCATTAAGTTCATTACACCTGTCACTCTGCCAGCTGACTATCCACACGCCAGGGATGAAAGTACACTGTGCCCAAGGAGTGTCACCCAGCCCCCTCCCAGGCAGCTCACACACTTAGGTCAGACAATTTGTTCTCAATGCCTGCACCTGCAGAAAGAACAGCAGCCAAAGTTTAGTTTCGTCAGAAGCTGGACCCTGGATGGAAGACGAGGTGCCATGTCCCCTGATGCAGAGGAGGGGAGACATGGGGGTAAGGGGCCATCGAGGGGCAGGGCCACCAGGCCGGGGAAAAATACAGAGCTGCTCCCTGGATTCTGCCGCCTGCAGACCTGGTGAAAATAAAAGCAAGAGACACACCCTTTTCGCTTCCAAAGCAAGTCACAGAATTCCAGGCAGCGCGCAGAGACCTTCCACACACCCACGTACTGCACATCCTGCATGCTCCTGGGTGCCCAAGGCCCTGCCCACCGCTCACAGCGGTAATTTATTTATCCCCGTCATGTAACGTTAGCAATCTGTCTGAAGCTTGGCAAGCACCAACTTGCACTGTCATATAAACTGTCTGACAAACTTAAAGTTTCATAAGTGCTTCTTTTTTCCAGCAGACAATAAAGCATCATAAGAAAAAAGTTATCTCCTTTTCTGTTCCTTTTCTCTCTTCCTCTTCCAAAATAAAGGCGGGTGGGGGCGGGGCTGGGAGAGAAAGAATGAGAAAAAAAGAAAGCCAACCACAAAAGAACTCATGCAAACAGAAATGATCCCTCAGCAGGATTCTAAACCTTGAAAGTCTCAACACTTTTCCAATGCCAAGGAAATGAGTAAATGAGTGGGGGAGGGGTGGCACCCGTGTCTGTTGGTCTTGAGGGGGTGCAGAGCAAAATCTGCAAAACAAAAGTACGGTCATTAAAAATTAATAAAGGGTGTGGACAGCAGCCTCCACCCGCTTCTGCTTGTGGGGATTTGAGCCAGACACTCTGCGTCCTCATTAAGTGGTGTCTGGCAGGCTGCCGGGGGTTTTAGTGGGTTCTGGGAATGCCAATATATTAACCAGAGGACTCTTTGCAAACCCTTTAGAGTTTTTATTCTAGAAAAGTCAACCATTTGGCACAGAGCAGCCTTATTTTTGTCCGGGAAAGCGCTCTGCTGCCAATCAAGGGAGAAATTATAGCTATGTTCTTCGTAATTTCCAAGACCTATCTGGAAAACAAGCCTGGTGGAAAGAAAAGTCCTTACAAAAACAGCTTAAAAGGCCAAAGTACCATTTTTAGTGGAAATTCAAAGAAAAGCAATCCATACTCAAATCACATGGATAGGAGACAACACAAACATTATTTTCAAGTCCTCCTATGATAGAGAGAAAAACAGTATTAATGGGAAATACGAACCCAATATTTCTACAGCAATTAATAGTACAGGTGCTCACCTGTGTCCCCTAGCTGCCTAAAAATAAAGCTAATAACGCCACCAAAAAATCTCCCTAATACATGGCAGGTCTTGTGGCCTAAATTTTCAGATGGAGTCAGAAGCTACACATTGCTATTTAAAAACTGAAGATTCACTTTCCATCACACCCATGGTATAGGTCACGGTGTAACTAAGCTAACAAATCCCATGTAGGCAGAAAGTCACTTTGACATGAGAAAATACTGGCTTCCAGGAGAGTGTTCTGAGACCTAAAAAAGGAGGGGGTGGAAGCAGGGAGAGAGGGCACTGGGGACCCCGTAGCATTCCACACCGTTTACATTGAATAGCCACAAATCTATATGAAGTACGTCAAATGTTTCTAAAAATTTTCCAGGTTAACATGGAATGATCTTTTCATTTCTTTCTTCCTTCTGTATTAACTCTCACCCAAAAGAACAGACACATCACAGAGACGCCATAAGCCCAGACACAGAAGAAAGATAGGAATAAACTTGCAAAGGGCCACCAAGAAGATCTGAACAGTCACAGTTGCCAGTGTCCCTGTCCTGAGCGCTGAGTGGTTGGTTTTACGTGATGACAAAAAGCCATGACCTCCTGCCCAGACCATGGGGGTGACTGCACAGGGATCTGGACAAGCTTAGGGGTTTCTGCTGGACCACAGGCCAGGAACCGCACCCAGGGCACTAAGTCACCGTCACCTCCCTATGCTCCTGTCGGGCTGGGAGGCAACCCTCCAACAGCCCTGAGGAAAAGCCAACCACGTCCCAGGAGCTGCGGGCCGCTATGCCAGGCTGCTAAGTCAACCCACACTGCAGCCCAGGCCCAAACCGTAAACACCTCTGCAGGCGGGCGGGTCCTGCTCCCAGCGCCAGGCAAGAAAACTATTCTTAGAGCACTGTCAGCATTGGGGGGGTGGGAATAAATATTTGTCTATACACTCTGGCAAGTGGGGGCAGGAGACTTTAACTCAAACAATATGCCAACAAATGGGCACAAAATCCCTTAATAAGCAGCTGGCACTGGCTGGGTTCCTCTGCAGGACTGTGGTCATGCAAAGGGCCCCAGAGAGGATTCGAGAGACAGCCCTAATACCTGCTGGGAAAAGCCTTCTCCATCGTAAATACAAGCCTCCACAAACTAGAACCACAGCCAAGACTCTTTCAAGGGTAACAGCAGAATGTTAAGAAATTAGAGGGGGCTTTTAAAACAAGGGAGGAAGGCAGCTACAAGTCCATTGCAGCAAATCCCTTACTGGCACTTACAGTCTCAGCCCTAATTCCTAACAGTGTGTTCAATGTCAATAGCAAAGTGAAGCTCTTAAAAGAATTAAGCTCTCAAAGATAATGAGGGATATACCCCCATGTTTTAAAAAGCACTTGTTTGCAAGAGCCATCAAAGAGCATCCAAGGATAGGAAACCAACTACTATAATTCAATACATGTACATGGATAATAATCAGATCTACTCCTTTGTACATGGAATGACTCAAATTTGACATGACCCTTCACTGAACATAAAGAACATGTTCAAGAGAACAGTGCAGAGTACAAGGGCAAATGTACAGGTGACAGTAAAAGCAATATAAGTCCTGGGAAGACTAAACACTCCTATGCAAATGCAGACCTGACTGGATGCAATGGCAGTTTCTCAGTGCAGATCCTCCAGGACCTGTCCTGTAACTCACACTGTCCTGCAGCTTCAGGGGAGACAGACTGGGAGAGCACCCTCTTAGCTAGCCAAACAGGCGGAAGGACCATTTTAAAAGGAATCTTCCTGGTCTAGCCCCCAGGGATGCACCAACCTCCATGCCAGCCACAGGACCACATATTTCCAAGAGCCAGGGTGGCTCACCATCGCCACCCACCTCCACTGCAAGAAGCCTACTAACAGCAGCTCTGGAATCAACACGGTGCAGCTTACCTCACCTCA
This sequence comes from Monodon monoceros, assembly GCF_005190385.1. Taxonomy (NCBI): domain Eukaryota; kingdom Metazoa; phylum Chordata; class Mammalia; order Artiodactyla; family Monodontidae; genus Monodon; species Monodon monoceros. The sequence continues at coordinate 59,712,381 of NW_021703765.1, read as the reverse complement.
TCCCACAACACCTACACACAGTAGGTCATCCAAAAATATTATCACCATCATAACTAACATTTAGAAAGCAGCACTGAACTACAAGCGAAGGGTCCAGGAATGCGAAGTTGCCAAAAAAAAATTAGAAAGGAGAAGGAGAAGGGAGTAGATGGGACACAGAGAAAGAGAAAAGAAGCAAGTCAGAATTATCCAATTTTAGCTAATTAAAAAAGTCTCTGGGGAAAACAAAAATTACGCTACTTTATGTGTCCACCAGCACTCAGTAATCACTCCTGCGTCTGGGTCCCAGCTCGCTACGAGTTTCCCGCTGTGCCAACCCGCGCACGCTCAGCCGGGAAGCGGCCCGACCTACCCGCCTTCTCCAGGTGCTACCCACCCCGCCGCGGTCCCCGTCGTCCTCCAGAAACCTCCGCCTCATCGGAAGCCTCCTCCTTTACCAGTTAAAAAAAAAAAAAAAGTTTAAAACCAAGGATTTGCCCTCGGGGCCAGCGCGGTGAGCTGCCCAGCACCGAGCCCAGGCCTCGGGCGACGCACTTACGGGGCGCGCCTAGCCCCCGGGGGGCCGGCGGGGGTCCCGGGAGGCGTCCTCTGCGCTGCGCCCCGCAGACCGCACAACAAAGGCAGGGCGGCTGGGCTGGGTGCTCGTCGCTTCCTGTTTATTCCGCCGTGAGGGTCACAGAAATTCTGCCCACGCCCGCTTCCTGCGGGCTCGGGGCTCAGCCTGAGGGCCAGCGGCGCCGGGACAAGCTGCTTCCCAGCCGCCGCTGGAGCCCCTGCGGCCCGCGCCCTGCTCAGCGCGCGGGGTGCCCGGGACGCGGGGTCCAGGTTCCCGCCGCTCTGCGCCTCCCTCCCCGCAAACTGTGGCAATGCCCACACAACCTGCCCGCAGACGCCGTCCCCCGCCGCGGTGGCGCACAACCGTGCGGGGCACCGGGAAGCAGACGGTGCGGTGGGGACCGCCCTCCTGCGCCCGCCCCCGGGAGCGCCCCGGGCGCCGCCGTGCCCACCGCGACGCCGCCGGGACTCGCGGGGGTGGGGGGCGGCCCGCCGACGGCGCGGCTCGCGGACGTCCAGTTCCGGCGCCCAATCCTCCCGCTCGCGCCCCCGGTCCGCGCGGCACCGAACTTGGCCGGACGCCGGAGCTCTGGGTCGGCACTCACCTGCGGCCGCGGCTCTGTAGTGAGGCTGCCGGCGCGCGGGGCGCGGGGGGGGGCCGCTTTAAGGGCCGGGATCGGCCCCGGCTCCCCGCGTTCCCCGCCCCCTTCCACGCTCCCCGGACGCTCAGCCGGCCAGGCGGCGGCAGCTCCTCCCCGGTTCGCAGGAGATTCCCGGCCCGGCCGGCCGGCCGGCCCGCTGCGCCGAGCAGGGAAGCGGGAGACGGTGCCGCGGGTGCCGCCTCCACCTCCGCGCCGTCTGCCTCGCTGTCCGCCGGCCTCTCCGCTCTCCCCATCCCCCTCCGAGCTGGACCGGCGGCGGCCGGGCGGGGGCGGGGTGGGCTGGCCGGACCCCGCGCGGGCCGCGCTGACCTCCGCGGGCCGCGGGCACCGAGCTGGGCGAGCGGGCGCCCGGGCCGCGGGACCCCCGGCTGCGCACGCGGCTCGGCTCGGCCTCGCTGGGCGCGCGCCCACCGCCGGCCGGACGGGGAACTCCATCCCGGAGCCGGGAGACGACGACGGCGGCGGGGGGGCGGGGGGGGGGTGCGCCGCGGGCAGCCGGCCTTCTGGCACTAGCTGAGATGCACAGTAGGGCTGCAGGGCCCTTAGTGGGACGGATGAATCCTCCTACCCCCACCTAGTCAGCCCCTTCCCAGATGGGGAGTTCAGGTGGATTCTTCCCACTGCGACCCTTTCTCCTTGGAGGACCTACATCTCTCCTAGGAAGGCCTTTGGGACTTAAACTCCACTTGAGTGCGGACAGTATACATGTTGTCTTCCAGAAGTACTAGCATTCACACTGGCCAACCTGACTGTGTTTGATAGGGGTTTGGCCACAGCATACGGGCATTTTAACCCAGCTTTATTACAGCCACCAAAATTAGACAAATTAATTGCCAAAATTAACCCCCCTGCAGACATATCAAAATATACCAGTCTGGGGTTTCAGGCAGGGTATAACAGAAGGGCAGCTAATTAAAGCAGCTAATTTTCAATGTCTCCACCTCCCCGCCAAAAGTTGACCAGCTCATGCTTCCATAATATCAGAGAAAAGAATCTTTCGAAATCTACATTAACTTATCAGTAACATTTTAGTTAGTGAAATGTTAGCTTAACTCAACTTCCTTTAAACAGTCCTCAGCTGTCCTCAGCTATGATGGTAACTGCTGTGTAGGATTTGATCAGTGCTCATAGGTGATACAATATTAACTACCATTTATTGTGCCAGGCCCTGTGCTAGGAATTTTACGGAGATTATCTAATTCAGTCCTCATGACAACTGTGGCAGCTAGTCTTCCCCATTACACAGATGAGAAAGTTGAGGCTGTGAAAGATTAACTTGTCTCCAGACCACAAAATCCCGAACTGGCTATGCACAGTGCGGGAGCTGAACCATACTGCCACCTACAGCCGCGCTGACATCCCTCCTGCTCAGCTCAGCCCAGCTCCCAGGGAGTCCCAGGCCCCAGGCAAATGAGGAGTGTCTACAGCAGTGGGACAGCTTTGAATCTGACCTCCACGGAAAACTTCTTTAAATGAGAAGTGAGCTAATCAGTGCTTAATACAGGTAATCTGAATCTTGACAAGCATCTACTTGCTAGCCTATATTTAATGTGCCAACTAACAGCAGCTATGGGGTTGGAGAAACTGTTTTCTTGCCCTCTTGAGGTCAACAGAGAAATGGCATTTTCCTTCTAAACCTGAAACTGCCCATGGACAGTGGAGAAAATGTTTTTTCCAAGAACAGGAAACAATTTGTTCTTCTATTTCACTTGGGCATCATTTCCTTGCGTACGATTTAACTCTCTTAAATTGAGACCCGAATTTTACATCTTAGCCTCAGCTTTACCATTTATGATGAATCTTAATTCATTCTGCATTCCCATTTCTTGCTGTCTTCCCTAATTTATAACTAGCAAGTGCAGGTCTCTGTTTGTATTTCTGGAAAACAGCTATGGGAGGAACGCTGTCCTCATATGTGTTCTGCATTTCAGCTGCCCCCTCCCACAGCCCTGCACACACACAGACTCGCCACAGCAGTGGCAGAGCCAGAGGCGTCTGGATGCACGTTTGCTCTCTGTAAAATCCGCCAGCTCACCTGACCGTTAGTAACCTCTTGTGTTCATGCCAAGGGCCCAGGCGGAGGCCAGGAGAGCAGCACTTGCTTCTGCTCCGAAGAGTGGAGCACATGTGTCCGTGGTGGCCAGAACTGCACCTGCTGCTTAGGAAGGGCCCCAGAGAGATCGGGGAAATGAATGGAGCCTCGTATTGTGATGGACAAGAAATAATATTGAGGTAAAATATCACTAAACTGGGTGGAAATCAACTGAAAATGGTTTCAAGGAGTGGGATGTGAGAAACATTCTTTCTCAGTATAAATCCACTGCAGTTTACCTGGTGTCCATTAAATCCCGACTGTACTTAGTCTACAGAAGAAGGTCGGTCATCCAAGGAGACAAAAATACAAGGGTAACCATGAGCAAATGTTGAAAGATTCTGAGGGCCCCAACTGACCGCAAGATAAATGTGAATCGGAGAATATAATTCGGTTATTTGGATCTCATGTATAACATTTGGATGGGACTTAAGCTATCCAAAAAAGATCCACCCTACTCGTTGTACCTTTTAAATTAATAAGAAATGGAGAAGGAGTGAGAGATGCTTGCATTGAGGGTAATTCTGCTGGGGAAGCGAAACCCCATCCAGATAAATACACGGGACGGGACACGGATGAGCTCAGCTCCAGGAGGGAGGCCTCTGTCCCGTGTGTCTCAGCCGTGTCACGGGCACATTTTGTTGTGTTGTCTGCACCATCAAACTGTCTCAGTGTCCAATCTGTAAACTGTAGATAACAATTCCCTCCTCACCTGATCTGCTGTGAGATTGGCCATGTCCGCATTTCCATGCAAATACCCCCTCTAGGATCTGGCTGCCCCCACTGCTCCAGGACCCACAAACCTCACTCCCCCCTCTATGAGTGTAGATTTTAAATCACCAAAGACAGAAAGGAAAATATTTTGCAGGCGACTTCTGCTTTCAGCCTTGCTGCAATACTCTCCTTGGGCCAAACAAAAAACATCTGTTCTCTCTCTTTGTAGGGGGAGCGGGTATAGGAAAAGGAAGAATACGGCAAGTAAAAGATGTAAACAATCACCTCGAAGACTGTCCATCCAGATGCACTTAGGTGTGGCTGCTACGCATCAGTTATCAAAAATGATGGAACAACTCCTGAGCGATGAACGTTATTTTCAAACCACCTGCAGATAGTAAAGTGTAGTGAAGTTTCCTTGGTCTGTTAAAGCCACAACAGTTCACAGCTTCTGCCTCCTCTGGTGCCGTGGTGACCCCCGCCCACTTCCCCCATGTCCAGCAGAGCCCCTCAGGGCTGGCTGGTCCCTTGCTGAGTTTGGGGCCGGCTCTCCGTTGCAGTGACCAGCAGCTGGGTAGAAGGTGGCTGCTGCAGCCCCCACCCTAGCACACTGCCTTCTGACACACGGTCAGTCAGCGGGGTACAAATGGTGAGTTCAGTGTTCAGCACAGAACCTGGCCCAAAATGTCCTCAGTTAACTGTCAGCTTCCTTCACCCTTTCTCATCCTTGCCAGCAGGGACAGGCTCTCCGGTGACTTTGTACTGGGTCAACTTAGCCACGGGGGTCCGTGCTCCCCGGAATTCCCTTCCTTGGGGTTGCAAGTGTTGAAATAAATTTCTAGGCCGAAGATGGAGACACTCATGCCTGGGGTGACCTGTCAGCACACCAAAACGTAGATGACTTTCATGTCCTACAAGCGCTCGTTTGACCAGAAATGCAGGGCATCCAGCCAGCCGTCCCCAGATGCACTACTAGCTCTGGGCCTCCTCACCCCAAACAAGGCGGGCTCTGCAGCCCCCACTGATTGCGTGCTTCCTCTTTGTCTCTTCTTCGTTCTCTATTCTTTATCCTGTGAGAGCTTCTTGCCTTCTGCCCCATTTTGCAATTTAAAAGGTCCACTTCATAAAACATTAAAGTTTGTATTACCTGAATTGTCCTCTTTAGTCTTTTACTAAGGCAGGTTAGGGATGCCATAGAGAAAATTGTGGGCGACACGGAAGGAGGGGTTGAGCAGTGGCCAGGACCTGCCAGGAACGCAGGGCGCCAGGCACCAAGCAGCCTGCACACCCCTGACCTGCTCTCCCTGTGTCCGCTCGTCCCCTTGTCTTGGGTCAGGGGTGCGTTCACAGCCTCATGGCAAAGGACGCCAGCACCTTCTGCCAGTCGCCTGTGTCCTTTAGGCTGAAGGGACAAAAGACAGACAGGGTTTGTTTGCTCTGTGGGCCCAAGTGGTGCTGTGAGTGCCCGTCTATCCCTGCCCCCCCTTCACAGCCAGTTTTCCTGCCCACCTGCCAGTCCTGCCAGGCCCTGATTCAGTGCCCTTCCGTGCGCTGCTCACTACCACTACTGCCTGTAGTAAGTACCGACTCCGTGTCACTTACAAATGTTCTGCTTTTGTGATCCAACCCTGACCGACACAGAATCGTGGGCCAGGGTATCTCCCCGTCTCAGCCAGAGATCAACTGTTTGTGGAGAACATAACCCCCAATCTAGCTTCTTTAAGGAAAGGTGTCCCCCCCAAAACAGTCAAACTATTTGAAAGGTACTTTGCAAAAGAAGGTATGAAATAGCCAGTAAACACGTGAAAAGGTACTATCTCATTAGGGAAATGTAAATTAAAACCATAATGAAAGGTTTTAAATGACTGCAAAGTTTAATCCAAGGAGACTGATTAACAGGAAACAAAAATAAATTAATCTCTCCTTCTGACCTTTCAGGTGTCAGTAAACTGATTGGAAAGGTTCTTCGGCAAACTTCCTCACGTTCCCGTAATCACTGGGCATGAGCAGCTGCCCTTCTGAAGCAGTCCTAAAATTCATCTTAGTCCTATAAATACTCAGGACAGGGTGAATTGTAGGCTGAGAGGTTCATATTTCAATGGCTGACAGCATATTATTTACAGTATATCAAAGTATCAGTGTGGAATCAAAGTAGAATTTGGGAATTCTGGTAAGTCTTTGTTGTACAAGAGGAAGAAACAGGTCCATTATGTTAAAATAATTCTGTGCCGATGCCATCTGTTGAGCACAGAGGCACCCCGACCAGAAGTTACATACTTATTTCATCCTTAAAGCAAACCTTGGATCTCACGTATATTAAATGATGTGTCAAATCACATGACCACCACGTCCAGGGAGCTGGGCCCCGGTCCTTCTGCCACACCACGGCTGGAAGACAGCCGTCCACAGTGGCTGCCCATCCTGGCATCTCCAACGCTGGGGTATCACTTTTCCCTCACACACACACATGTAGCATAATGTTATTGGAAGAAAAAGCAGTTAAAACCAATAAAATAACTTGCTGCTGAAATCACTGTGGATGCTTCAGTATTGGTCATTCACAACGAGCAGTGTCTGATTCCAGATCGGGGCCAGGAGCAGGAACATCTTCTGAGCCCATCATTTTAGAGCCCGGGCTGCAAGTCCAGTCCCTCCAGAGTCATTTGCCCTCACTACCACCCCTTCCCCATCCTCACCTCCTAGAGTCAGGCATGGACAGGGCCCGGCGACTGCAGACGGAGCAAGGAGCCCATGGCAGAGGATCTGAAGCATCCCCCACCCTGGGGTCGTCCCCACCTCCCTCCCCATCACCCCTCCCCTCATAACCACCACAACTGCCATATACTTTCCCTCCGCTGTGTCAAGGGGGAAAGTCTGAAGACCAACAATAATAATAAAGATACCTAGGCTGTAGGAGTATCAGTTTTTCCATCCAGCAAACTTTGTGACTGCCTCCTATGAGCAGAAGTCAAATCCTCAAAACATGTGTCACTTGACCTCCATTATTTTAAAGGATAAAAGTAGGAAGATTTCACCTAAAGATTTCAAATTTCTGCTTCTCCGGAGACATGCGAAGACCTAGCTCCTCAGCCTTTCATTCCCAGTGGCGGCAGGGCCAGAGCTGACTGCTGCTGCCCTGTGGGTGGGGTTCCCCACCTCCCAGTCTCCTGCCCAGCTTTAAACGAGGGAGTGATGTGCAATGATTCAGGTTTTATTTTTCTGAGTTTTAAAAGTTTCCCCTGGCTGGACTGTGGACTTAGTTTGGATGGAAACTCAGGTGGCTACATCCAGAATCCGAGTGCTCCTCAGCAGCAACCCCCATCTCCCTTGTCCAAGCCACCGACTCTCCCACCAGCGGCCCCGAACCTCCCCCTCCTCTCTGTGCTCAGTCCCCATGGGCAGCCTGACCAGGCCATACCAGGAGCTCCGGGGGCTCCCATCTCCTGGGACCCAACCCAAAGTCCTGCCCCCAGCCCCTAAGAAGAATATGGGACAGCGTTAAGCAAACCACTTATGCATAATGGGAGTATCAGAAAGAGTGGAAAATATTTGAAGAAATAAAGAGCTGAAAATTTCCAAATGTATTTAAAAAAAAACACTAAACACCCAGGAAACTCAACAAACTCCAAGTAGGATAAGCTCAAAGAGATCCACAAACTGACACATTATAGCAAGAATGCTGAAAGTCAAAAACAAGGAGAAAATATTGAAAGCAGCCAGAGAAAAGCGACTCTTCACTTACAAGGGAGCCCCAATGAGATCGACAGCTAACTTATCAGCAGAAACAATGGAGGCCAGAGGAAGTGAGATAACATAGTCAAAGGGCTCAAAAGGAAAACTGTCAACCAAGAATTCTATGTCCAGCAAAGCTATCCTTCAGAACTGATGATGAAATAGGACATTTCCAGATAAACAAAAACTAAGAGAATTTGTTGCAGCTGACCCACCTTACAAGAAACAATAAAAGAATTTCTTCAGACTAAAAGCAAGTGACCCCAGACAGAAATTCAAACCCACAATGTGACTAAACCTTGAAAACATTATGTCAAATGGAAAAAGCCTGACACAAAAGGTCACATATTGCATGATGCTGTTTTAAAACGTATCCAAAGTAGTTAAATTCATGGAAACAGAAAGCATGTTGGTAGTTTCCAGAAGCTGAGGGAAGGGGAGAAGAGTAACTGCTTAGTAAGTAGTGTTTTCTTCTGGAAAGATGAAAATAGTTTGGAACTAGATAGAGGTAATGGTTGCACAACACTGTGAATGTGCCAAATGCCACTAAATTGTTCCCTTTAAAATGGCCAATCTTATGTTATGTACATTTCATCTCAACAAGAAAATTGAAGCAAAATTTTTAAAAAGTAGAGAAAAAAACACAGAGATGAACATGATGAAAATATGAAGGAAAAAAGAAAGGAGATCCAATCTATAGATTACAAGTTTAAGAAAGAAAACTCATTGTTTAAAAAAACTCATTTCTCTGGGATTTTTAAAATGTAAGTTCACTTTTTAATTTAATATTTCAGACATACCAAAAAATATAGAGAATATAATAAGGGCATATATACTATCACATGGCCATGTTTGTTTCAGAGCTTTTTCTTGAGAAATGAAATGTACAACCTCCCTTTGACCCCTCTTATTCGAGGCCCCTTCCTCCCTTCCTAGAGACAACTCTTAGCCTGAAGGTAATTGTCAACAGTTATGAAGAATCTGAAATTTTACCCCATTTGTAAGCTGATACTATCGCCTGTTACAGTTTCTTGGATGCTGGCAGAAGGCATGCGACTCCAGGGTCAGAGACAAGGGACCATTCATTGCCCACAGCAATAGCAGTATTAGCATTTTTGCACCAATATTCTGAGCCCCAATTCTCACAGGGCCATGCCAAGAGGGCCAGATGGCACCTGCCAGCACAGTGGGCTGTGTTACAGGAGAGGAGCTGAAGGAGACACATCTCTGTCTGGCAAGTCTGTTACCTACATGAACATCCTTCTAAAGATAGTGCAGAACACAAGGCAGGCAGGGCCTCGCATGCAAGATGTGCTGACATGTAGAAGGTCAGAGAACTGTCTCTGGACATCGGTCCATTCCTCTCCATCCAGGTTTTTATACCTATGCTGCATATAAACATATTCTGAAACTATATACATGCTTATATGGCTTTGTATGTTTCTAAACTTTATATAAATGCTATCATAGTGTACATTTGACCTTTTCACTCATTTACGCGGTCAAAATTTATTCAAGTTGGGCTTCCCTGGTGGCGCAGTGGTTGAGAGTCCGCCTGCCGATGCAGGGGACACGGGTTCGTGCCCCGGTCCGGGAAGATCCCACATGCTGTGGAGCAGCTAGGCCCGTGAGCCATGGCCGCTGAGCCTGTGCGTCTGGAGCCTGTGCTCCGCAATGGGAGAGGCCACAGCAGTGAGAGGCCCGTGTACTGCAAAAAAAAAAAAAAAAAAAAAAATTCAAGTTGACACATCGTTTTAGTTCATTTAACTGGTAATAGTATTTCACTACGTGAATAGAGCACATCCTTCTTGATGACATTTAAGAGTTGCCATTTTTTTCCGCTATTACTCCATTACTACAATCAACATCCTTGCTACTGTCTCTTTGCACACAGGTGGGAGACTTCTTAGTGTTTAGACACTCAGTATATAGACATTTAGAATGGGATTTCTGGGTCTTAAGTTATGTTCATCTTCAATTTTTGGTTGCTTTTTTCTAAGCACAACCTTGATGAAATTACATTTTTAGTGGCCATTTGTGTGCCTTCCTACCGGCAGCCCCATCTCCTTTTTGGATATTCTTTCATCATGCCTGCTGCTGGAGATCTTCCCCTCCCACCCCATTCACCATGGGGGCGACACTTACCCCAGGTGAGGCAAATCAGATGCTCCCATGGGGCTTACATGCGGGTTTAAGGAAGTAGACACAACTGGATGTCCAGTTCATCACAGAAGGGGCAGGTCTGCTGGGCCCCAGCTGTGTTCCCTGTGCCCAGGCCTCCTGTCTGTGTCCAAGCCTAGTTCTGGCTCCACCATCGAGAACGTGCACCAATAAATCCCCACTGTGTTGAGTGCGGCGTGGAGTCCTGTTGCTGGCAAATGAGAACTCTGGTTGATTGATTCTGGGGAAAGCAGAGAGGTAAGGAGGGAAAAAGAAAGAGCAAGAGTGAGGAGCAAGAGGAGAGAGGAGGAGAATCAACACAACTTTTGCTTTTTTTCTTATTCAGAGAGCAAACTTTGCCAAGTAAGCAAGAAAAACGTCTCTTCAGCACTATTAGAAAAGCTTTACTGGCAAAGTTTTAAAACATGTAAAGGGATAATAAAAACAAAGCAATTACAATGTACTGCCTACCAAATAGGCCATGTAGCTTATTTTGCAAAAAGAAGATTGTTGCCTCTGGTTATGAGTTTTTTTCCCCAAATATCAATACTATAATACTTTTTACATAAAACTTAATAACTTTTTCCTTTGTTTCCTAATGTAAATTGCTTATTTGACTCCATTAGTAAATAGAGAGAGATTTTTGGTTAAAAAAAAGTACCTTAACGTGTTCTATAAAAAGGAACTAAATGATGTGAGGGAATAGCAGAAAGAGGCTTTTTCCTTATAGAAACCAAGATTGCTGCATAACAAAGTACCGTAAAACATTATTTTGTGCACATTTGTGTGGGCCAGGAATCTGGGGAGCACTCAGCCAGGATGACCCAGGTGCAAGACAGTTTCTTGCTCACCTGTTGGCACTGCAGGGCCTGTGGCCTCTCTCTCCCGACAGGGCTCTTAACCTCCACAGCTTCTCACAGTAGGATGTTTTCAGGATACTGTATTTGCATCTCTTACGTGGTATTAACATACATACATATATGTATATGTATACATACGTATAGCTATATGTAATGGTGCTTTCATTTTTATAAAATAGACTCCCAAAGGTTGATTGCTGGGTGAAAGGATTTTAATTTTTAGTGGGTATTTGTAGATTACATCCCCCAAAAGTTTTAGCAGTTGCATTCCTACCAGCAAAGTAAGGATATTTCTTATTCGTTTTAATTTTTGTCAATTTGATGAGTTTAAAAAAATGCTATTTATTACTATAATTAGCATTTCCCATACCAATTTCCAGCAATTCACTCACCAGCAATGTAGGGATGCATGACACATTTTAATTTTCAATCTCATGGATTAAAAAAAAAGAGTATTTCATTCTTGCTTTCATTTGCATTTTCTCAACCAATTTTCAGATGTCTAGTAGCCATCTAAAATTATCATTCTGTGAAATGTCTATTTATGTTCTTTTATCCACATTTCTATTGGATTGCCTTTCCCTACCAATTTATAGGATTTCTAGCACTCAGGGTGCTAGAAATAAAGTGTTGTTAAACGTCTTTGCCCAACATATGGTTTGTCTCTTGTCTTTATTTATGGTGTCTTTTTGCTGTTCAATATGTTAAACTTGTGTGTTAAAATACATCTGTTAGGAAGATGGAAAAGCCCTGGAGATGGATGGCGGTGATGGCTGCACGACAATGTGAATGTGCTTAATGCCACTGAATTGTACACTTAAAAACGGTAAGATGGTAAATTTTATGTTGTGCATATTTTACAACAATTAAAAGAAATTTATCTGACTTTCCCTTATAACTTCTGGGTTTCCTTTCCTGCTTAGGAAGTTCACTCCCATCCAAAGTTACAGACATATAAAATCTAATATAGTTTAATCTTATAGGTTTTACATTAAAATTTTCAATCCATCTGGAATTTATTTGTACATATGGTATGAAGTAGTGGTATTCCAGCTGTTTGTCAATTATACCATTTTGATATTTCTCTTTATTTCCATTACTACATCTATTTTCTGGCTTTATTTTTATGTAATAACTAGAAATTGCTGTTTTTCTACCAAAGTCAACAAGTTATTTTCTCTGAGCAGACTATGAGATTTCTATAATTGATAGGACTTCTAATCACTCTTCTTAGGGAAATAAACAAACACATACATACATAAATTAAATCATGCCCAGGGAAGTTATCCTTTAGATAATTAACTTGCACTCTTCTAAACAGATGATGAAGAGTATTTTCCTTAAAGTTTGCACTTACGTAACCAAAATGAAGTTGTATTTTGCCAATTAATCAGTATGAATGATAAAAAATGAGTGTTGAGTCTTGGATTATTTACCTTCACTAACTTACAACAGATCAATTTTTATATTGTATATACAACATAATCACTCTTGAATATTAACCTTATGTTTTAATTTTCTTCATTTCATAGTTTAACAGAACAAGATTAGAATTAAAATAATACAACTGTAGGCGTGTGGCCACGGCACACGTGTCCCATGTCTCTTTCCAGGGGCGCTACTGCCAATGAGCTAAGACTGCTTTGGGCATTTTCAGTGGAGAAGGATGGAAATATGGATTTTTAAAAAATCATGAGTGCAAGCTAATATTTCTGATTTAAATTTAACTTCAAAGGGACTTAATATCTTGACTTATCTTTGAATTATAACATCACATTTGTCTTCTACTAAAAACCTTGGTTGCTAACAACCTCAATCTATTTGCTTTATCCTGATATGTATGTGTATATATAGAAATTTAAAAATATACTTAAATAAACCTATAAAATACAGAAATACATATTTATGTTATATATTTTATATAAAATATAAAAATGGGCTCTCTTCATGTCCAGTGACTTCGGTGTAGAAACAGGCAACCCTCTTAGTGGCTTTAACATCGACATTAAATAACAAAGGGGAAAGCAAACTTGTAGTGGGACCGAGTGACCCCAAGTGAACAGAAGGCACAGGACTGGTTAACCCTCCTCCTCCCAGAGGCAGGGCAGGTGCGGGCGGCAGCCCTACAGGTGAGGCTGACAGGAAACCTTCAGACCTCAGACCCGCTGGCACCTACTCCACAAAGGCCCCCTGGGGGACCGGCCCTGCTTCCTGGACACCAAACTGAAACACACGTCACAGCAAAGCCGAGGAGGAGCATCTGCTGAGAGGCCGTGACACCTGTAAGGACCTCGAGGGTCTCCACGCCTGAGCTTCTTCAGAAGGAAAGGTAGAACTTTACTGTGAGGTGTCATTTCAAAACCTTTTGAGAAAGACTACTGTCAATACCCTAATTAATAAGTGACATTCCATTAAGTTTACTGAATATTAGCAGAAAAAGTGATGTTTGGATTTTTAAATCTCTTATTAAATTCCTTTGTTACGTTTACCTCTTTAAAACATTTTTTATTACAAAAATAGTTAATAGTTGAACCTGGTGGGAAGTGGAGACAGGCTAGTGGAAGGCAGGCCTCCTCCCGCCTCAGGGCAGGGTTGTGAGGACAGAGCCCAGGGGGCCCGGGCGTCACCCTCTGCCTGCCACTCCCAGAGCCATCTGCCGTCCACATTTGGTGTCCACAGGAAGGTGGGTCCCCTCCACAGGGGTCTCCTCAGGGCTCAGCTGCAGGGGACCCCAAGAAAGCGGCCTTGAGTAGGTCCACCCTCTTTGCTGGAGGCTCCCAAAAGAAGCAGAGAAAGGGTGGCTCCTGGCAGCCACCCGTTGCACCTGCCTAGGTGGGCTCTGCCCACAGAGTCAGAGCCAGCGCACATCAGACCAGACGCAATTACTCACTTACTAGAGTAGGAAAAGTTAGTTTGCTAACGTTGTTTTGGCAAGGATGTAGAAAAACAGGTAGGAGACAAGTCAGCAATGTCCACTCAAATCATACTGCCCCTGCCCTGCCTTCCACCCGCTGTGCATGCTGCAGTGCTTTACCCGACAGGTATCCTTGGAAATACATGAAGTGACAGCTGCAGATGGAGAGTCTGTGTCACTGTTTGCAGCAGAAAGACTGAAATGGCCAATGTGTCCATTAAGACTCCCAGTTTGTCATTTATCTTTTGATTTTGGTTATGCTTTTTCCACCCAGAAAATTTTAATTTGTAAGTCGTTGAGTTGATCTCTTTCTTATGTGACTGTCAGTTTTTATTCCAAAATTAGAAATTAATAACTGATATTGTTTTCCATATTTTCTCCTGGGACTTTTATACTTTCATTGTTAACCTATGATTCACCCGGAAGCTAATCTGGGATAACCCATCTTTTCCCCACTGAGGTGCCACTTTTACCGTGCACTGAATTTCTGTTATGTATTTGGGGCTTTCGGATCCATCCTGCACATGCTAGTCTCACCCGGCTACTTGCAGTCCTGTCGTTAGTAAGATCTCAAGGGGTATTCATGCTACAGAGGAGCACCCGGCAGCAATGTGGACACGTTACCCCCTGCCCAAACCTGCTGTAATCTCCAGTGAGATTTTAAAGTTTCCTTCACGTAAATTTTACATTTCTTTATACGTTTATTCATAGGGGTTTTATTTTTTCCATTACTATTTTCTTATATAGAAAAACTGTTGATTTTTGTGTGTCAGTTACGTAATCCAGTCACATTACCGAATTCTTTTTATGGTCTTTAAAGGAAACCCTCTTGGAATCCCAGGTCGACAATTACATCACTGTCCTGTGCGTTTAACCTCCTCCCTGTCTACCTCACTGGCCGCTGGGCAGCCCCCAGGGCCATGCCTCATACAGCAGTGGGCTGAGCAGTCCCAGCCTGCTCCTGACCAGCCCTTCCAGTGTTTCTCCATTCGCACAACCTGCTTTTGACTTGAGATATAAAAACATTATTGTGTGAAGCAACCTGTCATCCATTTGTAAGATAGTATATTATCCATATGCTCTTGATATTTCCAAGGAAATACTTAGACACAGAAGCTCAGTGGATGCATCCACTTGTTCAAAGCATGAACCCTCTCCCTCACACCCCCATACTTTACCCACTGAGGCTTCAGAGGTGAACCGCCTTCGGCATAGGTGCCCATCAGTCGGCTGGGCACCTTCCCCGAGCACCTGGAAGGCAGGTAGGGAAGGTGCCCCATGGAGGGGCAGTGCTGGGAGGTGCCCCTCCCCCTACCAAGAAGGACAGGCCTGTGGAAGCACAAGGGAGGGAGGACCAGGCCAAGGAGGAGGATCCGAGCTGGCCCGGCTCTGGTGGCACACGGGCCTCCCCTGAGTTTAGGAAGATGGCTCCAGAGAAGCTGACGCAGAGTCGCCCTTGTGCCCGAAAGCACAAGGGCAATGGTGGCAGCTGTGGGTGGCGCCCTGGCATCTGGCGTGGCGGGGTCTGCGTTGCGCCTGCTGGCCTCACAGCTCTCAGGGAGCAAGTCTCACATGCAGCCAAGTCCACAAGGTGGCATTTCCTCAGGCCGACCCCACAGAACAGCCATTTTGTGGGTCATCCCAAACGCAGGGAGGACCTCCTCAAGCGAGCAGCGTGGGGCTTCCCACCGACCTGAGGGCAGGTCAGCACAACAGTGGCCCTGGGCCTGGGTCAGCCTTGCTCATGGAGCAAACACACAATCACCTCCACATGCGTCCGTGCATCTTCTGGGGTCAGCACCGGGCGCAGGAGAAGTAATGGTTATAACACCCCTGGGAGGATTGCGTTTCCAGCCACACTCTCACCACCGGCCTCTCCTCACCTCGTGTCACAGCCCATGCTGCTCCGAGGTCGTGCCTGCCCCTGCGGGGTGTCCCCGCCGCACCCCTCCTGTCTGCACGAGCGTCGACGGGCGTCGGAGACGGGAACACAGCCCAGTGCTCAGTGGGCTCAGGGCGCAGTTAAAGACTTACAGGATCCCCTGTCCCAGATCTTTCCCTGGGCATGAAATGAAAAATCTAAAGAGGAAACAAAACAGGGAAGTGTCCACTTTAGGAGTGTGGACACTGAAGAGAGCTGACACTGAAGGAGAGCAGTTTTAATCACAGAGGGATCAACAGTTGTGGGACTGCCTCTACCCTTCACCTGTGATTACTGACCCATTTGGCAGACGTGTAAGACTGTCTTAAATCTGTGCTCAGGAAGGAGAGTGTTTCTCTGTCGCGGTTGTAAATGCCGGGGGTTAGAGCCCTCCTGGCAGCTCTGCACACCCTCTGAGGTCCTTCTGCTCCATTGATAATACCCGGCTGCGACCCCCACGCTGCTGCACAGCCACTCACCAGCAATGGCCACAGAGCAATTAATACTCACGTCTCTCCTGGTAGAACCAGGGAACGTCACAGCAGGAGAGCACTCTGTCCCCTCGGGCGGCTCACTGCCCTCACTCCCTGTGCCCCAGGTCCCTCTGGTACCTGATGGCAGTGCCCTTCTACACCGGATTCTGGAGTTGTCCCATCCAGCTTTAATTTCAATAAACGCTCTCTTAAAATATACCATCAACCTCTCCAATGTGTCTGCACAGAACGTGGAGCCTGCCCCACTCCAGAGAAAGACAATTTCTTTGAAAGGAAGCTTTCCTTTCTACTCTGGGCAATTAGCTAAAAGACAAAGGAACCGAGAAGGAATTTCTTAAGGGAAACAGAACTGTACTGGAGGAGAAAAATCACAGAACAGACCAAGGCGCTTGGAAATAATTAGCAGAATAAAGTGATATTCTAATGTCTACATGACAGCATATAAAAAAAAACAAATTCAATGGAAATTAAGTTTATTTCTGGATATACCAACTAAAATATACGCCATATTTATTCAGAATATCATAATCAATGCAAAAATAGAACTCTCTTCTCCCCTGTAAAAGTTAAATACGATACTGTAGGATAGTTACATGATTATTTTAGTCAGGTCTTCAGTATTAGCTTCTCAAAAGAACAAATCTATAGTTAGAGACATCCAATTTATCATACAAAATATATACAAAGGCGTAACTGTAGTATAGAAAAAAATGAAGTTACCAAAATATAACTTATGTCATTTACTTTACACAAAATGGATTCTAGTTAACTTTTCCCAAGAGCTTCACCAATGAGTCGAACGGCGACACTCTTGCCTTCGTCAGTTTGAACAACGAGCAAAGCTTCAAACTTGCCCACGGACATGGGCTTGAACTGCACAGGCATGTTGATGTAGTGCTGGGCTCTGCAGAGAGAAAGGGGTGTCAACACCAAGGCCACGGCACACGGAGCCCCTCCAGCCTCACGATGCCTGGCAGAGAGCAAACACGGTCAAGGACGCAGGAGCCAAGAGGCCCAGGGCCTGGTGCTGCATCTGTAGAAGCAGGAGGCCACCGGCCCCAGAAAGGTCGGGGAGCACGTGCCACCAACCGCCCCCGGGGCAGCGGGACCAACATTTACAGGGCTGGTGGGTTTTGCTCCAAATTTCATATGAAACCTTCCAAAAGTCTTCTTGAAAATTTATTTTCAGATTCTATTGAGGCAGGTAATGAATGCCCTGTGCTTAAAAGTAGTACATGGGGGGGGGGGTGTTTTTGCTCATAAAATGAGGTCCCAAAAGCTTCAAAAATACACCTTTATTCCCAGGGAATGAGACAAAGGCACTTTCCCACACCTGTGTGATGTCACCAACTTTCTGTCTTAATCATTTTTGAGTGAAACTTTACAGCTTTCAGACTCTCCTCAGAGGGCAGGGGCCCCGCCCTTGATCTCAACCACACGTGTTCAGGATCAGCCACTGGATCTGACCTGTGCTTTTGTTTCCAGCATGTTTCCTGATGAACCCAGCACAGTGGGCTAGAAATTCAGAAAACAGTCTAAGTATTTCAAAGCCCTTTTCCTGCATGTAACTGATAACGCAGAATATACATATTTAAAGTCTGGGTCATTTTCCTCCAATGCATTTACCTCATTTCCCCACATCAAAGTTAAGGTGCCTTTAAAAAAACTGGTACCTTTCGACGGCACTGACAAAGGACAATTTTCTCTTTCATGTTAGCATCTCAATCCTCAGAATGACGTAGTACAATCTGCCAACCTAAGAGGCTTTTTAACTTATGAATTACTAAAAGCATTAAAATACCCCAAGTAAATCTCTAGAGGATCCCATTATTAACATGGAATAAAGAAACCCATATTTAACTGAGGAAGGGTTTTGAAAAACATATTATGACAAACATGTATCCCCTGCTTTAGATTTACAGACACTGAATAAATGGGGGGTGCAACTTAAAAAGAACCACGGATTCACACAACTCCAGCACCAGCAGTGCGGCGAAGCAGTGACTGTGCTGTTACCAAGAGGGCTTTACACTCTCTCCACACACATACACACTCACATACACACACACGCACACTCCCACCCCCCACAGCACACACTCACACCCCACACACATGCACACTCACACACACATATACACACGCACACTCACATACACACGCCACACACACTGATATACACACACCACACACATATAAACACACCGCACACACACACACACACACACACACGGGAACACGTAATAGGAAAGCACATAGACACAACACAGAGATCTAGTTCAAAACCTCCTACCATCCAATGACGAATTTTGCAGCAGAGGCTCCAGAGCAAGCAGCAGGAGGTATAGAGGCAGGGCCGGCGGGGTGCCCAGAACCCCCTCACCCCTCATGCCCGTGAACCTACAAATTACAGCAACCGTAATTTTTCTTTTTCTTTAACTTAAAACGAGCACTTTGCTGCTCCCTGGCTTCCCTCTGAAGGACACAGCAGGGCCTGGCCGCTCAGCCGCATGGGCTGGCTCACCAGGACCTGCATGCGCTGCTGTGAGCCCAGCAGACGGGGCCTTAGCTGCAATGTCCCAGCAGAGATTAGATGTGAACAAAGTTAACAGAGGATGCTTTCGGGGGTAAGTGGAAACACAACAAATTCTTCTTAAAAAGACATGAGAAAGAGATGATCACCTAGAGCCCAAGACAGAACCTTTACCAAAAAACTGCTCATTAATGCTCCTTTTCCATTAGCTCCTTCACAATCTACCACTTTCCGTGGATGACATAAACCTGCCCAACACACGCCCTCCCCCAGCACCTCCGCCTAAGGCAAAACCCCCAGGACGTGCGGGGCTCCCGCCTACTGATCTGCAGTCAGCTGACAGTCCCCACCGCACGAGGACAGCCCGGGAGAGGGGCCTCCTGGGAGGGCGGACCCGTGGTGACGGAAGCCGCGCTACTACTTGGGGAGTGGGGTTCACGGGTCCCAGGGCAAGCGGCCCCTGAGGAAGAGAACGTGACCACAGGGGACAGGGAGGGGCTCCCCAGGAGCCTCGGCACAGACTGTCTACCCGCCACAGACTGTCTACCCGCCGAGGCCAGCGCCGCCATACCAGCCCCCTACAGCTCATGAGCCCGTCCAGGGTCCAACAGTCTCGTTCTCGGGACAGGTACAAAGCCCTCCGCGCCTGCACTGACAGCAGCCCCTGCCTCAGTTTGCAGAAGAATTCTCAGGTGAGCTCCACTTTAGGAGAGTGGACACTGAAGAGAGCTGACAAACCGCTACTTCTCCGAAATAGAAAGAAGTCATTCTTACATATGAAAAAACCAGCTTTCCCACCCTCCTTTACGTAAGACTTAAGACTTAAGCCTACGGACATGTCATGAGAGAAGACTTTTCTACGACTTAGAGTTTACTTCACCTTGTTGAACAGATCAAAGTTACTGCTTTGCATGCATGGTTTTCTCATTCATATTTCATCAAGTTTATACTGAGTTGCTAATTATTAAAGTTGATGCTGGAATCTGTAACATATATATTTATCCTAAGTTCCATAATGAAATGCATCAGAATAACTTTACCTTATTTAAATTTCTTTTCAAAGTATAAAAAGTTAAAAACATTTTAAAATAATAACATGTTTGAAGAGTATAAGCAAACAAAATGTATCTTGTGATGCTATTTTAAATGCTAGCTTATGTAAACTGCCCGAATTTTGCTTAATTACAAAATAGTTTCTCATGTTTCTAAGTTCTCTTAGATGTTGTGACATGACCTAGGCTGCAGAGAAAAGCAGTGAGTGTCTAATTCAGGACAGCTTAAAATGTTCTAGCACTGGAATGGCAAGTCACCAAGTTCAACTCTATAAAAATGTCTACTTTTAGATTACTAGAATGAACACATTTTATATTTTAAAATTGGTTTTTAGACAAGTTGAAACTAAGCAAAACGCCATCTCATTTATAAAGGTTCCTTGTTAGGAATGCTTTAAGCATCACACCTGTCATGTCAACAGCACTGCAGGGAGCTGTGCGTGAGGAGGAGGAGGAAGTGCTGCTGGGACACGAGATGGGCACCCAGGCACACGAGGAAGAAGGACACTACCCGCTGGTCACAGGGGTAGGAGGAGGAAACTGAAGGTGGCAATTATGAAAATACTCTTGACATGTTAACTGCCAAAATTACATTTCAATTTAGGTCGTGTGGTCTCCTGTGAAGGTCTAAAAGCTCACTGGCGACCACAAACTGCCTGTGGGCCTCACTCAGCTGGCTGGTCCCTACAGCCCTGCTAGGCCAGAGGCTGCCGCATGTAATGCTATTGGGATCGAACACAAACAGGTTCTTTTTCTACAAAGGATCAAGAAGGAGCTGATTTACAAATTTCAGCTAAAATATAATTCAATTTTTAAAAATCTGTGAAAGCAAATTAAGCAAAGAACATAACATCAGAAGAGAATTTGAAACTACAGTGTATTTAATGATGAAAGCTGGAAAAGGAATGTTTATCTCCAGGTAAGTTGACTGCATCATCCTTCAGCCATAAAATGGGCAAGTGGCATAAAGCCAAGTAATTTAACAAGTTATTGTAAGTAATGAGTCCTTACCAAAACTGTAGATGAGCTGAATGCAAACAGTGTTTTTTAAAAAGCTGTTAGGCTCTTCAAGGGAATTTTTTTTAAATCTGAAGGTTTCTTGAACTTTTTTAAAAAGATTTTTTTAAAGATAAAAGCTCCTTGAAACAAAAATCTGAAGCCCCTCCAGTAAGCTGTGACAGGTATACACTGGTTTACACATAAGTATTCCACCCCCTCTGCTTCACGTTTAAAGACACATACCTGCAAAACACTGACCAAGCTCAGGGATGTGAACCAGACACAGAGTAAACGGGAAGCAGAGTTAATAAGACCATTATGATAAAGTTCAAATTCAGATAATAACGGTGTTCAGGACAGATCACTTACTCAGTATCAATTTGTACTCTGTTACTAAAAAGTGTCACAATTGGGAATTTAAACAACCTATTTTTAAATAGGTGAATTGTTTCTGCAGCTCTGCCTCAGTTCAGCAGAGCCAACCTACTCTACTGACTGTGGAATGTCACCAGTCTCAGGCCGTCATGGGAGGGACCCACAGACAAGAGCTCAGGGCAGAAAAGCGTGAAAGCTCAGACTTAGGAGTGCTGTGAACCCAGGCCCCTCTCATCCATGTTCTCACTGAAGGGACTGGCTGGGAAAGCACCGACAGAAACCGTGATGCTCTATCGACATTGTGGGTCCTGCTGGGGCTCCCCAGGACCACCTCTCACATACTCCTGTAACGAGTCCAGGCTGCCAGTGGCTTTTCATCTCCATTTCACAAATTAGGAAACTGAGGCTCAGAGAAGTTAAGTCCATGGTAGCTTTCTAGGTATATTCATTGCTGACTCTGCACAACTCGTGCCTTTAGGTTGGGCTCCTGAGAGGCAGGTTTCATAGCACATGGGATGGGGGAGGGGGGACGAGAAGGGGAAGAAAGGATGAGAGGTGGAGAGAACGGTCCCCACGACTCATCTTCCAGTATCTGGAGGTAAGTGTAAGCTTCTGAGTCAGTGCTGCTGGTCTAGTAACTCAGAGACAGCCCTTGAACGCCTGCAAGTGGGCCAAGTTTTCACAAAATATAACATGTTTCTGGGACAGCCTCTTGATACTAAAATGAAAGATCTTATAATAACTAAATTGTTTAATTAAAGATTCAAAGATGAAGATAAAATTATTTTTCAGTATTAAGTGCAACAGAACTCTACTGTTAAAATTCTAAATAACAGTGACAACCCAGTTTGAGATTTCAGCCTTTATGTACATCATATGGAAAAAGAAAATTAGCAAGACCCTAAAACAATTAACAAAATGGCAGTAAGTACATACCTATCAATAATTACTTTACATGTAAATGGATTCAATGCTCCAGTCAAAAGAGCAGCTGAATGGATACAAAAACAAGGCCCGTATATATGCTGCTACAAAAGTCACTTAAGATCTAAAGACACTCATAGACTGACAGAGAGAGGATGGAAAAAGGTATTATATGGAAGCAACCCAAGTGCCCATCAACAGATGAACGGATAAAGATGCGGTGTAGATACACAGTGGAATACTACTCAGCCATAAAGAAGAGTGAAATCTTGCCATTTGCAATAACATGAATGGACCTGGAGGATATTATGCTAAGTGAAATAAGTCAGAGAGAGACAAATACTGTATGATTTCACTTCCATGTGGAATCTAAAAAACAAATGAACAAACATAACAAAACAGAAATAGAGTCATAGCTACAAAGACAAAACAGGTGGTTGCCAGAGGGGATGGGGGTAGGAGGAAGAAAGAAATAGGTGAGGGAGATTAAGAGATACAAACGTCCACAGTTCCAAAATAAATGAATCACAGGTATAAAATGTACAGCGTGGGGAATATAGTCAATAACTATGTAATATCTTTGTGTGGTGATGTATCATCCTAGATTTAGTGTGGTGATCAGTTTCAAATGTACAGAAATAAAAACATATAGAAATACAGGAATTAACAGTGTTGTAGGTCAATTATACTTCAAAAACAAATGCATAGAAAAGATCAGATTTGTGGTTACCAGAGGCAGGGGGTTGGGGGAGGGAGAACTGGATGAGACAGTCAAAAAGTACAAACTTCCAGTTGTAAGGTTAAGTACGTACCAGGGATGTGATGTACAACACGATAAATATACTGAACATGTTGTACATTATATATGAAAGTTGTTAAGAGAATAAATCCTAACAGTTCACATCGCAGGAAAAAAAATTTTTTTCTATGTCTTTAATTTTGTATCTATATGAGATGATGGTGTTCACAAAACTTATTGTGATAATCATTTCATCATGTATGTAAGTCAAATCATTATGCTGTACACCTCAAACTTACACAGTGCTGTATGTCAATTATGTCAATAAAACTGAAAGAATATATATACATACATACACCTTAAAAATAAATTAAAAACAAACACATTTTTAAAAAAAGAAAATAAGCAGGGATGACAAGAAAATGTAGCCCTGATTTAAGAACAATACAGGGTTATTTGAAGAATGACAACTGGAAAATAGGATAATAAAATTTTCCCAATTAATCTGGGAAGGTTTTTGTCCTAATTAGTTAAAATTTAAATCCCTGATTCTCAGTGTAGTGAAAATAACATGTGACGCAGAAATCACTCTAAAGTTAATCACAAGATAATTAAGGTTCTATGTAAGTATATGGCTGTCAAAATACTGGGAAACAGGAGTCACGCACTAAGTCCAAACACTGCGCAAGTTTGAGTTGCTACTCACCACACGAACCCACAGGTCATGGAATGTTTCCCTAGCAGGTTCCTTGTCTCCTTCACCACGTGCTTGGTGCTCTGTGGTGTTGGTGAGGAGGATGAGGGGTTGCAACAGAGAGAGACCTCACAATCCTAACCCCCAAGAGCAATCTCAGGCTCCTGAACACAAAGACCTGCACTCGGATGAGAACATTTTGATTTATGATAAACTCACCTCAAAGAATATTTTGAATGTTTGACGTAGAAAGGCTCTCTGGGACTTAAAAACTTGAGCTGGAATTTAATATGAAACATTTTATGAAGTTATACAAGTTAGATATTTGTGCATACTTAAATCAACATACCGTATAGCCACAAAATGAGGTAAAACGATAAATGCTCATGAAAACACTTAGGGGAAGTTTAATGAGTTTATTCTAGTTCTAACTGGAGTAAATGTTGTCCAGAAATATGTTGGTGTGATAGTACAGAAGAAAACAAGAGGAAAAATTAAAAAATGAAAATATGAAAATACTAAATAATTTTCAATTTTCAGGTAAAGGATCATGAACTTCCCTTGAGTTTCTTTTCAAATAACGGTATTAAGGCATTTTAAAACTTAACTATTATAACTTAAAACAAGCTTCTAATTATCAGGAAAATGTTTATCAAATAGTAGAATACACTTACTTTTCCAAAACCCACAGCTAGATTTCCAACTTACCAAGTGTGTAATAAAAGAATTATTTCGCAAATTGACTTTCAACGTCCTTGACTCCCCAACTCTCGTTGGCAGAAACCGATACACATCTTCTGGGGCATAAACTCCTCGGTGGGTGAGGTCAAGCTGCCTGCTATGGAGATAGGTCTGAAGGTTAACTATTTAAAATCCATAGTAACTTAAACTATTTGTATATATTACATTATGAAGTGTGGCTTTGTTTTCTCCCGCAACTCAGTTAAAGTAGCTCTGTAAAGGCGACCGACTAATGTGTGTTAAGACAAACTGCTTGCGGCAGGAAGTGTCCAGGGGTGTGGGGAAGCAGCTGAGACAGCAGTAGCGCTTCCACCTCCCTGAGAGGAACTTAACATATTTTCCTTACAAGCACCTTCCTCCACAACTAAGTTAGACCTAAATGTTAGTTAACTAAAGATTATAAGAAACATTTTCATGTAAGTCAGAAAGAAAAAGACAAATACCATATGATATCACTTATATGTGGAATCTAAAATACGACACACATGATCATATCTAAGAAACAGAAACAGACTCATGGACATAGAGAACAGACTGGAGGTTGCCAAGAGGGAGGGGGGTGGGGGAGGATGGAGTGGGAGGTTGGGGTTAGCAGATGTAAGCTTTTATAGAGAGAATGGATAAACAACAAGGTCCTACTGTATAGCACAGGGAACTATATTCAATATCCTGTAATAAACCATAATGGAGAAGAATATTAAAAAAAGAATGTATATATATGTATAACTGAAATTGCTTTGCTGTGCAGCAGGAATTAATACAACACTGTAAATCAACTATACTTCAATTTAAAAAAAGTTAAAAAAAAAAACACATCCCTGAAAAAAAAATTTTTTTTTCATTAGGTAAAACATTTACATACTATCATTAAAGCTTTGTAAGCTGCTGGTATAACATACATTTTTCGAAGTTTTTAAGAATCTACTTTCATACACTGTGTTTTGGAATGTAAACTGGAACAGCTACTTTGGGAACATTCTTTGGCAGTTTAAGGTTAAATAAATTTCTACCGTATGACCCAGCAATTCTACTCTTAGATATTTTTACCCAAAAGAAGTGAAAAAATATGTCCACAGAAATACACATATAATAATATTCACTGCACCTTCATTCACAAGGGCTCCAAGTCAGAAGCCACCAAATGTTAAAAGGAAAATGAAACAATCGTGATGTGCTCTTATGATGGGGCACGAGAACTCAACAACAAAAGGAACAAACCATAGGTACACTCACCAACACGGATGATCCCAAAATCACTACGTTAAGTGAAAGCCAGACACAACTTGAGTGCACATGTGCATGAAATTCCACAAAACTATGGCAACACACAGGAACAGAACAAATCCTGGGTGAGGGTGGGGGTGGCTGCAGAGAGGCATGCATGTGAGGACGCTCCAGGAGAGAGAAACGGTCTCTACCTGGCTGCAGTGGGGGTGACGTACATCAATCACAGGTAAGCCACTGGGCATTTTACCGAATGTAATTATATCTCAATAAAGCCCTGGGAAAAATTCATGAGAATGACAGAAACAACATACCCAGGTATGAGAGCAGACGCCTCTGATACAGGTTGTCTTCGGGGCTTAAGTAAATTATCTATTTTAATGAGGCTATTTGTGGAAATGCGTGAATTTTCAAGCTCACGTTGTGCTTTGACACTCTGTATAAAAAAATCACAGGGTGGAGGAGGAGAGATAAACATGTGGACACTTACCTATTTGAATTCTACTACTTCCTTCCTAATTTTTAAAAAGGAGATTTAAGATTTCTAAATTCCTTTAATCACAAAATGCTTTATCTTGTACTGTTTCTTTCTCTCTCTTTCTCTCACACACACACAATCTTACCTAATTAAGGCAAACAAATTTCATAGAGCCAATCAATAAAGACACGTAAGAAAACTAAGATGATAAGAATCTATAACAGAATTAATGGGATAACAATAATATCAAAAACAACAGGCCAGTTTTTCATGCCAGTTTCCCTTGGTGTCTTTAAAACACACCCAATAATTTACTTAAATTCAGTGTAACACTCACGTGTCCAGAGAGCTGGAATCTCAAGGTGTGCTTCAGGTGAGGCTCTTTAAGAGGGTGACACTCAACATCCCAAAACTGGGCATAGTCCCCTCTATCTCTGGGCAAAAACGTGATGGAGACCTACAAACAACACATCCAGGAGAGAAATTCAGACACGGAACCTTACACACATGCAGTTAGATTACCAATTCAAAGTGTGGTATGAAAAAATTGAAGGGAAAAATGTCTTTGCTTTGGCTAATTCTGCCACTAATCAGATCCAAGTATACTTTTCTTTAAGGCTTTAAGTAACATATTCCTCAAAATGTAAATTTTTTAATTAAAAAAAAGTTATTAATTACTGTAGCTCTGTAGTACAGTCTAAAGTCAGGAAGCCTGACTGCTCCAGCTCCATCTTTCTTTCTCAAGACTGCTTTGGCTATCTGGGGTCTTTTGTGTTTCCAATCAAATTTAAAAATTTTTTGTAGTAGTTCTGTGAAAAATGCCATTGTTATTTTGATAGGGATTGCACTGAATCTACAGATTGCCTTGGGTAGTATGGTCATTTTAATAATATTAATTCTTCCAATCCAAGAACACAGTACATCTGTTGTGTCATCTTTAATTTCTTTCATCAGTGTCTTACAGTTTTCTGAGTACAGGTCTTTTGCCTCCTTAGGTAGGTTTATTCCTAAGTATTTTATTCTTCTTGATGTGATGGTAAATGGGATTGTTTCCTTTTCCCTTTCTGATAGTTTGTTGTTACTGTACAGAAATGCAACAGATTTCTGTACGTTAATTTTGTATCCTGCAACTTTAGCAAATTCATTAATAAGTTCTAGTTTTCTGGTATAGAAAATCTTCAGGATTTTCTAAGCATAGTATCATATCATATGGAAACAGTGAGTTTTACTTCTTTTCCAATTTGGATCCATTTTATCTCTCTTTCTTCTCTGATTACCGTGGCTAGGACTTCCAAAACTATGTTGAATAATAGTAGCGAGAGTGGACATCCTTGTCTTGTTTCTGACCTAAGAGGGAATGCTTTCAACTTTTCACCGTTGAGTATGATGTTACCTGTAGGTTTGTCATATACGGCATTTATAATGTTGAGGTATGTTCCCACTTTCTGAAGAGTATTAAATCATAAACGGATGTTGAATTTTATCAAAAGCTTTTTCTACATCTATTGAGATGATCATATATATTTTTTGTTTTTAATTAATTGATTGATTGATCAATTATTTTGGCTGCTTTGGGTCTTCGTTGCTGTGCGCAGGCTTTCTCTAGTTGCGGCGAGCAGGGGCTACTCTTTGTTGTGGTGCACGGGCTTCTCATTGCGGTTGCTTCTCTTGTTGCGGAGCACAGGCTCTAGGCACGTGGGCTTCAGTAGTTGTGGCGCACAGGCTTAGTTAGTTGCTCCACGGCATGTGGGATCTTCCCAGACCCGGGATCAAACCCGTGTCCCCTGCAATGGCAGGCGGATTCTTAACCACTGCGCCGCCAGGGAAGTCCCTGATCATATGGTTTTTATTCTTCAATTTGTTGAGGTGGTGTATCATCACACTGACTGATTTGCAGATATTGAAAAATCCTTGCATCCCTGGGATAAATCCCACTTGATCATGGTGTATGATCCTTTTAATGTATTGTTGGATTCAGTTTGCTAGTACTTTTTTGAGGATTTTTGCATCCATGTTCACCAATGATATTAGTCTGTAATTTTCTTCTTTGTGTGATATCTTTGCCTGGTTTTGATAACAGGGTGATGATGGCCTCATAGAATGAATTACAAAGTGTTCTTTCCTCTGCAATTTTTTGGAATAGTTTGAGAAGGAGAGGTGTTAACTCTTCTCTAAATGTTTGGTAGAATTCACTATACCACAAAGCTACAGTAATCAAAAACAGCATGATACTGGCTCCAAAACAGACACATAGATCTATGGAACAGGACAAAAAGCTCAGAAATAAAACCACCCATCTATGGTCAATTATCTACAACAAAGGAGGTAAGAGTATAAAATGGAGAAAGGACAGTCTCCTCAGTAAGTGGTTCTGGGAAAACTGGACAGCTACATGTAAGAGAATGAAATTGGAACACTCTTTAACACCATATACAAAAATAAACTCAAATAAACTCTGGATTAAAGACCAGAAACCATAAAACTGCTACAGGAAAACAAAGGCAGAACACTCTTTGACATTAATCATAGCAGTACTTTTTTTGGATCTGTCTCCTAAGGTAAAGGAAATAAAAGCGAAAATAAACAAATAGGACCTAATTAAACTTAAAAGCTTTTGCACAGCAAAGGAAACCATCAACAAAATGAAAAGACAACCTACTAAAGGGAGAAAATATTTGCAAATGATATGATCAGTAAGGAGTTAATATCCAACATATATAAAAACCTCACACAACTCAACATCAAAAAAATCAACCAACTGATTAAAAAATAGGCAGAAGAACTGAATAGATATTTATTCAAAGAGGAAATGCAGATGGCCAACAGGCACATGAAAAGATGCTCAACATCACTAACCACCAGGGAAATGCAAATCAAAACCACAATGAGATATCACCTCACACCTGTTAGAATGGCTATCATCAAAAAAAGAACACAAATAACAAATATTGGCGAGAATGTAGAGAAAAGGAAACCCTAGTACACTGTTGGTGGAAATGTAAACTGGTGCAGCCACTATGGAGAAAAGTATGGAGGTTTCTCAAAAAACTAAAAATAGAACTGCCATATGACGCAGTGATTCCACTCCTGAGTATTTACCCAAAAAATTAAAAACTAAAAACACTAATTTGAAAAGATACATGCACCCCAATGTTCACAGAAGCACTACTTACAATTGCCAAGACATGGAAGGAACCTAAGTGTCCATCAATAGACGAACGGATAGAGAAGATGTAGTAATATATATGTGCGTGTGTGTGTGTGTGTGTGTGTGTGTGTATATATATATGTATATATATACACACACATACATATACACACAATGGAATATTACTCGTCCATGAAAAAGAATAAAATCATGCCATTTGCAGCAACATGGATTTGGAAAGCATTGTACTAAGTGAAAAAAGTCAGAGAAAGAAAGACAAATACTGTATGATATCATTTATATATGGAATCTAAAAAATGCAACAAATAAAAAATAAGCAGACTCACAGATGTAGGCAACAAACTAGTGGTTACCAGTGGGGAAAAGGAAGCGGGGAGGGGCAACATAGGGGTAGTGGATTAAGAGGTACTAACTCTTTAGGTATAAATAAGCTACAAGGATATATTGTACAACATGGGGAATATAGCCAATATTGCACAATAACAAATGGAGTATAACCTTTAAAAATTGTGAATCATTATATTGTACACCTGTAACATATGCTATTGTACAATATTTCAAAAAATAGAAATAAAATGTTAAAATAATGCAAACTCTTAAAAAAAAAAGTTATTAAAAAATTCTAGAGTACAAGACCTAAATGAGGAAGGTCTGACACCCCCCAAAATACAATGCAGACTTCCATGGAAATGCTTATGGGACCCACTGCTGGCCAAGTGGTGAAGGACTAAGGCCTCACACCTCACTGACTGCAGGGGACGAGAGGGTCCACAGGAAGGAAGGGGTGGGTGTGGGAGCAGAGGCAGAGGAGCCAGGATGCTGTGCCCACCAGAGCAGCTCTTACCCTAACTCACTTCAGAACGTCACCCCGACCACACAGCTCCAAGTCAAATACACGAAATCTTTGTGTGCAGCATGTCAAAGGTCAACAGGAAGTTGAAGTATTTTAAAACAGTATTTTATAAATTTTACCAGCGTTAAGAGCTTTTTAATTAAATGTTTAGTGTTAAAAATACTGATTCCTAGTTAGGGTAACAATAAATCAGTATCTTTGAGTCTGGACTTAACATTAAAATGCTTCATTGACCTAATTTCTGTGGACACGGAATCTAAGAAACAACTGGGCCTGCAGGCTGGGAGCACAGAGGCAGGAGCTACTGGGGTGGGGGACATGGATGACAGGGCAATGGGAGGATTCAGAAAGGATGGATACAACCATGCCCTGAATGGTGCAAGCACACAACCATCTGGAGCCACTGGAACCACAGCACCACACTGCCTACAAACCCCACTTACACTTCCTGTGACACCAATGAATAAAAAACAGAGGAGGGAAAGCCCACTACTACTGCATGTTCTACATCAAGCCCTAACATGCCTTAGGCTCATTTAGTCTCATCTCACACTGACCAACGTTTCACACAATTATGGTGTCTCAGTCATAACGAACTAATTGTTTTTTCCTTCTGGATCAGTACTCTATACAACCACAGTTGTGCTCTTTGGTAATACTTCCCTAAAGGGTCCCAGAGTGATGTGCTGTGCACATAAATTAAGTATCCAGACCTAGAGCGCATTTGAGAGATGTGATCTGACAATGTGGTGAGCAGCGACTTCAGTCCAGGATACACAGTGACACACAAAACAAAAGCCAGAGACGTCATAGAGGTTACATTTCCATGTCAACTATTATAAGAGGAGAAATTCCTGGGAGACAATCTAGTCCTCATTTTTCTTTTTTTTTTACAGCTTTATTCACATACCACATAATTCACCCATTTTAGGTGTAGTCAGTGGTTTTTAGTGTATCTCCAGAACTGTGCAACCATGCCCACAATCTAATTTAAAATACTCACAACAATCCCAAAAGAAATCCCATGCCATGAGCAGTTGCCCACCATTCTCCACCCTCACTCCCAGCCCCAGCAACCACTAATCTACTTTCTGCCTCTACAGATTTACCATTTTAGATATTTCCCATAAATTGAACCTTACAATATCTGGCCTTTTGTGGTTTCACTTGGCATGTTCATTCACGTGATAGCATGTTATTAGTACTTCATTCCTTTTATTGCCAAATAAAATTTCATTGTATGGACACACCACATTTTGCTTATCAGTCGATAGACACTTGGGTTATTTCCACCTTTTTGAGCTATTGTAAACAAGGCTGCTATGAACATTTGTGTACAAGTTTGAACACTGGTTTTGAATTTTTTTGAGTATTTATCCAGAAGTGTGATTGTTGGACCATATGGTAACTCTACCTTTAACTTACTGAGGAACTGTCAAACTGGTTTCACTGTGGCTGCACCCTTTTCCATTCCCACCAGCAGTGTATGAGGGTTCCAATTTCCCCACATCCTTGTCAACACTTGTTATTACTATTATTATTATTTTAAAATCACAGTCATCCTAGTGAGTATGAAGTGATCTCACTGTGGTTTTGATTTGCATTTCCCCAATGACTAGTGATTCTAAGCATCTTTTCATGTCTTTACTGGCCACTGGTATATCTTCTTTGGAAAAATGTCTATTCAGAGTTTCTGCCCATTTTTTAAACTGGGTATTTGTCTTTATATTATTGAGTTGTAAGAGTTCTTGATGCACTCTGGATACAAGTACTTTGTCAAATACATGATTTGTAAATGTTTTCTCCCATACTCTGGGTTTTCTTTTCACACTCTTAATCATGTCCTTTGATGCACAAAGTTTCACACTTTGATAATTCATCTATTTTTCCTTTTGTTACTTGAGCTTTATTGGTGTTACATCTAACAAACCGATGCTTAACCCAAAGTCGTGAAGATCAACAGTTACCTTCTAGCAGTTTTACAGCTTTAGCTCTTACACGTAGGTCTATGGTCCACTTCAAGTTAATTTTTATATATAGTGTGAGATAAGGGTTGAATTTAATTATTTTGCACATGGATATCCAGCTGTCCCTGCACCACTGTTGAAAAACATTCTTTCCCTGTTGAATTGTCCCTTATTGAAAAATCAACTGAACATAAATATGAGGATTTATTTTGGGACTTTCACATCTACATCACATATTTTATAGGTCTATCTTTATGTCAATACCACACTGTTTTGATTACTGTAGCTTTGTAGGTTTTGAAAATGGAAAGTGTGAAACCTCCAACTTTATCCTTTTCCAAGATTGTTTTGGTTATTCTGGGTCCCTTGCACACTCACATGAATTTTAGGACCAGCCTGTCAATCTCTTAAAAACAAGCTGGGATTTTCATTGGGACCTGTAGATGAGTTTAGGGAGCACTGCTGTTTTAATACCATCAGGTCTTCGGATCCACGCACAGCTCACGACTTTCCTGCTGGGGCTTCTCTGTACCTTCCTTTCAGATGCAGAACTTCTGCTGAGCAACGTGCGCTCCCTGCTCAGCTGCTTGTGGTCTGGGAAGTGAAATAAACTACGCTGGTAGAACTCTGTGTCTTTACAAGAAAGTCAGAAACCCTCTAGAAGCCTGTTACACAGACCCAGTGAAGCACACAGAGTTTGTGACTCTGTCATTGCTCAAAGATTCTCTCATGGTCAGTTGCGAGCTCACAACTATGTTCTAATAAACCTTATTACAAGTTTGAATCTCTGAGGAACTGGACCCATATCAAGTAAATGCTATAGTTTAAATGAGTTTTGGCTATTAGAATGAAAAAGGAAAAGTGTATTACTGAGGCCACGTGAACAACTAGCATCCCTGCGAGATACATGAAGGGGCCAGGTCAGGGCTACAAACAAACCAGAACTTACCAGGGCAGTGGTACTAAAGGGACCTGTCACACTTGCCCCTGAAGACACACTGTTGACCCCACATGAACACTGAGTGGTCTGCAACACTGGTAGAGTTTTCTGACTACAGCTGGTGAACAAAACCACTGTCTAGATCAGCGCTACCAGAAGCGTGTTCTAAGCACTGGCAACCTGAGGCCACTTGAAGTGCTTACACCAGAATGTAAACCAACCGCACCACCAAGCACGGTGTTTTGTTTCACACAAGATGTCCTGCTGAAGAAGCAGAGCGCTGACCTGTGCTGCAGCTGCTCCTGCAGCAGCCTGGCTGTGAGCAGCACTGGTCCAGGTGGAGTGAACTCTTCTGGGTGGAAACAACGAGGCACTCCTGGCCAGCCAACACTATGTTCTTACCAGACGGCTGTGAAAAGGTGTCAGAACTCACCTTCTGGACTCCATGGCTTTCCAGTACACCAGAAATAGGAGAACATCTGAACGCTGCATAGGTAGCTCTAAAAACATCTCCACTTTCGTCAACTCCCTACAAAGACACCATTTAAACAATCAAATAAAAAAACAAAAAAGTAAGCGGATCTATTCCAGTGACACCATTGCCTTCACGGTCATTGAGGTCAAACCAGCCTGTTTCATGGTGGGCCAGGAGCACCGTGGGCTAGGCTCACACCAGGCCTCACCTGACGCAGACCCTCATCCCACCCCTGGCGGCAGTGCTCTGTAGGAGAGGAGGCTGCTCCCGCATCGGAGGACTGCCATTTCCTCAAAGACCCTGAAGACCCTGCTGAGCATGTGTTTCAACACTCCATACGATACCTGTGCTTCATTTTTTGTCAGTGGGCCCAGCACTATCTTTTTTTTTTTTTTTTTTTTCGGTACGTGGGCCTCTCACTGTTGTGGCCTCTCCCGTTGCGGAGCACAGGCTCCGGATGCGCAGGCCCAGCGGCCATGGCTCACGGGTCCAGCCGCTCCGCAGCATGTGGGATCCTCCCAGACCGGGGTACGAACCCACGTCCCCTGCATCGGCAGGCAGACTCTCAACCACTGCACCACCAGGGAAGCCCCCAGCACTATCTTTTACACACGTCTTGTTAACATTATGGCTCATAACCATGATGGTCAAACCAAGAAAAGGGGAGAGAGGCCACATCACACGTGACCACACACTTGGCTCGGGTGGTGCCCAGTGGCGGACACCACTTGCAGGGCACACAGGCTAAGACTCACTGGCAAGGACGGTTCAATCCCGTCTCTGCACTCGCCCCCACTAGGTGAAAACACACAGCAGCACTTGGAACTCAGGACAGAAAAGCACACACACAATGCCCTGGTATAAAACTTTTATATATTTTTCAAAATAGTTATTTCAGATAAAAAGCAGGGTTGCAGGAGAGAGCATGAAACAGAGCAAGCACGTATTTTCACATACATTCTCTAACTTGACTCTCAAAACCACCTTGTGAACACGACTGGGCAGGTTAGCCCCACTTACAAAGATAATTAAGTAAATGAAGCAGAGGAACAAAAAACCAGTAATCTCAACATATGCTCGTAATTCAGATTTTGAAACATCCTGCATAAAGTTAAACATTAAAATGAGTATATCTGAGGCAATTATTACTGACCTTGACGTAAGGTGGGGCTAAGGATGACAGGTGCCACCTCACTTCTGTGTCACCGTGATTCTCAAGTTCCAGGTAACTTCCTAAAAGGAACACATTTAACAACTCAAACTCTTTGAGGGGTAAATAAACAAGCAGATTCGTGGGATAATTTGTGGAAAATACTGTGTTGACCTCATCACAGGGAAAAAATACACTTAGATCCCTTGGAGTCCAACAGGAATAACATTATTTTCTAACGAAGTCCTGTCAGACAGATGCCTTATCTTGTATTTAACGGAAGTGCAATGCAAAAAGCTACTGAAGAACTACAGCAGGGTCTTCACCATGCATGAACCCCCGGTGCTGCGCAGGTTAAGAGGCTGCACGGGGTCAGAGTGCGGGCAGAGCCTGGCCCATGTCACTGCGGCCATCGGCCGAGATGCCGCACAGGGTGACCTGCATGCATCAGGCCTGGTGGTGGCCAAGGGAGGAAAGTCAGCGGGCAGATGTGGGGTTTATTCTGAAGACAGACTGCAAAGGACGTGCTGATGGACGGGACAGGTGAACAGAAGGGAAGAGACATCAACTGTAGGGATTTGGCTCAACCAAGTGCACAAGCAGTGGTGCCACTGCTGACATGGGAAAGGCTGGAGAAGCAGGTTTTCATGGATGTGTGGGGTGCACACATCTGGGGCTCAGGGCGAGCAGAGAGAAGGAACGGGATGCAGGCGTTAGGAGCCGGAAGAGGAGGAGGGAGCAGCACAGGCTCAGGAGGGGCCCTGAGGCAAGGTGAGCCCCGAGAGCTGCTCCAAGGGGGAAGGAGTGGCTGCCAGTGCTAAGGTCAAACTGACACAGACACACAAAAGATGCCCTGGATTTGGCAAAATCAAGCTTTCTAGTGACCTTGATGGGAGCAAGTTCAGGGCCTGGTTGGTGGCAGCAGCTAAGCTGCTGAGGAAGCGAGGGTGGGAGCACAACCCTGGCAGGAAGGGGCCAGGGAGGAGGGCAGCCGCAGCAAGGCGAGGGGCCGAGGGCACCCTGTCCATGAGTGACGGCAGGCATGCTGTGTCCTGACGGAGACGCTTTGGCAAAGAGGAAGAAATGCTGACAAGGGGGTAGGAGGGCCCGAGGAAGCCCTGCCTGAGACGGCAGGAGCAGGTGGGCCCAGGTTCCCAGCGCAAGAGTCACCTGGGATGATCTCTAGATTTTCAACCATGTGTGAGGCAAAGGCAAAAGCCGGAAAGAGCAGGAGCAGGGAGGAGGGGGCAGCGGGGGCTGCGAGAGATAAGCCTCAGCTGCTGGGGGCGGGGGCAAGCGGGGAGGAGGGCTGCAAGGGCCGCTGGGGAAGCCTGTGCTCAGGGCGTCTAGGGGCCCAAGTTGCGCAGCACTCAGGGGCAGAGACAGGGCCGGGGAGACAGTCAGGTTTAACCGGGGCTGGGATTCTGCCAGACGGGAATGCAGAGGGCGAGGGGCACAAGGCAGTCACGAGTGTTTGTGAGGGGTTACAGGGACAGAGCACAGAAGTCGAGGAGGGATAGGGGAGAAGTGCATTGTGGGTGGGGCGATGGGCAGGGGAAAGGCCTGGAGGTCTGAATGTGGTCAGGCAACTGCTGACCCCTGGAGTAAGTGAGCTGGGAAGAGCCAGAGGGGGTGATGGGCAGAAGTGACAGGCTTGAAACTGAGTAAAAACACGGTACAGATCCTGGTGCCGACGAGATCCAGGAGGGACCCTGAGGGCAGGAGACTGAGCTGCAGTGGAAGACAGACCGCGAGAGTTGAGGAGCTGGGGGGCCAGGCAACAGGTGGCCCCAGACCCTATCTAAGTTGTCCATGTGCAATCCTAGACCCGGAGGCCGCGGGGAGAGCGCCCACAGGGCAGAAAGCACTACTCCGGCCCAAGGAAGCTCAGAGGTGCTTCACACACCGCGTCACCATCCCCAGGCCCTGGGTGGTGGGTGTTAATCACAGCTGGGGAGGCTGGGCAAGTTTGGAGCCTGTAGTCGCAGAGTAACTGACAGAGCCAGGCTCCACCCACCTTCCTCTCCTCTTCAGCCACTAACTTAGTACCAACTCTGGTCAAAGACCTAGTGAGAGTCGGGGAGGGATGGTTCTGATAAGAAAATCTAAGCCTCCTGGCACAGAGAGTTATTAAAGGCCTAAATTCAACATGGTACAATTTTTAAGCATCTGCAAATCCAGCTCATAACTGAAACGATTTCCAGTGACTACTTGATTTTCTCTTGAAGTAGCGGGAAATCTGCACCTATCACAAACTACAGTCAACTAAGAGCGTTAGATCCAACGTATTAGCAGAAGTCTGAATTACGTAACCACTACAGTTAACTAAGAGCGTTAGATCCAACGTACTAGCAGAAGTCTGAATTACGTAACCTTGTGATACAATACCTGAAGTCTCGCCAGGTTCTGTTGTAGGAAAAGTAACAGTCTTATTTCTTATCTCAACTCTTGTGGAAGGTGGTTTAGTCACTGGTTTTACCAGATGATTAACTGAAGGCTCTGTTTCTGGGGAAAGGATTCTAAATGGGCTGGAGGTCAAACAAGTGAAAAGTTCTTCTTGGGTCAAGTCTTCTCGAATTTGAACCTTCACAATTTTCTGAAATGAGCCAAACAAAGGGATAAGATGCAAGTGAAGCTGTTGTTTTTTTAAAAAAAAATTCCTATTTTTAAATTATGGTAGAGAAAAGTAATGCCAAACAAATGAAACACTGGTGAATTTAAAGTCCATTCAGATCCCAAAGTAGCTCTTCGACTTTATCCTTTCTCCCAACTCCCCTCTTTTTTCCAAAGCAACATCTTCAAGTTAATGATGGCTTCCAGGACCCACTCTCCACTGCTGCCCACCCAGGACACTTGTTCAGCTCACTAGTGGAAAAACTCTGCACTGAATACTCTATTTAATTAAGTCTATTTGGGCTGAAAGGACACCTCAATTCAATTTCTGAAATGTAAGCGCTATCAGTGAGGATTACAAAACTTAAACTGCAAAAAAAGAGAAATGTTGATCAAAAAAAAGTTTAAAAAATTACCTTCTGTCCATTGTCACAGTGTATATAGATCAAGCCACTCCATGGGAACACTGAATGTTTTGTGGATAAGGAGGAATTAGGACTCACAAGAATTTGTAGGTTGCTCCTTAAAAGAAGAATTGAACACTGAGAACCAAGAATACCCTGTACTGGAACAGCAG
This sequence comes from Monodon monoceros, assembly GCF_005190385.1. Taxonomy (NCBI): domain Eukaryota; kingdom Metazoa; phylum Chordata; class Mammalia; order Artiodactyla; family Monodontidae; genus Monodon; species Monodon monoceros. The sequence goes on along the minus strand of NW_021703765.1, from coordinate 59,674,777 downwards.
TAACCACAAGAGTTACAAACACTGTCCTGTCAGTCACCAACTATTTCCTCACTGCTCAGAAAGAGCAGAGAACAGAGGTAAGCTACCAGGCGCATCTGATTTGGCCTCAACCCCAACCCAGTGGCTGACAAAAAGCTGAGTGGTGTGAACCCAAGAACCTAAGGGCAAAGCTCATGTGAAAATGGACCACATCACTGAAATGCCATCTAAACAGCAATTCAAATTAAACATTTCTGGAGCAAAAGACCAGTAACACAAAGGCTCTGAGCCGCCAATGAAAAAGAACGAGCCGTCATGGTCACACAGTGTAACTGGAAGGGAAGAGAGGGTGGGAAAGGGGGTCGGTCAGGTTTTCTGTGCTAACTGTTCTCTTCAAGAGCTATGGGATGTCAAAGACTTAAATGTGGACGATGTAACTGGATTTGTGACTTAAGAGAAACCGCCAGTTATAAAGAGAGGCCAGTACCCACGTCCAAAATGGCCAAGATGACCTCCCACTGCTAAAAGCTCAACATGCAGGGTGATGGACAAGTCTCTGTGAATAACCTGTACAGTCATCTCCCAGCTTTTCACCCATTAACAGACAAACATTTAATTGACTGCTTTGGTCCTAGGAACCTTTCTCTGGAGTGTCCCCAACCATACCTTAACCCGGTCTTGGTCAAATAAACTCTCCTGAAATGCATACGCCATCATTTTGCAAAAGCAAATAAACTTCATGTTGCTCTTGTGCAAAGTTGCTATTCCCAAATGTGAAGCAACTTTCAGATGTGCGTATTCTGTGCCAACCCAGACACAGTCCCTGAGAAGCTGCAGAGCTGAGGCTATATCCCAATAATTAAGCTGCACAGAGAGGGCAGTTGCTCATCACCATCTGGCCCCCAAAGACTTCTTTTTACCTTAAAATGTCCTTTGTAGAAAACGGCAAACTAGATTATGGCTCAGACATATCAGAAGCCAGGAATCTGTGTCTGTAAAATGTCCTTAGAGAAAACCAGCAGAATAAGCTGCTAGACCCAAGGTGACAAAGGCAAGACCACCGGGGCTTTGGAGACCACTACCCTCATCACGTGCACAGCCGCATCCCTGTGCTGTAATTCTGTAGGCAGAGCTACATCAGCAACTCTCCCCCGCCTCACACGTCTCTCCACCCTGTTAGGCTGATACCATAACTGGCTGTGGACATGGTCTCCACCCGCTAAGAAGCATGAGTCTTGAACTCACTGTGGTCCCACAGAACCATGCATGGTGCTCTTTACAGAGTCAGCACACTGCAAAATTCTACTGAATAAATTAAAATGGCCTATTATTTGATCCTTAAAAAGTCACCATGCTAAAGCATCTAAATAACACCCAGGGGAAAGGGAGGTCATACTTACTCTGGTGCGATAAACCCATGTTGTGGTGTCACTGTAAGACAGTGTGCTGGCCAGTACAGCTCAAATTTCAGTAACCTAACAGAACTGTTTAAAATCTGGAAACGTCCAGTTTTTGCCATATCACCTATGACAGCAGATAAATAAAATGTTACTTACATTTAACATTTGTGAAAAAGACAAAGGGTAATAAATAGTAAAAATAAATCCTAAATAAAAACACTACCATACTAACTCATTTTGTTTTCCCAACTGCCCAATTACAGAAATTTCAAATTCCTGGTAAAGCAAGACCTTCATTTACTCTTGGAAACTACAAAGACACTGAATAAAGTTTAGTAGTGAACAAAGAAGAAAAAGGAAATCTGGTAATTGTTACTCCCTGTCTTGGGCACAGACATAGGTACTAGATTTGTTCCTACTCTGGACCAAGGGTATCAACGTTAAGGGTAAAAGAGGCCAAGTGCCAACTGCATTCTCAGTGGGGGATGGGGGCGTGGGGGGCAGGAATCAAGACCCCCGGATGGGCAGCTCTGCCACACGGGAGCTTGGCCTGGGGTCCGAGTCCTCGTGTCAGGATGACACTCTGGCTGGGTCTGTAGCAGGCAGGGGAGGCCTGGGCAAGCCACCAGCCACATCTGCATGGAGCCCAGGTCTGTCCTACGAGAGCCCTGAGGACAGAGCAAGTACAGCCCGGGCCCCAGAGGGACTTTCTGTCCTGTCGTTGGGGGCATACTCACAAGAAGGGGCGACTAAAATCAAGTGTTCAGGCTGGACAGTCCACACTTCTTCCGAGGCCGATTTATCTTGAGGTGGGCGAACAGCTTGTGAAAGAAGTGGAGACCCCTGAGGACCTTTCACTGGTAAAACATCCAAAGAAATGTTACCACCATGTGTCCCACAACTGCCAGATTCACTAGAGAGAGAGAGAGAAAAGAAATTTAAAATGATAAAGCAGACTGTGTCACATTTTTATATTAATTATTCATAAATCTGAAAACATAAAAATAAAAGTGCATTATATATTTTTCAGTGAATAAGAATCCTTCACATTGGGGTTTTCTTAAAGAAGTGTATAAAAAGTAAAGTACAGTATAGGTTATATGTTACTAATCTTTAATTAGAATCTGCAATGATTTGTTTCCTGCCTTGACTTCTGCATGCCATCTGAGGTCTCTTAAAAGATTTACTAGAGGGACTTTCCTGGTGGTCCAGTGGCTAAGACTCCATGCTCCCAGTGCAGGGGGCCCGGGTTCGATCCCTGGTCAGGGAACTAGATCCCTCATGCCACAACTAAAGATCCTGTGTGCCGTAACTAAGACGCAGCACAGCCAAATAAATAAATGTTTTTTAAAAAAGATTTACTAGAAAACTACCCAGGGCTTCCCTGGTGGCACAGTCGTTAAGGATCCACTTGCTAATGCAGGGGACACAGGTTCGAGTCCTGGTCTGGGAAGATCCCACATGCCTCGGAGCAACTAAGCCCATGCGCCACAAGTAGTGAGCCTGGGCTTTAGAGCCCGTGAGCCACAACTACTGAGCCCACGTGCCACAACTACTGAAGCCCACGCACCTAGAGCCTGTGCTCTGCAACAAGAGAAGCCACTGCAAATGAGAAGCCCGCGCACCGCAACAAAGAGTAGCCCCTGCTCGCCGCAACTAGAGAAAAGCCCGCGCGCAGCAACGAAGACCCAACACAGCCAAAAAATAAATAAAAAGAATTTCCTTCCTTAAAAAAAAACAAAAATAACCTACCCAATATTAAGAATTTAAGAAAAACAACAAAACTCTTCAAGTATCTATAACTGAATAATGATAACTGGCTTTACAACGCTAACACCAAAAAACTTTAAAACAAAATCTTCTTGGCAAAAAACTACAGTTAAGAAATGCTAATAAAGTTTAGGAAGTTTTTTTACTAAGTGTTGAAATTGGGTTTTCTAATAAGCCTTAGATTACTAAAAAATTGTAATTCAACTAAATTTCGTAATCACGTGAACACATGACAACTGAAGTTCACTGGTGCGGTGACCAAGTTCACCTACCACACAGCAGGGCTACACCTGGACTCCAGTCAACACTTGGCGGACAGAGAGAAATCCCTCTCTTCACCCCTAATTCACTGCCCTCTGACCACCGCCCCCCTTTCCAATCAGACCTATACCGCCCCAGAGAAACAAAGGGGGCACCAGCCAAACATCAGAAAACAATTTAAAAAACAAAGTTGATTACTGTTTGTTTAGCTTCCTAAGAACAAGTTCCTCACAACTGAAGTAACTGTCAAGGTAATTTTTTTTTTTTTTTTTTTTTGCGGTATGCGGGCCTCTCACTGTTGTGGCCTCTCCCGTTGCAGAGCACAGGCTCCGGATGCGCAGGCTCAGCGGCCATGGCTCACGGGCCCAGCCGCTCCGCGGCATGTGGGATCCTCCCGGACCGGGGCACGAACCTGTGTCCCCTGCATCGACAGGAGGACTCTCAACCACTGCGCCACCAGGGAAGCCCTCAAGGTAATTTTTAATACATGTTAATACTATCTTTGACTATCTTAGAAAAAAAATTAACACGAACAGCATAAGGATTAAAGAAACCAAGTTGGCGTGAGTCAGAGGCACTAGGGTGATGGGGATGGGGGGAGTCAGCCCTCAACTGGTGCCACTAAGGCTTGCTGGTGTGAGTTGGCAACACTGGGCCCAGGGAGACAGACCATGTGAAGACAAGATTGGCTGAAAACAGGGGGACTGAGTAAAACGTGAACATATTGAAAATAATGGGGCCAGGCTTCTCAGTACTGGAGAAAAAGGTACAATTATGGGAAGGAGGAAAGGAATCCATGTGTTATGTTAGATTAGAATTGGAGGTATCAGTGTAAACTCAAGATTTTAACACATTTATAAACAGAAGTAGATATGAATTGCACGTGGATTTGTATATAAACTCATATATTTCCTAGCTCTGTCCACTGAGCGGGCCTAGAAGCAAGGACACCTCAATAGCAATGAGCACGCTGCTGCCCGTGTCCTCGTTTCCAGGCTGGACAGGCAAGTGAAGGACGAGCCTCGACCATCCTGCTGTACCTGTGAATAAGGAGGTACCCAGAGGTGTTGTGGGCACAGGCAAAAGCAGGTCAGGGGGCTAAATAATGACAACAAGGATTAATCTTGAATCCACGAGTCGGTCCTAATATATGTGAATAAGAAGAAAAAGGAAATTCCTTCCTCAAAGTAGAAAGATAACTAATAAATGCAGAAAGATGGGATCAGAAAATCACCATTTAGTAACCAAGACAGACATAATATGATTCAGGAAGCAATCCTCACTGGGTGCTCAAAGTCTCACAAGAAACAAGATCATTCATTGTCTCCAAGTTGTGTATTATAATATCCCTTCAAGATATTTATTAACTTTACAGTAGAGAAACCTGGCAAACACCACTTAAACAAAGTGATAAAAATACTGCTAGTAACAGGACAAATCAGCACTGTTCACCACCGAGGAAGCTTCACTGAGAAACCAACAGCATCATTCTGCATGTCCTGAAGCTGTGAACTGAAATCAAGAATATTTTACAAAGTAACTGGCCTGTCTTGTATAAAAACATCAAGGTACCTGGTAAGAAAGAGTTAGCAGCTGGCCTGCAGCCTACTTTTCCCTTTTTACCAGAAACGACCAGAGAAAAAAAAGAAAGATGGCTTGGTTAAATCACCTTGTAATCTTGCAAATGCCGGATACCACAGCAAATGCACTGGGGTCCTTAAAACAGGCAGCACCTGGTCTGTCTCACACTGCTTGTGGTAAAGAAATCTGAAACTTACGAATTTATGTGGCACAGCTGTTTGAAAAGCATCACGTAAGTTACATAGTTATCAAAGCATAAAATACCTTTCATGATCAAAATAGTCTCTTGTGTGACACAACACACCCACAACTTATGGACCTTGTGTTAAATCTAAGCCAGAGGGGAGTGCTGATGTTACTAAGTAGATCTAGAAAGTACCATGGGCAACCCCAGGTTTCTCTGTGTTTCACCCCAAATTAGTACTGAAGCTTCATTCTGGAAAATACCTTTGATTCTGTGGATCGTACTTGATAAGCAAACCCTGTGTGTTTTCTCTGTTGTGAAAGACTGAGGAACTCTCTTTATTGAAAGAGAGTAAATGGACAAGCCAACCAAACGCACGTGTGATCTCAGATTAGATTCTGGACCAAAGAGGAAGTGGAAAGAGGCAGTTTCTTGTTTGCTGTTTGCCTTAACTACACAGGACACCACTGGGAGACTCCGTGGACCAGATGGTGGTCCTGTATCGCCGCATCAGTGTCCTAACCTTGACGGGCTTGCCATGCCTATGAGGGGGAGCATCTACAGCCAATTCAGGGCTACTGGTCATCATGTCTGCAAGTCACTCCTAAATGGTTCAGAAAAACCTGTATATGAAAGACCATAAGGTAGGTGTGGTAAAACGTTATCAACTGCGAAATCTCGGTGCAGATAGCGTATGGGAGTTCTCTATAAAAGTAACTTAATTAATTTGTTTCTGGCTGCGTCGGGTCTTCATTGCTGCACATGGGCTTTTCTCTAGTTGCAGCGAGTGGGGGCTACTCTTCATTGCCGTGCACGGGCTTCTCATTGCAGTGGCTTCTCTTGCTGTGGAGCATGGGCTCTAGGCACGCAAGCTTCAGCAGTTGTGGCACATGGGCTCAGTAGTTGTGGCACGCAGGCTCTAGAGTGCAGGCTCAGTAGTTGTGGCACAGGCTTAGTTGTTCTGCAACACGTGGGAACTTCCCAGACCAGGGATCGAACCCTTGTCCCCTGCATTGGCAGGCGGATTCTTAACCACTGCGCCACCAGGGAAGTCCCTCTGTATTGTTTTTAAACTTTTCTGTGAATTTGGAATACTTTCAACTTAAAAATAAAGATGAAATAAACAGTTTGAGACAAAAACCCAACAAAGTACAAGGTAAAAGATCAGTTCCACTGTGAATCAAATAATCTTCAACTCAGATGAAAGATGTTTTGTTAGTTTTACCTTTTAGATTCCAAGCTAGGTCTGGAAGAAGGTGGAAGAAACTCTCTGCTAGAAACAGAATCTCTAAATTCTCCAATTACTGAAAGTATAATTTTACGCATGTTTCCATAAAAGAGCTGGACGTCATTGGGCCGCTGGGGAAGGTCACATACTGAAATAGAAAATAATGTTTGAAATACATGAATCTTCACGTAATCACACCATCAAGTAACAGAGGCACTCATATATTTACATATTTTCTTGTAGCTTCTTAGTTGGGGGTAGGTGACATTTGGATTTTTAACACTACGGATTAGCATCAATGACTGGCAGCTCAGGCTCTGGCCCTGGATTTGGATTACAGCCACGCCAACGCTCAGCCTGGGACCTCTGGCAGCTTCCTTCACCAGTCCGAGCCTCAGTCTCCTCACGGGAAGTACGAGTAACAACCTCTCTCAGGGCTGTGGGCACTGTTCTGACCCCCAGCATAAACCAACCTGGTCAGTTTCCACAGCTCTCTGAGGTATCATCACCTCCACCCCAAATGAGGGGCCAAAACACAGAGGCTGAGAGCACACACTTCATAAGCGGCAGTCTCATAAAAACTTAAGTAAATCCAGAAACAGGCAGTATTAGTATAACTACATGTATTTAGATTGATCAGACAGTGCTCGAGGTTTATCCAAAGATAAACCTACCTGAATTTATATATACAAGAAATTTTAGAGAACATGCTTGTATTCTACATATAAATTAGATATTAAGAATTAAGTATTTTTAAGATGGAAACTCAGAAAGAACACAGGAAGTGTAAATTAAAATTTATATTAAATACATCTGACTATAAAAGTTTAATTGTGAAATTATTTGCCACAGTAATTACACATTTTACAAAAGTAAGATCGCTATGAATGCTTAATAGTAATACGCTCAAATGTTTTTCAAAATAATCATGTAAAAAGTTCAACCGCAACATTCTTATAGGGATCCATTACACCAACCAGCACAAGACCAAGTGGGGCTGCTTCCTCCCCTCACCTGGACAGCATGCACACCACCTCCAGGAACCCAATACTCCCTGATGTGCAACCTGGCCCCAAGGACCCACCTGAAGCCCCCACTCAACCCCATCACAGGGGGGTCTCAGCAGGTCACCTGTCAGGTTTGTCAACACAACCCTTAACACACCCACTTCCTGAATGTTTGCACATGCAGCTCCCTCTGCCTGAATACCCTCCCCCACCCTGGTCCACACCTTCTCCTCCTTGTCAACCCCCTCCCCGCTTTCTCAGCAGAGTGCCACTTCTCCGCGGCCCCCAGGTCCCTAAGGACAGTTCTGTCACAGCACTTTCATGCTATACTTCGATCACCTGTCTCCCCCTTGGCCTGTGAGCCCCTAGAGGCAAGGGCGGCACCTTCTTCCCCTGTGACTCGTGCCCTGCACTCCCCACCAAGTCCACTCAGCCATAGAGTCGTGAAGCTGCAAGGGCTGCACACTCACGCTGCCTAGTTCTCATTAGACTTCACTGCTGCTGCTACGTGTCTGGGTCCATCTCCACGGCACAGTTCAGGTTAACTCTTTCACGTGGATCCTTCCTCTGAGGAAGGGATATGGAAGGTGAAGCTTGGAGGAGCTGAGGTAGCAGAGATGGGCTATGAACTGAGGTTCAGCTCCAAATCCAACGTTCTTTCCAACCATTTCAAATCTTTTCATTATCTTTAACTAACCCACCCTTGAAGCAGATGATCTAGACTCCCAATTTGCTGAAAAGATCATAAACTATTCTATATCACCTCTACATAGGCATAAATATCCTTTTCCTTTATCATTTCCCACTTCAGAAGGAGTGTGTAGTTCATCATTAAAAAACTAGAAAATAAAAATGGGGGGAAAAGACACTACCACCTGAAATCCTACCACCAGAATATAACCACTGTTAATATTTTGGTGTGTATACTCCTGCAATTTTACCTAGGTAACTATAAATAAGACATTAAATTATTTTTACCAAATGAGCTGGTGGGGAGTGCAGGGCATGAGTCACAGGGGTAGAAGGTGCAGCACTTGCCTCTAGGGGCTCACAGACCAAGGGGGAGACAGGTGATCTTATATGCAAAATTTTAAAATAATTCTTTTCTTAATAAATTGAGGAGCTTTCCATGTCACTTAATATAGAATCATATTGTCTGAATGCCTTCAAGATATTCTATTGCATAATTAAACGATCCCCTACTCTTGGGCGTTTAGGTTACTTCTAATTTCTTCCTATTATAAACAATACTGTGGTGAAAATCTGTACACATACTTTTACACAATTTGCATGTTTCCATTCTTATATTTTGTATGAGTCATAGATACCATTAAATACCTGAATTGCTCAGCTCAGCTCAAATAGGGCTAAACATCTAGATTAGAGTCACACTACCACTATCACATCCTCCATAAATTGCACAGCAGTCACAAGAGCAGAGAAATCTCAAAATGAGTGTAAGTTTGCAATCATGAAGTCTTAAACAGTAATAACTTGAGTTTAATCATAACCGTTCTCCTCCTCTATTCACAAGTCCACCCAAAGACTAGGTGCAATAACATATTAATAACATCTAACATTTACAAGGCAAAGCCCTCTCATCTGATCTTCACAAGAACTCTGTGTAGAGAACAGAGACATTATTCCTCTCATTTTACAGCTAAGGAAACTGAATTTCAGTGATGTAATCTGTCCAAAGTCATACAGTAAAGCTGTGACTCAAATTCAGCCTGATACCACATCTAAGCTAACACTCTTCCTCCTCACACACTGGACCCAGAAGATTTAAAATACGTTGAAATTCCTACCTTCAGTTACGAGCAGCTCGTCCTGAAATGCTTCCGCGAAGTCGATGTTCTGCAGCATGCTCTGGGTGGGAAGGACCTGCTTCCTCACCCCTGGTGTGTGCAGCATGGCTCTGCCAGTAGAGATTTTATTCAGAAGTCGTTTATACATACGAAATAACCTTAATTAGATTTTATTCATGCATCTGGAAAATCCCACTAACATCATGATATATTACTTCATAGATATTATGTCCTAAATCCCAATATAATTGAAAAAAAAAAAACCCTTGTTTTGGAAATTCCCTTAAAAGTTATACATGGTAGTACAATCATCAGTTTCAGTTAAACACATCAAATCAACCACTTCCTAACAAAAGAGTAGAGAAAAGATAAAATTAGATTCTTTTCGGGTCATACATTTTCATTATTTGTGAAAATTTGGTCAGTTAGAAATTTGTCTCAGAAAAAATATGCCAAGAAAATGATACAAATAAAACATCAGAAGGGAATATTTAAATTACCATGTAATTCTGTTACTTTGACCTCTTCTAGAGAATTTTGAGGTGAGAGAACTAAAAAGTAAATTTCTCTAGAAAACACAGATGTTCACAAACGAAAGAAATCTCATTACTATAAATTAATGGCAAAGAGGAGTTATAAAGGAGTACGCTGATTTCTATATCCCAGTAGAGAGAAAGGAAAAAAACCAAAAAACTTGTGATCTAATTTCTCTAAATGCCAGTTTCTATTTCTAAAATACTCAACTGAGAGAAAAAACCGCATTCAAAGTTGAGCTCTTCACTTCAGGTCTGTGCTATCATCATGTAGCAACTCATCACTAAACTCTTCTTAAACATTCTAACAGTCTTTCACAGATTAAAAATAAAACAGTTTCCTGAACTGTGTATCAGAATAAAACACAGCAGAGCACAAAGGACTGGAAGAAGGAAAGACTGGCCCACGCACACGCCCGCCCTCCCGGGAGGCAATGACTTCCTGAGAACAATGAACTGGCAGGAGCTTCACTTACCTCATACTCAGCTTTAGGCTAGGAAACAAGATTTTGTGACACAAGAACTCTGAATTCAACACACAGAATGTCTAAATCACACCTAGACCTAAATATAAAGTTGACAACATTCCAGCATATTAAACTACATTTAGATCAGATGTACCAAATTTTTTACAAGTACAAGCTTAAGTAGCTAGAGTTAGACACCCTACACATGTCTAAAATAAGGCTTGATCCTCTGAAATGATTCTCAACACTCCCAGAAATGTTCCAAGTCAGGTGCGTTTACACAATATACTCTTTCAGTAGTTCTTAAATCTTTTCTGAAACTGATCTGCTATCATTACAAAGACCGTCCTACGATGAAGTCCAAGGTCCTGTCTGAGCAAAGGAGCAGAGGCCCCTATGTACGTCCAGAAAAGGATACTGCAAGGAAACCTGCAGACGAGTTTCCTACAGGTATTTCTCCTACAGGTAGCTTATCGGTCACACAAATTTTACCAAGATTTTTCATCTGCCAGTTCACTAAAAGTAGTGAAACATCTATAAATTCCAAATCCCAAACCACTGTCACAGCCTCTTTATTTCCACTGAATGGTCCCCACCATCATGTAAGGTAAGTGACCCACCTTCGGTACTGCTGCCTTGAAATTTCATCTCCACCAAAAAAGTATATAGTTGACAGTTCTGTGGTGTTTTTACAATTGTTTTCTCTGTCTGATGGATTATATATTATAGTAACATCCTGATGCCAAGAAAAAAATCAGGAGTGAATATTAAATATTTCTGAGTAAGTCATTTCACTCTGAATAAACTGTCACAGGAGCACAAACAGTCACTATAGACAAAGATGCACATGAAGAGTATTTCCAAGATCAGATAAGTCCTTCCACTCCTAAGTTCCTTTCAAATATGATTTTAGCTCTCCACCATAAAATACATAATTATTACTTTAACCTAAAAATAAGCTCATATTTTTAGTGCAGAGACTTTCATACTTACTTCTTGTGTTCTTTCCTTGAGCACAAATTTGTCTGGAAAAATCCTTAATACTCGAGGATTCAGCAAAACTTTTTTCTGAGAATCCTTAAAACCTACAGCTTTAACAAAAGCTGCTCGAGAGCCAGTGTTACGAACAGAAAAAACAATTCTACTTTCTTTGCCAGGCACTAAGTCATTCACTGTTACCATGTAACTGTCAGATAACTTTTTAACATCTTCCAAAATCAGGTTACTTGTGCCTCCATATCCAGACAAAGGTATCTAAAAATACAGAACACATACATCCAAAATTATTTTTATGTAAGCAGAAAATAGAAGATTAAATTACGGTCAGAGAAGACAATAAAAACAGATTTACTACAATTAAAATTATTAAGCTTTGTGTACTTTGGCTAGTAGCTTCCCCACAGTCAATCTCTAGCCTTATAGTAAGGACTATGTTTTAAGGGAAAAACAAATCAATGAGCTACAAAATTATTTACCTTCCAATATGCCAAGCTTAGATGATAAAAGAACAATAAAAAGATTAATATTGATATGTTTGCTTAAGCAGTGTTCAGCATGAAAGACACTGGTATTTATAATTTACTCTGAAATGCATAAAATAAGATAAATTGATAGATGGTTAAATATGTGATAAAAGAAATATAGCACAATGTTAACTGTAGAATCTAAGTGGTAGGGCATGCAAGTGTTCACCATGTAATTCTTTCAAATACCCAATAATTGTGAATTTTCAATATGAAAAGTTTTGGGGGCAGAAAAATCTATGAGCATATAATCCTGTTAACTTCCGGTCTAGCAGAGTCAGAGGACTGTGCCAAAGGGACCAAAGAGAAGCCCAGAACTCAAACAAGCCTCAGAGCACAGCCAACCCGGTAGCGAGGGGCAGAGTGGAGGCTCCAGTGCTGACCAGGACCACCCTTGAGCTACAAGGCTCCCAGGGGGCTCAGCACTACCAGGAAACAAGGATTCACAGAACAAACTCTATGAATAGGAATGTAAGAAATAGGTACCCTGCTAGGAAACAAACGTTTCATACCCTTTGACATGCATTCCCTAAAAATGAGCTTTCATTCCTAATTATTGAAATAAGTTCCAAAGAATCCTTTGCAAACTTAAAAACATCAGTAGCTTATTTCAAGTTGTTATGTACTAAGTAACATTTTGAAAAATTAAATTCAGGCTGATCAAAAATCAGTATTGCTTGCCCCTTAGTACAAATTAACAGCATTTTTAAAGGGCTTCAGATGTGAAGCTCCTGCAAATCCCACCTCATTCAGGGTGAGCTCTGCTAGTTCCCAAGAGCCAAAAGTGTTTCTAATTTTTCCTTTCCCACAGAGATTTGCAAGTAAATCTTAGGCAAGAAAATAGAAAGTAACAGGGAAAGCCAGCTTTTGAAAACACTCAAAATCAGTATTCTTCCTATATTTTCAAAGTCTAAGGAGAGGGCTTCCCTGTTGGCGCAGTTGTTAAGAATCTGCCTGCCAATGCAGGGGACATGGGTTTGATCCCTGGGCCGGGAAGATCCCACATGCCGCGAAGCAACTAAGCCCGTGCGCCACAAGTACCGAGCCTGTGCTAAAGAGCCCGCAAGCCACAACTACTGAGCCCATGTGCCACAACTACCGAAACCTGTGCACCTAGAGCCTGTGCTCCACAACAAGAGCAGCCCCCCCTGGCCACAACTAGAGAAAGCCCCACACACAGCAACGACAACCCAACACAGCCAAAAATAAAAACAAACAAATAAATAAAAAAAAAAGTCTAAGGGAGTCACAAATAATTACTGACTAAAAGGTTAAGAAAAAGAATGATTAGGGCTTCCCTGGTGGCGCAGTGGTTGAGAGTCCGCCTGCCAATGCAGGGGACAAGGGTTCGTGCCCCGGTCCGGGAAGATCCCACATGCCGCGGAGCGGCTGGGCCCGTGAGCCATGGCCGCTGAGCCTGCGCGTCTGGAGCCTGTGCTCCGCAATGGGAGAGGCCGCAGCAGTGAGAGGCCCGTGTGCCGCAAAAAAAAAAAAAAAAAGAATGATTAAATAAAATGAAATTTGACTAATGCCCACTGACCCGAAGTTTCAACCAGAGAAACTGCTGCTCTAGAGCAGGCTTCTCAGGGACTTCCCTGGTGGTCCAGCGGTTAGGACTCTGCACTTACACTGCCGGGGGCCCGGGTTCAATCCCTGGTCTGGGAACTAAGATCCCACAAGCCTCGTAACATAACATAAATAAAATAAAATAATAAAAATAAATAAAATAAAATAAAATCCATCTAGAGCAGGGTTCTCAGCCTCGGCACAATGGCCCTTGGGCTGCGCCATTTGACATGGGGAGCCCTGTGCACTGTGGGTGTCTGGCCGCACCCCTGGCCTCTACTCACCAGGTGCCACTTGTACCTTTTCCCACTTCCAGTGTGACAACCACAAATGTCTCCAGAAATTACCAAGTATCCCCTGGATGGTGAAACAGTCTCTGGTTGAGAACCACTGCTCTGCAGGCCTCATTCTGAAAATGGCCATTTATACCTTTTAACACCTCTCCCCACCAAAGCTCATGGGGCCATGTGAAGAGCTCCACAGAGAGTGTGTCCAGCTCCAGCATCAAATAAAGGTAAATTTGCCATAAATATCCATCCTTTTTTAAAAAACTTCTAGGTGTTGTTAATCTTGTAATTTATAACACATCCACTCTAACACTAGGAAACGACCAACATCGTAGTCCCAGTCCCACTGCCAACTAATTGCTTGGATTTTAGCTACTTTCAGGGAGCTCAGGCTTCATCCGATTACCCTGTCCTTCTTTCCTCTCCTCCAGGACTCATCATTTTTCTCTCTTAGTACCCTGAATCTAGCTAAAGAAATGACTTGAAATCTTTTGAAATTATGCTGGGAAGAAACAAAATAGAAAAGCTCTTGTCTTTGTATCCCTGGTGTACGGAACAGAGTCTAACAAATGATGTCAATAGATACTTTGCTGAACTGAAAGAATAAAATTTACTTGGAAAGTCAACATCTTAAACATTTCCATCTGGATTTACCAAAAAATGGATTTCTGAAAAGTTGAGTACATTTCAAAAGTTTCAAACCGAAATGAAACTTACAAGCATTAGACAAGCCATTACTTACAGGAATACTCTGGTGGCTGCTTTTAAAATAGGGTAATCCTACAAGGTATATAATTACTCCTTAACTTGTTTGTAAATCTAGGTAATCACATATTTTGACTTATAAAAAGCAGAGTATATGTAATTTACCAATATTTAACCAATAGTTACAACATGTCATAAACTCCATGGGAGGGAAAAAAAAGCTATAAAATTATCTTACCGTGAACTTAAAGCCTGGCTGTGATCGAATTCCAAGTTGTTTAATTTCTAGTTTGGCCAACATACAAGATAATCGAGTAGGTGCAAACAACACAGAGATGTAAATGTCTTCTTTTGGACGAATCCTGATCTCACAGTTACTAGTCAATCGCTCTTCTGAACCAAAAGTGTGCTGAAACTACAATTAAAAAAAAAATCTCTGCATAAAACAGAGCAGCAGCACAAATAAAACATACAATTAACATGAACTCCTCGAAGATTAAGAACACAAGATGGCCTACGTTAAGTGTCATGTATCTAGATGTTAAGTGTTAAGTGTCCTGGATCTAGACAGAACGTGAAACAGAACAGAGCCATGCACTCCACAAACCTGAAAGCAGTCCTGGTCTTGTCCTCTAATGAGCAGTCGTAAATGTTGGGCTGAAGATGTGGAATTATTTCTTAAAGCTAGTTTCTGAAGCCTAGAAACAATGACACAACTTAAATGTGGTTTTCCCCCATGGATATTGCTACAATCATAAAAACAAAGCCAATTAAAACTGACTGCAGTGTTTGGAGATGGACTGACTGCACAGGCCTCTTGAGCAGCCTGGAAGTGCCTCCACAGTCCCAGAACTCTACATTTGTGAGAACGTATGCTCAAGACTCACCTTATCAGAGAAGATTTTGGGTTTAGTCTCTCTCCTGTTATAGCTCCTTAGCTGCCCTTATTATTCATTCTCTATGTATAGGAATTATCTGTCTTATAAAATAGTAATCAATGAAAATTCAGATTACCAAATTCATTAAGTCATTAAAGTCAATACCATCCTCAGCTCCTAAACCTATCTTTCGTGGAAACAAGGGTCCTAAGCACATCGCTCAGATTTTTTACTTTAAGAGACTCATTTGCACAAAGTAGTCTTTTAAACAGCATACTGAACTAACCTTACTTTAAAAAAACTTACAGTGCAAGTAGAATGGATGTATGAATAGCAACTGGCTCACAGGATGAAAATCCTTCAGTCTTTGAAAATATATGAATCCTCTCTTCATTAGAGAATACAGAATACATGAATAAATCTCCATTTTACTCAAATTTTGAAGACTGGCAGTTAAATTATTTAAGCTGTGGTCTATGCCTTGTGCACCTTGTGCTAAAAGGGAAAGGTTGCTGAGTTTAACCTCAGAATAAAATCAAAGACCTTTGGTTATCAGCACACCTGAGAAAAACCTTCCATAAGTACAATGGTTGGGAAAGACGTTCTGAAAAATATTTTTTTCATAAAAACAAAGCCAATTAAAACCAAGTACAATGTTTAGAGATGGACTGACTGCATGGGCATAGGAGCTACTGAGGAGGGCACAGTTCCTCAAACTCACGGCCATGCAGGACATTTCAGGAGCCTAGCTGAGAGGGGTCTTCACTGAGAGCTGCGTAAAGAACACGTGTCCCTTCATCAACTAGACTCTAACTCCTTAAATAGATGCAACGTCTCTGATGATTTCTTCTTCCCACCAGTCCCCAGGGCTTTCCAGAGAAGGAACGAAGACACACTTAATTGCCTAAGTTTGGTCATCAGCACAGAATTCACCAAAGAGCTTAAGAAAACTGAAACCTAATTTTTTTGGCTTGTATTTTAAAAATAGGTTAAAATTTTACTAAAAAATTTGTATTCATGATAGGATGAATAATGAATATGATAGTTTTATTTCAATTCTAAAAACATTAACATGGTCATCATCAACACAGGGAAGACTAGCATTATGTGATAACAGCTACAGTGTATACTCACTGTGTCCTGCCCAGGGGGACACCTCCCCACGCCAGAAACTGCTTGTTGGATAAAATCGAAGGAATATCTGAGCAGCAAGATGCAGGCGTCAGAAGCTTGTTTCCTGAAGAAACTACTTCACCTTTTAACATCACTTCATACTGAGGGCCAAACGACTGCACAAATATTTTCAAGATCCTAACAAAGAAAACCATCTAAGTTCAATATTCAGAATTCAATTCTTTCGACTACTATTGTCCTATGCGCTTCCTTCGTCCAAGAGACTGAGCTGGTCGGTGCTGAGGCTACACTGCATTCTCACCCTCACAGCTTACATTCCAGAGGAGAAAACAGACAGAGAAGGAGACGGGTACATGCCACAGGCCCATGCCACGAGCACAGCGGGAGAGAAGTGCATGGGTCACGGGAGACAGGGAGGGATCTGGGAAGGGATGAGGAAAGCCTCCTGGGTGGGGGTGCTACCCCGGTGGGCAGGTGCGGACAAGTCCTCCCGGCACAAGTGTTCACGTCCAAGCAGCCAGCACCTCTGCACCCAGGGACAAGCAGGTGGAGGACAGTGAGGGACTCGGGGGCTCAGGAACCAGGCAGGGGGCTCGGCAATCAGGCAGGG
Source organism: Monodon monoceros (assembly GCF_005190385.1). Taxonomy (NCBI): domain Eukaryota; kingdom Metazoa; phylum Chordata; class Mammalia; order Artiodactyla; family Monodontidae; genus Monodon; species Monodon monoceros. Next base: position 59,657,856 of record NW_021703765.1, on the reverse strand, counting down.
GATGGGCCACGTGCGTCTGAGGACAGCAGGCTAAGCTACATTTTATCAAGCAAGTTCAAAAGCTGGTGACAAGGGTGCTCCAACCACTGTAAAGGGATATTCACTTATGATTTGGGTGCCAAAAAGTCACTGGCCTGGAAAAGATACAACTGTCAGTTGTATCTTTAACAACTGGCAAGGTCAACTGATGATTTCCTTGGTGAGAGAGAAGAAGTTAGTGAGAAACATCAAGATTGACGTGTTATTATTTACTTTTGTCAGAATATACTTGAAAATAGTGATTTCTTACTTTCTAGTCAGCTAGCTGGTTTAAAAGGAGATTTTCAGTAAGCAGAAAGATCTGAGGCTAAAGGAAAGAGGTAAAGCGGTGCTGTATAGGCGAGGTGAAGCGTGTACTCTGTCCCTCAGGCTGTGGACTGGAGCACACCTAAATAAGCACAAATTCGCCGTGATCAACAGTCCTACGTTACCTTTCCTCACAGGCTTTGGAATCCTTTGGAGAAAATGAAACTATAACTTCGTGCTCTTCTCCAGGTTTAAGGAATAGTTTCTCTGGATCCACTGAAAAGTGACTTCCTTGATCTGGGATCTAAGTATTTACATAATTATAAGTCAACGCTGACCTGCAGACATGGCTTTCACACACTCACGTGCCTTGTCTCTCTCACTGACCACAACTGGGTATTCTACTCCCTCCCTGCCCAGCAATGCCCCACCATCTTACTTTCTTGGAAAGGATACATCTTTCTTCTCTTCCATAACAAACTATCCCCTGCCCCATCCCTAATTCCTGGCCACCAACACCCCCTCACTCAGCCACACAACTCAGAAATGATGTCTACACATGTGGCTCCCTCTCCTCCACCCAGCCACAGGATGACTCGGTCTTCAGGAACTAATCTAGAGCTTGGTTCTTGTACCTATTACATTAGACATCCCAGCTGAACTTCCTAACCATCTGTTTTATGCTCGTGTAACACCAGCTCTGAAAGCCCGGGCTCAGATTCTTCTGTCTGACCACCCCTGCCAATGCCCCCAGCCCTTGAACAAGGTCAACAGCAGAGCAACCTTCAGAACCCAAGGAGACACTCACAGTCTCAGCCCGAGGAAATAAGTTACAGCCTCAGACACAAATTCTTACCTTGATGTCCAAGTGGACATCAATATTCCCAGCATTTTTCAAAGGTAAGTACTGCCTTGTTGAGGAAGCCACACTGGTAAACAAGTGCATAGTCTAGAGGATGAGGTAAAACAGGCATGTTTTAAAAATGTCACACTTGGAATGAAATCAACCTGAACATAAAGTAACAGCAAAGTGAGGAGTTTAGGGTACCTGTAGGTCTTTCGGAGCATGTATCCTGGCTATTCCTGTTCTTGCTCGAAGATTGATACTTTTAATGACTGGTGTAGGGTTTGGACTATCAACTTCTATATCAACTCTTGCCAAGAATTCTTCTGCTGAGTCTAGAATCTCTGTAAAAGGTCATTCTTTTAGTTCAGACACCAGAGTTATTTAATTCTAAATGCCACAAATGGCCCAACACTATGCCATCAAGGGGCACAAAAAAATCTTAAAATGACTGTTTAAAGAACTCAGAGAGGAACAGAAATGAGTGGAGGAGAAAAAGGAAGAAAACATCTAATTGGTAGAGGAGATAACATCAATTAACAGAAAAGACCCCAAAATGTTTTCAGTGGTACTTGCTTGGATTATCCATAATTGGATGGGTTTGACCCAAAATAGCATGCTCTCTGCCCAGCTTTAAAACAACATAAAATATCTGACAAATTACAATAAATATTTGACAATTTACTGACAGGAGAAATAAGCCTCAACTTTGTAGTTTATTTAGCTACGGAGTAAAGAAAATCCCATAAAACGTAAACATGATACCTGAAGAAGTCATCTGTTTCTTTGGACTATGGAAAAGAACCCAAATTATCAGAAATTCTGGATCCTGTAAAATAAAAAAAATTTTTCATACACAGTGAAAGAAAAGTAGTTTGGAAACTTAACTTCCTCCTTAATTCTAAATCAGTCCTTCAATCCCCCAGCTCACCTGTCCGTCATCGCTGGCAGGCATCATATGGTTGATCACCGAGGGGGCGGCCAGCCGAGCAATCGCATGGGGATAAGGAACAGCTTTCAGAGCTGTGTGGATGGGTTCCTTGGAAAAGGTGAAGCAGCGCCAGGCTATGGCGTTCTGTCAGAAACAGGAGAAGCCGCTTCAGTAGAGCCAATGGTGTCACGTTGGTGTGATGCTAAATTTGTTCAAAGATCCTTAACAAAAATATCTACTTTCCTAAGAGAAGTTAACCAAGGATGCTACTAGCTGCATCTACAACTCTAAGTCAGTGTGCTCTGTAAAGGTTTCCTCCGAGCACAGTACTTACAGCATTAATAATGAGTCTAATTGGGATGTTGGCGTGCGTCTTGTTTACCAGCTTTAAAGGCAGAGCTTTCCAGCTTCCATAAGTCAAGTCACCAAAATCAAGAACACCTTTCTTTTCTGTTTCTACCTAAATTATGGGAAAAAAGGGATTTATAAAAACAATATATTAATAAATATCACAGCTTATGTTCACATCACTGCCCTTTCCAGCCTCAAATAGTCAACATTAAAGGTAAACTTACCTAAGACTCCTGGGGCTATTTTACAATTCCTATTTTCTACACAAGTAAATTATTTTTCTGAGGTAGTCCACGTACCCAAATACACTACAGAACAAAGCAACAGCTTAGCTGCGTTACTGTGAGAAGACAAACTGACAACTTTACAAAACACACAGCCTCCCTTCCACTAGCTCTACTGTTATACTACCGACTTCTCAATTCCCTCCAAAACATATGTGGGCATTTTTGGATTTAGTCCATACTCTGACAACACTGAAAATGTTTACAATAATATCTAGGGACTTCGCTGGTGGCGCAGCGGTTAAGAATCCGCCTGCCAATGCAGGGGACACGGGTTCGAGTCCTGGTCTGGGAAGATCCCACATGCCTCGGAGCAACTAAGCCCATGTGCCACAACTACTGAGCCTGTGCTCTAGAGCCCGAGAGCCACAACTACTGAGCCTGTTGTGCCACAACTTCTGAATCCTGCATGCCTAGAGCCCGTGCTCCGCAACAAGAGAACCCATCACAATGAGAAGCCCACACACCACAACGAAGAGTAGCCCCCGCTCACCGCAACTAGAGAAAGCCTGCGCATAGCAACAAAGACCCAATGCAGCCAAAAAATAAATTAATTAAATTTTTTTAAAAAAACAAACCCCAGTTATTCCGATGTGCAGCCAGGGCTGACAGCCAGTGTCCTAAAGAGGCCTGCAATCCCACAAGCATTTTGTTGCCCCAACCTGGCTAGACCCAATTTCTTTCACTTCCAGAAAATGAGCAACTGTACAAGAGGAAATTTTTCAGTGAGCAGTCTTCACGTACAGAAAAGAGGATAATCTGAATGTGGTGTTTTCCTCCACGCACATCAAACTATACGACGGAAACCAGCTGGAAAATAGGGTTTAACGTTATATTTTGCTTACAAACATCTTAGCGAGCATATCTGTGCTTCTATAAAACAAAAGAAATAATCTTAATTTTTTTGGCCTCGCTGTGCGGCTTGCCGGATCTTAGTTCCCTGACCAGGGACTGAACCCGCACCCTCAGCAGTGTAAGCGCAGAGTCCTAACCACTGGACCGCCAGGGAATTCCAGAAATAATTTTAAATTTTGGAATAAGAAAATATTGAGAGTAATGTTTAGCTCAATTATAACTTTTGGCACATTCATCCACAAATTCATTTTACCCTAATTTTACTTCTAAGGTTGAACAGCCTCATTAAAACGCCAGGTATGACAAAGACCTGCTTACAAACAATCACCTCGATCACGGGGGTCTCGGCAATGGCGGTGAGGACAACCCTGCTTGCCAGTGCTTCTGCCTGTGCCACTGTCTCTGCATCAGCTGAAAACGGCCAAGAAGCAATGCTGAATATACATCGGAAAATCCCAGGATCAGACGGTATGAAGAGCACTTTTATCTCTTCTGTGGCATGAGGTCTTATGATGACTTTATTCTTGAAAACTAAACAAGGATAAGCTGAAAGATCCACCTTAAAAGAAGAGCCACATGGTCCGTTAAGAAATAACTTCACAATGAAAATCAGGAAGAAGAACCAACTAGTTTAAGATCCCTTTTCATAGTCACTCAAACTACCAAATCTAGATATGTTAGCTCTTGAAAAATACCCAGGCCTCATAACTCATTACCTGGAAAATACAGTTAGTCAAAATTATAAGGGCTTTTTTTTGGCCATGCCACACAGCTTGCGGGATCTTTGTTCCCAACCAGGGACTGAACCTGGACCACGGCAGTGAAAGTACCAAGTCCTAACCACTGGACCACGAGGGAACTCCCATAAGGACTTTTGAAGATATGTTATTTTTACCTTCACTTTTTTTGAAAAGGGTGCTGAAAATGGCAGCACCTCCAGCCTTGGACATCACCCTGGGACCTGTCTCCCACCCTGGGCATCACCTGGGACCTGGTCTCTGCAGCTGTGTAACGTAGGGGGTTAGACTGATCTCCAAGGTTCACTGTCAGGCCTGTTTGTCTGCAAGAAGCTGCTGACCTTGTTTCCCACTCTCCCTACTCACCGAGGCCCATAGGGTCTAGAGTCTAGAACCTCAGCAGCTGTAACTGATCATGCGAGAGACCCCTGCTCTAATGTTAAAACTGTGTTTCCAGGTATTTCAAAAGATCATGTAAGAACATGATCAGATAAATTAACTTACTAAATGAAGGCACAGGTTGCAAGAGTAACTTGTTTCTTTTTTTTTTTTCCTTTGGAATAAACGACAATAACTTATACTCAATCACATTTAACAAAAACAACAAATAGAGACCAGAAACTTGGAGCTCCAGTCAGTGGTTTAAGCCGACAGCACAAAAAGCACATTTACATGATTTTTTAAACAAGTAACAATGAAACATAATGGTTAATAAATAAATAGTAACACCTGATGAAATCTGAGAAACACATTCAGATTTCACTTTCACTGGAAGTACTGCAACAAAAGGGGAACCAAGAAAAAGGTACGATTCCAACGATTCTGTGCAAAGTATATGGTGGTGGACATGCTCCCTGGTATAAAAGGAAGTACTAATACTAGGCAAAGGAGAGCTCCAGCATTAATTGTACTGCAATCGCTAAGTCAGAGGAGAAAGACACAGAAAGCTCACCTTTTCACCGTTGACACTAACACTGAGGACCCCGATGCTGACCTGCAGCCAGCAGTCGGCGGGATTCAGGACACTAAGGTAGGTTTGTGACGCGATGCCAATACAGCAAGCATGAGGAAACTTCAATTCCTCAGGCACTCTTACTTTCCCTGGGTAGAGTTAAAGCAGAGTCAAAATGCATACCCAACACCCCATCAAAAACACAACTGGTTAAATGGAAATTTTTACAGAAGACTACCTGTTGACACCGAGAGCTATGGTTTTATAAAGTGCCCCAGATCTAAATAGGAGTCCCCAACACTGCATATGGCTCAGCAGAGACTGGTCACTAATTTTCTCCTGAGGCAACCAGACCATGAGGAAAAACAATCAAAATTGATCAAACTAAAAAATTTACAGCTAATCAACTCTTAGATGTTATTGCTATCAGTAATCTCTTCCCTTTTTCTCCTATAAATATAAGCCACTGCCTAATCTAATGAGAAATGATGGAGGCTCTAACTGATTTTTAACATGATGACCAAGCTTTTCACCATTCTTATGGGGTCACTGTGGAATTTCCTTCAGAAGAAAAAGAAGGCAAAACTGATCGTGCTGCAGTGGCCATGAGCACCGTGTCAGGAAAGCACAGCACCAAGCTCTGCTCCCAAGAGTGACCATCAGCACGAGCACAGGCAGCTCAGCCACTACGGGCGGGAGCGGAAGGGTGCTGCCTCTCACTCCCACACGAGTCACCCCTGAAGACTTAAAAACTGGCAGGAGACTCCCTCCTTCAGGGGGGTGATTCTATACTAGACGTTTCCTAGTTGAACCAACAACAGAATTCCAAGTTTGGAGCACGAGAGAGAAACAGAAAGACAAAGGCAGTGGGAGTTTTACCTGCGTTAAGTTTTTAAGTTTTTCTAAGGCCACTCAGGGACCCTTGCACAGAAATACGTTATGGTCTGTGTTCCAAATTCAGGATAAAGAGAAAAGTTTACAAGAAATTCAGGCTAATCAGTATCTCCTTGAAACAAACTAGTTTTATGGTCCCAATTGAGAAAATTCAGTTTTTAAATAGCAGCAACCAACAACAAGCAGTAGCAGAGAAAAAAGCATCTTACCAAATCCTGACATCACTCCTGAATCCCACGGATCAATTCCACAGTTTGGACCAAGAGACTGCACAGTAAAAGGTTTGGCTGTACTTAGAAGACGCTGATTGAAGGCGTTAGAATACGGGTTACAAAGGGAAGAGGCAGCCAACAACTCCGAGCTGATGTTCTGTCCAAGACAAAAGCCCATGGCCACAGAGTTCTGGACGTGCTCTCCTGTGACGACAGCAGGATGACAGTTTCCCGGGAGCCCACAGGCTGTGGTGCCGCCGGCCTGGCACCGAGGCAGTGCTCCCGAGCTCAGCTGGGCACAGGGAGCCATGGGGAGGGGACGGCGTGCGGAGAGCGTGGGGCCCAAGGTGGGCACGTGCTGCCTTGAGGGAGCAGGGCCGCAGCCCTCGGTGCTGGGGAAGGAGGTCTGGGGAGGGCCCTGGCCAACGAACGCACTGTCAGCAGCAGACGTGTCTATAGGAGTCACACGTCCACTGTCGGGCACAGGCCCCTGGCGGGACATGGGGAGGCGCAGCGTGGCTGGCAGGGCCCACTGGCCGAGGCCCAACTCCCTTGGCAGAGCCAGGCTGACCTGGTCCAGTTCACTGGGATTTGAGGTCACACCTGCCACAGTGGTTTCTGACAGATCTTCACTTTTGGAGGAAAGCTCTCTTTTCGATCTAAAGTTCGGTTTTACATCTTCAAGTTCGCTACTCAGAGAAGCAGTTTCAGTTTCTTTTTCTGTGTCCAAGTTCTTCTGGATAATATATGGTAACGCTCCTTTTCCTCTACTTTGAAATGGACTTTTTTCTCTCAACTTATCCAGAGCCTGCTCCTGAGATGGAACTGGACTGGCCTGAATAATTGTGGTGCTCAACGTACTGGTGACATCACTCTGTGTGACCAAAAATGTTTAGAAATTATCCACAGATAAAGTGAGTATTACAAATGCAAACCATGCTGATATACTCTCAAAGAATAGAGATCTACATGATGTTACCTCTCTGAAAAAAGGATGGCTTATACAAAGTACTTCAGTGGCTGTGAAATGCAGGATTAAAAGTTAGAAAATCTGCATTCATTGTTCTTCCTAATTTACAGGACAAGAAACAAGTGGTTTTGTTTAGTAACTTAGTGGATAGGTTTAGGCACAGCTTAGCGGAGGAGGCCTGCACTGCACACCGCAAGTCATACGCAGCTCATTACAAACTGAACACTGTCACGTTCACAAAACACACCTAGGTAGTAAAATTCTAGCTTCTCCCACACAAATCTCTCAGACCTCTCTGCTTCCCTCCCACCCCCATGGCCATGACCCTGGCCTGAGCCTGTGCTGCCCCTCGCCTGACAACTCCAGCCGCCTGGTGTCAAATCCTCCTGGTTCTAACCTCACCCCTCAGTGCCTCCTCCACTGCAAGGAGCTTTCAAAACAACACAGAGCAGGTCTGTGTCCTACTTAAGAGCCTTCAAACTCCCAAATGTTACATCCACGATGTCGTGGTCTGGCCTCCCCTCCTCTTCTCCATGTACACGATTCACCGAAGCCATTCCAAACTTCTTGGGGGCTCTCAAATGCAGCGTGTTTTGCAATTCCCTGCCTCCCCCATGCCTGATTCCAGACAGTCCTCCCACCAAGCTTCACTGGACTCGCCACCTGGTCAGATTATCAGTCGCCTCCTGAATCTATCACAGTGCATTTCTCTACACGGCATGTCTTGCACGGCCTCCACCAGACTGAGAGCTTTTTGATGGCAGATGCTAAAATATTTGTACTTGTAGTGCCTACCCAGCACGAGCAAAACACACATACACACTTATTTTAAAGTTAAAAGAGCAACAGAAATTAGGCCTGAACTCGAGTCTGAGTCCTACATCAGTAAGACTTCAGCTCCAGAAGCCCGAGTAAAGAAATAACAAAAGTGCTCCCACCTGGTGGTCCTTAAGGCCACGATCTGAGGCCGTGGCGGGACAGGTGCTCTCTCGTTCAGACATGTAAGTCAGCCTGCTGATGCTGGCCTGTGGACACGTCAGCTGGGATGACTCCCTCTCACAGGGGTGCTTTTGCAGGTGAGCTGCTGAACTGAAAGACTCCAGGGCACACCTGGAAGAGAGAACACCTGTGCATGGACTTGTTCATCCCTTCACTTAACATCGTCTACACTGGCAGAAAGCCCTTCCTGCTTGCCTACAACCCTGTCAACCTGCACTACCGTCTGTCCCAGCTGCCATATACAACTCAACCCTAGACTCAATTCTTTTCACCCTTAATTATCTAAAACTGTAAATCATAGTCCTACTGAATGAAGTATCTGGTAAGCTACTGAAAAAGAAAAATGTTGTGGCAGTTTCATTAATAAATTTCATATACAGTCACATAACAATGTTAGCTGTTCATTCAACAAAAGTTTACTGAATACCTGATATAGAGCAAGGAGCAGAGCACTCGCCAATTCCTGCCCTCAAAGAGCAAAGATGGGGCTTCCCTGGTGGCGCAGTGGCTGAGAGTCCGCCTGCCGATGCAGGGGACACGGGTTCGTGCCCCGGTCCGGGAAGATCCCACATGCCACGGAGCGGCTAGGCCCATGAGCCATGGCCGCTGAGCCTGTGCATCTGGAGCCTGTGCTCCGCAACAGGAGAGGCCACAACAGTGAGAGGCCCACGTACCACAAAAATAAATAAAGATCTTTGATACAGATTGTTAAAAAAAAAAAAAAGAGCAAAGATGGAAACAATCAAAGAGATGGGAAGAGCCACACCACGGGCAGGAATAGGAGCAGTGCAACTCTCGGCTGAGCTATCAAGCATGCATAGCAAAAGCCCCTTGACGCAGGTGTTATACATCTAGAGATTAATCCTAAGAAAAAAATTAGTGCTAATTATAAAGATTCGCTAAAAGGAAACATCATATATCCCTATCAATAAAACGTAGGCAATCTTAAACGTCATGTAGGAGAAAGGAGGCTATTGAAATTATGGCACAGACACACAATAAAACACTATGCAGCTGTTTTAAATCATGCTGTTGACTACTAACCATTGACTCAGAAAGATGTTCAGAATATATTAAGTAAAAAAAAAGTTATAAAGCAATAAATAATAAGCTCCTGCATCTATTTAATACATGTGCCATATTCTGTCAGTTAGTCCCCAGCACAGGGCCAGGCCAGCCCAACAGAGGAGAGGGCCAAGCTGCCCCTCAAGGCAGAGTGCAAAATCACACTGTGTGGGAAACACCGTCACAGCCGCCTCTGGAAACAGCTGCCGCACCCCCTGAATACTCTGCCATTTAGTTTCAAGTCAGCCCTTAATCTGACTGAATTTTACCCATCATTTTTGTGCACAAAGTTCAGAATACTCAGGTGGCCAACGGACACAGAGAGAAAATCCTATTTTGAATTCTGGATTTTTAAAAGGACCAAATCAAGATAGCCCTGACACAATACTAGTTAGTGAATCTCTAACCAATGGAGACAAAATATTAACCAAATTGCTTCAGGCCCTCTTTAGTCACTGAATAACATGCACCTGCGTGGGTTCTGTATGCACATGCGCACACACACATGCACACACATACTCACACAGACACCATGGGGCAGCAGGAAAAGAGTTCTGGGTACTGGGGTACGTGCTGAGTCTAGCTCCTTTGGTCGAAATGAACAAATGCATTTAGGTTGTATTACTTCAAGCAATGAGAAGTGAACTGTAAGAACACACAAACAAAAGAAGAGAAATTTCAGTCCGGATGTCAGACTCCAAAGGAAGCCAAAAACTGCCAAGGTGCCAGCCACACAGAACCTCAAGGCAATTCTGGAATTAGAAGCTCTAAATCAGCACTACGGACCTGCTGGAAGCTGGCTGGATGCTGGAAGACCAGCCAGCAGGAAAACTGGTGAGCAGCAAACTCAGTAGATAAAGGGCTCTTACCAGAAAGATGTGGCCACTCAACAGATCAACATTCTGACCAACATTTCACTGTGAATATAAAGAAACTTAATGAGTATGGGACTTCCCTGGTGGCACAGTCGTTAAGACTCCACACTCCCAATGCAGGGGGCCCAGGTTCGATCCCTGGTCAGGGAACTACATCCCACATGCTGCAACTAAGAGCTCACATGTCACAACTAAGGAGCCCACCTGCCGCAACTAAGACCCGGCAGAATCAAATAAATATTTTAAAAAATTAAATAAAAAACTTAATGAACTGGAAAAACCTGAAAAAAAAAAAAACCATGAAACTCATTTTACCATAATACAAAAGTACAAGAAGAATTTCAATAAAAAGAAATGAATACAAAATGAATGTCCACACTGGAAGCCATGAAAGCATAGCTGATGCTACAGAAAATCAGTGACATCAAGGTTAAACACTTGAACAGCTCGGCTACCCCGCAACACAGGGAGAACACATAAAGAAACGAAGATGAGGGACTTCCCTGGTGGTCCAGTGGTAAAGAATCCGCCTTCCAATGCAGGGGATGTGGGTTCGATCCCTGGTCGGGGAACCAAGATTTCACATGCCTCAGGGCAACTAAGCCTGTGCGCCACAACTATTGAGCCTGTGTGCCTCAACCAGACAGCCCATGTGCCTCAAACTACAGAGCCCATGCGAGCCCGCGCGAGACAACTAGAGTGAGAAAACCTGCCCACCACAACTAGAGAGAAGCCCGTACACCGCAACAAAGAGCCTGCACGGTACAACAGAAGATCCTGCGTGCCGCAACGAAGACCCAACTCAGCCAGAAAATAAAATAATAAAAAAATTTAAACAAACAGACAAAAAAAAAAAAAGCACAAAGATGAGGAAAAAGAAAACAGGCATGGATGCCCAGAGAGGCAGTACCAGCTGCTGGGTGCAGGAGGAGGAGGGAGTCACAGGCAACAGGAAACAAAGTCTCCTCAGTGGAAGAGAGAACTGTGCACAGGAAAATCAGCCACAAGACACCAGCATGTTCATTTAAGCTGATGAGAAAAAAAGGAGATGAGCAGGAAGATAAAATGGAGCTGGATGCTTGGCCTCGGCAGGAACGCCTATCGTGCAGCAGGAGAAGGGACAGGAGAACGAACCTCAGAATCTGCTGGTGTCCAGCTTCTTTCCCCCTAAGGCTGCAGTCTGGCTGTGGCTGAGAGGTGGGGGTGTGGGTGCAGGTGGCTGACCCATAGGGAGAAGGAAGCCCACCAACAGTCACTTTAGAAAGGTCAACGTGACACTCTCATTCAAAATATCTGACCAAGTTCATGAGAAAGTTCAGTATCCCCCTAAGATATGTTTCTTACACTTAATGAATAAGTGTATTTTCTTAGGGGCAAAAGAAAAAACAGGTGGGTCCAAAACTGAGACCATCCAGCCCAGCATTCTGTCTCTGATCATGCAGTAAAGGGCAGGTGAAGGAAAAAAAATCGTAACAATATGTCTTTATAGAGCACTTACAGTTGTTATTAAATGCCTTCATAAACAATTTTTTAAAATGTCAAGATCATAGAAAACAAGATGAAACTGGAAAGTACACGGGGGTTAAGAAACAAAAAAGAAAATACTACAAGGAATCTAGAAATCAGAAATGTGAAATGCAAATGAAATGAAAAAGTAAGAAAGAGGCAGGTCACTGTGGTGATGGCAAAGTCTCTGATTGTGGAGGTGATTATACACATTCACACCTGTGATAAAATGACACAATTCTACCCACTTGCCCTGCCCAGGACAAGTGATTGCACAAGTGGTGATTCTGTGCAGCATCTGGGGGAGCTGGGGAGGGACATGGGGTCTCTCTATACTATCTTTGCAACTTCCCGTGGATCTACAATTATTCTAAAATAAGTTCTTAAAGAAAGGATTACAAACAAAATAAATGCAGATCCCACATATGCAAGACTAGAGTTCCTGGGGTCAGGACCAATATCTTAATAAGTAATTAAAAAAAAAAACCTTTCCTAAATAGAAGAATGCTTGACTCCACATACTGAAAGGGTGCTGTGTGACAGGGCAAGGTGGCCATGAGGTCAACATAGAGACATAGCCTAACAAGGTTACTAGACTTGAAAGATCTTATTAGACTTGAAAGCATCTTTGGCATAAAGCTTACAAAAAGATCAAGTCAATTCTGAGGCAAAAACTGTTGCCATACAGAAAGTTTATTTTATTAAATCTATGGATTTTTTCTTTTATGGCTTAATAAAAGATCTTTTATATGTTCCTCTATGGAAAGATTTTAATAAGCAGAAAATTTTACCTAAGCAGTGAAATTATCATAAATGTTCAATATTTTGAAACAAATTGAAATTATATTTGATATCCAAGTTACCTATTATGTGTTTCCCAAGCTGCTCCTGGATTTTGCATATTCATCAGAAATGGTGTGGGTAAGCTAGAGCTAAGTATCCGGGAGCGCAAAAAATACAAGAAAGGAAAAAACCTTCTAAAGACTAGGAACTGTATAACTCATGTCACAAACAAAGGGCTACCCACTCTCCCTAATACGTCAAGGGCTCTGAGAAATGGAGACAAAAAAGACTAACAGTCCATGAGAAAAATGGGCAACAAACATGAATAGATATATGATACAAAAGGAAATATAAAGGAAAGATGCTCATCATCACTCATGATTTAAAGTTATACTGAAATAGTTTTTTTTCACCTATCAGACTGTCAACAAAAAGTTTGATAAACATTCTGTTGGTGAGGTTGTGGGAAACAAGCTCTTTCCTAAACTGTTGGTGGAAAATTAAACTAACACAACCTCTACAGAGGGGTTGTACTAATTTAAATAGGAACGTGAATGTATATACTCTTCGACCCAACAATCTCATTTCCAAGAATTTATCCTGTAATACATCTGCATGCGTGCAAAATAATACAGATAAGGCTGGGATAAGTAACCTTGTGTAGCAAAACATAACAAGTGTGTAAAGGACCCTCTATCGACTATAAAGAGGGATGAAAATAAGAATATACACTCATATCTGTGTATGTACACAAACAAAGACCAGAAGGAAACCTAAGAAACCAGCAACAGCAGCTCCTGGTGAGAGGACTGGAGAACGAGGCAGACAATGAGCTTAATGGAGGGAAACACACACACGTGCACATTTATACACAAATACACAGACACATCTGATGAAGCATTACATTCACACTGTTCAAAGTTCTATGGACACACACACATACCTGTATATGTGTAAACTTTTGAACAATGTTGACTTAAGGCATTTTTGAAAAATTAAAAAGGTCTTATAACTTGAAGCTTAAGTTACCCTACAGGTTGTGCTAAAACATGTAACATATTAGGATTCTTATCCTAACCTTTGAAAAAGCACTTATCAATCTCATTAGTATTAAGAACACAAATAATACTGTAAGATAAAAAAAATCCAAAATTAAAAGTTATTTAAAACGCTGATAAGAAAACAGTAGAATGCACACCTTCAACAAACACAGATGGTAAGAGTGCAAGTCTTTAAGACTCTTTTAGAAAATAGTTTGCTAATCCAGAGAGCCTGAAAATATTCTTATCCCTGACTTGGTAATTTCACTTCTGAGGAAATCAGTTAAAACACAGGAAAAATTTTATAAACAAAGTTGTTCATCTCAGTATCATTAAAATGGCAAACAAACAAACAAAAAAGGTAAAATATAGTATCACCAGTATCGACCAGAAGCACCAAATAAACTGTGACAGATTCATTATGCAGTCTATAACATTAATTTTCTTTTAAATGTAGGAATTATTTTAATAAGTGAAAAAAGCAGGGTATGAAACTTTGCAAAGAAAAATATCTTGAAAGAAGTTCACAAAATATTTATAACGGTTACTTCTGAGAGATGAAGCTATAGATGACTAATTTTCTTTACACTTTGTTCCAATTTTCCTACACTGAGCATGTATTTTATTACTTAAAAAAAAAAAAAAAAAAGGTTAAGCACCTACCCTGATAAACTATTTCCAGAAATCTCACTAGGAGAAGAATGACTCAGTGGAGAAGTGGAAGGTCGGAAGCTATCCTGGTCATCCTCCGAGCCATGTCCACCACACTCAGGAGAGGGATTTTTCAAATCTACCAGAAAGGTGTATTTTCCAATGAGAACAGAAAAAAAAAACACTCTGTGTAATTTTTTGAATGTGACCAATTACTTTGACACTTACCGACACTTTTAGGTGAGATTATGGAATGGTTTTCAAAAGTCACATGCTTTTCACTGTTACTTGTCTCACTAACATACTCATTTTGCCTCTGATATTTTCTACTATTCTGTGTGTCTTCATGCTCTTCTGACAGCCAGAGGGATGCTACCCTGGGGTTCCTGACTAATGAGCTATCAAGGGCTGGAATGGATACGGAGGCAGCTTTTTCACCATCACCAGAATCTGGTGATTTATGGTCAATGGAATGTGTCTTCACATCAACCCCTGCACCCTCTCTCTCTCCCATATTTGTAAGAACTGAATTTGAAGAGTTTATCGTTCTCAGTGATGCCTGGTCCACGCTCTCTCCACTTTCACCATAAAAACCAGCTGCTGTGTCTTCTTCTGGCTCCCTTACATTTATGCTAGTAGCACCCAGGTCCACTGCATGGATGTCATGTGTAGTCCGTTCTTTGGACAAAGATAAATCCCAAGCATCAGACACACCAGCTCTTGAAAAGTTGTCCATTCCACTTTCATATCTACTAATTTCTGTTTTTTTAAGGTATTTCTCCATATCAAATGCGTTGGATCCATTACTTTTTTCCAGCTCATTAGGTAAGAAATGAGACACAGCCGAACAGTGCTTTTGTTTACCATCGTCCTGAGAAGTCTTCTCTCGGGTTTTATTTGAAAGTGCCTTGATCATGGCGGCGAGCTGGGAGGGGTCAGCGTTCACTGATGCATCTGCGATGGCAGAAGCAATGGTGCTTATCCTCAGCACAGAATCACCACCGCTAGGCAGTTCGCCTGTGCGTCTCTGGGGTTTGCTGTTGATGAGGAAAGTGTCCTAGAAATGAGAAAGTTCACATCAGTTCCATGGACAAGCACATATTAGTTTAAGCTTTATTTGTAAGTGCTACATAAGATCTGACAGCAGCAAGAAATTAATGGTATACCAGTTAAACCTCCTAATGAAAAAAGACAGCTGCTATCAACTTGGTTTGTAGAGTACTCGGTCACTTACAAAGTTGGTTCATCAGTTGTTCAAAAAAAACCCTTCAGGAGTTAAAGAAATGCTAAAACTGAATCAGAAAATAATTTAAAACCAAAAAATTGAAATACTGAAATTGAGAAGCCATTGAGCCACAGTGACTGCAATTATGATTCTTGGTAATTTCATTCAATTGTTAGATTTATAAGCAAGACATAAATAGAAACCAGGGGTAAAATAATGAAATGGAACCAACAGCAAAGCAATATTAAAAAAATGCAAATTAAGACTTCTGCCTCTAGTAATAGCAGACTAAGTGATGCAAACCAACTCTTGCTGACAGCAATTAGACAGCATATCCGAAAACATCTCTTAGAAGGCGCTGGAGAGCCAAAAAAGGAATAAAAAACTATGGGGCCAAAATCCAAGAGAAGAGAGCATCCCATAGAGGTGAGCCCAGTCCCAGGGATGCTCCGCCCCAGGGTAGCTGCTTTAGGAAGAGGCTACTGCTAAGACATCAGGAAGCTTAAGAAGCTAAGAAAATCTTTTTTGAAATTATAATTTTTAAAAAAGAAGCTAAGAAAAGCTGCTCTATGGGAGTAAGGGTACAAAAATCAGGTTCAGAGTTTGCCAGTGATGAGGGGAAGGCGGTGACCATGGTAAACATCCATGCTTTAGGACAAGACCACAGAGGGCTACTCCCTAGGAGTAAAGGTGGCCCTCTGGAGGACTGGAGGACAAGCTCCAATCAGCTCAATCCCAATAACTGAATTAAAGCAACCTGAGACTGCTACTGTTCCTCGCTCAGAAGCAGCCAAAAATCCTGTCTGGAAGATCTCCCATGGCCTCAAATATTTCAGCAACTTTTCCTGTAAAAGTCCACTCCTCTATCAATGAATGACACACAATGTTCCAAGGTAATGTGGCCCACATCACAGAAAAACACAACTGTGGGGCTTGCAGACAATGGATTATCAGAGTCTAAAACACATCTAAATCTAAAATCTAACACATACTTAAGGAATTAAAAACAACATTAAGAACTCAACAGAAGACTAGAAATTATCAAGAAAGAACTAAATGTAAATTCTATAATTAAAAAATACAATGAAAAATTAAGAATCCAATGGACAGGGGGTTCCCTGGTGGCGCAGTGGTTAAGAATCCATCTGCCAATGCAGGGGACACGGGTTAGAGCCCTGGTCTGGGAAGATCCCACATGCTGCGGAGCAACTAAGCCCATGCGCCATAAGTACTGAGCCTGCACTCTAGAGCCCACGCTCTAGAGCCCCCGAGCCACAACTACTGCGCCCACGTGTCACAACTACTGAAGCCCGCGTGCTTAGAGCCCATGCTCTGCAACAAGAGAAGCCACCACAAGGAGAAGCCCGCACACCACAACAAAGATTAGTCCCTGCTCAACGCAACCAGAGAAAGCCAGCGTGCAGCAACGAAGAACCAACACAGCCAAAAATAATTAATTAATTAAACAAAAATTAGTATGTCTTACAAAAACCTTCCAGAAAATAAGAAAAATGAGACCAGCAAAACCTTGGTACCAAACCCAAACAAGGACATGGTAAGAAAGAGCATCAACCCACTTGTGAACACATATGCAAAATTCTAAATAAATTATTATCAAACCGAATCCAACCATCTATAAAAATGATAATGCATCATGACCCAAGTGGAGAAGAGCAGCTTTAATATTCAAAACCATGTCATGTAACTCACCACATCACCAAAAGAAAAGAAAACTCATGTTCACCTAGACAGATGCAAAACAGCACTGGACAAAATTCAACCTCCTTACCAATTAAAATAAAACTAGCAAACAAATATTAGAAGGGAATTTTAAAAACCTGATGATAAATAAAAATCTAGAGCATCCATCAAATTTAAAGACAAAATACTATTGAAAAGTTTTCCCTCTGAGTCAGGGAAACCCAACATCACCACTTCTATTCACTGTTCTAAGATGCAGTCAAGTAAGGCCAGACAAAGAAATGAAGGTATAAAAATTAGAAAGAAACGAAACTGTTGGTATTCTCAGATAATGTAAGTGCATATACAGAAAAATCCAAAGAATCCATAAATAAAAATGAATTTAGCACGCTTGCTGGATATAAGGTAAGTATATTAAAAAACATGTATTTGTTTAGCCACAACAAAGGGAAAATTAAGTTCAGAAAGATAATATTAAAATACCACTTCAAACAATTCAGAAAGAAATCTAACAAATGATGTGTTAAAATCTCTGCACAAAAAAGCCCCATAAAATACTGAGAGGAGGGCTTCCCTGGTGGCGCAGTGGCTGAGAGTCCGCCTGCCGATGCAGGGGACATGGGTTCGTGCCCCGGTCCGGGAAGATCTCACATGCCGTGGAGCAGCTAGGCCAGTGAGCCATGGCTGCTGAGCCTGCGTGTCCGGAGCCTGTGCTCCGCAACAGTTTCACCGTTCTACAGATTAACACAATCCCAACTTAAAGCTCAGCAGGGTTGCTAGTTGGTTGTGAAAGGTGACAATCTGACTTCAAAATATATATGGGAATGTAAAGAACAAGAACAGCCAAGATACTTTTAAAGAAAAATAAGAGGGGAAAACTTATTCTGCTAGATATCAAGACCTACTATAAAACTACACTATTTTAACAGTGTCATACTGACATAAGACAGATCCCAAATATCCATCAACAGTAGGGTGAATATATCAATGACAGAATATTCGTAATAGAATACAATACAGCAATGAAAATTAACTATTATACTTATCACAGTTGCATCTTGCAAACCTAAGTGGAAAAAAACGAAGAAAAATATATGCTACTGGGACTTCCTTAGTGGCACAGTGATTAAGAATCTGCCTGCCAATGCAGGGGACACAGGCTCGATCCCTGGTCTGGGAAGATCCCACATGCCACGGAGCAACTAAGCCTGTGCGCCACAACTACTGAGCCTGTGCTCTAGAGCCCACGAGCCACAACTACTGAAGCCCATGTGCCTAGAACCTGTGCTCCACAACAAGAGAAGCCACCACAATGCAATGAGGAGCCCACGCACTGCAACAAAGAGTAGCCCCCGCTCGCTGCAACTACAGAAAAGCCCGCACGCAGCAACAAAGACCCAACGCAGCCAAAAATAAACAAATAAATAAATTTATATTAAAAAATATATATATATATGCTACTACATGATTTCTTGTATATAAAGTTCACAAACGGGTGAAACTGATACAGTGTCATAGGTCAGACAGAAGGAAGTAGTGTTCAGGAGGAACAAAAAAATGGCTCCTGAGCTGTGGGCAACGCTCTCTTTCCTGACCTGGGGTGTACATGGGTGCATAAGCTGTGATAACTCACTGACTGTAAGTTTGTTTTATAAACTCTTCATACATTTATTGTACACTGATAATATTTAAAGGATACTTGTAATAAAATTGAGTAAGAAAAATGTTATGCATTTTTTACATGTGACTTTATCTTGATCTTGTATGAGAATTATGACAGCGAGGTTTTAGCTTTCCTTCATGAAAGGCTTAAAATACCTCTGTTTTCCCTTTATTGGCAGTTAATGTCACATCATTTTCATCCACTTGTGAAATACTCTCCAGTTCTTCAGCCTGAAGTGTAACTGATCCTTCACTTAGCTGTGCCTTTAAATCTCCTGTAGAAAATATGTAATATTCAACTTACATCTATACACTATCTCACAGAAACAATCCGTGGGATAAGGACCACTAAATATCCCAACCCCCCCACCCCCCACTGGAATATAGGCTCTTTAAGGACTAAAGCACATTTTATACAATTTCATGATACAATGCACGAGGCATTATACGAGCAAAAAGTAGCTGCTTGATAATTGTTATGTTAACCAAGAAAGTCTGATTTTAAATATTCATCACAGATATTTATCATATTTATACTATCACAGTCCAAATCTGAAAACTTTTCTTTAAAAGTCCACCTAAATAATAAATATAATAGCTAAAATTCATTAACTCAGCAGTTTAATAGGCCAAAGTTAACCCAACCACTTGAACAGATTATATTTCATTTACTTTTGTTTTTACAAAAGGATTTTAGGTGAATTTTGGCTGACTTGTTTCTACTTTAGATTGAAAAGGCAATGTGAAGTTATATAAAAATCAAATCTGTAACTAAATACTCAAAAAATTCAAAGTGGTATATACATTACTTTCTTCCACATAAATAACATGATCACACAACCACTAACTTACAGGTTAAAAAAAAACTTCATTTAATCCATTACCTGAAAATAGACCATGGTTAAGGTGAGCCATTTCTTTCTCCAAATTACTTCTTGATACATCTGATTTTCTTATTAGAGCAATAGGTTCTCTCTTCTCTGGTGATCTAATAAAATAACCAAATGATGGCTACAAAATAAACATGCCAATTATTTCCTTAGTTTTCAACTGCTTTGAGAAATTCTAGACTATTTTATCCTAATAGTGGTAACCTAGCTAAAATTGATTTCAACGAAATGATTCTGATTTTTCCATTTAAACGTAAGTTGGGACTTCTCTGGTGGTCCAGTGGTTAAGAATCCACCTTCCAATGCAGGGGACACGGGTTCGATCCCTGGTCAGGGAACTAAGATCTCACATGCCACGGGGCAACTAAGACCCCCGCACCACAACTACTGAGCCCACATGCCGCAACTAGAGAGAAGCCCGCGCGCTGCAATCAAGACCCGACGCAGCCAAAAACAAACAAACAAAAAAACCCAAAATAACATAAATTACTAGAAATGAACTTTACAAGTCCAGACAGGACCTTTTATTTCCTTACTGCTAGCTATCTTTAATCATCAGAATGAATATTGTCAAATAATTTGCCCTTACTAAGAAATCCAAATTAAAACAACCCAGAAATGATACTTTGTTCCTCCAGTAATTGTTACTGAGCACCTGCTATGTGTCAGGCACTGGTAATAATCATCAGTGACATGTCAGTGAGAAAAAAAATGTAAAACTTCCTGCCTTCCTGGAACTTACAAGGGTATTTTATTTTACACAATAAATATGTCCTTGAAAATCTGTATTAAGATGAGATACATTCCTACTGCCCTAGATGAGCGTTCAGAAGGTCACATTCATGGACCTTGCTCAAGGGCAGGGAATTCCCACCTGCCTTCCTTCCAGAGCTCTCACGATAGACCTGAAAAGCAAATTCACTAATGCACTCAATTTTTGATCAATCTTCACTCGAGGATTTCCTCCCTTGATCCAGCAACTTGAACCAAGTAACATTTCATAACTAATACAAAATGACAGATCCATCTTTCCACTGTGTGGTGTTTTGTCCAGCTATTCAGAAAGGAATTCAGTTATGCTTCAACTTCTCTTATAATGTCAAAACCAATCCATCCAGGCGGAAAAATCTGCCTAAGTATTTACTCTCATTCTTTAATTCACTGCATAGACAGGACCCACAGTTCAGTTTCAAATTTTCCTGTAAGTCAACTTCTAACACCCTAGCTGTTTAAAATTATACTCTTAGTGAAATCCTACTTTAATACACACTCCCTCCGACAGCACTAGGTCCCTCCATGAAATTCACCAACAGGTCCTTCGACTCTACCTCCAGAGGAAATCCTGAACCCTAGAACTTTTCTGTTTCCGTACTGCCATCCTAGGCCTCGGCCTTCATGGCATCTCCTCCACGTGCTAAGCCTCTGCCTGTTTCTCCTCCTCTGAGGCTCAGAAACCTCCTCCGCCCGGCTCCTGTCACACCTGGAGATGGGCCGGGCACCCTGCCTCCAAGCACATGTCCCCAGTTCCCTTGAGATGAACCCGAGCCCTGCAAGGGCCCCTCATGACCTGGCCCTTGTCTACTTCTGCCATCAGACCACCGACCCAAAGCCCACTCACACGAGCTGTGGGCCTACTCTCTGCTTCTCCGATATGCCCTCCAGCTCCCACCTCCAAGACTTTTCTGGGAACACGCTGCCTCCTCCCCACCATTCGGGCACCACCCCAGTGCCCCTCCTCAGACACCACTCTGACCCTCACAGGCGACACAGCTTCTCCTCACTCCTTCATACAATCTACCACTATCACTTGCATTTAAAACTTTTTACATGTACATTTTAAAAAACCAAAACACTCCTATATTTCAAAACATGTTTTTAGACCAGAGGTTTAAAAAATGAATCTTTGAATTCTTCCCACAACCAATGATATAACATCAGCAACCAATGAAACAGCAACTAACAGGGATGGAGTACTTAATGCACTTGAGGCCGTGCTAAACGCTGTACGCGCACTATCACAGTATCCCCCCCAAAACTCTATAAGACAGTATTCCATTCTAGAAATTGGAAAATCAAGGCACAGAGGAGTTAAATACATTGTTCCATGCCACAGAACTAGTTAAAAGACAGAGCTAGGACTGCAGTCAGGGTACAGCCACTAAAAAACTGAAGCTCTTTACCAATATTCCACCATGGAGTCCCTATCTTGTCTCTGCTTTAAAGATACTCTGATCTAGCTACACCATGATAACCTTCAAAACATAAGGGCAAGTGAATTTAACCACTTCTAGAACACATGGTACTTACTCTTTTCACATTGTAACCACCACCAAGGCAACCGAGAGCTTCAGACCTTTGAGCAAAGAACTCTCCTAAAGACAGACGTAAATAAGTGGCATCGTCTTTGTCCAAATCTGATGTGCTAAGTGATCTCCTCAACAGACCATAATTGACTGAAGTTACCCACGATGTATCCCCTAGGGCAACTGAAATGTTCTGGGCATCTATATTTTCTTCCTAGGAAGAAAGTCATCATTTCATTTCATTTCTCCAGCAAGCCTTCTGTTCTTCTAATATATAAAAATAAAAATTTCACTAAGGAAATTTAAATATTTAAAATTTTTAAAAATGTGTACAAATTCAAGCTTAAGCAGCTAATAAAGGTAATAAAGTCCAGAAAAAGAGAAATTTTTTAATACCTGAGTTATGATATGCATTGTTTTAACATATTGCTTAAGTCAAAGACTGACTGTCATTAATACAAATCTTTAGAAAGGAGTACATCTTCAAATAAAAACGAATAGCACTAAATTCCCTCATTTTAAAACATGGTAAAAAACTATATCTTTGAAGCCTATTAAGGCAATTTTAAGTGAACTAATAAGCACTATTTCAGTATGCCAGCTTTTTCTCAATTAATAATTTAGAGTCTGAAGGAAAAGGCAGAAATTGTCTAAACATGAGAAAAATCAAGATATAATTCTATACTCACTATATATCTTTTCAGAAAGAAATGAACATTTTGCCTACATTTAAATATAAGAAAAACTCTAAACTTTGGTTAATGTCAATAAAATACAAACCTGCATAAACTGATGCTCTTTATTAAATTCTTCTTCATCTTGTGCAATCAAATCCAATGCATCAGCTTAAAAAAAGAATAAGTTTTATAATTATATTGCACTGATGCCTAATTAAATACTAGCATATAAATATAACATAGCTAGTTAGGAAAATGAAATATTAAAGAAATAAAACTGAAAGAAGTATGTGAAAGCTTCCATCACAGAACTGATGCATCTGTATTAAGCACAATAAGAGCATGTGGTTCTGAAACTTTTGGTAATAAACACCCTACTGTGATTGATTTCATCAGGTACTAACTTGTTCTAACTTACTAATGGGGCTTTATAATGTAAGCTTTTTATAAAAGATTAACTTCAGCCTTGCAGTTTGGCACACATGAGTTAAGGTACCTGCCCATGAATACCCATGGAATTTCATCTGGAACATCAGATGGACAAGCCACTCTGTAAATTTGTCATGAAGATGTCTGCTGGGATGCCAACTACCTGTTTGTCCCAACACCCAGGACTGTCCTAGTTTTTGTTTTTGTTTTTTGCGGTATGCGGGCCTCTCACTGTTGTGGCCTCTCCCATTGCGGAGCACAGGCTCCAGACGCGCAGGCTCAGCGGCCATGGCTCACGGGCCCAGCCGCTCCGTGGCATGTGGGATCTTCCCGGACCGGGGCACGAACCCGTGTCCCCTGCATCGGCAGGCGGACTCTCAACCACTGTGCCACCAGGGAAGCCCCTGTCCTAGTTTTTGAAAGGAAAAATCCCACATCCCAGCAAACCCCACAGCCTAGGCAAACAGGAACAAGTGTTCATCCAGTGTCCGCCCTCAAAGTTCCGAATGAGCAACTCAGTTCACCTTAGGGAAACCAATGGGCACGCAGCCCTCCATCTCTAGGCCAAGGCCACAAGGCTGGGGTAAGTGAGCAGGGGGCCAGGTGTAACACAATGGGGAGAGAGGACAGAGGCAGGCTGAACAGCAAATATCCTGCTCAAGGCATTAGAATTTAAAAGGATTTTAAACATGTTGGCTGAATCAGAAAAGTCTGCAGGTTAGACTCTGGACTTCCCATCTGCTGCCCATTCTGCCTCTGCCTGGTGCTTCCAGACAGTGGCTGGAAGGGGAGGAGTGAACAGCAACCCAGAACGGACAGTCCACTCGTGGCCCAAACAAGAGAGATGTCCCTACTCTCATCAGTCCATCAGGGGCTAACCCAATCCAAACTACCCTTCTGGAAGCCCTGAGGGCCCAACACTAACACCTTGAGAGACAAAATGAGAACAGACACAGGAGGCTGTTTCCAGCAGGGACAGGAGAGCACCCACCAGAAGTAGCTCAGGATTCTGACTTGTCAGGGCAGTGCTGGTTCCTTACTTTGCGATCCCACCACCTCCCACATAAACACGTTCTGAGCCTACAAGTCTATGAACGAGCATCGGGAGAGCCAGGAAGCTCCAGAAGTCACATGCAGAACAGTTATCTTCCACAGGAAATATTTTTCTGTGAAGATTCTCTGTGGGGTCCATGACTCAAAGTGTTAAAAACCACTGCTCTAAAGTGTGAAAAGTATCAACCAACCAAATCTAAAAGCCAGGAGAGGGTAAATAGGAAATCAGATCGTAAGAAGGTAACCCAGAAAAACTTAATTTACTTCAATGAGTTAAAATATTGTATTTTTAAAATCATTAAGTAAACAGCTCCAAATGCTATTTTATTATACTCCTGAGTACTTTTTCTCTGGACTTTAAGACTCTTCAATTAAAGAAAAGTCTACAGTGACATTGTTACCACGTATGCTCATCAGAAATCACTCACAGATTATGAAAAAGCAAAACTTCATTTCTTACAAGAATCTGCAACCACATTCCTCTCCAGTGCCACCTGAACGCTTTTGTTGTTAAATTCTGAAGCAGCAATACCGTTCTCCATCCCCTGCCCGATGTTTAAATCCTAGGCCACAAGCAGAAGCGGCAGCTCACATGGCTGAGCTGTCAGAGAGGTGGAGGCAGAAATGGGGAAGTGGGAATGGGGAAGTTTTAAGTTTTCATTTAAAACTACTTTGAGGACTTCCCTGGAGGTCCAGTGGTTAGGACTCCGTGCTTCCACCACAGGGGGCATGGGTTCGATCCCTGGTCAGGGAACTAAGAACCCACAAGCTGCACGGCACAGCCAAAAAAAATTAAAATTATTCATTTATAAATAAATAAAACTGCCTTGTTATTATAAAATTATGCCCTTGGTCCAAGCTTCCTCTTCTGAGTATCTCCTCTTACATTTTCAACATTTCTTTTCCCTTCGTATAAAGTCTCCCATTCCATTCACGCTCCCCCAGCCCAATTCCCCTTGACTACTTCATCCTTTCTTTCCTCCCATCAAACTTTTCCATAGTTTTCAATAATCATTTTCTCCATTTCCTCACCACCAGTGCTACATCCTTTCCTACTCAGCTTCTCTTCATTCCCTAACCACACAGATGGTTTCATGAAATTCCTCCACTATCTATTTTATCATATTTCTCCTTTAATAGTAACATGCCCACATAGTTCTAAATGCAGATGGTATAGGTACATTCTGCTTCAATAAAGAGTTCTTGGGGCTTCCCTGGTGGCAAAGCGGTTGAGAGTCTGCCTACCGATGCAGGGGACGCGGGTTTGTGCCCCGGTCCGGGAAGATCCCACATGCCACGGAGTGGCTGGGCCTGTGAGCCATGGCCGCTGAGCCTGCGCATCCAGAGCCTCTGCTCCGCAACGGGAGAGGCCACAACAGTGAGAGGCCCGCGTAGCGCAAAAAAAAAAGAGTTATTAGAAATTAACCAAAAGACGTAACGGAATACAATACTGCAAGTCTCCCTCATCACTGGCCCCACTTCCCACACCTCCGGAAGCAACCAACATATGTAGCACCCCATGAAACCCTTAACTAGTTGAGAACCTACTGACCTTTGAGTTCTACAAGTAGCTAGAGAGCCCTTTTTTTTTAATCTTTCCACTGTATGTATTTAAAAATATGTATGCCTTTCCTTCTTCCATCTCTTTATGCAAATATTGGAATAAGATTTTAAATAATTTATTTTGGTGATCTTTCCCTTACCAGTACCTAAAGAGCTCTGTTTCCTTTTATTACGGCCACAGGGTATCCCCTCGTATGGACGTACCTTATCTAATCAGTCCCTGTTTTGTACATCCACGTTGCTTCCAACCTTCTGTGATGATGAACAATGTGCACACACATCCTATACATCTGTGCAGGTGTAGCTGAAGAATAGTTCCCAGGGGAACTGACTTTTAATTTCCTTTTCTATAAGCTGTTTACATCCTTTGCCCAGTTCTACACTGAGTATTGGTCTTTTTCTTATTGTTTATTAGCACAATTTACATATTTGGGAAATGGGCCCTCACTCTGTAATATGAATTGCAAATTCTTTTCTCAGCTTCATCACTAACTTTTAAAAACTTTTTACCAAAGTATAATATACATTAAAAAGTGTATGTAAGTGTGCAACTCAATGAATTCTCACAATCTGAACACATCTGTGTCGCCAGATCAACACCCCGGATCAAGAAAGAAAACATGCCAGCACCCAAAAGGCCCCCTGAGCTTGCCTCCTGTCACGGCATGCCAACCCGAGGGTAGCCACTATCCTTGCTTCTTACTCCACAGAGCTGGCTACATACACGGCATGTATTGCTAGTCAGCCTTATCTCATTCAACATGTTTGTGAAATTCATCACGCTGCCGCAAGTAGCTACACATCCTTCATTCCCATTGCTACACAGCATTCCAAAGTAGGTATAAACACAATCCATTCCAAGGTCAATGGGAATTTGGGAGTTTCTAGTTTGGGACTAATACACATAGTGCTACTACAAACATTTTAGTGTATGTCTTTTGGTGAATACATACACCCTGAACACTGGGTATATACTTGGGTGTAGAATTATTGGGTCATAAACTATGAAGTTCGTAAAGTTCACCTTCATAAGATACTGCCAAACAAGTTCCAAATGGTTTTATCAATTCACACTCTCACCAGCAACACATGAAAATTCCACAACTGATGACTTTTCAAGTGACAGGGTCCCTAACCAGTGTCCAGCCTGTGCCTACTGTCCTTTGTAAATCAAGATATCACTGACAACTATAACTTAACCTCCAATTTCTGACTCATATTTCCAACTACTGAATATCCCCACCTCAAACCACAATCATCCAAAATTCTACCATGTCTTCTGATTTTTCCCATCTCAGTTAATGGTACTGCCATTTTCTCAAAATAACTTAAGACCCCAAACCCCCATCTTTACTTACCTCTCTACTATCCGCTGAAATCCAGTCACCAAATCCTAGCGATTTTACCTCCACGTCCCTCATGAGCTATTTTCTTCTCATTCTCACTGTGACACCTCGATTTCTACAACACCCTAAGGAACCTACCATTTAACTGACCATCGAGGCCAGAGGGAGACTCACAAAGCAAGCTGGACAAGTATCTTCAGAGGCTCCCAAGTGCCCACCAGGCACGGCTCAGCACGGAGTCCAGCCCCACCCGATCCCTGGCCCAGTCTTACCACTCTGGCTTCATCTCACCATGTCGCGTTACTCTCCCCTTCCCATGTCTTGCCGTAAATGCCAGCCACGCTGGGTTATTTACCATTCTCAAGACACGCCCATGCTTCCTCATCTCATCCTCTTTCTTTGGGTTTTCTATCCACTTGGGACTTCACATGCCCAAAATATTTACCTGTTGAAACTCTACCTCAAAAGCCACTTCATATATAAAATCCTCTGCTACCCACTCATGCAAAAGTTATTCCTCCCCTCAACTCCAAACGATGCTGTTGTTCTGTATTCTCATCTTATCCCTCTTAGCTGATGGACAGTTTCCTAAGGGCTGGAAACATGCCTTATCGACTGATCTCTGTACTTCCACATCAATGGACATTAGGAACAGCTTAGTACAAGCAGCTGTTAGAGTAATTTCTTCCTCTGGCACCTTCTGAGCCTATTAAAAATACGACTGAGGGGGGCTTCCCTGGTGGTGCAGTGGTTGAGAGTCCGCCTGCCGATGCAAGGGACACGGGTTCGTGCTCCGGTCCGGGAAGATCCCACATGCCATGGAGCGGCTGGGCCCGTGAGCCACAGCCGCTGAGCCTGCGCGTCCGGAGCCTGTGCTCCGCAACGGGAGAGGCCACAACAGTGAGGCCCACGTACCGCAAAAAAAAAAAAAAAAAAAAGTACGACTGGGCTTGACAGGCTCCTCGTTGTCTTTCCTCATTCCAGGTTTAGAGGCGCTCAGGCCCTAGAGGCCTCAGTGGCACAGCAAATGTCCACAGGCCAAGGCTCACAATGCTGTGCCTTCTGCAGCGTTTTCCTTTCACGGTCAGAGATTCTGCTAATTAACAAATCTAACTGAGGTTCCTAATGCTCTCATCCTCTGAGATTTCATTTATCTTTCTCGACACTTTTCTCCCATTTTTTCATTACTGAGCTTTTACTCTAAAATGGATTGGCTTTTGTAACTGCTCATTTATCAGAATAGTTCTTTTGTTCAAGACAATTTATAAAGTGAGAAAGTAAAGCCTAAGGTGCTACTAACTGCAACACACATGCTCTAAAGTGACTCACTGTCCTTACTTAGGGAAAGGCTCGGCTCAGTCCACAGTGATTAGCAATGACTGACTCAAGCCTCTGTTCCTAGAGAAACAAGGGAAGTGCTAAGTACATATCAAGAAGGGATTTGATGTGGCCGGCCAAGATGTACATGGTAATCTCAGAACACCGTCAGAAAATGAAAATGGTTCAGAGCAGAGGCTATCAATACACTTACAGCCAGATCTGAAGTCTTCATTCATCTCATCACATAGCGACACATTTACATCTTGTTCTTTATCAAAAGCTGTGTAATAGGCAAGATCAGTGACCCATCTGCCCTCCTCATTCTGATAGACCACACTCTGTGATAGATCTGTTTCTAGAAAATAAAATTCCAGAGACATCCAATGACACATGCAACAAATAAAATGATACAATATTCTTAAATAATTTTATTTAGTTGACTTATCTTAGTTATCAACAGTACTGAAATCTGCCCAAAACTAGTTAAAGGAAAATCCATTTCCCCAAAAGAAAAATATCTCTCTGATGGTGAAAAATCCAGCCTTAATCACAGCAAAAGTCCATCATGGAGGAGAGGGAGGAAGGAAAAGATGACTAATAGTTAGAAAGGCACATTTCCACCAGATCTGTGAATAAAGACACCATTTTTTAATCCACAGAACACTTAAATATTTTAATATGAAAGATTAGGGAAGTTTCACTTGGAAATATATCCTATTCAAAATGTGTATAAGCATTTTTACATATTTCTTACTTTTATTTTGGGAAAAAAAAAAAAGGCCCACTTACGGTCCTTGCTCTTTCCAACGGATTCATAACATTCACACGTTTGCCTTTCACTAGTGGGTGACCACAGAGCACCAGCGGAATTAAATGCATTGTCACTAACAGACTTCAAAGATGCTACATCCACATTTTTTTGAATGGACACTTGAGGCATCTCAGTGTCTAAAAATCTATCCACAGGCAAAACTGTTTCTGAGTCTGACGCCAAATGCTTATTTTGATGAGGAGATCCTGCATCCAGCTTTAAAGGGTCTATCAAGCCAAAATCACCTTTACTGGCATTTGTGTCGTGAAAGTAAACAGGGTTAAGTTTCGCATTAGCAGCCCTGAGAGTCTTTGCCAGAACTTCTTCTCTTCCGCTTTCCTTTAAAAATTAAATAACAGACCAGAAATAAGTTTTGTTTTTCATAACTCCTTCCAAAACCACCAAAAAAGTTATACAGTTGACATAATATATTTATTCTAGAAAGGAACAGACTACACAATATTCTTCCAGACTATATGTGGACCAATCGTAAGGAACTTACCAAAACCAAAATTCAAAATGTGGTCATGGCAAACACACACCAACAGATTCAGATACCAAAAGTGGGGCCAATATGCTCACTACGGCACAGGATGTTAGAAATGTCAGTTTAACTTTTGTAATTATCACTGAAAGTCTCTAAAAGGATGGGAAGCCCATCAGTGTGACCGGACTCATAAAATTAATATTATTAACAGGCTCTGAAAACACAAATATTAATAACTTTAAGTTATTTTTATTTTATTTATTCATTCATTCATTTTTGGCTGCGCAGGCTCTTCGTTGTGGCGCATAGGTTTCTCTAGTTGCAGCACGCGGGCTTAGCTGTGGTATGTGGGATCTTAGTTCCCTGACCGGGGATCGCACCCGGGCCCCCTGCATTGGGACCATGAAGTCGTAACCACTGGACCACCAGGTAAGTCCCTTAATTAACTTTTAATAGGAGTAAAACAGCAACTACTACAAACGACCCTGAGGAGTTCAAGAAAAACTGCCTCAAACATGGCAGATTAAGCCAGTGCCTCAAAACCACGCTCTCCAACATACCTTCCCAAAGGGCACTGCTCACTCTTTCCTAAAATAACAACTGCTGAAAGGGACTTGCATGCCCACAACCCTCTTCTCAGACACTCAGCCACCACTATCTCAAGTGCCAGTGAAGCCTTAAAACAGCAGTCTTTTCTGCTATAAGATGTACAACAACAAAAACAGCCTCATAGGCAAGGTTTTTCAAAGTTAGGATACTAAAAGGAGCTAGTTCTATATAAAAGACAAGACACAGACTTTGAAATAAGATCATACATTTAAATTCCAGTGCCACCATTTATTAACCGGGTGATTCTGCAACAACGTTATACAAAAAAATAAACAATCTCTACCTTATCTCAAAATAAACTCCAGATGACTTAAAGATTTACATGTAAAAGTACTAGGAGGAAATACAGATGGATAGTTTTATATTCTTCAGTGAATAATATCTTCGTAGTATTAAACTTCTGTGGGTTAAATTGAATCTCCCAAAAAAGATGTGTCCAAGTCTTACCCCCAGGTGATACCTGCAAATTGTGACCTTATTCAGAAACAGGGTCTTTGCAGATGCAATTAAGTTAAAGATCTTGAGATCATCTTGGATTTGGGGCAGGCCTTAAACCCCATGAGGAAGACCTCAGAGGGACACAGAGAGAGAGGGACAGGCCACATGAAAATGGAGGCAGATACTGGAGTGACACTGCCCTGAACTAAGGAACACCAGAGCCCCAGAGGCTGCAAGAGGCAGGAAGGAGCCTCTGGTGGGAGCTTAGCCCTTTCAACACCTTGTTTTCAGACTCTGGCCTCAAGAACTGTGAGAAAATAAATTTCTGTTGTTTTAAGCTAGCAAAATTCTGGTAATTTGTTCTGGCAGGCCTAGGAAACTAACAAAAACACTAAAGCCTGAAATACATGAGGACCAGGAAAGGGAGACCCTGTGAGGACGCAGGGAGAAGCTGCCGTCTCCAGGCCAAGGAGAGAAGCCTCAGGAGGAACCAGCCCTGCCCACACCTAGATCCGGACTCCCAGCCTCCAGAACTGTGAGGAGATATATGTCTCCTGTCCGAGCCAAAAAACAAAATAAAAAAATGAAGTGCATAAAGAGCAAAATATCTCCTTAACACAGAAAGCTTATAAAAACAAGAGTTAAAATATGAATATCTCAATAGAAAATACGACAAAGGAGACAAAGAACTGACATTTAAATTAGACAACTATTTTCACATAGGATACTAACAAAGACCAAAAAGAACCAGAACATAGGAAACCAGCTCTCTCCTCTGCAAAGCGCCTGAAAACACTGAATAAAGAATGCAGTCAGACAATCCATGTGCTCTGCAGGCCAATAGGGCGAAGCTACCACCTGTGGGACTGTGACTGACCATGGCCATGCGACAACCCTCCCAGGTGGAGGCAGAGGAAACCTGAAGTGCAGCCACTGGCTGGTGACCAATTCCAGGTAAGGGTTTCCTACGGAGCAGAGCAGCTCCCTCGCTGCTACTGAAAGTCACAAGGGTTTGTCCAAAACAAAGCGGAGGGGGGTGAGTCGGGGGAATACAGCTGCTCTGATAGTTTTGAAACCTCAACACAAAATAGGTCTCTGTTGGGACTTCCCTGGTGGTCCAGTGGCTAGAACTCCGTGCTCCCGATGCAGGGGGCCCAGGTTCGATCCCTGGTCAGAGAACTACATTCCACATGCTGCAACTAAGAGTTCGCATGCTGCAACTAAAGATCCCAAGTGCCACAACTAGAGATCCCACATGCTGCAAGGAAGATCCCGCACGCAGCAACAACAAAGACCCGGCACACCCAAATAAATAAATTAAATAAAAATAGGTCTCTGTCTACACTTGGACAGTGTAACTCAGCAAAACTTGAGAGTTAGGAAATGTGAGGAGAAGGGGAAAAATAAAAGCAATCCAAAGGTCTCTTGGGGTTTCAGGAGGCAATGAAAGTACCTGAAATCCCACAGACTACTTCCTGATAACAAAGGGGGTCAAGGAGGCATCTGGCCAACACCATATTCATCAAGATGGTCAAACAGCATCACCAACAGGAGACAAGTGGGCTGACAGGCCTCCCAATGGGACACAGAGTATACAACAATGCTTATGTTTAGAGTCAATCTGTTCAAGGGGAAAATGTTCAATCTAATCAGGAGGAGGAAAGCAGTCAGCTATATCTACCATATGGGTCATTTTACAAAACAACAGGCCTAGATTTTACAAAAAGTTTAATGACATGAAAGAACTCCAAGTCATGGCAACCAAATACAAGTGTAATCCCTGATTAAAGCCTGGATCAAAAACAACAAAAGTAAAGGACATTTGGAGACAAGTGGATAAATTTGAATATGAATTGTATATTAATTTAAGTCACAATATCAAAGTTAGATAAGAGAATTGTGATTATGTAGGAAAAAGTCCTTATTCACAGGAGGTAAATGCTAATGTATTAGGGTGAAATGTCATAATATCTGCAACTTACTTTTTTTAAAAAATAAATTTATTTTATTTATTTAGTTTTGGCTGTGTTGGGTCCTTGTTGCTGTGCGTGGGCTTTCCCCAGCCGTGGCAAGCGGGGGCCACTTCCCGCCGCGGCGCACAGGCTTCTCACCGCGGTGCCCTCTCCCGTTGTGGAGCACGCGCTCCAGGCGCGCGGGCTTCAGCCATTGTGGCACACAGGCTCTAGGGCGCAGGCTCAGCAGCTGTGGCACACGGGCCCAGTTGCTCCGCGGCATGAGGGATCTTCCTGGACCAGGGCTCGAACCCATGTCCCCTGCATTGGCAGGAGGACTCCCAACCACTGTGCCACTAGGGAAGCCCTGCAACTTACTTTTAAATGACTCAGTAAAAAAGTACTTATGGAGGGACAAAGAAAACACAAAGATGGCAAAAAAATGTTCACAACTGGCTGATCTGGACAAGGGTATACAGATGTTCAGTGCACCATTCTTTTAATTTTTCTATAGGTGAGGGAAAGGTAAGCAGTAGCAGGAAAGGACAGGAAAGGTATTTCTCATCAGTTTGTATCTGGGGAAAACAGAATCCAAAGAAAACCAAAAGCTTAAGTTTTATTAATATCCACTGAGTCCAGTAATGATTTTCTAATGTCAAATTTCTGAAAAACCATAAAGTTTGGAATATACCTGACTAGGATCACTTGCAGGTAACTTAAAATAATTTTCTGGAGATTCCTGTCCTTCTAGGCCTTCATACATCATTCCTGGAATTGCCAGTTGCTCAAAATAAGCCTCCAAATGATCATCATAAAACTCTTCATCATCGATATCATCATCTAATTGGTAAAATGGAGGAGAAAATAGGACAGGCTTTAAAGTAGTGACTGAACTGTAAATAATATATAATCAAAAAGGTTGATAAAACACATGGGTCAATAGTCTACATGATTTTGCCTTAACATTTGACATGAAAAAAACCAATGTAATTTCAGTCTATAAGTCATCATGAGCATTCTAATATAAACTAATATTTAACCTTCATTGAGAAGACAGCACAGAAGCAAGTCCTGGCATACATCAAAAGTTAGAATATAGTAAGTGTGGCAATGGAAAAGGGCAGATTATTCAGAAAGTACTGTGACAAGTGAGTAACTGTCAAAAAAGAAAAGATAAGCCTGCCATAGAAGTAAAACCAAATTCCAGGTGAATTAATGATTAATTGTAAAATGAAACCTCAAACAGTATCTGATCTTGAAAATGAAGAAACAAAAAAAAGATATAACAAAGCTGAATACTCACAGATATGATCAAAATTTTTTCCACCTCCACTAAAACCAAAAAGTTGCAAATAGACAAATAAAACAATAATGGCAGTGCTTTTCATTGTTCTAACACCCAGCCGGGCAAGGGAGGACAAAACTAGAACACTCAATCACTTATAACGGTATTGTAAGGCTTTTCAAGAGGATAATTTTCCAATCATCTCTGAGAATCTAGCCTACTAAAACAAGGATCTGCATAAATTCAGGTCAACAATTCCTCATCAACAATTCCATAATCTAAAAATACCTAAAAACTAGCAGCAAAACCTGCCCTGATTTTATAGCTTCTATCTATCCCACTTGGCTCACCAGCCTGGCCTTCAAAGCCATGGATAATTTGGTCTCTGCCTTTTTTCTGGGTTTATTCCTCAATTCATAGTCCTACAGGTGCTATAAACCTGCCACACAAAAGCACTGGGTATTCTCCAAACATGGTCTATATGCCCCCACCTTAGTGTCTTTGCTGAAGCTGTTCCTGCTTTTTGAATGTACTTCTCTTCTGGTATCTACATTAGGGCCTATCACGGGCCTCCTTCTCAAGGAGGAAGAATTGCATCCTCCTTCAATAAAGCCTCACAGATACCTTCCTCAGTCAGAATTAACTTGTCACCCTCCTATGACTCCCACACAACTTGTACCGTTGAGATACACTTCTCACAATCGGAGGTCAACTATGCATCTCTCTTGCCACGTGCAGTCCTTTCAGAGAGCAGGGGCTAAATAGTTCATTGTCCCCTAATTTCTTAACACAGTGCTTTATACTTTATACCTTAATGATACTCAACTGAGGGATAAGCATAATCCTATCAGGATTGCTATAGAGAAATAAGTCTAAAATCCCATCACTTAACACAAGGGGCCACTTGAGTGCTCGTAAGTAAGAGGTAAAGGAGAAGGCAGAGAAACAAAAAGGTGCAATAATAACTACGGCAACAAAGCAGCAGAGATACGTGGAGTGGCAAGGTCAGGACAAGGAAAACACCAGTTGAGCTTTGTGATGCTACCAGAAGAATCTTCCAAGCTGGCAAGTGACATCAGTTTCTCATTTTCTAGGAAACTAGTATGGCTTAAGTCATTGTTTGGATTCCTCTCTTCAAAATGTTTTCCAGCATCAGGAACAACAACCTATAAGAAATAAAACTGCAATGAGAGCAGCACACTCACTACTGTGAAGACCACAGCACAGGCTGCAGAAAGGCCCATCAATGTGCTCAAGGTCTGTGGTTCACAGTTCAGGCAATGAAGGGCTAGCTGTTTTACACGTATTAATAACTTTCTTTCTGCCCCCATGCCACCCCCCTCCCCTGACCCACCCAATGAGACATCTTTAAAGTTCAAGGTTTCACACTGTTTGCACACGCTCAAAGGACCTGGTAATATAATTCGTGTACTAACACACAAATGAACTGGGGCAGCTCAAGACCTGGACAGGAGGTGCAGGTGACAGCAAAGCTGGACTCTGCAGCCCACCCTGGACAGTGGACGTCCCTGCTCCAACTAGGGGCCACAAGGCACATGGCAGTTTGCTAGGACACTTCAAGGCCCAGAATAAAATGTGAAGTTCCTCAAGTGTCAATCTTATTTCACCATCATATTAAATATATATCAAATAATACCATCTCAACAATTAGACTGCAAAATGCGCGCTAACATTTTGGGAAAAAACACGGGCTCTCAACCCATTTACACACTTGCAGAGCACAGTGCTGAGTTATGCACTCAGTATGGACAATCGCTGCCATGGCTGCCAGGACAGCTCACGCTAAACCCAAGGCCAATGCAGTGGTAGTCCCACTGGTCTAGGTTATCTAGTGTATTTATTTTCCCCCTGCTCTTACTTCTTCACCTTTTGTATCAAGTATCTCATGTGTCTATACTTGTCTTCCTGCTTTCTAGTTTTATGGTCCTTCTCTTTGTTATCAATGATTTCTAATACTTTTAGGAAGTTAATTCTTCAACCATCCTAGGGAAATAAAATTACCTATCACAGGAAAAGTTATGATCTCTCTCTTAGAAACCATTTTTCTCAGTGTTCAAGAAATCAAGCCTTCTGACTGAATTTCAAGTTGACTACACCTGAAGTTCCTCTAAAAAGCATCACTCACATATGTAAGTTACTAGTGGTTACATAGAGGGAGCAAGTGTACAGAGCAGGGGTCAACAAACGTTCTCTGCAAAGGGCCAGACAGTAAACATTTCAGGGTCTGCTAGCCATGCAGTCTCTGTCACAACTTCTCAACTCAGCTGTTGCGGCACAAAAGCAGCCATAAACAATAAAGAAACAAATGGACACGGCTACTTTCCGATAAAACTTCACAAAAACAGGCAGCAGGTTGGATGTGGGCAATGAGCTAGAGTGTGCCAACCCCTGGCACACGGAAACAACTCTTACTTTAGACCTCTTTTAATCATTTTACAAAATAATGTTAAAAATTCTTACGAAAGTAAAATAAAATAAAAATTGCATTTCTTTTTTTTAAGTTTTAAAAGTATCAATACTTGGTTCATACTTCATAAACAACTCTCATAAATATGAGACGGTTTATGTTGAACACAAACTGCTTATCTGCTCAGTGCCTGTCCTCTGAGGAGCCCTTCTCTTTTCACTTCATGTGGTCCGGGGGGTGGGGTGTGGGTGGTTTCAGTCACATCCCTCTATCTATGCACATATATGCACTGATGCACACGCACACGCATGCACACACACACAGAAGTGGACGTAGGGTCCAGCCTCATAAATCAGAGTTTTATCCCAACCCATCCGTTGGCACAGTGATTTACAGAGGGGAGGATGGACCCAAGTGAGCTCATTAGAATTGTGCTTTTATTTTTCATGTTCTTGTTTTTTTGATCACAACACTTGGGTTGCCTACAAATGAATTCAGCTTCCCTATCATTCAACAGATTATCAAGTGCCAGCTATGTGCTGGACACTCAGGATGCAACACACGAAACAAAGAGAAATCCTCACTCCACGGAACCAACATTCCAGAGGAGTCGGTGTGGAGTGAAGCAGAGCAGAGGTGCAGACAGCCCTGGAGACACAGGAAGCCCCAGACCAGCCCTACTGTCAGCTTCCCGGTTACTCATAGCAGTAAGGTGGATTTCTGCTATTTACAAGTAGAAGACTTCTAGGTAATATTAATACTAGTTAGCATTCATATTTGTGAAGTAGGTACTTTCACTCTCCTAATACTAGAAATTGATAACATATAAAAGATTACCTTGTTCTCCTTATTCATCCAGGATCGTGAACAAAAATCAATAGGCGAGTCTGTTAAAGTAAACAAAAACAAAAACTAAGACCAAATTATTAATATTTTATCAACTAAATACCCAATAACACTCAAAAATAGCAAATTAATGAACTATACATTTTTTCCCTTTAAATAGAATAGAGCACTTTTAAATGATGGTATAGGAGCCCATCAGTGGTCAGTTAAATTAAAAACCTCTTAGGGTGGGGAAGCTTAAAAAATTATACATATGCCAAAAACACCTGAATAGGAATCTGACAAGGCTTTAAAGCTAACTTCTGCTTTACAGAGGATGTGAGGAAGAGAGAAGAAAAATGACACCATGAGTGATCAAACAGACAATGCCAAACAGCAGGACAGCTCCAGAATGACAGACCTAAGAGACACCATGACAGATGGAGCAAAATACAATGGAACGTTCCTTGGACCCCAATCCAAGCAAACCAACCAAGATAATTAGTAAACTGAATATGGGCCAGAGTACTATATAATAACAGAATTGTTGGTTAACAGTATTAACATCACTATGGTTATGTAGGAAAATGCCCGTATTTTTAGAGATGCAAGCTAAAATATGTAGGAATAAAATGATGTCTGGAATTTTTTAATATCAGGAAAAAAGGTAATAGAAAAACAGAAGAGATTAAGCAAGTGTGACAAATCTTATACTAACTGAAACTGTGAGAGAGGTATATGGGGAAGTTTTTTTTTTTAACTGATATAAAACTTACATACCATAAAATCACCCCTTTTAAAGTATACAATTCAGTGGTTTTTAGTATATTTACAAAGCTGTTCAACCATTATCACTAATTCCACAATATTTTCATCATACCAGAAAGAAATCCTGTACCCATAAACAGTTACTCCCCATTCTCCCTGCCCCCCAGGCCCTAGCACAACTAATCTACTTTGTCTCAGTGGACTTGCCTGTTCTGTACCTACAGATTCACCTTCGGATAAATGGATAAATGGATTCACCTTCAGATAAATGTGGCCTTCTGAGTCTGTCTTCTCTCACTCAGCATGCTTTCAAGGGTCATCCTATTACAACAGGTATCAGTACTTCACTCCTTTTTATGGCTGAACAACACTCCACTGTATGGACATACTGCATTTTATTTATCCATACATCAGCTGATGGCGATCTGAGTTGTCTCCACTTTCTGGCTACTCTGACTAATGCTGCTATGAACATTCATGCACACAAGTTTTAGTGTTGACACATGTTTTCATTTCTCTTAGGTGTATGCCTAGGACTGGACTTGCTGAGTCATAGGGTAATGCTACGTTTAATGTTTTCAGGAACCGTCAAACTATCTTCCACAGCAGCAGCACCATTTTACATCCCGACGAGCAATGGGTGAGCATCACAGTTTCCAACCAATACTTGCTATTTCCCATCTCCTTGATTCTAGTAATTCCAGTGGGTGTGAATTGATCTCTCCTGGTTTTGAATTTCCCTGATGATTACAGCTGTTGAGCATCTTCTCATGTGTCTATTGGCCATCTGTACAACTTCTTTATAGAAATGTCTACTGAACAGCCTCTGCCATTTACAGTACTGGGTTATTTGTCTTTTTATTGAGCTATAACACTTCTGTACATATTCTGGTTGCTGGTCCCTGATCATATACATATGATACATATGATTTGCAAACGTATTCTCCCATCTTTTGGTTGTCTTTTCACTGTCTCAAAAGTGTCTTTTGAAGCACAGAAGTTTTCAATTTTGAATAAGCCCAATTTGTCTTACTTTCTTTCATTTCTTGTGTGAGGAGTTAATCTAGTCTACTTTCATACATATACATTTTTCATCAAGAGAAATATAAACATCCCGTAAAAATTTTAACTTAGGAACAAAAATGACTGCTGACAAGAATACAAAGTAATTGGTAGGGGAAATATGACAGGTGTATTAGAAACAGCCTCCTTGTCTTGAACATGAAGTGTGCTGTGACCATCAGAAGCATGGTTTCCACAGGAAAGGAGATTTCAGCTTAATCAGTATGGATAATTAAGAGATTGATTAAGAGATCCTTTCCTATAAAAGTATTATAAACATGGTATTAATAGGTAAGTGCCAAACCAAAGCATTTTCAGTTTATAGTATCATAGTTTAAGATAAACACTGGTCCAAAGACAAAAAAATAAGAAAGGAGATTAAAACTGTATGATATCACTTATATGTGGAATCTAAAAAATACAACAAACTAATGAATATAACAAAAAAGAAGCAGACTCACAGACAAAGAGAAAAAAACTAGTGGTTACCGCTGGGGAGAGAGGAAGGGGAGGGGCATTACAGGAGTAGGGGATTAAGAGGAACAAACTATTAGGTATAAAATAAGCTACAAAAATATATTGTACAACATGGGGAATATAGCCAATATTTATAATATTTTATAATAAATGGAGTATAGCCTTTAAAAATTGTGAATCACCATACTACACACCTGTAACTTCTGTAATTTTGTACATCAACTATACTTCAATTATAAAAAGATTTTTAGAAAGGAAATTAAAATATATACAATAAGGAATGATTTCTAATAGTTCAGTACCTCGTTCCTGCTCCAGTGGTGAAATCCCATCAGAAGGATCTTGGCTCTGAAAGGGTTTTGCAGCTCTAACATGCTCCTCTTCCGTTCTTCCTCTATCACTTTGAAAAGCTGACTCTTTGAGGACAGCACCTGACAAATGTCGACCTTCTGTCTGATTCTTTTTCTTAGAGATAGAACTTTTAAATTAGGAAACAGAATAATAATGAAATATTAGTTATCTTAGGTGTATCTATAAAATATCCTTTAATCAGTTATTTCTTAAAAAGAAAAAATGGATACAGTGAAAAGAAACATTTCTGGGACCAGCCAGGCGTCCTGCGAACAATACCATCATTTTGGGTCCAGTAATGTACATCTACCGAAGTCAAATATATTGCTACTCTGCCTCTCAAGTGATAAGAGGCAGAGTTTTCTTCTTTCCCAAGTAAGTAGCTGTGAATCTACCACATCTAGAGAAAACCTCAGCTTTTCAAAAAACAAGACAGACTTAAAGGATACTACTGTATATTTGCCAAATAGCTACTGCTCGGAACTACAAACGCTTTGAAGCTGTACTTTAGCCCCTGCCACTGTTCTATCATCATCTTCCATTTGCCTCTGTTGTTTCTATGGATGGAAAGGTTCTTCCTTAAAGGCAACTTTCCACCCAACCTACTGCAAAAGCTCTTGGGTCTGTCCCCGCTCACCACAGCCATTTCACCAGCAGATCGAACTTCAGGAAAAAGCTGCTGAATGCAACAAATTCATCATGTGACAAACCCAGGGCCAGACTTCAATCTGGCCAGGATGAATTAAATGAAAATGGCTCTTACACAGACTCCAAGTCCTAACCCTCTGCCCCTGAGGCAAACTCTAACTTTCCTCCCAGTTTCTCCACCTCTTTATTGCGGCTGTAATACACAGAGAGCCAATCACTTAATCCAAAGGTGCATATGCAGGCAGGTATAGGAAAGCTTCACCCCAATCAAACAGAAGTAAGTAAAACAGAGGGCAGAGGGGACTTCCCTGGTGGCGCAGTGGTTAAGAATCCGCCTGCCAATGCAGGGGACACTGGTTCAAGCCCAGGCCCGGGAAGATGCCACATGCCGCACAATAACTAAGCCCGTGTGCCACAACTACTGAGCCTGTGCTCTAGAGTGCATGAGCCACAACTACTGAATCCGTGTGCCACAACTACTGAGCCTGTGCTATAGCACCTGCGAGCCAAAACTACTGAGCCCGCGCGCCTACAGCCCATGCTCAGCAATAAGAAAAGCCACTGCAATGAGAAGCCTGCACACCGCAATGAAGAGCAGTCCCTGCTCGCCGCAACTAGAGAAAGCCCATGCAAAGCAACTGAAGACCCAACGCATCCAAAAATAAAATAAATTTATTTTTTAAAAAAAACAAAAGACAAAAGCCAGGGGCGGGTGGAAAGGCTATAAATGGATACAAAGTCACGTGGTAGAGGAAACAGAAAAAGAGGTGTGGTGGGGTGGTACACAGCAAAGGAAACCACAGGATGAAAAGGCAGCCTACTGAATGGGAGAAGATATCTGTCAGTCATACACCTAATAAGGGACTAACTCCAAAATATACAAAGAACTCATACAACTCAACAGCAAAAACACAAACAACCTGATTAAAAATGGGCTAAAGACCTGAACAGACATTTTTCCAAAGACATAGAGCTGGCCAACAGGTACATGAAAAGATGCTCAACACTGCTAATCACCAGGGAAATGCAAATCAAAACCACAATGAGGGACTTCCCTGGTGGCACAATGGTTAAGAATCTGCCTGCCAATGCAGGGGACACGAGTTTGAGCCCTGGTCTGGGAAGATCCCACATGCTGCGGAGCAACTAAGCCTGTGAGCCACAACTACTGAGCCTGCACTCTAGAGCCCGTGCTCTGCAACAAGAGAAGTCACCAAAATAAGAAGCCCGCGCGCCACAACGAAGAGTAGCCCCCGCTCGCCGCAACTAGAGAAAAAGCCCGTGCACAGCAAAGAAGACCCAACACAGCCAATAAATAAATCATTATAAATAAATAAATAAATAAAACCACAATGAGTATCACCTCACACCTGTCAGAATGGCTATCATCAAAAAGACAACAAACAGCAAGTGTTGATGAGGATGTAGAGAAAAGGGAACCCTCCTACACTGTTGTGGGAATGTAAATTGGTGCAGCCGCTATAGAAAACAGCAAGAAGGTTCCTCAAAAAATTAAAAATAGAACTACTATATGATACAGCAATTCCATTCCTGGGTATTTACCCAAAAATGAAAACACTAACTGGAAAAGATACATGCACCTCTATGTTCACTGGAGCACTATTTACAATTGCCAAGATATGGAAGCAACCTAAGTGCCCATCAACAGATGAACAAAGAAAATGTAGTGTGTGTGTGTGTGTACACACACACACAATGGAATAGCACTTGGCCATAAAAAAAATGAAATCTTGTCATTCACAACAGATGAATCTAGAGGGTATTAAGCTTAGTGAAGTAAGTCAGACAGAGAAAGATAGATACTGTACGATCTTGTTTATAAATGGAATCTAAAAACACACAAACAAAAAAACCAAGCTCATAGATACAGAGAGCAAACTGGTGGTTCCCAGAGGCAGGGGTGGGGGGAGAAATGGGTAAAGAGGGAAAAAAGGTATAAACTTCCAGTTATAAAATAAGCCCTGAAGGATGTAATGTACAGCATGGTGACTGTAGTTAATACTGTATTGTACATTTGAAAGTTGCTAAGAGAGTAGATCTTAAAAGCTCTCCTCACAAGAAAAAAAATTTTTTTGTAACTCCGTAAGGTGACATGTTAACGAGACATATGGTGGTGACATTCCCCAAATGTATACCAACATTAAATTAAGCTGTACACCTAAAACTAATATAATGTTACATGTCAATTATATCGCAAATAAATAAATAAAATGAGAATATGAGGAAACAAAAAGACAATAAAGGTCTCTATGTAACATATTTTTAAGAAAAGGGGTGGTGGTGGGGGAAGCAAGATGGTAAAATGAAATAAAGAAGTCAGGACATTTAGTTAATTTTCATATCTTAAACCTCCCCCTGCCACTCCCCACCCCCCGAAAGACATGTAGTGTGACCATTAAAACTTTAGGACAACAGAGACAGTTGAGGGCACTCTAAATTAACCACCACCATCACTCCCCGTCAAAACTCGACTTCCTCAAACCTACAGCTATCATTGTTTTTACTGGCCCATCAACATTTTTCAAATTAAATCTTAAGCAAAAGTCTTTCACGCAACCATCCCAGACAGCCCTCCACTTCTGCTCCCCAACCCACCCACGTACATCAGCAGTGCCAACACGACCCTGTGCACCCAGGAAGAAGGCTCTTCTCCAGATTAAGGCCTAAGAAACGCCTGTGCGGAGTGGAGTGGCCAAGAACACCACACTGAACACCTGGCACTTACCAAAGACCCCAGCCTGCTCACCAGGCTGTGTGCTCCCCACCTCCGATCTCTGTTCCTCCACTCCTCTCCTCTCCTCTCCCCTCCTCTCCTCCACCTACCGGCCCCTTGAGAACCCGCCTTCCCGAGTGGTCATCATGCTTACAGTCTTGCTTCCCAGCAGTCTATTCTTCACTGGTAGCCAGAGGGGGCTAATCATATCAGAGTTGAGATGGAACCCTTGGTGGGTTTCCCACCTCACCCGGAGTCAGAAGCTTTGCCCACCCCATGCTCCTTCCCGCTCATGGACACACCAGGGATGCTCTCACTCAGTGCCCTCCCGCTGCTGTGCCCTCCCCCTGAAAGGCTCCTCCTCCTGAGGCCAACTGGGCTGACTCTCTCCTTCAAGTCTCTGCTCTGAACTCACACCTCCTCAAGGAGACTCACAATGACAACACCTTTCATCCCTCCTAACTTCCCTCCTTATCATGTTCTGTTTTTTCCTATCACTTTTTCTCTTCTAATATACTGTAAAACTGGTGTATTTTGGTGTCTTTTTGTGTAATGTCTGTTTTGTCCACTGCTATTTCCCAAGCCCTTGGAGAGGTAGCTGGCACACAGCAGGCACTCAGTCAAAAACACATGTTGACTGAAATTGAAACTGTGATTAAAAATCTTCTAACAAACAAAAGCCCAGGACCAGATGGCTTCACAGGCGAATTCTATCAAACTTTTAGAGAAAAGCTAACACCTATGCTTCCCAAACTCTTCCAAATTACAGCAAAGGGAGGAACACTCCCAAACTCATTATACGAGGCCACCATCACCCTGATACCAAAACCAGATGAAGATCTCACAAAAAAGAAAACTACAGGCCAATATCGCTGATGAACATAGATGCAAAAGTCCTGAACAAAATACTAGCAAACAGAATCCAACAACACATTAAAAGGATCATACACCATGATCAAGTGGGGTTTATCCCAGGAATGCAAGGATTCTTCAATATATGCAAATCAATCAATGTGATACACCATATTAACAAACTGAAGAATAAAAACCATATGATGGTCTCAACAGATGAGGAAAGAGCTTTTGACAAAATTCAATAC
Organism: Monodon monoceros; assembly: GCF_005190385.1. Lineage (NCBI taxonomy): Eukaryota > Metazoa > Chordata > Mammalia > Artiodactyla > Monodontidae > Monodon > Monodon monoceros. Next base: position 59,613,478 of record NW_021703765.1, on the reverse strand, counting down.
CCATTTATGATAAAAACTTTCCAGAAATTAGGCATAGAGGGAACCTACCTCAACATAATAAGGGTCATATATGACAAACCCACAGCCAACATCATTCTCAATGGTGAAAAACTGAAACCATTTCCTCTAAGATCAGGAACAAGACAAGGTTGCCACTCTCACCACTGTTATTCAACATAGTTTTGGAAGTTTTAGCCACGGCAATCAGAGAAGAAAAAGAAAAACAAGGAATACAAATTGGAAAAGAAGAAGTAAAACTGTCACTGCAGATGACGAAATACTATACATAAAGAACCCTACAGATGCTACCAGAAAACTACTAATCAATTAATTTGGTAGAGTAGCAGGACGCAAAATTAATGCACAGAAATCTCCTGCAGTCTTATACACTAATGATGAAAAATCTGAAAGTAAAATTAAGGAAACACTCCCATTTACCATTGCAACAAAAAGAATAAAACACCTAGGAATAAACCTACCTAAGGAGACAAAACACCTGTATGCAGAAAACTAAAAGACACTGATGAAAGAAATTAAAGATGATACAAACAGATAGAGAGTTATACTATGCCCTTGGATTGGAAGAATCAACATTGTGAAAATGACTATACTACCCAAAACAATCTACAGATTCAATGCAATCCCTATCAAACCACCAATGGCATTTTTCACAGAACTAGAACAAAAAATTTCACAATTTGCATGGAAACACAAAGACCCCGAATAGCCAAAACAATCTTGAGAAAGAAAAACAGAACTGGAGGAATCAGGCTCCCGGACTTCAGACTATACTACAAAGCTACAGTAATCAAGACAGTATGGTACTGGCACAAAAACAGAAATAAAGATCAATGGAACAGGACAGAAAGCCCAGAGATAAACCCACGCACCTATGGTCACCTTATCTTTGATAAAGGAGGCAAGAATAGACAATGGAGAAAAGACAGCCTCCCCAATAAGTGATGCTGGGAAAACTGGACAGCTACATGTAAAAGAATGAAATTAGAACACTCCCTAACACCATACACAAAAATAAACTCCAAATGGACTAAAGACCTAAAGCAAAGGAGACCATAAGCAAGGCAAAAAGACAACCCTCAGAATGGGAGAAAATATTGGCAAACGAAGCAACTGACAAAAGGTTAATCTCCAAAATATACAAGCAGCTCATGCAGCTCAATATCAAAAAAAACTAACAACCCAATCCAAAAATGGACAGAAGACCTAAATAGACATTTCTCCAATGAAGATATACAGACTGCCAACAAACACATGAAAGGATGCTCAACATCACTAATCATTAGACAAATGCAAGTCAAAACTACAATGAGGTATTACCTCACACCAGTCAGAATGGCCATCATCAAAAAATCTACAAACAATAAATGCTGGAGAGGGTGTGAACCCTCTTGCACTGTTGGTGGGAATGTAAATTGATACAGCCATTATAGAGAACAGTATGGAGGTTCCTTAAAAAACTAAAAATAAAACTACCATATGACCCAGAAATCCCATTACTGGGCATATACCCTGAGAAAACCATAATTCAAAAAGAGTCATGTACCACAACGTTCACTGCAGCTCTATTTACAATAGCCAGGACATGGAAGCAACCTAAGTGTCCATCGACAGACGAATGGATAAAGAAGATGTGGCACATATACACAATGGAATATTACTCAGCCATAAAAAGAAACGAAACTGAGTTATTTGTAGTGAGGTGGATGGACCTAGAGTCTGTCATAGAGAGTGAAGTAAGTCAGAAAGAGAAAAACAAATACCGTATGCTAACACATATATACGGAATCTAAAAAAAAAAAATGGTTCTAATGAACCTAGGGGCAGGACAGGAATAAAGACACAGATGTAGAGACTGGACTTGAGGACATGGGGAGAGGGAAGGGTAAGCTGGGACGAAGTGAGAGAGTAGCACTGACATATATACACTACCAAATGTAAAATAGATAGCTAGTAGGAAGCAGCTGCATGGCTCAGGGAGATCAGCTTGGTACTTCGCGACCACCTAGAGGGGTGGGATAAGAGGGTGGGAGGGAGATGCAAGAGGGAGGGGATATGGGGATATACATATGCATACAGCTGATTCATTTTGTTATACAGCAGAAACTAACACAACACTGTAAAGCAATTATACTCCAATAAAGATGTTAAAAATAAATAAAACGAAAACAAAAAACACACGTTGAGAAAATGAATACACAGAGTTAACAACTTTAACATATAGAAAGTGCTTATATCTAAACGTCATCAAGAGGTAATTCACAACAAAAATATAAGTAATGAATAAACATTAAATTATGTTCGATTCCATAAATCCTCGATTATGAATTCAAACAGAATACTTTAAGACTGCCTGTAATACCGCCATCGAGACATAAGCACCATTTACATTTTGGTGTAAAGCCTTCCACACTTTCTTCTATTCACTTAGGCATGTGTATAAATTCTTTTACTTCTAAAATTGAGGATCAGGGGCTTCCCTGGTGGCATAGTGGTTAAGAATCTGCCTGTTAATGCAAGAGACATGGGTTTGAGCCCTGGTTGGGGAAGATCCCACATGCCGCAGAGCAACTAAGTCCGTGTGCCACAACTACTGAGGCTGTGCTTTAGAGCCCACGAGCCACAACTACTGAAGTCTGCGCACCTAGAGCCCATGCTCCGCAACAAGAGAAGCCACCACAATGAGAAGCCCACGCACCACAAAGAAGAGTAGCCCCCACTTGCTGAAACTAAAGAAAGCCCAGCAACAAGGACCCAATGAAGGAAGGAGGGAGAGAGGGAGGGAGGGAGGGAAGGAGGAAGAAAGGAAGAAAGAAAGAAAAGGAAGAAATTAATTAATTAATTAAAAATTGAGGATCCAAAATAACACCACCAAATGTCAGAGAGGGCTCAGAGAAGCAGGCATTCTTATGCACATCTTCTAACGGGAATGCAAACTGGTACAAACCTTCCAAAGAGCAATGTGGTAATCCGCAGTGGTGTTTAAAATTAAACATTCTTAACTCAGCTATTTTGATCCTAGGATTTTATCTGAATAAAATAACCTACTAGATGCAAAATGTATGTATAAATAAGGAAGTTCACTAAATTTATAATAGTAAAATTCCAATCATCTAAGTGCCTAACATGGTGCAGCCATCAACATTATGATACATGACTACATTAATTGTAATGGAAAGATGACACAATCATTAATTTTTAAAAGTTATAAACAGTACGTACAGTTTAATCCTATTATTGTTAAAAAATTAATACATATGTACATGTACATGTGCATAGAAAATAGTCTAGCAGACTAAATAAAAAGATAATTAATGTCTTACTGGGATGACAGGCCTTTGTTGTCTGCCTTATAATTGCCTGTATTTTATAATTTTTTCAATGAGCATGTATTACTCTTGGAATCAGAAAAAGATTCTGAAAGACTAAAACTGTTTGCGATTAATATCATACAAAGAAAACTGTTATTTTTATAAACGATCAGAGACACGATCACGTGTTCATTTTCCACAAGACTACGTGAGACTCGCTCTTAACACAGTGAAAGCAAGACGAAGTAAGAACTCACTCATCATCCGGGAAGACAAGCTGTAACCTCTCTCTTGGTTCAGCTTCACTCTGGCTACTGGGAGACGACTCTGATGGAATTGAAAACTTCCCTTCCACTAAATAAGATGCCTGGACATCAGAATTCCTACACACAAAAATTTTGTTTTAATTGTTAATAACTAAATTATACACATTTAAAATTCACCATGACATAGGACTGTATGACTGTAAAACCAACCACCAGGGGGTAAAAACAAATAGGGTCCCCAATGTTCAAAACCATCACCTTATGTGCAAAGCACTGAAAACCTGTGCAGCAGCAGAATGTGTGTATTAAACAAGAGAGTTGTGGAAATCTTAAAGCCAAAAGTTTTTAAAGAGTTAATCCAACCCCTTCATTCCAAAGGTAAAGATGGTGCTCCATACAGAATGTTTAGGTTAGGAGGATGGGAAAGTGGTTAGATATTCAGGCATAGGTAAACTTTACAAGTTACACAAGATGAGTGAACTATACACATCACATTTGGGGGTGCAGCTCAAATCACCAGCCACCAGGAGTCTGAACTAATAAAAGCCAATATACCACGGACAGAAAGACCATTGGTAGGCCAAAAGGTCACTGGCGTTCAATCCCAAACCTACCCACCCACCACTGATAAGGGACAGAACCGGAAAGAGATGGTTTTATCTTTTGTGTTGATTTTATATAAATGGTCATCTGCCTCAGAAAAAGCTAAAGCTCAAGCTTGGCTGAAAAATTTCACAGAAGTATCAGTACATAGTAGGCTTTAAGAATCTAAAAAAAATCATCTGTTCAAACAATTCTTACCTGTTATCAGTGCTGGATCTATTTCTAGCAAGCGTTGAAACAGCAACAGGCAAGCCAAGATTTGAAGAAAGAGTGACATTTTCCAAAATCTCACTGTTACCACCAAGTAATGAATTGGTTAAAAAGCTTGGAAATGACTCATCAGCTATACCTCGAAAATCTTCCATCTCACTGCAACAATAAAAGTATTCTTATAAATCATATATTACCATAAAACTTTTTCAAACGATTAAGAGTACAAGTCCCATAAATCTTAGAAAACTGATAAAATCCTTTTTTTGGAACAGCTCTAAGAGGGGATACTATAGCTGAGAATATAAACATCAAACTATCTTCTTATAATTAACATAATAATGAAACACAACAGCTTAATTTACTCTTGGATTTTGAATTTATCGAATAAAGAATCGAAGAAGGCACAACACTAATGGCATATACAGACAATTTCTGGACGTCATACAAGCTGGGCACACATTCTAACAGGGAATAGAATAAATAGAACTAGCAAAATCTAGTCCCTGATTTCAAAGATTAAGGATGAGTAAATGGTTTAAAAAGTGAATCTAGGGACTCTCCTGATGGCGCAGTGGTTAAGAATCCGGCTGTCAATGCAGGGGACGTGAGTTCAATCTCTGGCCAGGGAAGATCCCACATGCCTTGAAGCAACTAAGCCCACATGCCACAACTACTGAGCCCGAGTGCTGCAACTACTGAAGCCGCGTGCCTAGAGCCCGTGCTACACAATAAGAGAAGCCACTGCAATGAGAAGCCCTGCACCACAACGAAGAGTAGCCCCTGCTCGCCGAAACTAGAGAAAGCCTGCACGCAGCAACGAAAACCTGACGCAGCCAAAAAATTCAACAAACAAACAAACAAATAAATAAATAAATAAAGTGAGTCTACAGCATTCCCTGGTGGTCCAGTGGTTAGGACTTGGTGCTTTCACTGCCGAGGGCCCGGGTTCAATCCCTGGCCAGGGAACTAAGATCTCACAAGCTGCGTGGTGCAGCCAACAACACCAAAAAAAAAAAGTGAGTCTGTTCAAAGAAAAAATTTAAGTTACATAAAGTATATTTGGGAACTTCACTGGTGGCACAGTAGTTAAGAATCCGCCTGCCAACACAGGGGACAAGGGTTCAATCCTGGTCTGGGAAGATCCCACATGCCGTGGAGCAACTAAGCCCATGTACCACAACTACTGAGCCTGCATGCCACAACTACTAAACCCCACGCACCTAGAGCCAGTGCTCCACAAGGAGACAAGCCACCACGATGAAGAGTAACCCCCGCTTGCGCAACTAGAGAAAGCCCACACGTAGCAAAGAAGACCCAACGCAGCCAAAAATAAATAAATAAAGATTAAAAAAAGTATATTTGGCACATGGACAAGGCAAAAATGGTAAAAGTGGTGCACAAAGGCTAAGTCTGGAAAACACTGGCACAGTCTGTACTACTGATAGAGAACCTACAGTGCATGCTGGCCACTCATTCAGTGGACCCTGATCTCAGAACTCAGGACACATTACTCAATTTTAAAAATATTTCAGAGTGCTTATCATGTAAGGGCTGTGTGGAATTCAGTGAAGAAAATAATTAAATCAGGAAAGACTCAAGAAATGTGAGGATATTGGCCCTATACCTTGAAGAATGAGCAGGACATTTCAGGCAAAGTATGAGATAAGAGGGCTTTTAAAGGTGACAAATAAACATAAGCAATGGTGGAAAATTAAAATTTATTGCATACCTACTACCTTAACTCACTTATCCTCATTTTACAAAAGAAGAAACAAACTCAGAGACTAAACTAGCTAAACTGACCCAAGTTTGTGCAATTAGTAAGATTCGCGCCCAGGTATGACTCCAAACTCTGCTCTAAGTGCTGAGGGTGTGGTGGCCATAGCAGGTGCTCCACCATATTCGGGCAACGGGTGAGTAAAACCACAGAGCCAGATCCTACAAGCCTTAAATGGTGTATTAGGAAGTCTGGCCTGATCACATCAGCTGAAAGCAGAGGAAGGGAGAGGGCTTAGCGCCTGGACAGATATTCTAAGAGCTGCCACTACTGATGAGACGGACGACAATGCAGGACTGTGCTGGGGTCGGTGGCAAATCACTGACGTGTGAGTTTAGATATTATGGGCTAATTTACTCTACAAAGTAGGAAAAGCCTTAAGACCACTAGAAACCTAGTAAACTTACCTGATCACAGATGAAGGATCCACACTTCTGGCAGAAGCCAAGATCTCCCATTCCAACACCCGCCTCGCCTCCTCGACACTGCTGCATCTCTCTGGGCAGTCCTCCCCATGAGCACAAGAAGCCTTCCTCGACCTCAGCCCTGCTATCCCCCCACAGCTACCACCACCTATATCCGCACTACCTCTACCACCCAGACCTCCAATACGAGTCACTACCGGCCACCCAGCTCCACCCCTCATCCAAGCCCACTCCCAGCTGGCTTCCGTCCCACCGCCCCACCAAGGGCTTGTCAACATCACCACTGATCTCCTTGTTGCCAAACCCATAACCCCACAGTCAATCTTCAGTCCTCCTTGTCTTGGACCTAACAGAATCGAATTCATACTCCTTCTTCACAGAAGTACTTTCTTCACCTGGTTTCCAAAGCACCGCTGTCGGCTCTTCCTCCTCCTTCTCTCCCGGACCTCCACACAGCGAGGGCTCCAGGGCTGGCTCCTGGGTCTCCTCCATCTACCCAGCCTCTCTGGATGAGTGCCCTCAGTTGAAAGTTTTAAATCCCATATGAAACTTGTATCTCCAGCCTGGGTCTCTCCCCTGAACCTCAGATGTTCAACTACCTACCTGACATTTTCACTTAGGTATCTAACAAGCACCTAAAACATCAATCTTGATTCCATCTCACTGCAACCCCCTCAAGAAAAGCCTGCTCTTCAATCTTCCCCACAGAGAAAACGACAAGTTCATTCTCTAGTTGCTCAGATCAAACCATCAGTGTGCAATCCCTCAGCAAATCCCAATGGCTACACCACAACCATATAGCCAGAACCTGCCATTTCTCACGACTCCTGGTTGCTACCGCCATGGTCAAGACACACCCTCTCCGACCGGGACCCTCCCTGCAAGAGCCTCTATCTTCCTCCCCAGACTACCCTCCACACACTCAGGTTACCCAGTCAAACAAGCCAAACACTCACTGCCTAGCTCAGAACACTCCACTGGCTTCCCATAGCACTGAGAAAGTCAGTCTTGCTGGCAACGGGGGACTGAGTAACTGACCTGGGACCTCCTGCTCCTCTCCTTTGCGCCCTCCACCCCAGCCACCCTGACCTTGCTGCCGTCCCTGGAACCATGGAGGCTCCTATGCCTTCAATTCTTTCAGGTCTTTGTGTAAATGTCCACTTTCCCACCAGCGCGTACAGTCAGGCTCGGCATGCCAATCTCCTTGCCCTGCTTCCTTTTTTCTGTAGTGTTATATAGTTCACCAGTTTAACTATATTCCCCACCCCACGTTAGAATTTAAGTGCCATGAGGGCAGGGACTTGACCTGTTTTACCAGTGAATCTAGAGCAGTGCCTTGCACAGAGTAGACCCTCAATAAATTTGCTGAATGAATGAAGATTTTCAAACTGGGTCAAACCCAGCAAACTTATCACCAGCTATCACATAAGCACCCTCCTCTCAGACCACAGCCTAGTGTTTTCCTCTCTTTGACATGTCTCACTATCTACATTTCCTCTTCTCGATTTCTACAAACACTTTCAAACTCTCCCACACCAGGACGCAGGAGGTGGAAAACCTATCCCCACCCTTCCTTTGCACCCCTGCACCACCTTCTCACCTTCTTTTCACAGCCAAGCATCTCACCTGACAGCCTCCCCTTCCATGTTAGAGACACCCAGGATCCTGACCTCAGCTCCGTCACGCAGTGCACATCTTACACAGACAAATCTCAAACTCACATGCCTTCAGGAACACGCACCGTCAGACAACAGGAAAATACAGACTCCACCTGAACCCATTTAAACACAGTAAAAACACTGTTGCCAATCAAAACACATCTAGTGGAGCCTATTCCTAAGGGCAAAACAGGCCTTGTCTAAAACAATCCCTGAGTCATTCTACATCTTTCTGACTCTACTACCATCCTACCCTACTGAAAAACCTCCTAACCAGTCTTCACAGTCCAATTCTTGCCACTCTACAATTAATTCTCCACATGGCAATCAAAGGGATCGTAAACCATAAGCCAGGTACCATACTCTTCCTGTAAACTTCAGTGAGCCACCTCATCTGCACACCCCAGCCTCACTCACCACATAACGGCTTTTCTGTTCCTATAATACTGAAGCCCATCCCCACCTCGGGGCCTAGAATACTATTCTAGATGTCTGTACAGCTAGCTCCTTCCTGACATTCACCTCAATTCAAAGCTCGCCTTCTAAGAGAGTTGATCCCTTATTATGAAGTCAAAATGTACCCTCGAGTCCATGGTCATTTTAATTTCTGCCAGCACTGATCACTGTCTGTTTTTGTATTTGTCTGTCTTCTTCCACTAAAAAGATTTCTCCCTAAGAGCAGAAACTTTGCCTATCTGTCCATCAATCTTTAAACTCCTGCACAGGGTACTTCCCTGGTGGTCCAGGGGCTAAGACTCTGCACTCCAAATGCAGGAGGCCTGGGTTTGATCCCTGGTCAGGGAACTAGATCCCGCATGCTGCAACTAAGACCCGGTGAAGCTAAATATATAAATAAATAAATATTTTTAAAAAATGAAATAGGGCTTCCCTGGTGGCGCAGTGGTTAAGAATCTGCCTGCCAATGCAGGGGACACAGGTTCGAGCCCTGGTCTGGGAAGATCCCACATGCCGCGGAACAACTAGGCCCGTGAGCCACAACTACTAAGCCGGCGCATCTGGAGCTTGTGCTCCGCAACAAGAGAGGCTGCGATAGTGAGAGGCCCGTGCACCGCGATGAAGAGTGGCCCCCGCTTGCCACAACTAGAGAAAGTCCACGCACAGAAATGAAGACCCAACACAGCAAAAATAATAAATTAATAAAAAATAAAATAAAATAAATTCCTACGCAAGTCTTCCAAGTAGCCTCCTCACATCTAGTCTTGTAGTTACTAAGCTACTCATTCACTTACAAATATATAATACCACATCAAAATGTATACCATCTCTTTAAGGGTTATCTCCACTTAGAAAGAATCAAATCTAAGAAAATCCAGATATCAAGGAAAGATCATTCATGCAACAATCATTATCAGAAACAAACGGTGAAAGACACTCTGCCTGGCTGTGTGAAGCAACAATAAATAAGGTGGCTCCCCTCAGAAAGCTGACAATCCCTACCCACTATGATACAGTACTAAGTGCAGGAATAGAGCTTTGCTGTCGGTGCAATAGTAACACAAGCCAGGGGAAGATTCCTCCAGATGTAATCTACCGCCCAGTCTCTCTTTTCCAGAAAGGACTACACTTGTTCTAAGCCATCTATGGACATGCCACATTCCTAAAGTTTTCCTAGAAGGGAAGATGCCCTAACTTCCGTCCCTATTGCATTACCCAGCCCTCCTCCTCATCTAAAACGAGGACAATACAATATTATCTTTCCTTTTACTGCACTTGAACTAAGCAGCCAGCTTTGGGATTCCTCTTGGTATGTCCTTAAAGCAGTAACTTCAAAACATCCTGCTCGAGTTTACTGATATTTAATTGCTTTAATTTCATGCCTGGATACATAAAATATCATCTGCTGTAGTTGTCGACTGGAAGCCTACGTGCACAACTGAACACACTTAAAAGTATGAGCTGTGGGAAAAAGCCAAAGTCAAACTTCCCCAACGTTCTAAGATACGCTTTACCATTAGGTAGGCATCTAGCATAACAGTTTTCAAAACTTACCGTAAACTGCCCTAAAAACTGGAATCCGGAGAAAAAGTTGACCTTGGAGCAGTAAAAACTCCAGTCGAATGACCTCAAAATGATAACAGCGAGTGAAAACACTGTCATGAAAACAGCTGTCCTCCAGGCGACGGCCTCGAAAGGGACCTCATGCTTCAGCGAACAAAGTCTGCCGTCGGGAAAAAACAAAAGCAAAGCGACCTCAAACACTGTCACCTTTCCCGTTTTTCCGTGAAACGACCCGCAAGAGGCCGGGAGCCACGGTGACGCGGCCGCATCCGCTGGTCAGCAGCGCGTCACCCCCGCCCGGCCCGGCCCGCGAGCGGGGAGCGCCGCGTTGGGGAGACAGGGACCAGGACCCGGACAAAAGACCCGAGTCCCGGAGGCCCCGCTCTCACGGCAGCCCGACTCGCCCGCCCCGCCCCCCGGCGACCCCTCACCGAGCCCGCGACGCCGGCCGCGAGCGCCCGGCCGGCAGAAAGTCCGCGAAAGAGAGGTCCGGCGTCCAGCGCCTCTGCCAGTGCGCGTGCGCGCGTCCCCACACGGCGGCCGACCGTACCGTGCGCCCCTGGGGTTTACGTCGGTTCGCTACACGGACCGAGGGGCGGGGACTCCAAGCCAGCTTTGGATTGGACGGCGCGAAGGGACGAGCCCGCTGATTGGACGAGGGCGGGCATCCCGGATTTGAAGCGGGAAGCCGCGCCCGGCCCGGAGGCGCCGCGCTTGGCGCCTCGCCCACTGGAGGACGCCACGCCTTTCTTACCTGGTGCTGCAGAGCAGCGGCACTCGCCTAGAGCACAGAGAACTACTTCGGGTGGACCAGGCATCTGACACACCCCGAGTTCGGAAGTGTTGGCACTGTCCCTACGAGAGCGGATGCTGACGTGTGGTCACCTGCCGCACGTTTACACTGACAGTGCTGCGGTTAGGAAGTCATCCCCGGGGTCCGCGCTACACCAAGTCGCCCATGGGGCGCAGTAAGGTTGGTTCCGGGTGAAGAGGGGCGAGGAGATGAGACGGTACGTCCCTAATTATCTTCCTCTATTTCCCGTTCTCCTTAGGCCACGAGTCCCATCACCAACGCCTGCTCACCACGAGGTCCTAACTACTGCTTTACTGAAACCACACCTTTCACTTTTCTTTATCTCAGAATTTCTTCCCTACAGTTCCTCTTTAACAAAGTTAACTCTTTAACTGCATCCATTGAATAGCTGTTGAATGTTGACGATGCACACTTGGGACTTCAACCGTCCCTACTCCTCATTTTAGCCTGGTAGGAAAAGACATCTGCTTATCACAACTTTCTACCTCCTCCAAAATATTGCTCAACAGTCATTCCTGGATGCCCTCTTCACTCTCTTCCTTTCTGCCTTTGGAAACTCTGCATCTCTCTACAAAAAATAAAACACCCTGGCTTCCCTGGTGGCTCAGTGGTTAAGAATCTGCCTGCCAATGCAGCAGACACGGGTTCGAGCCCTGGTCCAGGAAGATCCCACATGCCGCGGAGCAACTATGCCCATGTGCCACAACTATTGAGCCTGCGCTCTAGAGCCCACGAGCCACAACTACTGAAGCCCGCGCGCCTAGAGCCCGTGCTCTGCAACGAGAAGCCACCGCAATGAGAAGCCTGCACACCGCAACAAAGAGTAGCCTATGCTCTCTGCAACTAGAGAAAAGCCCACGCGTAGCAACAAAGACCCAATGCAGCCAAAAATAAATAAATAAATTTTTTAAAACATGAATAAGACACGCACCCTTCCTTGATTCCATTTTATCACACAAAGACCACTCTGTCTCTCCTACCCTTAACTGCCTCCTTTCACACCTCATTGTCACTCATTCTGTTTCTGGCTTGGCCCTGAGTACTACTTCCACACTTGTTTTAGTTTATCAGGACTGGCCTCCTGTCAAACTCAGTGATGTCTCCGCAGTTCCCTCGACATCTCTTCTTGAAACCTTCCAGCCTTGGCATTTAACCACGCCTGTTCTACCTATGTCCACTCAATGAACACAGATTAAATGGCGAAAATCTCAATATTTTCTGAATCTTGAAAAACAAATCCTTAGCTCTAGAGCTGAAAGGATGCTATTTGAGTGTAATGAGCAACGCTCTGCCTACACCATGGCCACACGCTGGCAGTGAACTGCTGGAATGTGTCCACTGTTCCAGACTGTCACTCACCCTGAATTCCTTGAACCCAACTCACTGTCCTTCCTTGAACCCAACTCACTGTCCTTCCTTCATAAAGATCAAGTGACTGGAGGTCTCCCCATGGCACCCAGCAACCTGACAGTGACAGGGATCTACACTCCAAAGTATTTGCAGGAAAAGAGCCTTCACTGTGATGCCAGACTGCCCAAATCTCAATGCTCTCACTTCCTAACTGTGCAGCCTCGTACAAAGAGCTTAAACCTGCAGGTGTCCTTATCTGTAAAATGGGGATAATCAGAGCACTTGCCTCAGAGTTTGCTGTGAGGATGAAGTCAGTTAACTTGCATCTAGAAGAGCACTGGCACGTGGAGGCACTCAGCAACATTAGCTATTATCTGACCAACTGAAAAGGAAGAAATAGTGAATTCCAAATCTCCAATTCCAGGAAGAGCTTGAAGTGGCCCCATGGCCAAGGGTAACTTCCAGGGAATTAGAAGAGACACCCGTCCAGTTAGGAAAGGCGGACGTCTCACATGGCTTCCCTTTACCAACTGCTCTGAGTGGTAACACCTCAACCTCCAATATCCAGCACCTTCTACAGTGTGACCACAAGGTATGCGTCCAGGTTAATCTCCCACTAGCTCCCCAAATGAACCTTGTTCTTTCATTGGACTAAAACTTAATCCTCTGCCTGCACACGCCCTGTCCTCTTCTACATTTGGGCCATCACCCTGGACTCCGCCCTCTTCCACTTTAAGTACTCCAACATGTCACAATCCCACATCCCTTCCAAATCCTGCTGGCATATAAATCACTTTCTTTAATGCCTCCTGTACCGTTCAACCTTTTTTATGAAGCTGAATCCTCACTACCCTTTGTAAATTCTGTAAATGCCTTCTCCCACTAGAATGAATGTGTGCCGGCTACCTTTCTGGTTTTTTTTACATATCCCAAAGTGTTTAGCACAGTATCTTGCATATAGAAGATGCCCAATGTTCACTAAATGGGAGGGCCTGTCTCAATTCATTACCCCATCCTACCCCACGTACCTCGATAATGATTGAAATCTAAAAGACTTGAATTCTTAATTCTCAGCTAGATCCAGACTTAAAGTGAGACCTCTTGCTTTGAAACTCGACAAGTCTACCGGTCTAAAACAAGTCCTTTAACAGAAGGAAGACCTTGCCTTAAATTAAAATACAATATACTTTATAAGCTCTTTATCCTTTGCATGTTAAGAAGCTCTAGGGGTTTGACAGGAAAGTGTCTATTGATAGGAGAGTGTCTTTGAAAATTAGATTGTAAATTATAATATATATTTATAACAACTATACCATCTGTGTGATCAGCTGATAGACACACGAAATGCTGTTCAAATAGCAGTTCAAATGTCAAGTAGACATTTGTTGATTCTAGATGTTAGTCTCCATACTAACTTTCTACCTTCTAAATAAATGCCATGATCATCCCCTAATTTCTGATTGTTTGGATCTTTTTTTTAGCAATATGATATTTTAAGGAGATATAAATAAGCTTTACCAACCATCAAATAAACTACATTCTATTTTTATATGGCAACAGATTCATATCTTTAAAAATATATTTTATTAAATAATCTACTTGGAGAATAATTACAAAAGCTTTAAACAATAATTCCAAGTAGTGAAAGGCAGTTTCCTTTAAAAGAAAAAAAAAAAAAAAAGACCAAACAGTCCATAATATGTTTTGCTGCTTTATACACAGGAATGATTTATTTTACAAACTAGTCAGTTGCAACATTAGCCTGTAAAAATCAAAAACATTTTTTATCATGTCTCAAAGGCAAAGTTAACTCTATAACGATATGCTTTCACATTAACCAGTATGACAAACCATAAGAAACTTAACGCCATAACAGTTCAAAATAAAATGTACAGAACAGGCACTTTGAAGTCAGCTATTGTGTGTAACTCTCACAGTTAATGTTATGTGTACACATCTCATATTTCATCAAAGGTTATCAACCAATGAAGCAAATATTCCTTTGATGCAGAAGCACAAACACATTTAGGTTCCAAACACCATGTTCTGGTTATAATACATGCAAGACAGACCCTAAATTAGAAAAATCTTCTGAAAGAAAATGAAGAAAAACAAAAAGCCAGGAATGAAAGCATTTACAAGCACTTGAATAAGGCCTTTAAGTGTTAAATCAGTGTTTTTTAAACCCCTTCATTCTCAGGTAAGGGATTAAGAGGCCGAGAGAGAGATCGTCTGCGAGGGTGAGGATACTGGAGGCTGGCAGTGTCAGCATCGCAAGAGTGCTCTATCAGAGGAGGAGGAGGAGGAGGAGGAGGAAGGAGCTGGGCATAACTGGACCATCTCGATCCAGCCCGTGGGGAATCCAGAGGGGGAAAGAAATACCTGAAACAATGAAGACAGGAACAAAACACCAAAACAAAACAAAAACAACAGAAAAAAAAAAAAAAAAGAAAAAACAGAAGAAAAAGAGAAAAGTAGTAAATACAAAGAGAACCAAAGAGGAAAAAACACATGCTAGAAAAAAAAGCTTTACTATATTCATGCCAAAACTAACGGAACATAATAGCAAAATCAAGACCCTTACTCAAATCAGGCTCACTTAAGCAAGTATAGAAACTTGAAAAAAGAAATACAATCTGTTAAACTTAAAATGTTAAAAAAAATTATCAGTATGAATGTTACAAAAAAGACATTAATTTTATAATTTAAAACATTTTCTAGTCTCTCAGAAACATATTGATGCTCTCCTGTAATTTACAAATCAAATAAGCTTTTTCTTTAAGCAACACTTCACTTGTAGCAGCAGCACATTTTTTAGTGCATACATGATACTGAGGACCAATTCAGATAGACTTTCACATAGTATGGCCAGCTATTGCAACATACTTTTGAAGAAACACAATCTTTGAATGTACTTAGATGTTTTTCTGCAAAAAGACTAGTACAAAATTTTGATAAGTAAAAGGGCTCAAAAATATGTCCTATTGTTATTCTTCTGCCATTTTAAAACTTACCCGTAATACTTTAGCATTTTCTCAAAAAAAGATTTATAGCTTTGTTATCAGAGGATATGAACTAAATGAAGCAGCCAACAAAATTAAGAAAATCCTGGGACATGGAATGTGGAGGTTAACATGCATGCACAATTTTAGCAGAGTTTTATCTGCTTCTTATACTATGTTTCCAAATTTTGACTTGAAGGAAACCTTAAGCCATGAAATCACACCATAAAAATATACAAGCACATATTAGAAACATTTATCTCTTTAGTGAATATGAACTGAAAACTTACAAAGATGTTTTCATTTTACTTCTAAATTATAAATGAAGCAATACCAAATGCTTGGCTACAAACTGTACAGTCAAGTTACTTTCACTACTACTTCTCTCACTCCTTCACTAATACTTTTTAAACATTACAAAGAAATAACAGAGTTGTACTGAATAATATCATGTATAAACCAATTCTACAAAAGGTAAACAAATTAGCACTCAAAACAATCTTTATGAAAAATATTCAATCTTCAAATTAAAATTATAAAAATTCATTTTAGCTTACTGTTTTAGAAAATAAAAGACATAAGTCTATATATAGTCTCCAGATGGAATAAAGTGATACCTTCCCTCCTCCCAACTAGCAATGAGGATGGTAACAATCCTTTAATTTTAAAACCCATGTTCATTTCAGAAACATTTCAAAAAATTGTTTTGGTGACAATGTCTCAACAAAAAGCCTCTCCATTTATATTTCAAAAGTTTCAAATAATGTCAATAAACTGGCTAGCACAAAAAAAATGATATACACTGTATTTTTAAAGGCCTTTTGGACTGCGTTTAGTAGTAAGCAGGCTGTTGGTGTATCTTGGGAGAGGTCAAACGGCGCTGGGGAAGGGGAAAAGGAGCTTGCTTCCCATTCCTGTGTGCATGCAACAAGCAGCAAAACAGCAAAGTTACTCCAGTTAGCTGGTACTCAGCTGTGCTTTCTGTTAAAGGACATAATACAAATGGAGAAGGGAAAATGCATCACAGATCTAACACACATGGTTATTGGCACAATAAGAACACATCAAAACTTCAAAGCTCTTTACAAAAGAAAATGTGCAGTACAGGCAGCAACCAAAAACCAGATTTATTTAAAAAAGAATTAACACTAGTATCTTTGCTTCATGAAATAATCTTTATAATCTGATATCTTCTATGGTGACCTGAAGTTGTTTTCATGCAAATACTTAAAAATCAAAAAGCAGGACTCCTTTATAAAAATATAACAATACAAAAATAGTTGAGGAGGGCTTCCCTGGTGGTGCAGTGGTTGAGAGTCTGCCTGCCGATGCAGGGGACACAGGTTCGTGCCCTGGTCCGGGAAGATCCCACATGCTGCGGAGCAGCTGGGCCCGTGAGCCATGGCCGCTGAGCCTGTGCGTCCGGAGCCTGTGCTCCGCAACGGGAAAGGCCACAACAGTGAGAGGCCCGCATATCGCAAAAAAAAAAAAAAAGTTGAGGATATTTAAAATACAATTCTCTTCTTTCATTTAAATTGACAACAGGACAACCACGTGACAGTTTGTTAAGGCTGTGCTTTGAAGTTTCCTAAATAGTATTCCAAATTATTCACAAAGGCATATTAAAATAATTTTACCTTACAAATTCACAATTGAAATTTGAATATGAAAACAAAAGGACAACTCTTTAGATAACATTAAACATTCTTTGAGAATCTAAAATATACTAAAAATTCTAAAAATCAAGAACTCAGAATTTACCATATCCTCTTACAATCTCCATGAAAATTTTAAACACACACACAAAAAACATTTAATTTACTCACTTTTACAAAGCCTTAGTTCGTGTGTTTTATTTAAAATTTCAGTTTAACCTGACTCAAAGGCCACCCTACCAGCACTAGCAACACTAATGCTCATCTGGGACTACGATCCTCAGTACTGTCCCAAACTTCCTCTTCATCTCATTACTTCAAAGTTATATATGTTTCTGGAAGACCACTAAATTTCAGCATATAATTGAGTTTGTTTAACGGCCTCAGAACCTACCTGTAAATATTATGACCAAGTAATAAGCCAAATACAGAGCTACCAAAGTGCCTCCTTCTCTTCTAGTGCCACAATTACGTGTGAATTTCTTGATTCAATCTTAAAACCCATGAAATAACACACCTTCAGTATGGCTACCAGAATGATTTAAAAAGAAGATAATTTCTAGTTTTCTTACAAAACAGCCTACCTGCCAGCAGAAGATCCATTTAATGAATTCTGAAGATTTGGTATATTTGAACCTAGAGAAGGATTTGAGTTTCCCTGCTGAGAGCTCCCATTGACAGGGCTCCCATTACCTTTCAGAATACCAGTACACTTCCAGTTGTCCATATAATTAGCTGAAAGGAAAATGGTCAAACTCATTAACATGACTAATACCTATGTTCCAGGGCACAAATCTACAATTAAAGAAATAAAAGAGACCTACAGGCTACATATCTCTCAGGATAAATGGTAAAGACATTTTTTTAAATGAAACACATATATCTCAATTTTAACAATTATTTTTTGAAGTTTTTAAAGAAATACTAATTTAAAAACAAAGCTCTCACCACCCATTTCCTTTCCTTACTAGATAAATATTAACAGAGACAATTCTCTAAGCTACCACATTATTACATTAAGTTAATATCAAAATAAAATTCTGTCTTCATTATAATGAATTTCAGTTCTGATGTGTGGGTAACGGAGTCACCTTCTCGGTTAAGCGAGTACAAGTCAAGTCCTCATGGATGTAGGTAACAGAACCTCTGGGGTTTGAGTGGCTTATCCAACTTGGCCTAATTGTTTGGATGCAAAACTGGTCACTGCAGACACTGAGCTCAGGAAGTCCAAGTTAGGCAGGACAGGGCAGCAAAGACCCTGAGGAAAGGGACACCTGGGCTGGTTCTACCACAGCCTAAAGCTGACCATAGGAGACTCAGCCAAACTGCAGTTTGGGAACAGTAACTCCTCAGCGGAAATAAACGAAGCTGTAACTTCGAATCCTAAAGATGGGACGCCACCGACTGGAGTGGTACACAGAGCCAGTGGATAAACATCCATGGAGAAGTGCAGACCACGCCACAGCACCCACAGTCTGTGTCGACCATCCAGACCACCTTCTCTGCTTGGCATTTGTAAGAAACTTTTAGAATCAGTGGCCTCAAGATTCTCTAACTTTTGGGAGCTGTAGAGAAGAAGTGGGGAAGATACTGGATTTTTCTTCTCTTAAGGGCTTGTTGGCTAAAGCAACTGTTTAATCAAATAAGAGATGACTATATCCTGAGTTTGTAGAGAAGTCCCACAAGTTACACACATAGCAAATGGTATCTTTGGAGGTAGTGTATATTCTGTTACAGTTAGTTTTACTTTGTTCCACATGGAAACGTAAACAATTCAATTAGTCAACTACTGCTATGAACTAGGTAAAATGACAAAGATTCAACACAATATGAGACATTAATTTAAAAGTAACTGTAGAAAGATAATTTTTTTCAAAATACTTCAGAGTTTACATTTCTAAGTGAAAATTCTAAAGTAGCATCATAAAACAATAATTCCTCCAATGAAATCTTACCTTTCCACAACCTGACACAGCCATCATCTCCTGAAGATGCCAGCACTGTCCCTGTTATATTCCAACTCACTCGCCAGACCTGAGAATTATGATTATCAAACTGAGCCACTATATGGATTTCAAATTTTGTTGGCCCACCAGAGGAAGTAAGTTCTTTCCTGTTAATAAAAAAATTTTCCTGAGGAGTTCTGAGTGTACACACACACACACACACACACTCACTCACTGTTCTAAATTAAAAAATACAAACGGTCTCACATACACGCCATATCAATGTCATATCCATACCTGCCCCCCAACCTCCATAGCTTACTGAGAGATGGGCCATGTCACTTTCACTTGATTCCCCAGTACCTGGCATGATCCTACCACATAAAAGATATTAAGTGACTAAAGAGGATTTTATTCCCCCCAAAAGGTTGAGGAATAAAAGAGATGACAATGATTAATTTCAAAAGAAAAAGTAGTAGGAAGGGAAGAATAGGAGGAGAGAAGAAGGAAAAAAGAAAAAGAACAGAAACTCACAATTCCAAAGTTAAAGCTAAATAGATTATTCACAAGAATGTCTCAGTTCTAATTTAATTTTCCCTAAGTAGACTGCCACCTCTCATTCCTTCAAACATTTATAGAGTGCAATTATATTCAGAGGATCCAATTCATTTTAGTATCTGCCTAAATAAAACACAACTAAGAAAACATAAATCTCCTCTCTTGGGCTTCCCTGGTGGCGCAGTGGTTGAGAGTCCACCTGCCAATGCAGGGAACATGGGTTCGTGCCCCGGTCCGGGAAGATCCCACATGCCGCGGAGCGGCTGGGCCCATGAGCCATGGCCGCTGAGCCTGCGCGTCCAGAGCCTGTGCTCCGCAACGGGAGAGGCCACAGCAGTGAGAGGCCCGCGAACCGCCAAAAAAAAAAAAAAAAAAAAAAAAAAAAGAATCCATTCTTCAGATCACTGTTGCCTCTACACTCTCCTCCACAAATGAAAATAAGCAAGAGGTAAGAGAACTTTCAAATTAGTAATTGTTTCAAAAACTCACCTCACAGGCTTTAATGTAAAAATTCTCACGTCTTTGGTTGCTATGGCAAGAATGTGGAAAGACCGTCCCAAGTTTGGAGCAAAGGCAATATCGTGGACAGGATCTGTGACTGTCAGGAGGGTTTCAGCTTTTGCATATTTCCTAAATGATAAAACAATTTACGTTAGAATTATCAGAAATGATAATTTTAAAAATCCACATGTCTAGGTATCTCCATTTTCTCCATCTTGCTCACAATGAAGTAGTGTTTATCTCTGCAATATATAATATGTCCAGCCCCAATCCCCAGAAACTGTGAATGTGACCTATCGGAAAGGGCCTTTGCAGATACAATTAAGGATCTCAGGATGAGAGAGAAACAGACATTAGAGAAGAAGCCACGTGAAGACACAGGCAGAGATTGGAGTGATGCAGCTCAGCCACGGAACTCCTGGAGCCTCCAGAAGCTGGAAGAGACAAGGAAAGAGTCTGAAAGCAGCACAGCCCTGACAACACGTTGATTTCAGATTTCTGGCCTCCAGAACTCTGAAAAGAAACATCTCTTTTAAGCCACCAGTTTGTAGTAATTTGCTTTGACAGCCCTAGGAATGTAATATAACCTCCCAGGTTTCTTCCTTTAATTTTTTTTTAAGTTTAGCTTAAAACAGAGTAACTAAAACTTAATTAGAATGAGATCTTGATTTGTTAGCCATTAACATCTTTTTTAAGAAAAAGGGTACCTGAATTCCCTAAAATTTGAGTGTAAAGAAAAAAGTTAAGCTGACAACAGCAAGAACTGAATTTTTTAAGTGATGATAAAGGAAGCTACAACAAAGTCTATTTCCACACCTCGGGAGTGTTAAACTACCATCTGATCCTGTTATTCTCCAACGGAGAAGTCTTTCAATGGCTTCACATTACCCTTAAGATAAAAATTAAACGTTGAACAGTAGGTCTTGCAGGTATAAGCCTTCCAGATTTCTCATCACACTCCCTTTTACCTATTATGTTCCAAACACAGTGAAAATATATTGGCTCTCTCTCAACACATGCAGTTTTCTCCATCTGGAATGTTTTGCCCTCTTTGTCTGGCTAACTTCTACTCATTCTATGGGTCTCCGTTTTTTTTTGTTTTTTTTTTGCGATACGCGGGCCTCTCACTGTTGTGGCCTCTCCTGTTGCAGAGCACAGGCTCCAGACGCACAGGCTCAGCGGCCATGGCTCATGGGCTCAGCCACTCCGCGGCATGTGGGATCCTCCCGGACCGGGGCACAAACCCATGTCCCCTGCATCGGCAGGCGGACTCTCAACCACTGTGCCACCAGGGAAGCCCTATGGGTCTCCTTTTGAATGAATCTTCCTGGCCCCCTCCCCCTAGGCATAATCTCTGAACATCCTGATTCTCCCAGTTTATAAAATTTATCACCATTTTTCACCTTTTTTTTTGTTTGTTTGTTTTCCCTTCATGATGGTACATACTGGGAGATCAATTACCTTTTCCTCTACACCACTCAATTTTATATTACCAGAGCAGAGAACTTAGCGTATCATAGGAAATCAGTAAATATGTGACAAATAATGCGTAACTGTGTTAATGAATAAAGAAATAACATTTTAAAAAATTAAATGCAATTCAGAACAATAACTTAACCAAAGCAGTACTGACCTGGTGTTTTCATTATATTCGAAAATCTGAACCTTGGCCATTGCGTTTGGGCTGCTGTCATCACTTCCTACAGCGATCATGGGGGAATGAGCACGAGAGCTAGAAAGGAAAAGTAAAAGATATTTTACATAATTATAAAGTTAATGCACATTTAGTTCAGAGAATTAAAAATGCATTCAGCAGCCATGCAACCCACCAGTCAGCGTGTCACTGCGGACCAGACCCCTGCCACGCCTGGCACCACACACCCAGGAGGGGTACCCCTGAGTTCTCAGCCTGGGGACTGAGGACACTGGGCTTTCACCTTGTTTTTAACCACATTTTCTTATGGCTTAGAAAGTAGTCCTTTTCCCAAAACAAAAGGCTTCAAGCAGTCAATAGATTTTTTTTTTTTTTTTTTAAAGACACTTAAGAGGCGTTAGAATTTTTCTTTCTAAAAGTTCTGGTCATTAACTATAGAATGAAAAGTAATTTTACGGTGACCAAATTCATGGCAAAAAGATTTTTATGTGCTTCGTACAAAAAGAACCCCACCCCGATGGAGAAGGAAAAGTAGAAAAAGACCACCCTCAGGAAGGCATGCCTGTCATTCTCTAGTATCCAGACTCATTCGTGGTCAACTGCGTTTTGACAAAGGCAAAAGATAAGCTATTAAGAGAGTGAACTCTACTGAGGTTGACTCTAGGTTGAATCTTTTTTTTTCATTTCTATGTCTAATGTCCTAGATATTGATTTCCTTTGCCTCCCCCATCCAGATTAAGTAATACCTCTATGAACATGACATAGAGGTATTGTTTAACCTTTGATCTTGATATTGTGATCTGCCAATTTCATAAAGCTGAAAACAAAATGCGATAATTTTAAAAAAAAGGTTTAGGTGTTTATTACTAAAGCATCTGATAACGACATCACCTAATATAAGGAAAAAACCAGGTAGGGACATCCCTGGCAGTCCAGTGGTTAAGAATCTACCTTCCAATGCAGGGGACACAGGTTCGATCCCTGGTCGGGGAACTAAGATCCCACATGCCTTGGGGCAACTAGCCCACGTGCTCTGGAGCCTGCACGCCACAATTAGAGAGAAGCCCAAGTGCTGCAACTAAGACCTGAAGCGGCCACAAATAAACAAACATTTTTTTTAATTAAAAAAAAAAAAAAGAAAAATACCAGGTAAACTACAAAGTGCTATAGTAATAAAATAAAATTACAAGTTACTTACTATAATTCTTAGCTATTCAAAGGGATGTAAATTATAGTAATTTCTATATCTCACAAAATTTCTTTTTTCAATGTTCCACAAATGTATTTATTTGATCAAGGACAAGTACATTTACAGTAATATATTCTAAAATTACTGAAAATATAAATTTTTAAAATATTCTAAAAAATAAATTGTGAAACATCCAGACAACAACCTGAATTGAGGATTACCTCATTTATATATCCATAAATAAGATGATCACATTTAAACCATTTTCCAAATATGACTCATAATTAAACAGTGAGCAAAACCATCCAACTCTCTGACTGAATACAGGAGACTGATCACCTGCATCTCCTTCCTACGCCTCCATGGAAATGATGAAAAAATAACACTGTAACAGTGCAGAAATCAGAATGTGCCATCAGAAATCATGAAATCTGGAGGATTCCAGGAAGCAAAAGGAGATCAGACAGTTAAAATGCTAAGGGAAAAAGAGCTCAACAACTATCATTAAGGAGGAAATTCTAGCAGCTCCAACCTCTAATCAATAAGTAAATAACAAATCAATCAATCAACCAATAGTAATGAGTAATGGGGCAATCATGAATTGATTCATTTAATAATCTGCAATCAGAAGACGCCCATGGCTGGCAGCTAGGCTAAATAAAATCTGAGAAGGATCCTAGTGAGATGATTAGAACTTATGAGGAGAGATATGAACTTGAAATAAAGTAGCACTGCAAAGCCGGCAGGGAGAGGGACAAGAACGAAGAAAATACATTAAAGTGCTCTATCCCCCAAGTCAAAACCTGACTTTGGCAATTTGGGGGTAATGCCCACCTGCCAGCTCCCTCTTGGTCGCCCTACAAGGAAACCCTGCCAAACCACTCCACCTACTTAGTCAAAACTCAGCCAACCCCCTAAGTAAGAGAATGAGCTGTTAAGAAAACAGAGCATTTAACAGGAGAAAAATACCAACACCAGTTCTCTCTAGCAGCCATCACAGTCTCCTGTTCACAAATACATGAGCAAAGACTAACATGCACTTGAGAAAAAGAAGGAGTGTGACAGTTAAAGACCAAGGCATACAAACAGTTCTTTGAGGAAATAGATCTTTGAGAAAATATAAAACAGCCTACAGTCCACATCATATGCAGATTCTACATTTGTAAACTGACCTACTTGCTAAAATTTATTTGCAAAACCAAAAATCCACTACTTGGGGCATTCATGGGCCTTCCTGTTTCAGCTTTATGCTGAAAACCAGTGTCTGCTTTGCACTCTATTTACCATCATGTTTTCTGCATTTTTGTTCTTTGTGTTGATGATTTCACTGTTTAAAATGGCCCCCAAGCTTCCCTGCTGGCGCAGTGGTTGGGAGTCCGCCTGCCGATGCAGGGGACACAGGTTCATGCCCCGGTCTGGGGGGATCCCACGTGCCACGGAACGGCTGGCCCACGGGCCGTGGCCGCTGGGCCTGCGCGTCTGGAGCCTGTGCTCCGCAAATGGAGAGGCCACAGCGGTGAGAGGCCCGTGTACCGCAAAAAAAAAAAATGGCCCCCAAGCGCAGTGCTGACGTGCTGCCTTGTGTTCCTAAGTTTAGCAAGAAGGTCATGATGTTCCTTATGGAGAAAATACCTGTGTTAGATAAAAGCTGCATTCAGGTATGAGTTAGTGTTGTTGGCTGAGTTCAACGTTAATGAATATATGCTAAATAAGGTGGCTTTAGACAGAAAGACACATAAAACAAGGTTAAGTACTGATCAGTTAACAAAAATGTGATCAGAGGCTGGTAGCACCTAATCCTGTATTTCCCCTGGGAGGGGTGGCTCAGTATTAGCTAATTCAGTGTTGCAGCAACTTGATAGAACATAACTACTGCAAAAAAGGAGACTTGACTGTAAATCAAAAAACATAAAATTTTTTAAAATTTTAATTAGGATCCTCAGAGAAATGCTGTATCCATGTAACAAAAACTGACAGGCATAAAAAAGGAGTTATCAGAGAAAAAGAAAGACTTCTTAGCAATTAAAAATGACTGCCACTCCCCCCAACCCCCAACATCAGTGGATGGTATAAAATGTACACCTGAAGAACAAGTTGGAGATCTGGAAGACAGAGTAGTAAATCTCCAAACAATTTTAAAGGAATAGAGAGTAAATCCAAGAATAATCAAAGATGAATTCCAGAAGCACAGAATTGAGAAAACAGAAGGATAAATTATCAAAGAATCCTAAAATATCCCCAATCTGAGACAAGGACCTTCACCTTAAAAGGGACCACTAAGCATCAAGCAGGATGAATCCAAAAAGACCAACATCTAATAGTGTATGTCTGGATTTACTTAAAAATAATCCAGTTTTTTTTGTTCTGTTTTGTTTGTGAAGGTGGGGAGGCATATACAGATTAAACAAGAGTAGCTTTGAATTACTGTAGCTGGGTGATGGATATTTGAGGCTCTGCCTATTATATACTTTTAGTATATTTGAAATCTTCCCTAACAGAAAAATGTTTTAAAAGAAAAAACACCTGGAAACATCCTGGTATATAAATTTTAGAATTCTACTACCTTAAACCATACAAAGCAATTCCAGGAGTTTTAATGACTCAAGTGTGAAAGGCAAAACCAAAAACCTTTCAGAATACACTTGACAACATCAAGGTGGGGAATTTTTCAAATAAAAAAACAAAAAGCACTATAACAAATATAGAAAGACTGTTAAGTGTGGCTATATTAAAATTCAGAACTTTCTGCAGACTATCAAAAGTCATGATAGTGTCAAAATGACAAACCACAAACTCGGAGAATATACTTGCAACTCAAAGTAGTAAGGCAAAATCCTAAAATCTTCCAGAAAGACTAGTCTTCCTACAAAAGATCCAGTATCAGACTGACCTCAGACATCTCACCACCTAAAGTTTAAAAGATTCAAGAATAGTAATTTGAAATTCTTACATTTGGAACTTTGGCCGAAGTTCTAAAACTAGTCAAACTATAATTAAGCATGGAGAAAAATTAAGACATTTCTGGGTATGCCAGAATTCAGAAAGTTTGCCATCCATCCCATATAGGAAAAAAAGTTACTTTAAGAGGTATGCGACCAAAATGAAAACAAAAAATCCAAAGGCAACTCGTGATATGAAAATTGTGACAGCCAAGTATAACCCAAAAGTAAAGGAATCAGTAAAGAGAAAGGAGCACCCATCAGGAGTTAATGCCATATTATTCTGTGTGAACGAAAGTTTTCATGAAACAGATTACATTTATGTCTGTAATGAATATTTACATAATCTAGTCATAAATTTGGTTGCTACTTAATATTTAGAATCAACTTGTAGTCAAAAGATAAAGTACTTATATGTGTACTTAACACATATAACTTAATATTATTAAATGTTTACAAAACATAAATACAAACATTGTAAATCTTGTCACTGTATAAGCAATATAACAAAATATTAGGAAATGGGAGGGTGAATGTGTGGTAGAAGCAAAAAAAAGCTGATTTCCCCTTTTTTAAAAGAGAGGAGGTGAGTCAATATATAGTCTAAAAATTGATAAATCACTAGAGAAATAAATATTTGAAATTAAGATAATTACCAATACAACTAAACAACTATTAACACTTCCACAAATAAAATACCTTGTCATACCTTCACAAGTGGAAAGCTTTGTAAATGTGCTGAAGTCATCTTTCACAGAATGAGTATAAATACTGTCTAAAGATAACACAGCAAGAACCAAAGGTATAAATAAATCATTTAAAAATAAAATAGTGACTACCAGAATTAAAATCTAAAAACAAAACTACTAACAGCATTTGTTTTTAGGGAGTAAGGGAACTTTTACCTCTCATTTTGTACTCTTCTAGATTATTTGAATTTTTTTATCAGGTGACTCATTACTCTTTTAATTTTAAAAAGTTTAATAAAAATCAACTATGATACAGTCTTAGAATCACACTCTATACAGCAGTTAAAGGAGTAAGGAAGAACTAGTTATACTAACACATGGGAAAATGCCCATGATGTATCTGTAAGTGAAAAAGGCAAATTGCATGAAAGGAAAATGTTATGTCTAAACATGTCTGTGTGTTTTGTGTCCACTTGTACATGATAGCATATACCTGTATTTGCATATATTTGTGTGTTTATAAACACACAAATTAAATATTTGTTATTAAATATTTATTTTATATACATGGAAAAAGTCCAGAAGGCGCACCAGAATATTTACAGTGGTTGGCTTCTTCTGTGGGGTAGAAATAGGGGTATAAGACACATGACAGGGTGGAGAAAGGAGAATTTTTATTCTACATAATATACATTTTTAAAAATAATGAACAAGACTACTTAAGAAAAGCATTTTCAAAAAAATACACCATCTGATGCTAAGTGTAATAATTACTAGGCTTATATCACCAGAGGATTGCTGTGTAAGCATACCTTGAAGGGTTCCAAGAAATACAACTACAGCTTAGCTTGCATGAGATCTCATGTTGCAGAGACCACTGGCTGAGATTCATGACGTCTGGTGCCTCGTAGATTCTGACTATACCATCTGCTGAGCAGGTTGCTAACATAAGACCCATATGCTTAGGAGCAAATTTCACGTCGGTAACGGATGTTCTGCTGTCCACTAGCGTTGTCCTCTTGACCTGAAAAAAAATTAACAATTTAAATTAAATACAGGGACTTCCCTGGTGGCGCAGTGGATAAGAACACACCTGCCAATGCAGGGGATACAGGTTCGATCCCTAGTCTGGGAAGATCCCACATGCCGCGGAGCAACTAAGCCTGCACACCACAAGGAAGAGTAGCCCTGCTCGCCACAACTAGAGAAAGCCCTCGCGCAGCAACAAAGACCCAACACAGCCAAAAATTTTAAAAAATTAAATTACATATTAAAATAAATAAATTAATTAAATACAAAAAAAAAAAGGATGGCAGAGTGGAAAGAACACAGGCTCTGAAATCACACAGAACTCCTCTGCCACTTACTAGGTATATAACCTTGAATAAGATATTCAAAACCTGTGTGGGCCTCAATTTCCTCCAAAGCACTTAACAAAATACCACATACACAGCTAGCAATCAGTAACAAACCAGTGACCTATAATCAACTACTCCCTCTATGGCAGAAGAAAGAAGGCCTTACGAAGTCTAACTTTATTAAATTAGGTTAAGTACTCTCTTCTTAAGCAGATAGGTCAATAAACCAGAAAATGTTAGAATTTTCACATGAGCAGTTTTGTCATACAAAGCAGGCCGCAAAGTAAAAGAATTAAGATTCTTTAACAGCAGAATGGAGGGTGTGAAACTTCTTCCATCAAATATAAGTGTTAGTCCTACTCAGACCGCTACCATCCACTTTTAAAAGAAGGCATGTAGTAGAGACCAAGCGAATGGTACGAAGCTGGCATTCTGGTAATTAGAGAATCCCAGCATAGCATGTACCAGTTACTGTCTGGCACCTAGATGAGATGATTTTTGACTGAAAATGTCAATAAAATTTAGAAATCAAGAGTTTACTGTCTATGGTTACTAAAATATATCTTAAGGTGTCTGAATATCAAAAGAATATCAAACTTCAAAGATAGCAGAGCATCTTTGCAAACTTTTGTCTAAAAACACCACTGAATAATTAATAACACAAATGCTGAAATATTAAATGTATTAATGACAGTGGATTTAACTAAAGACAAATAATTAAGTTCGAAGAAAAATCCTTTCTATGCCACCACTCCTAAACCCAACCTATAGGATGCTAACTGATCCATCTCAGACTGACTGCTAGAAAAATCCTTTCTATTCAAGAAATGTCTCTGCTCCCCTGCCCTTAAGCAACTGTTTGCCTGAGGAAGGCCCCGGTGCAAAGGCAATGAGGCCAACCCCTCCCATCATTTAAAAAAAAAAAATGTCAAACAATATGAATAGTATGCAAGCTACAAACCTACAGTAATTAAAACAATTTGTTATGGCCTAAGAATAGACAGACACCAATGGAATAGAGTCCAGAAATAAACTCTCCATATATGGTCACTTGATTTTCAACAAGGATGTCAAAATCATTCAATGGGGAAAAGGCAATCTTTTCAATAAAAGGTGTTAGAAAACTGGATATTGACATGTAAAAGAATGAAGTTAGATACTTACCTTATACCGTGTACAAACATTAACTCAATATGAATCAAAGACCTAAACATGAGAACTAAAACCACAACACTCTTAAAAGAAAACTTTGGGGAAAAGTCTCCATTACAATGAATTTGTCTATGATTTATGATACCAAAAACACAAGGAAACAAAAGAAAAAAATAAACTGGACTTCATGAAAATTTTGTGCACCTACGGACACTAGCAAGAGAGTGAAAAGGCAAATCACAGAATGGGAGGAAATATTTGGAAATCATATATCTCTTAAGGAATTAATATCCAGAATACTTAAAGAACCACTACCTACAACTCAACAACAAAAAAATGGGCAAAGGACTTGAAGAGACATTTCCCTAAAGAAGTAAAAGTTTCTGGTAACAATTCCAATTCCGGTGGGGGTGGGGAGGTAGAGGCTGTTCCCCACATAATTCTGACACCAGCAGGGTGTCCAAGGAGAATTCAACTCAATTTTGACACTAACTACCCGGAGATAGCGTCAGATTCCACGAGCTCAGAGTTCAGTCCCACAAGACCACCCTTCTTCAGATGCCAGTCGAAAACCCAGGTTGTTATCTGTGCTTCTGACTGACTGGTGTAACTCAGGGACAGTCACATGGAAGAGACGCACAGGCTGGGGACAGGTACGCACAGGCTGGGGACAGGTACCCAAGGCTGGGGACAGGTGTGGAGCTTCCACGCCCCCTCCAGGCACCACTCTCCCCAAATCTCCAGGTGTTCACCAGCCCAGAAGCCTCCGAACCCTGTCCTCTAGAGAAGGGGTCCCCAACCCCTGGGCCATGGACCAGTCCCGGTCTGTGGCCTGTTAGGAACCGGGGCACACAGCAGGAGGTGAGCAGCAGGCAAGCAAGTGAAGTTTCGTCTGTATTTACAACCACTCTCCGTTGCTCACATTACCACCTGAGCTCCGCCTCCTGTCAGCATTATGCTGAGTTGTATAATTATTTCATTATTTTATTATTACAATGTAATAGTAATAGAAATAAAGTGCACAACAAATGTAACGTGCTTGAATCATCCCGAAACCATCCCCCTTTGCCCTCCCCGTGGAAAAACCGTCTTCCACGAAACGGGTCCCTGGTGCCAAAAAGGTTGAGGACAGCTGCTATAGGGGTTTTATGGAGACATCATTACACAGGCGTGAATGACTACCTCATTGGCTATTGGTGACTACATCAATCCCCAGGGCCTCTCTCCTCCCTGGAGGTCAGGGCGGGTGGGACTGAAAATCTTACCACCCCGAAATGTTCTTGGAAAGACCACTGCTCCTCGGGTGCTCATGTTCCCCACCCACCAACCCACCACTTACAAATGTCTCACCCAATGGCTCTGTCCACGCAGTTTATCATTTGATTCTCCTACTATTTCTTCCCAGACAGCAGCTGTTCGGTCAAAAGAACAGGAAGCCAAAACCTGTCCAAATTCAGGATGGGCCCATGTCACACGCCACACAGATCCACTATGTGTCTGAGGAATTAAAAAAGCAAAAAATGAAAAAAGCTGAGTTTAGTCACTTGAAGAAACAGAATACAGGTATTTTTACTTCAACAAAAGGAGAAAGCTATTCAATTTAACATTTAAAAAGTTAAATTCTAGGGAAGTCCCTGGTGGTCCAGTGGTTAGGACTCCACTCTTCCACTTCAGGGGGCATGGGTTTGATCCCTGGCCGGGGAACTAAGAGCCCACATGCTGTGCAGCGCAGCCAAAAAAAAGTTCAATTCTAGCACTTTTAACGTTTAGAAGATACTCTGTACTTAAGATTGCAGCCCCTCTAGAGTCAAATTCTTCTAACATTTTACTAATAAAGAAAAATCCAGCTGGATAAAGTTGACCTCTTTCCGTGCTAATGATAGTTGGAGACTTGGTTCAGAGTTTAGCCTAACAAAGCTTTTAAACAGAGATTCTATCAGTCCACTGTTTTGTTTTTTTTTACTTGCAAATTTCTTCTATAGGAAACATCCACCTGATAAATAAGAGTAATCAAAATTATATGCTTCAGGGCTTCCCTGGTGGTGCAGTGGTTGAAAGTCCGCCTGCCGATGCAGGGGACACGGGTTTGTGCCCCGGTCCAGGAAGATCCCACGTGCTGCGGAGTGGCTGGGCCCGTAAGCCATAGCCGCTGAGCCTGTGCGTCCAGAGCCTGTGCTCCGCAACAGGAGAGGCCACAACAGTGAGAGGCCCACATACCGCAAAAAAAATAAATAAATAAAATTTAAAAATTATATGCTTCAAAAGCCTGACAGTATAAGAAACCATAGCAACAAAATGCTTAAATGATTCTGATGTCTGGCTAGACAATGGACTATTCTAGGAAAAGAGGCAATGAGAACAAATATAGAGAAGTCCAAATTCTTGTATTCTGAGGAAATAATTTAAAGTTCAATAGCATTATCTTTATAGATGAAAAATGTCAAATTAGTTCAAATTAATATTATCCAACTTTTTGTTGACAAAAAAAAAAGGCAGAAAAGTCTTAAAGCATTTCACATCAACAGAATTCATTTGTGCTTTCCAGTAAAAATAATGTATGACAACAAGCACCAGTCCACCAATGATGTTTACAAAATCTCTTTCAATCTAACACTTTTATACTCAATAATCTCAGAACACTTTCATAATCCAATAATTTCTACATGGTAACAGTGTCATCATCCAATGGTAAACTTTGCACCGCCCCCCTTTTTTTTTTTGGCCGTGCCATGCGGCATGCAGGATCTTTGTTCCCGGACCAGGGATTAAACCATGCCCCCTGCAGTGGAAGCACGCAGTCTTAACCACTGGACCACCAGGGAAGTCCCTGCACCCTTTTTTTTTTTTTTTTGCGGTACGCAGGCCTCTCACCATTGTGGCCTCTCCCGCTGCGGAGCACAGGCTCCAGATGCACAGGCCCAGCGGCCACAGCTCATGGGCCCAGCCGCTCTGCGGCATGTGGGACCCTCCCGGACCGGGTCACGAACCCGCATCCCTTGCATCGGCAGGCGGACTCCCAACCACCAGGGAAGCCCCTGCACGCTTATTTTTTATCCTTTGTTCTGTCCAGTCTTTTTCATTTCACCTTTCTTATTTTTACAGGCTATTAAGTAAAAGATGCACTACGGCACTGAGATTCTGCTAAATGTTAGATTCCCAGTAAAGCACAATCTAACTAAAGAATAAGGATTGCACAAAGGTGTTCATCACAATAAAAAGGAAACAACTTAAATATCCATCAGCTAAACAAAATAGGGTATATTTGTTGTTATATTTGTTTTGTTGCTATAGTTATGTTTAAAAACAAACTAAAGTACTTATGAAACATGCTGTTAAACTAAAAAGCAAGAAATACGAGTCTCCTTTTGGAGTGATAAAAATAAGTTTTGGAACTAGACAGAGGTAGTAATTGTACAACATTGTGAACGTAATAAATGCATTCACATTTATTTGTTTACTTGAAATGGCTAATTTTACGTTGTGTGACTCTCACCTCAATTTAAAAAAAGGGGAGAGGACAAAAGATTTGAATAGACACTTCACCAAAGAAGATAAATGAATGGCAAATACGCACATGAAAACACTATCAACATAATTAATCATTAAGGGCATACAAATTGAAACCCAGTGAGACACCACTTCACACCCACTAAGATATAATCAAAAAGACAGACTGGAACCTTCATACATTGCTGGTGGAATACAAAATGGTGCAGGCACTCTGGAAAAGAGTCTGGCAGTTTTCAAGAAAGTTAAAACATACACAGCCCAGCAATTCTATTCCTACATATCTAAGAGAATCGAAAATGTTTGTCCACACAAAGACTTGTATGGCATGTTCATAACAGCATTATTCATAAGTGCCAAAAACTAAAAACAATCAAATTGTCCATCAAATAGTGAATGAATAAATAAAATGTGGCTTCATCTATACAAGGGAATACTACTCAGCATTACAAAGGATCGAACCACTGACACATGCCACAACATCAATGAACCTCAAAAACATGCTAAGGAAAGTAGGCAGAAACAAAGAACTACATACTGTAGAATTCCATTTATATGAAATGTCTAGAAAAAGTAAAACTATACAAATAGTTCAGTGGTTACTTGGGGCTTAAGAGGGAACGAGGATTGACCCCAAAAGGCACAAGGGAAACTTCAGGGTTGATGGAAGTGTTCTAAAACTAGATTATGGTTATGGTTGCATAACCGTGTAAATTTACTAACACTCGTTGAACTGTACATTTAAAATTGATGATTCTCAAGATACATAAAAATGTACCTGGGTAAAGCTATTATTTCTAAACTACAAGAAATAAAACTGTACAAAACATCACAACTATTAAAAAATATATAAAGGAAAAAGGTAAGAAATACTGAGATGCAAAAAATAATTAGGTTAGAATGATACAGAATTTCAAATTTCTTATTCTTAAATATTCTGAAGTGTATTTGTTACTTTAATAGTGAAAAAAATGTAAGTAAAAGATATAAATTTTACAATTCTCTCAAAGCTGAACAGCAAGTCAATAATGCTACTAAATAGTAAATGTTTCAATTCTTTCAAATCACTGTAAAAATAAATACTAACCTTCCAGCTAGCAGTGCAATGCCAATCCCCACTTTCACTTTTATCCCAGACCTGTAAGAAAAAAGATATTTTATACCAAGAATTCCTACAAATTAATATGAAAAACATAAACATTAGTCACTATGAGGGCAAAGGAGGGGAACATAAATTCACAAAAGAATACAATCAGTAAGTAAACATTCACTCATTCAACAAAATATTTATTGAGAAACTTGGATACGTCAGGCACTGTGCTGAGCACTGGAGTCAAGGAACATTTGCTCTACTAGTTAATGGAGACAATATCAGTTACAGTCAAGTCTGGTTACTTATAGCCATTATGTCCTAGTTATGTCCTAGAATGTCACTGTAAGCAGTAAATTGGCGAATACCAAACCACTCCTCCTGAGGAAAATACTGATAGGTGAGATTCACAGGAGCATCTGGTCACAATATATTTGTCAACCAATCGATACATAACCTTGTTTTATGTGTGTATGTTTAAAAACACCGTATTTGGTATATATTATTGATTCAATAACACTGAACTCACTGCCAACAGCATAACTCACATCTGAATGAAGCTTCCCTAACACACACTTTCTCCATAGGGCACATCACAGCCTTCTTGCTTGTGGGAACTCTATGCAGCACTACACTTGGGGACCACTTCAGACAATGGAAATCACCAAAAAAAGAACAAAAATGTGAAAAATGTGACACTAAATAGACAATGAGAAGGATGCTTGTTTACATTATGAAAGCCTGAATCATAAGGCAGAGTGTCACCTGTCCAACCTCAGCTGGGAATGCACATCCGACAACTCTATAATTTTTTTGCCACCCAGCTCATGTCAACAAACAACCATAAGCATTGATTTTGGGGTTACAAATAAATTTTAAAGAATAAGCAAATTCACAAATACAAAATTTGCAAATAATGAGGATCAACTGTATATATAACAAACAAAAACAAAACATTCAACATTACTACCAACAAAAAATACAGATTACAATAAGACATTTTAACCTGTGTTAAAAAAGTGTAATGATAAACAGTATGGTGGCTCCTCAAAAAACTTCGAATAAAAATAGAATTGCCATGTGATCCACCAATTCCACTTCTGGGTCTGCACCCCAAAGAGTTGAAAGCAGGGCCTCAAGGAGATATTTGTTCACCCACATTTATACCAGCATTATTCACAACTAAAATGTAGAAGAAACCCAACTTCACTGACAGATGAGTGATAAGTAAAATGCGGTATATGCAATATATATTTTTAGCCTTTTAAAAAAGTTTTTAAGTTTAAACATTCCCTTTTTCACAAAGGAAATTATGACATATGCTACATGTATGAACTTCAAAACATTATCCTAAGTGAAATCAGCCAGTCACAAAAAAGACAAATCCTGTAAGATCCCACTTAAATGAGGCCGCTAGAATAGCCACATTCAGAGACAGAAAGTACAAGGGTGGCTGCCAGGGGCGGGGGCCGGAGGGACCGGCTAGTTATGTTTAACGGGGACAGTGCGAAATGAGAAGGTTCTGGAGATGGAGGCAAAGATATGAACATACTTAATACCACTGAGCTGTACGCTTAAAAATGGTTAAGGTAGTAAATTCTGTTACGTGTACCTTACCACAATAAAAAATAATTAAAGAAAAAAAACTGCAATGATAATGCCCAACACGGACAACTATCACACTGATACTCTTCACCAGCAGTATTGTAACATAGTACAAACCTGCAAAAAGCTAATTTGCCAATTACTCTCAAAAACTTTTAAAATATTCACTAATTTCTCTACTGTAATAAGCCTAAGGAAATCATCCAGAAAACATAAAAAGCTGGGTTAACGAAGATTTTCACTGCAACACCACGACAGACAAAAGCTCCGTACTGGACGACCCACTAGGTCCTAGTTACTTGGAGGCTGAGTTCTACTCGGATAAGGAAACCCACTCGGTTAACGGACGCTAATTATTGCGACACTCCCACGGCGGGGCGGGCGGAGGGGCGAGTGAGAAAACCTGGGCCTCGCAACACTTGCAGCCCGGGAAGTGGATTCCGACCCGCCCGCGAGAACGTCGCGTACGGAGCAGACCGGCCGCGCGGCTCCCCCCGCCCCGGCACTTCTGTGAGGAGCGGGCGGACGGCGGGGAGGGGTCCCGGGGCCCCGCTCCGGATGGAGGGGCCGAGGTGCGCGGGGGCCGGCTCACCCCACCCACTGTGCCGGCGCCCCCGCGACCCGGGTCCCAGCCTGACCAACGAGGAGCAGTGCCATGGCGCCTGGGGCCCAGCCGGGAACAGAGTCGACCGGCCCCGCGCGTCCCGCCTCCCGCGCGGCAGGAGCGCGCACGCCGCCATGACGCACGCACGCCCCCGTGACGCACGGACGCCCCCGCAGCCGCGCGGAGGCGGCCCAGGCGGCGTTGACTCCACAATAGCTAGAAGGAGGGCGCCCGCTAGTCGGCCTGGGCTTCGGACCTCGTGTCCGCAGCGCGCCTCAAGTCGGTAAGAGTCCACTCTCCACGCGCCCCTCCGCTCGGACAGCGGGCCGCGCACGCTCCCGCCTCCTTCCGGGCTCGGCCCCGCGCGCACCTTGACGCTCTGGTCACTGGAGCAGGTGGCCATCCGCCGTCCGTGGAAGTCGAAAGACACATCGTGGATGAGATCTTTGTGGTCCGCCGCGATGCTGCGCGCCACGAACATGGCTGCGCCAGCCCCTCCCTCCTCCAACAGGACGGCGCGCGGACCTCAGCCCACCCGGACCTGGCTCCGGGGCACGCACGGCTGTACTTCCCGCGGGCCGCTCGCGCGCCCCGGCTGCGCCGCGCCCCGCCCCCCGGCCCATCATACCCTGCGAGACCCCGCCCCCGCCCCGTCATACCCCGCGCGGCCGTGGCTACTGGATTTCTTGGGGCGCCGGTCAGTCTTTTGGATGCGGCGCTGCCTGTACCCTGAGGAGAGTTAGAGGACTCTGTGACCAAGTGTGGAAATTGGGGAGAATGCGAAGGTTAAGACTGTCGTCTGTGGGCCTCGGCCCTGAGTCAGTCTCGTACGTGTTTGGGCGTGTGTCCCCGGGAGACGGGCCGGGCCGGGCCGGGCGGGAGTGGGCGCGGAGAGTGGGCAGTGCGGACGGGGCGTGTGTCCGGGGCTGTGCCGGGCGGCCGGAGCGCAGGCTCCCAGACGTAGCGGGTGGGCCCGGCCGTTTCCCGCTCCCCACACCAATCCCGGGAGGTGCGGAAATGGCTTAGCCTTGCTTGCTGTTCCTTCACTTGCCTTCCCCCCCACGCCCCCCACTAAAAATAGTAAGATTTTATTGGTACTTTCAGAGGCAAACTCCCAAACCCGTGAGCTGCAGGTATGATAACTAAGAACTACTGTAAGTGCTTTGAGGTCAAAGACACTCATTTCCAGAGAAAGTACTCACTATCTGTGAAGGTTTGATAGATTTATTAAAGCTCCAAACCTTAAAAAACTTTGTATAAGTGAAGTTTAGAGACAGTAAACACAGCGGTTGTTGCCAGAGATTATCCGGGTGAGAGGTTGAATAGGAGGGATTTTTTTAAGAGACTTCATTTTTTTAGAGAAATTTTAAGTTCATTGCAAAAGCTGATCAGAAAATACAGAGGCCTCATATAGGCAACTACTCTCCCGACTCTCAGTATTAGCAGCGCAGTCGTACATTTGTTACATAGCATATTACTATCACCCAAAGTCCATAGTTTACCTTGGGGTTTGCTCTCAGTGTTGTACATTCCGTGCGTTTTGACAAATGCATAGGGACATGTATTCACCGTGGTAGGGTTGTACAGAATGGGTTCACTGCTGTAAAAATCCTCTGTGCTCCACCGAGTCATCCTCCCCTGCCCCCATCCCTCAGTCTTGGGCAAACACTGATCTTTTCACTGTCTCCATAGTTTTGCCTTTTCCAGAATGTCCTATATAGTTGGAATCATACAGTATGTAACCTTTTCAGGTTGGTGACTTTCACTGAGTAATATGCGTTTAAAGTTCTTCCATGTCTTTTCATGGCTTGATAGCTCATTTCTTTTTCACCCTGATTAATGTTCCATTGACTGGATGTATCAAAGTTTATCCATTCAACCTCTGAAGGACCCATTGGTTGCTTCCAAGTTTTGGCAATTAAGAATAAAGCTGATACAAACATCCATTTGCAGGTTTTTGTGTGGAGATAAATTTTCAACTCCTTTGGGTAGATACCAAGGACCATGATAGCCTCCTCATATGGCAAGTATATGTTTAGTTTTGTAAAAAACCTCTAGACTGTCTTCCGTAGTGGCTGAATCATTTTACATTCCCACCAGCAATGAATGAGAGTTCCTCACCAGCATTTGGTGTTACCAATGTTCCAGATTTTGGCCATTCTAAGAGACATGTAGTGGTATCTCATAGTTGTTTGTTTTAATTTTCATCTCCCTCATGTCATGATATAGAACATCTTTTTATATGCTTATTTGCCATCTGTATATCTTCTTTGGTATCTGTTAAGGTCTTTGGCACATTTTTAAATCAGGTGGTTTTATTTTCTTACTGTTGCGTTTTAAGAGTTCTTTGTATATTTTGGATAACAGTCCTTTATCAGAAGTTTTTTGTTGTTTTTCGCAAATATTTTCTCCCAGTCTGTGATGTGTCTTCTCCTCTTGACCATTTCTTAAAATTACATAATTATTACATAATTATTAGGCTGTTTACTGTAAGAAATGTCTTACAGTACAGGAACATACAAAGGAAAAAGTTAAAGTCCCCATTCACCCCACAATCTAATCTCCCTGCCTAAAGAATATGATTGTTGCTGTGTATGCCTCCACACATTTTCTGTGGGATTATAGAATACAAAGCATACATGTGTACCTAGTATCAGAAAGTTTGTTTGGATTTTTAAAAGTAAATTTACTATACTAGCATTTGCTTTTTAAAAAGTGTCTCGTATGTCTTAGACACCTTTCCACATGGGTCTAGTTCATTCTTTCACTTTTTAAAAAAATTATTCATTTATTTATTTTTGGCTGCATTGGGTCTTTGCTGCTGCACGCGGGCTTTCTCTAGTTGCAGTGAGCGGGGGCTACTCTTTGTTGCGGGGCTCAGGCTTCTCATTGTGGTGGCTTCTCGTTGCAGAGCACAGGCTCTAGGCGCGTGGGCTTCAGTAGTTGTGGCGCATGGGCTTCAGTAGTTGTGGCTCGCGGGCTCTAGAGCGCAGGCTCAGTAGTTGTGGTGCACGGGCTTAGTTGCTCCGTGACATGTGGGATCTTCCCGGACCAGGGCTCGAACCCATGTCCCCTGCATTGGCAGGCGGATTCTTAACCACTGTGCCACCAGGGAAGCCCTCTTTCACTCTTTTTAACGTATACATTCCCGAATACGGACAAATTGTGGTTTATTAACCATTCTCCTGCTAATGTACTAACCTGTAAAGATCACCATAGGCATGCTTTATTTCTTTATTCATATAGGTTTTATTATATGTGCTTTTTTATAGTTCTAAAGGTTTTCTTCATACAATTTTACATGTATTAGGTTTATTAAAACTTTTAATAGTTTTTAATACTATTGTGAAGGGCTGTTTTTCTATATTGTTTGTAAGAAAGCTATGTTTGTATATTTATTTTGTGTCTGTTCCCTTAATGGACTCAATTCACTTAGCTTCTACGTTGACTCTCTTGGGTTAAAAATCATACCAGCTGCTAATAATGAGTTACAGATATTTTCTATCAGTCAGCATTCGATCACAAAAACAGTATCCACTACAAGTGTTTGAAACAGGGAATTTAACACAGGAAATTATAATTATTATTATAAATATGTTGGAAGCAAAAATTAAGAGCAAAAAGGGAACATGTGAGGTTACCCAGAGATTAATAACTGCAGGAAACAGTCCCCCTACCAGGGCAGGAAGAGTGAAAGGGAAAATAGGGCCTGCCATTACTGACCCTCGGGCTGCTGGTGCTGGAATGTTCACCACCAACTGGCAGGAAGCTGGGAGCCAGCACCCCGGATGACCCTGCCAGTGTACAGCAGTAGCCACAGCCAAAGGAGCAAGGGATACAAGCTCTGCACAACCGAGCTTCCTGGAGCCCCTGCTGCAACAGCGGCATCCCAGCTTATGGCATCCTACAAGTGGTTGCATTACAGCACAGATTGAAACCCAGCCTCACAGGCAACCTCTGCTATTAAAGGGCATGGATTGGGAAAAGAAACAGTTGGAATGGGGACATAGGGGCAGGTCCTGATGAAGTTGGGGACGCTGAGGCCTAAATTCTGTGAGTGCCAGTAGAAGCAACCCTTCCACTCCATCTGAGGACAGTGATCCTGCTTTGCTTGAGGAGCCTGTAATAACCTCTTCTGTGGCAGTTGCCTTGAAAGATACTGCTGATCATCCTCAAGACTGGCCACGGGCACCCCTCTTTACTTCCAGACCCATAGCAAAACATGTCCCAGTAAGCCCAAAGGGTGAGGCACAAAGTTTGACCCATGAGGAGGTGTACTATGCTCCAAAAGAAGTGTTACTTTTCTAACTTATGCAGACATAATTCTGGGGAATATCTGTGGGAATGGATATTAAGAGTGTGGGATAGGGGACTTCCCTGGTGGTCCAGTAGTTAAGACTCCACGCTCTGAATGCAGGGGGCCAGGGTTCAATCCCTGGTCAGGGAAATAGATCCCACATGCTGCAACTAAGACTCGCCACAGCCAAATAAGTAAAGAGTGTGGGATAATGGTGAAAAGTAAAGTAGGATCAGGCTGAATTTACTGATATGAACCCACTAAGCAGAGATTCTGGATATAGTGTTGTAACTCACGGGGTTAGAAAGGGCTCGTTTGGGGAGGTGAGACACTGACCAAAAGGTAACCCACACTAAATGAAGACATGCCAGACCTGCCTTGGTCTATCGTGAGGATAGACCCAAAAGGCCTAGGAAGGTTGGAGTGTGAGAGTGGATTTATCATGTAGGACCTGCTCACCCACTCCAGGACGGCCCGGAGGACACACCTTGCACCATGACTGTGAGAAATACATTTGTGAGGGAGCCCGAGCATCCTTGAAGAACTCCTGTGGTCACTCCTTCCTGTAGGCACAAAATTACAGTGGGAACTGCCACCAAACTGGGATTCTTAAATGGGAATAATTGGATCCAAGGAGAGCATAATTGCCAAAAACAAGGTGGGGCCAGGTACCGTAATGGACAGCAGATTCAAAGCAGTAACTAGCATAGTCTTATTGGCAGAGACCTATGGCACTGACTAGTTGATCATGGTGTCCCTAGAAGAAAAGAGATGGGCAGTCTACTAAATTCTTACTTGTTCTGTGTCACAGGAAGAGTTCTAGGTCAAGTGCACAAACTTGTGTCATACGGCCTTACAGTCAACGTCAGACTTGACCCAGTTTACAGACCCAAAAACACTTGAATAAAGGGGAGGCCAGATCCCCTTGAGGAAAGACCCTGCTGTGCTGGCAAAAACAGACACTGAATATTCCTCCCAGCCTTCCCTCGGGGTCTGGGGCCTTTTACCACAGTGATTATGCTCTGAGGAAAAGGAAATAATTAGACTTTTCAAGAATTACTGAACACTAGCTCCGAACTGACCCTAATTCAAGGTGACCCAGAGCATCATTGTGGTCCACCAGTCAGAGTAGGCCTTGTGGAGGTCAGCTGACCAGAGGAGTTTTAGCTCATGTGTCTCGGGTCCCCAAGCCAATGCTGTGGTTATTTCCCCAGTTCTGGGATGTGGTTGAGGTAGGCAGCTGGCAGAATCCTCACGTTGGTTCCCTGACCTGTGGAGGGAGGGCTATTTTTTGGGAAAGGCCAAGTGGAAGCCACTAGAACTGCCTCTACTGAGGAAAGTAAACCAAAAGCAATGCTGCAGAGATTAGTGCCACCAACAAACGCTTGAAGGATGCAGGAATGGTGATTCCCATCACATCCCAATTCAGCTCACCTACTTGGCCTGTGCAGAAAACAGGTGTATCCTGGAGAATTGACAGTGGGTTATCGTATATTTATCCAGACAGTCACTGCAATTGCAGTTGCTGTTACAGATGCAGTTTCATTGCTCAAGCAAATGAACACATCCCGTGGGAGCTGGTTTGCAGCTGTTGGTCTGACACTTGCTTTTTCCTCAATACTTGCTAATTACCATTTCCACCAGAAACAGTTTGCTTTCAGCGGGCTTGGCCAGCCATGCACTTTCACAGTTGTCTTGGTCAGCTTGGGCTGCCACAATAAAATACCGCAGACTGAGTGGCTTAAACAACAGAAATGTATTCTCTCACAGTCCTGGAGGTTGGAAGTCCTGGATCGAGGTGTCGGCAGATTTCATTTCAGGTGGGAGCACTCTTCCTGGCTGGCAGACATCCACCTTCTCACTGTGTCCCCACACAGCCTCTCCTCTGTGTGTAGGAGAGAGATCTCTGACATCTCTTCCTCTTTTTACAAGGACACCAGTCTTACCAGATTAGGTCCCACCCTTAGACCTTATTTAACCTCCCTCACTCCCTACAGGCCCTATCTCCAAATGCAGTCATGCTGGGTCCCCAAATTCATCTGTTGAAGCCCTAACGCCCACTGTGGTGGTGTCTCCAATTGCGGCTGCTGTACCAGATGTGGCTTCATTGCTTGAGCAACTTACACATCCCCTGGCACCTAGTATGCAGCTATTGACCTGACAAATGCCTTTCTCGCCATACCTGTCAGTGAAGACCACTAGAAGCAGTTTGCTTTCATCTGGCAAGGCCAGCACTGTACCTTCACTGACCTACCTCAGGGGTGTATCAGCTCTCCAGCCCTGTGTCATAATTTAGTTCACAGGGGTCCTGATTGCCTTACTCTTCCACAAGATACCACACTTGCCCATTATTCCATAATCAGCCCATTATGCTGATTGGATCTAGTCAGCAAGAAGTAGCAACTATGCCAAACTTACTGGCAAGACATTTGTGTGTCAGAGGGTGGGAAATAAATCTGACAAAAATTCAGGGGCCGTCTGCCTCAGTGGAATTTCTAGGGCTCCAGTGGTGTGGGGCATGTCAAGATAGCCCTTCCAAGGCCCCTCCTGCAACCAAAAAAGAGGCACAATGCCTGGTGGCCTCTTTGGACTTTGAAGGCAACATATTCCTCACTTGAGTGCTACTCTAGCCCATTTACCAAGTGACCCAGAAAACTGCTAGTTTTGAGTGGAGTCCTTGCCTCCCAACCACACTATCTTCTCTGTTTCAGTCCCTGCCTGTGGCCTCATGGGGCATTGCCCTCAATCAGTTGACTGAGGAAGAGAAAACTCAGGCCAGATAGACAGACGGTTCTGCCTGGCCTGCAGGCACCAGCTGCATGCAGCACTGCCGCCCGTCTCTGGGACACCCTCAAAGGACAGCGGCGAGCAGAAGCCCTCCTGGTGGGCAGAACTTCCAGCAGTGCACCTGGTTGTTCCTCGAAAGAGAAATGGTCAGAAGTACAACTGTACACCGAGCCCTGGGCTGTGACTTGATGGTCAGGAACTTGGAAGGAACATGACTGGAAAGTTGGTGACAAGGAAATTTGGGGAGAGATATGTGTATAGACCTCCCTGAATGGGCAAAAAACATGAAGATACGTGTGTCCCATGTGAATGCTCACCAAAGAGTGACCTCAGCAGAGGAGGATTTTAATATTCAAGTGGATAGGATGACCCGTTGTATGGACACCACCCAGCCACCCCTGTCATCACCCAGTGGGCTCATGAACGTGGCTACAGGGGCAGGGGTGGGGGTTACACATGGATTTCCACTCACCCAAGGCTCACCTGGCTATGGCCACCACTGAGTGCCCAGTCTGAAGCAGCAGACACCAGCACTGAGTCCCCAGTGTGGCATCATTCCCCAGGGTGACCAGCCAGCTACCTGGTGGCAGGTTGATTACGTTGGACCACTTCCATCATGGAAGGGGCAGTATTCTGTCCTTCCTGGAAGACACATTTACTCTGGGTATGGACTTACCTTCCCTCATGCAGTGCTTCTTCCAAAACTCCCATCCATGGACTTACAGATTGCCATCATGGAGTCCACACAGCATTGCTTCTGATCAAGGAACTCTCTTCACAGCAAATGAAGTATGGCAGTGGGCCCCTGCCCATGGAA
The DNA here is from genome assembly GCF_005190385.1 of Monodon monoceros. NCBI lineage: Eukaryota > Metazoa > Chordata > Mammalia > Artiodactyla > Monodontidae > Monodon > Monodon monoceros. Next base: position 59,569,674 of record NW_021703765.1, on the reverse strand, counting down.
TTCACTGGTCTTACTCTGTTCCCCACAGTCCTGAAGCAACAGTCGTGATAGAATGGTGGAATGGCCTTTTGAAAGACTCTGTTATAGTGACAGCTAGGTGGCAGTCCCTTGCAGGGCTGGGGCAGGGCTCTCCAATATATGGTGCTGTTTTTCTCAAAGTCAGGAATCAAGGGGTAGAAATGGGAGGGCCACCACTCACCATTACCCCTAGTGACCCACAGCGACATTTTTGCTTCCTGTTCCTGCTCTGCCTCTGCTCTGCTGGCCTGAAGGTCTTAATTCCATCAGGAGACACAACAATGAGTCCATTGAATTGGAAGTTAAGACTGCTTCTCATCCACTTCAGGTTCCTCATTCCTGTGAATCAGCAGGCAAAGAAGGAGTTACTGTGCTGTCTGGGGTGACTGGGCCTGATTCCCAAGGGAAGATTGGGCTGCTCCTCCTCAGTGGAGCTAAGGAAGAGTATGTCTGGAATACAGGAGAGTCCTTAAGCTGTCTCCTAGAATTGCCATGCCCTGTGATTAAAACCAGGGGAGGACCACAACCCAATCCAGGCAGGACTACTAATGGCAGGAATGAAGGTTTATGTCACACCACCAAGGAAAGAACCATGACCAGCTAAGGTGCTTACTAAGGGCAAAGGGAATACAGGATGGGTAGTGGGGGAAGGTGTGTTACAACCACCAGTGATCAGTTGCAGAAATGAGGATGTGGTGGTTACATGTAGTGGTTACATGAATATTTCTTCCTTATTTGGTTACAAATAAAGATATATAGATAGATAGATCTATCTGGTAAATAGCTTTGTCTTCTTCCCCTCTTATTCCCTTATTATATGACATAAGAGTACAGCATTAATTTACATCATAGAATTATGAGACATCAAGAGGAGTAAACATCACTCCAGGACTTTGCATCCTCTCCTGGGGAAAGAGTCAGTGCGTTTTTAGGTTGTTCCCAGGATGTTTGTTGTATCCCTGTTCCCAGGTTGTTCGTTGTATCATGCGAGGCAGATGCTAGAGAACGCAGATGGGCCCCATCCATACCGTTGTAAGCCTTAAGAGCAAAGATGGAGGTTTCCCAAGGAAGAAGGAATTCTGCCTCAAGACTGTAGCACAGAAATCCTGCCTGAGTCTCCAGCCTGACAGCCAGTCCTATAGACCTCAGACTTGCCAGCTCCCACAGTCACGTGAGCTGATTCCTTTAAATAAATCCCTTTAAATATAAATTATATAAAATATATATATTGGTGTTCTCCATGCCTACGTATAGGGACTTATTTTATATAAATTATTATATATTATTATTTTATATAAAAGGGATTTAAATAATATATATTCTATTGGTTCTATTTCTCTGTAAAACTCTAATACAATTAGTTCCACCTGGTTTTGTAGTTTTGTGAATTGTACAATATGTACTTTTTTCATCTAGCTTCTTTCTCTCTGCATTGCATTGGTGAGCTTCACCGCTGCTCTGCATGGTCCCCCACTGCATCGGGTGGGCTGTGGGGTACACCACCTGTCCGTCTGCAGCACCTCCTGAGACAGTGACCTGTAGGTGGCACTAAAACACCTCGTGCAGAACTTTGAAATGCATGGCAACTGTGCAGATTCCTAGCTGTTGGCAACGTCTGAAATGTTCCATGGTTTATAATAGAGCAGACAGCGTATAACCAAATTGGAAATGAAATCTTCCTGTTTCTAAATTCAGTGCTCGTTGACTCAATACACTTGAAGAGCTCAGGACTCAGAGGCCGGGGCACAGCTGCCCTGAGGCCAGCCCCAGGGAGGGGGCCACGACTGGGAAGGGTCCTGCAGGCTCTTGGGTTCAGTGGCCCTGGGTCTCCCGCCTGGAGGAACCTGTTATCACCCACAACAATAACAGCAGCGAGAGCACCTGCATCCTCCTGCACCACCTCCCGGAGCCCCGACACCACCCGGCCAGGGGTCATAGGAGCACCGGGAGTCCCGATTCAGAAGAATCTCTGAGCCCGGGGACCCTGGATATCTGATGACGAGCAGGGAGTCTGCTTATTCTCTACCTTCCAAGGGTGTGGGCACACTGCCTTTTCTCTGAAGAAAGGCTGCTCGCTGTACAAATGTTCTCAAAAAAATAAAGCAAAACAAAGGGAAGCCAGTGCCTTGCTTGCAAGACACACAGAAAAGTAAGACCCATGGAAAATCAGCTCTGACAGGAGGGGCGTGGGGGCGAGAGATGGCGTCACCCGTGGGAGGCTGGGTGAAGGAGAAAGAGGGGCACCTCTGGACTCACAGGTGGCTTCCAAGCACGACATCCTCAGTCCTCGGGGCCAAAGGCTGCCATCTGGGGAGAGAGGCTGGCTGGGTGTGGCCTTCTATGTGTCCCCTCCTGAGCATCTGAGAGGTGGCCTCCTCCCTCCATCTCTCTGCAGCATCTTAGGGAGAAAGCGGTCCTGCAGGCGGGTGTCCTCTGCTTCTCTAGCCCCTGACCCTGGGAAAGGGGAGCCCAGCTAATCCAGGGGCAGAGAGCCCAGGGCGAGCTTTCCTTTCGGTTGGGGCAGAAGGAGAGCAGAGCAACAGCCGTGCTGAGCAGGGCAGAGGGAGATAAGCCTGGAGGGCCCAGCTAAGGTACGGTGAGAACAGAGCCTGTTTCCAGAACGCCGGCCAGGTTTCAGAGGGAAACCCTTGCCATTTGAGCCTCCCTCTTGGTGTAGAAGCAACAGCATTTGGGGCTGGGATGAAGGACTCAGCCTCCTTCCTGCACAGGGTTCAGAGGGCAGCTTTGGACTGAACTGCCAAGAAGGCTCTGTGCTTCAGGACCAGGGTGGCTGCATTGCTGGGTGTAAGGAAAGCACACCCCCAGGAGCTGTTCTTCCCACTCTAATTTGTATTACATATTAAAAGGACATAGTAGGAGTAAAATTACAGGATAATGGACTTCTACTGGTGGAAAGGACCTCAGAGAGGGCCCAGACCAGTAGTTTCCTAACTGGTGTCCATGGCTGGGCTCCAGGGGCCCAGCCCTCTGCCAGCAGACACATCTGACACTTAGGATATTTGTCATTTGACAGGGATCAAGCAGAACAGACGGGTCTGGGGACTTTGGGCGAAAGGAGGTTGGTGTGGCTGGGCGTGGCTGGGTGGGAGGTGGAGGGGTGACAAGAGGACGGAGCCAGTGTGGACGGGACCCGGCGGCCTCGGAGTCCTCAACTGGGATGTGAAGGAAGGATACTCTGTGATGTTCCTTGTCAGGAATTTAGGCAACAAAATGAGAGAGGGAGAGGGTGAGAGTGAGGAGAAAAGAGAATGGGAGGGGGCACCTCACAACGGGTCCCGGCACACGCTACTCTAAGAAGCAGCTGGTCTCCACTCAGTCCTCAGGCCGAGGGAGAGGCGGGGCTGAGCTTCTTGGGTGTCCCCCGTCTCTCTCTAACTCTCTCCCTCTCTCGAGTAACGTTGTAACTTCTCTCCGCTTGGAACGCAGGGCAGGTCCTGTCTTCAAGTTCTCATGTCATCATGGGGCTTGTCCTGGGACCTGAGAAAGAAAATGGAGTTTTCTGTTCATGCTATCACTGCCCAGCTGGTTATTTGGGACCCTGATGTGCAGTGCTGAGGAGCCTAGGGAGATGGGGAAGTCTTTTGCAGGTCACTTTTCAGAATCGTTGGAGATGGCTGTGGAAAATTCCCAAGCCCTTTGCATTCCAAGATTCCAGGCGAGGGGTCAGGTCTCCCTCCAACATCTGAAAAACTGCATTTTGAGTAGCCGGTTAAAGGTCCCTCAGGTCTGTGTCCTAATCCCCAGGGCCTGTGAAGAGGTTGCCTTACATGGTAAAGGAACTGGGCAGATGTGATTAAGTTAAGGGTCTTGAGATGGGGAGATTACCCTGGATTATCCAGGAGGGCCTGATGAAATCAATATAGTCCTCCTAAAGGGGATGCAGGAGGGTCAACATCAAAGGAAAAGATTATGTGATGAGAGGCAGAGTCTAGTGTGAAGTGACTGAGAGCCAGGGAATGTGGGCGCCTCTGGAAGCAGATACTCTCCTGGACCCTCCAGAAGGAACAAGCCCTTGGTTTTAGCCCCTTAAGACTCATTTTGAACTACTGGCCTCCCGAACTGTAAGAGGATAAGTTTGGGTTGTTTTAAGCTACAAAATTTATGGTAATTTGCTACAGCAGCCGTAGGAAACACACACAGCACAAGCACTGGGTTCTATCGAAGGGAATTACACAAGCCTTTCCCTCCCCTCAAGGACAGACTCGGGCCTGGTGCAGATGCCCCCATCTTTGCTTTATGCTGGAATCACATGGGGAACTTTTGAAGCCCCAGATTAACTGAGCCACAATCTCTGGCAGTACCAGCACCCAGGCAGCAGCAGCATCACTTTTTTCTTTAAATAGAGAAATAGTCCGCATGACAACAAAATGTCCATATCTTAAGTGTTCAGCTCAAAGCATTTTCACAATTGTACACACCCATGTATCCACCACCCAAGACAAGATACAGAAAATTCCCATCACAACAGAAAGTGAGATCACCCCTCTGTAGTGAATTCTGACCACCCCCCACACCGAGGCAGCCACTTTCTGACTTTTATCACCATAGTGAGTTTTGCCTGTTCTTGGACTTCATATAAGTGGAATCACACAGTGTGTATTTTTTGGTGGTGTGGCTTCTTTTTTTTAAAACAATGTTTTTGAGATTCATCTATGTGGTTGTACATTCCTTTTTATTGCTAGATAGTATTTGATTATATGAATATTTGCAATTTATCCATTTTGATGTTGATGGATTTTTGGATTGTTTACGGTTTGGGCTTATTATGAACAATTACATAGTGATTTTAAAGGATGGTCACAAAGTGGTCCTCACATCCCCTCCTGCTGGAGCTACTTCGACTAATAAAGACAGTGGAAGTGAGATTGTTCTAGACTGAGTTGTGTTCCCAAATTCATATGTTGAAGCCCTAACCTCCCCCCCTCCATGTGACTGTATTTGGAGGCAGGGCCTATAGGGAGTAATTAAGGTTAAATGAGGTTGTGAGGAGGGACCCTGATCTGATAGGTCTGGTGTTCTTATAAAAAGAGGAAGAGAGACCAGAGTTCTCTCTCTCTGTGTACAGAAGAAAGGCCTCATGAGGACACGGTGAGAAGATGGTCATCTGCAAGCCAGGAAGAGAGCCCTCACTGAACACCAGTCTTTGATCTTGGACTTTCCAGCCTTCAGAACTGTGAGAAAATAAATGTCTGTTGTTTAAGCCATCCAGCCTGCAGTATTTTGTTCTGGCGGTCTGAGCAGACTATCACAGACATTACGTTACTTCTATAAATGAGAGGCCACACAGCTTTGCAAAGCTGGGACATTTCTCGGGGAACACTTGCCTCTGAGCCCAGGCTGCCATGGAAGCAGTCTGGCTATGCTGGGCCCACCCTGCCTGAAAGGCTACCGTGGGCAATGGCTGAGCCCAGATTTCAGCCAGCCCTGCCCCAGGGCCAGGAGAGAGCGAGGAGCCATGTGGGTGGCTCTGCCAGGCCTGGCCGTGGGTGGGGGGTGGTGGGGGAGCTGTATCCCTCTCAACTCCTGACCATGGATCCATGAGCATGAGCAATGGTGGTTATACGCTGCTGGCTTTGGGGGTGGTTTTTCAGTCACACTGGATTACTGGAACAAGGCTTGGAAAAGTCTCTTTTGGGAACCTAGTCATTCATTTCTCTCCATTAAGTATGTCGGGGTGGAATTGCTACATTGAAGATTAGATGGGTTTGTGACTTTATATGAATCTGCTAACATTGTCCAATGTTACTGGGCTACTTACACACCCAACAGTGATGTACCAGGTTGCTCCACATCCTTGCTCAACGTTTGGTGCTGTCACTCTGCTGTTAGCCCCCACCCCCACCCCCACCCCGCCCCAGTGGGTGTGAAAGGACACTCATTGTCCTTTGGTTTTCAGTCCTTTTGTTGCTGTTGGTGTTGAGCCCCTTTTCATGTGCTTATTGGCTATTCAAGAGTCTACTTTTGTGAAGCATCTGTCCAAGTCTTTTGTCTATTTTTAAACACTGGATTATTTGTCTTTTTGTTCTTCATTTGTGAGAAGTCCTTATATATTCTGGATGCAAGGCTTTTTTCAGACAAATGACCTGGGGACCCTCCCCCCCAGGTCTATGTGACAGTATTACTTTTTAATCTCCCTACGATGCCCAGGTGATGCCAAGGTTGGGACCACTCACTTGGTGCTTGTTTCCTTTGTTTTCTGGAGGACGAGATCAGCGTCCATGGGGCAGGGCTTGGAGTCAGAAGGCCTGGTGTTGACGTGGCTTCGACCCCAGCCTGCCTCGTGAACTTCGGCGAATCCTGTTAAATGATAAAATGAGGCACATTAAACATTTCAAGAGTTTATTTGAGTGCATGAGTTGGAATGTGGTTAGGAGCCCTCCACAGCCGGAGCGAGGTCAGGTTTTTATAGAGAAGACGCAGAAACAAAGCGAGGGAATTATTTGCTTGGCTGCAGCTTACGCCGGGGCTCTATTTGGGAGAGTCGAACTGTCTGTGGTTGTTCTGACGCTTCGTCCTCTGGGATTCGATGCCCTGACTCTGGCTTTGGTGTGGGTTTGCTCATGTGGGCTGCCAAGGCATTGCAGCCATCCAGTCTGTCGGCCTCCGTGTTTAATTACTTTACCAGTCAATTAATAGCTCTGTACCTCCTCTTCTCACCCCACAATGGAGTTAATAATAGCACTAGGAAGAGTGTGGCAATAATTAAAGGCAATCGAATGCAGAACCCTTGGTGCTAACTGGCTCTCGGGACAGTGTCAGGGCTTCAGATCAGAATTTCTCATATTTACGCAGAATCTTAGGCAAAATTTCCAGGTCACCAATATTCACCCTGCGTGAAAGCCTGGTGTGGGAGGAGGGGACGGTTATAACGCTTTAGATACATAAGGAAATCCTTGAAAATAATGTCTCCACTGCGTATTTGGTTTCCAAACACCTGTGCATCAGATTCTCCAATTGACAGTGGACAGGAAGGGAGGCGGCAGCGGCTGACAGTCACACAGAGTCTGGCTTTGCAGGTTTTTTCTAAATGCAAAATTCCAAGACTGAAGGTGGCACTGTGCATGTCAACGATTCAGAGCTGAACCAGGTCAATCTCACTACCAAGGCTCGTGTCTACCCCGCGCTGCGTGAGCCTTGACACACAGACGAAGCAGCTTTAGTCAGTGTGCACACTTTAGAGAATGCTCTTTTGTTTTTATGTTAGGTTAACTGACTGCGATACTCTTGTGGAAAGGATGGAAAGGAATGGCATGCTGTCTGCAGCTGCACACAAGGAGCTGGACTCGGAGGTCACGCAGCTGGTAAAACTCAGACCTGGCACCAGAGCTCGGGTTTTCCAGTTCCAAGCCCAGGGCCTTGCCCCCTTCACCAGGGTTTCCCAAACTCTAAGGTGCATCGCCTAGAGGTCTGAGAACTGCAGATTCTGGCTCAGGGGGCCTGGGTGGGACCAGGTTCTTTATTTCTGATAAACTCGCAGGTGATGGTGACACTGACCCCCGGACCATATTTGATTGGCAGGCATGACACCACCCTTCGTTCAAGGAGTCAGCATGTCCAGAAGCCATGGTCCCATGCTGCTGCCCTCTAAGCAGACTCATGGAGGTTGGCTTCCAGCCAGGACCACCATCCAAGGGGGAGCCTCACTAATCACCAAACCACTGTAGTTTTCCCTTAGCTGTGCTGCTCCTTTTCTGGGATGAACTAGGGGAATACAGCAAGAGGACATATCCAGGTGATGAAAAGCTCCTTGTGCCACAAACGTGTCACCCTAAACTTTGCCAAGAGCTCTGCCTGGAGAGGGGGCAGGAGAGGGCCTCACTCCTCACAGGAGCTCTGTCTGGGAGGAAGTGGGAAATGGTAGAGAAGATGTGACGTGTGGCCAGAAGTGCATGCAGGTTACCATTCTCGTTCTGGAATCTTCCTGCGAATGTGTGAGGATGTATGTTGGTGTCAAAACAGGCAGGAATTAATAAAAAGATGCAAACAAAATAAAAAGGCATAGTTTTCTCTAAAAGCAAAGGACACAGAGACTTTTCCACACCAAGAAGGTGACACAGAGGAGGAAATAACATGGCCTCCGCCCCCTGTACCCCTGGCTGGACATGCGGGTCCCAGGACTCCTGAATCCTCCCGGGACATGCAGCTGCCACTAAAACTTGCTCATGGAAGAGGGCATGTCAGGCACAGGGAGACCGTTTGGACGTCCTGAGGGGCCTATGCCCTCTGAATGCTCCTGATGGTCCCTGGAAGCCCAGCGCCCTTCCTGCCCGGCCACTGTCCCACTACCTGGCAGGACCCAGGCGGGATCCAAGGAGTCCCTGATGGTTGTCCCACCAGCAGGTGCCTGTGTGTGTCCCTGTCCCTTTTTTATTCCCCTTTCTTGGCATTTCACCTTTTTCCTGCTGTTTTCCGTGAGGCTCCTCCTGAAACCCAGTCTCCCTAAAACTGAGTTCCTCTGCTGAATTTATGATTCTAACACCTGTTCCCCTCAAGACTGAGGAGTTTCAAAAGGGGGGTTGAAACCGAGAGGACCCTGTGGGGCCTCCCCGGTACAAAAGCCTTTCCAAGTCCTCTGTTTCTCACTTGTGGGAAAAAAGCTTCAGCCTCCAAACCTTCCCTGAGTTCCAAGGGGCAGATTCAGTTACTAATTAGGGAAGTGAGGGGAGGCAGAAACAAAGGAGGAGCACTCACAGACATAGAGCAGGATGGGGCAGGGTCCTGGTTCCCCCTCAAGGGATGCATGTAACCATCTGATATAGATCTCTGAGACTTTCTATAGCAACTAAGGCCCACACCCAGGTGGAGGATGGTCACTTCAAGCCAAGCACAAGCATGTGGACCCTAGACTGTTGGAACCAGAAGGCTGATGATTGAGATTCCTGGAACATCACTCAATACCTCCCCATCAACCAATCAGAGGAAGGCCACACACCCTGCAGACCTCCCCCCGGATTTTGCCTATAAAAACTCTTCCCCAGGGGCTTCCCTCTTGGCACAGTGGTTAAGAATCACCACGGGTTCAAGCCCTGGTCCGGGAAGATCCCACAAGCCGCAGAGCAACTAAGCCTGTGCACCACAACTACTGAGCCTGTGCTCTAGAGCCTGCGAGCCACAACTACTGAAGCCCGTGAGCCACAACTACTGAAGCCCACATGCCACAACTACTGAGCCCGTGTGCCTAGAACCTGTGCTCCGCAAGAAGGGAAGCCACTACAATGAGAAGCCCACACACCGCAATGAAGGGTAGCCCCCTCTACAATGAAAAGTAGCCCCCGCTTACCGCAACTAGAGAAAGCCCACGAGTAGCAGCGAAGACCCAAAGCAGCCAAAAATAAATAAATAAATTTATTTTTAAAAAAAACCAAAAATACTCTTCCCCAGAAACCATCAGGGAGTTCAGGTCTTTTGCACACAAGCTGTCCATTCTCCCTGCTTGGCCCTGCAATAAACCTTTCTCTGTTCCAAGCTCCAATGTTCAGTGCATCAGGCATATGGACTCAGGTTCGATAACATTCCTACCCTGGTTTGGTCCAGATCAGAACACAGCTCCCACATCTCCTTCCCAAGGCCACATCTCCTGGAATGTTCTGCCTACTCTTTTGTACCTGGAAACATCAAGGGGCCAGAGGAGGGCAGGAGTTCGAGCAGGGCAGACGGTTCACTGGGAAGCCCCCATTCAGCCTGCGGATGGGTGTCCATCCTGGCTCTTCCACATTTCTCATGCCTCCTCTGGGCCTGGGGATGCAGAAGTACAAGCAGCTCTCAAGGGGGACCAGGGGGGGTCAAGCTCAGCACAGGCTTTGCAGGCAGAGCCATACCTGTACCTGGGCTCCTGCTGCCATCAGCCTCTCATTTCTGTGTCTGTGCCACACATGTGCTCAGAGAGCCAGGACCTGAGCTCACTTAACCCCTCAGTTTGGAGAGAGTAAGGAGTCTGGGCCTCTTTCCCTTTGACCCATCTTTAGAGCAGCAAGGACGTTGCTTATTCTGTCCCCTGAGGCTCTCCTGCATCAAGAACCTCCTGAATGTGACAAGAATAGCACTGGGCCATCAGAAAATAACTTGCCAGGCAATTATTGTCTTCGGAAAGTGATGTTGCTTTGCAAAATGTTTTAAAATAAACTGCCTGTGCACTTCCACTTAGAGGGTAAAAGCTTATCATTTGGTTTTATTTAATAATGATTTACATGATGGTAAGAAAAGCAAGCAAATTCAAATGAAATTATTGATTTTTTATGATTATAGATGAGAACTTCAACAAGAGTAAACAACAGTTTTCTATCTGAGTAAATGCTAATTCTTAGAAAGCTGCATGAAAAACACGTATTAGCCACTGTATGTGATGAATGGATATGCTGACATTGCTATTTATAAAGTCCTTGTTGAGCGCAGACCTTCTCAGTGAATTAGCAGATGGACATTTCCTCTGCAGATGCTGGAGGACGACGTCATGGTTCTTCTGCATCTATTCCCGTTGGTCAGGGCTGCACCACCTGGTGACGGATGCTTTCCAGGCAACCAATAGAACTTGCTAGTAATAACTCAGTATCCGTTGAATAATCTGCAGTAACAATGAAATCCAATTCAAAAACAAACCTCAGTCTACATAAATGTTTGTGATTCATCCATCATTATATTGATTCCGTTTCTCACATCACATCCACAGTGTTTTTTAATGGGGGAGCCTTATTTATACTACGGCTGGAAGACAGGAGTGAGATGGGAAATTTTATATCCATAGAAGTTTACTTCCAGGTGAGAGATTTGGAATAAGGAACTCTCACCTAGAAACAATTTTCCCATCTCTGGGAAACAAGGAGCACTGACTGCCAAGGTGTTTCATTACTCACTATACCTAGATCATAGTTTGTCCACCTGGAATGAATGATTAATACATTGGCAGGCGCAAATGTATTTGTTCAAATCGTAAACAAATGAAAATCAGCTCCATATATTCTTTCATGCTAAAATTTTAAATCATACTCATATCCATGAACAATGTACGCTGTTTCTGCCTATACGACTAACAGAAAGTCCTACGTCATACTAAAAATATTCCTGGGATTCTCATAAACTAAATAAGCCCCTAGGGTCTCGGACTGTCTGCAACTTGGGATGTAACTTAAGTCCCACCCTCACTTACCTCTGCTCACTCACTCACTGTAACAGAAGGCCTGGAACAAATTCCAAGTCGAGACCAACAGCCGCCAGACACCTCTGGTCTTCTCCAAGTGCTTGTCTCTGCTTCCCACTGACCTCAGGCAGGTGCCATCTCACGGCACTTGGCTTCCGTCTGTCCCTCTGGCCTCCTGCCCAGGCTCTCAGTTGACAAGGAGGCATGGGATGAGTGGACTCACCCTCAGTGCCCATGTGCTATGTGGGCGTTAACTCCCCGTGAGGTGGTCTTCTGCCCAGGATGCTGGAGCTGGCGGCTGTTCTGAGGTCCAGTTATTCAGCTGCTTGCAGGACTGTCCCAGGGATGGTCGCCTGCACTCAGCAGTGCTGACTCCAAGCTGCTGTCTCCAAACCGCTGTCTCCAGCCAGCTCTTCTTCCTTCCGGTTTGGTTCCTCGGCCTTGACCTCTGCTCCCTGCAGCTGCACCCCTGAAAAATGGAGCACTTGACCCTTTGCCCCAGGCTCTGCCTTCTGGGCCTTCCAGGCAAAAATGGATTCCTTTGATTGAGGCTTGGTTTCCCCATTTTCAAAATGGGGTAATACCCCCCCTCAGAGGGCTCTTTGAAGATTCAATACAGGTTATTTAGACAACAGCATTTTGTAACGCATCATGTTCCTGCTGTACTTGTTCTCCCCTCAGTACAGTCGGGGCTCTCCCTCCTCCCCATGACGTCCTGAGCCCTGCAGTAGAGAGCTCCTGTCCATTCGCCTTGACCCCTGTGTTTCTGCAGTTTCTTTGTGTCCTGCTCGGCTGACCTACTTGCTGCGCCCAGACTTGTGCGCCTCAGCTGTCGCCACCATCGTGCATCTTTGTTCATGTGGGAAATTCATGATCTCCCAGAAGCCGTCCAAATTCCTGTGCTGCGTTGCATGTCAAGTGATAGGATCTCATTTTATTAAACCACCTATGGGCTGAATTGGGATTTGGTATATCAGAAAATGAGCAAACTGATTCAAAAGCTGTACTTTTATAATTATGCTGGAACTGAAATATTGTACTGTTTACTGTAAATGGCATTTGGTATAAAGTTAATTTGGTTTTTTACCGCATTTAGTGTATATCCATTGGGTTTCTTGCCACCTTAAACATAAGCAGCATTTATGGAGAGATATTGGTGTTCACAGAACCGACAGGAGGCTAGACGATCCAACCTGGAAAATAAGCGGGACCTGGAGTTTTGGAGGCAGCAGAAACTGTAGCAAAGCTGAGGCCATAGGAACGGTTTGGTGCACACAAGGCAGCTGCGTGTTACCAAGAAGATGGCATGTGTCAATTGATCAGGATACGTTTCTTGCTTCCTCAATGGTCCTCAGGCCAGTGCTCCCTGGGACAGCTCCTGTCCACGTAGGGACTCAGGGCGTCAGTCCACTCACCTCCTGCAGCTCCCAGGCTGTCTCAGGGAGGCTCAGGGAGAGCTCGAGGGCTGGAAGGACACCTCATTGCCTCAATCTGCAACTGACACGCATCACTTTCTTTCATGACCCATTGGACGTGATAAAGTAAAATACATATTTTATGGCAAGACAAGAAAAATTTAAACATAAAAATTTTCTCTGCCTGTTTGTGCCTCCTTCCTCACCTTTAGTGTGTGTTGTGCACCTGCATTAACCAGACCTCCTTAGGAGATAACATTCCTTCCTAATGCTTTAAGGGATCACAATGACTCACTACTCACTTTGTACATGCAGAACTGGACTAGGTAAATTGTCAATACATCATTTGATGTATAACCCTTTGCCTCAAAAACATGTATAACTGTGCTTTGACTTCTAACGGGCAGAACAGTCCTCGGAGCTTTCTGAAAGACTGTCTCCCAGGTTATAATCCTCAGGTTGGCTGAATAAATTTCTCCATTTCTTTCTTAGATTGACTATTGATGACTTTTTCCTCGACAGACAGAACTGGTCACTGGCTAACTACAAGGCTGCCAGGAGGATAGTTTGTCCTATTCCTGAAGTGCTCCTCTGCCACCCCTCCTCCTAGCAAACTTTCCTATTCACTTCATAGTGCAGCACAAGCATCCTGTCCTTTGTGAAGTTTCCCAGCTACATGGACACAGATGACAGCCGCTCTCTCCTCTGTGCTCCCAGAAGCCGTGGTTCACAGCCTGTGGTCTTTAACTTGCAACCTAAGTCTCAGTGGGTCAGCCTTTCTTTCAAAGGTAAATGAAATATGGCTCAAACCAAGATCCCTATAGGACGGCTGACACAGCTACCCTGGGCCCCCCCTCAAAAGTCCTACGCTGTTCATTGGGGCTTGACGTTCCTCCCAGTCACCTTGTTTCCAAATTCGGATGCCATGAATCCTCAACCTCCGTCGCACCCGGGTTCCTTTGCTGTGTTGATTAAGTTCCCTAAAATAAATTCACACAAAATATCTAAGTCACTGGCAAAGTTCAGTGAAGGGTTGGGGTTATGGAGGACATATACATCACATAAATATCATTTAAAATTGAATACCAGACATGTTTGTCCTTTGATTTTGTTTAACCTTTGTATAAACAATTTACTCTAAATAGCAACACAGACAAAAAGCTATATAAACACAAAGGAAGTCATGTGGAAATGAGATTGTTTACTCTTTTTATTATATAAAAGTATTAAACGGTCATGATTTTAAAATTCAAAAAACAAAGGGAAAGATAAATACCCCTTTAGCACTTTCTCCCTTCTTCCATTTCTGCTTTCCAGAAATAACCAGAATTATGTTTTTTAAAATGTATTCTTCCAGAAATTTATTACGCACATACATTTTTTCAAAAATTGGATCCTATTATAAATAAGATTACTTTGTGATTTGCTTTTTTCACTCAACATTGTATCTTGGCCCTCTTTTAGGTATAGGTGTATGTGCATATATATATATATATATTTATTTATTTAAACTGCTCTAAATATTTCATTTTATGCATGTACATATGCATTCATTCATTCAATAAACATTTAGTGAGCGTTTATATGTGCCAGGCATTGTGACCAGTCTCCCACTGGTGGACACTTGGGTCCAGTTTGTTGCTTTACACACAGCGCATAATGAGCATCCTGGTGAAGCCGCTGGGTCACAGAGCAGGTGCACTGTGAGCTCTGACTGGATGGACCCTTTGCAATGTCGCCTCAGTCATAGCCTCACCAGCAGCATCCCCACACCCTCTGGAAGTCCTGGGGTATCGTTGTGCTTTTCCATTTTTCCTTGCGTGATAGATAACAGTGGCCTTACTGCTTAACTCTGCATTTCTCGCCTTCTAAGTGAGGAAGTACATCTCTCCACATTTGCTGGAGACCTCTTTGTTCTTGTAAGTCTGGAACTCTGTCACCAGAAACGTTCTCCTGGCCCCCTTACTCCCCAGTCCCATTGGATTGTTGGCCCCTCTGGCTCCTCTGAACCTTCTCTTTTTTCTCTAATCGCTCTACCGTGCCTCAAAATTCCTTTTAAGGGATTCAGGTCAACAACTGTGAAACTGCTACACATATATTGAACAATTTAGTAAATGGAAGATATTTGGTGGGAACCAGGTTCCTCAATGTTGAAATAGGAGGTCACAGATAAGAAAAGGCATGGAGTGGTACTTTCCTGGTGGTCCAGTGGCTAAGACTCTGCACACGCAATGTAGGGGGCACGGGTTCAATCCCTGGTCAGGGAAATAGATCCCTTATGCTGCAACTGAGTTTGCATGCCACAACTAAAGATCCTGTATGCCACAACGAAGATCCCGCGTGCCACAACTAAGACCCAGCACAGCCAAATAAATAAATTTAAAAAAAAAAGACAGAAAAGGGGGAAGGCTAGAATGATTTTTATGGTAATGAAGTAGAGTTGGAAACGTCAGTATGAACTCCACTATTGCTTAATACAGATACAGATTTTTACTTTTTGAAATATTTCTAGATATTAGTAAGCACACATTTCCTTGCTCTGTCAGCTGAGCAGGACCTGAGGCAGATCTTGGTTTCTAGTATCATCCTCAAAGGACACAGGAGCCAATTGGAAGAGCTCCCAGGGCCAAAGCTGGAACAATTTGGTAGAATGCTAGCAATTCAGCGATCTTTCAATGACAATACTGCGCTCACATGTAAATAAGACAGTATTGACCCGTTGGTGCACAGCTGGAATTACCTGTGTTACTTCCCTGCCCTGAACAGTGGGTTTGCACAGAACAGCCTGACTTTCTTGAGTAGTTTTTCAATGCACACTTCTTTACTAAGCTTATTATTATTATTAATATTATTATCATTTGGCTGTGTCAGGTCTTAGTTGCGGCACACAGGATCTTTATTGTGGCACACAGGCTTCTCTAGTTGTGGTGCATGGGCTCAGTAGTTGCCGCACGCAGGCTCTCTAGTTGCTGCACAAGGGCTCTCTAGTCGTGGCATGCAGGCTCTAGAGCATGGGGGCTCAGTAGTTGCAGCATACCGGCTTTGTTGCCCCGCAGCATGCGGGATCTAGTTCCCTGACCAGGGATCTAACTCACATCCCCTGCATTGGAAGGCAGATTCTTAACCACTGGACCACCAGGAAAGTCTCCCTCTTTACTAAGCTTATTGACATCATGTTTTTCATGAGTAGAATTTATTTAAGTATAGATTTAAAAAATCTGATCCTGAACTGTTTAATGCTAAACTTCATTCCCCTGAATGATGAAAAACAGCCATTAAAACAAAATATTTATGGTTCACAAAAGTGTCCCTTAGGTAAGAATCTTTTTCTTAAGTAGCTAAAATGTGACATTTCACATGCTTACAAGAGCTTTTTGGTAAATACCAGGCTATTTGCTGTTAAAATGTTTAAAAGACTTTTCTAAAAGAGGCAGCTTGATGGTTCAAATGGAGTCTTTTCCTCCTTTCCTAATCAGTGCTATCCAGTTGGAAAATAATAAACCTTTATGTATCAAGTGCCCCATAAACGTGATTTGGCGAAGTTGCTTGAGCAGTCAGTTACTTGGATGATCTTCGTTGACGATGCAGAGGCCACTGCAGCTGCAGGGAGACTCTGGGTGCCATGAGAGATGTCAGGGGGATGGCATCCCCTGAGATTGAGACCCAAGACCCCCCATCCCTTGACATTCCCCGTCTATGATGACTTTTCTATGACATGTGGTTTATTCTGGCCTCACAAAGCCCTACACTTGTTTGTTTTTGTTTAACTTTTTATTTCTTTGCTGTTTTGTGTTTTTTGAGCATAGTTTGTGGTTTGGCAGCAAGACTTTTTATGGCTCTCTTTAAAATTTACTTTGGCACAAAGCTCACAAATGGGCATGAGGGACACATCACCTCTTTCATTATGGAGTCAGGGTGATCTCAGGAGCTTTTACTAAAAGCCATTACATTTATAGAAGAATGGTTCTTTACGGTAACATTTTATATTATCATAGATCATTGCCCCTTTCTCTACATTAGTAGTGTGTGTGTATGAATTTCCAAAACCAAAGAGTTAAATTTCTTTATCTAAATTTAACAAACTTTACAAGCATATACTAAACTGAAGGCTATTAAGTTATTCTCAACAGAGGTGGATTGGAAATACCATTGGCTACATTCAGGCTTTCTATCTATACAGAATGACCTGCCTTAATTCAGTAAGATCAACCTTTCCTATGTATCTATATAAAGTAAAATAACTTAAATGACTGGTAGATTCTAAATCTTTAAAAATTTTTTAATTCTAATTTTTGTATTGTATTAAAATGCACATAACAAAGTTTACCACCTTAACCATTTCTAAGTGTGCAGTTCAGTGGTATTCATATTGCGCAGCCATCACTACCACCCATTCCCATAACTCTTTTTATCTTATAAATCTGAAACTCTATACCTATTAAGCATTAATTCCCCATTCTCTCCTCCCCTCAGCCCCTGGCAACCACTGTAATACCTTCTGTCTTTGATTTTGACTACTTGAGTATTTCATAAAAGTGGAATCATATAGTGTTTGTCTTTTTTGTGACTGGCTTATTTCACTTAAGTCCTCAAGATTTGTCCATGTTGTAACATATTGCAGAACTTCCTTCCTTTTTAAGATGGAATAATATTCAGTTGTATGAATATTCCACATGTTGTTTATCCGTTCATCAGTCAATGGACACTTGGGTTGCATCCATGTTTTAGTATTGTGAAAATGCTGCCATGAACATGGGTGTACAAATGTCTATTCAAGACCCAGCTTTTAATTCTTTTGGTTATGTACCCAGAAGTGGAATTCTATTTTTAAATTTTTGAGGAACCTCCATAGTGTTTTCCACAGTGGCTACACCATTTTACATTCCGCCAACAGTGAAAAAGGGTTCGAATTTCTCCACATCCTCACCAACCATTGTTATTTTCTGTTTTGGATAGTAACCTAATTTCTGCCTGGGTACTGACAGAGTTAATTCAAGTTGAGCACGGAAAATTTTTTTTTTTTTTAATGAGAAAGGTAAGGTTTATGAGACAGCTTGAAATAAAGCCTTCGTACAGCTTAACATAGACTTTAAAAGGAGAGGGAGGGGCTTCTCTGGTGGTGCAGTGGTTGAGAGTCCGCCTGCCGATGCAGGGGATACGGGTTCGTGCCACGGTCCGGGAGGGTCCCACGTGCCGCGGAGTGGCTGGGCCCGTGAGCCATGGCCGCTGGGCCTGCGCGTCTAGAGCCTGTGCTCCGCAACGGGAGAGGTCACAACGGTGAGAGGCTTGCGTACCGCAAAAAAAAAAAAAAAAAAAGGTAAAGGGAAATACTTCCGGGGCAGGGCAGTAGTCCATATAATGTTCTTTTGAGATATTCTTCTCACTACACTGAAAAATTAATTAACGTTTTTCGAGAATCAAATAAAACATTCATGAACTCATGGATTCAGAAGCCACCTTCAGACAACATCACACCTCCCTGTCTCAAACTGTAGTAAAATGACACATAATGATGAAGATGCTGACTCCAAGATAAAAGTTTTAAGAGTGCAGCACCACAGAAATTCATGCCATATTTGACACTTCTCACTTCTTTTTATCTTAGACCATCACAGTCTAATTATAATTTTATATAATTAATAATTTTTTTAAAATGAGAACAGTAATTATATGTGTATAAGTTATATTTAAAACAACAGAATAGGGCTTCCCTGGTGGCACAGTGGTTGAGAGTCCGCCTGCCGATGCCAGGGACACGGGTTTGTGCCCCGGTCCGGGAAGATCCTACATGCCGTGAAGCGGCTGGGCCTGTGAGCCATGGCCGCGGAGCCTGCGCGTCCGGAGCCTGTGCTCCGCAACGGGAGAGGCCACAACAGTGAGAGGCCCGCATACTGCAAAAAAAAAAGCACAAACAAAATTTTAAAATCAAACAATAAACCACAAAAAATTTAAGCCATGGTGACAGATAATGGGTTAACTTGAAAATCTCTTACAGATCAATAAGAAAATGTTGACCACAGCAACGGAAAATAAGCAAAGGTCATGAACTCAAGGTGCGTGCATACACACGTACACATGCACACACACAAATATTAGTGCCCATCAATATCTGAGAAAAAGTTCAATCAATAAAATGAAAATTTTAAATGAAGGACTTATTTTCAACCTAACATATTGGCATGGACAAAAAAAATAAGAATGACAAAAAATAGTAAGTTTTGGGGGGATGGATTTAAACAGGGGCTGCCATACACTGCTCGTCCAAATACAAGTTAGTTGAAGGCAATACGCAATACACATTAAAATATCCACACAGTCCAGCAATTACACTTGGAATTCAGCTCTAGAAAAAAAATGTGGATGTATTTAGAGATTCAACTACAAGGATGCTTCTAATGCAAAATATTGGAAACAATGGGGAATTTATAAATAAGCTATGCTTGGTTTAGCTCATAAAATGAAACATGTTGCAGCCTTCACAAACTAGCTGAATGTTTAGTGGTGTCTCAGGAAACTTTTGGTCTCTTTAAGTGGGTGTAACCAGACGGTGTAAGTGCCCTAAGTCCCTGATGACTAAGGACTGGAAAGAATGCATCTGGGCCACACTGGGGATTCAAAGCCATCCGAGAGGCTGCCTCTCTCTGTGTTTCTGGGGCCACGAGGTCTTCACTTTCCACGGCTCTGTATGGACCCTCCTCTCTCCAGACCAGATTCCTCCGTGATGCGCTGGGCTTCTGCCTTCAACTGGTTGCAGCTCCCCAGGGTCTTAGATGCAGGGGACACGGGTTCGAGCCCTGGTCTGGGAAGATCCCACATGCCGCGGAGCAACTAAGCCCATGCGCCCCAACTACTGAGCCTGTGCTCTGGAGCCTGGGAGCCACAGCTACTGAGCTTACGAGCCACAACTACTGAAGCCTGTGTGCCTAGAGCCCCTGCCCTGGAATAAGAGAAGCCACCGCAATGAGAAGCCCTCACAGTGCAACGAAGAGTAGCCCCCTGCTCGCCACAACTAGAGAAAGCCCATGCACAGCAACGAAGACCCAATGCAGCCCAAAATAAAAAAATAAATGAATAAATTTATTTTTTGAAATAATTGCTATTTGCAATTAATATTAGTGAATAGCAGCTTTCCTGGGGTGGTGAGAAGGCGTTTTAAGTGTACACGACTTTGGCAGCCCTCCTGGCGGGAGGCTGGTGACATCAGAGCAGTGTTTAACTGGGGAATTGAGCAGCTCAGCAGTGCGGGAATTACTTCTGTGATATCATCTATGTTATGCTGCCAGTAAGTGTTCTGAAAATACTCTGCTCCGGAAAAGCTATATCTGAATGAGAGAAGTCAGTTTTCCAAAACGATTCTAATCAACCCCTGCCCCCAAACAACCTAGTCATGTAGACCAGAGATAAATACAACAGGCTGGCTTTGCAAGGGGGCACTACTGAGAATTCAGGGGGAAGGGACTGTCTGCTGGTAATGACCTTCAAACATAGACACAAATGGATGTCATTAGATGGATGGCCCATTAACTGTGAACCCAGAAGTTTCTATCTTCTCTCTCTCTCTTTCTCCCTCCCTCCCTTTCTTCCTCCCTCCCTTCCTTCCTCCCTTCCTTCCTTCCTTTTCTCTCTCTCTCTCTTCCTCTCTTTCCCCCCACTTCTTTCCTCTCCTTCCTGTCTCCCTCCCTCCCTTTCTTCTTTTCTTTCTTCCCTGGAAGAGAATCAAAAAGGCAGAACTACTTATGTAAATTTTTCATTTGAAAGCTAATGCGACATCCTAGAGAATGCAGGATGGTTAAAGACTAAAAGTTTCACCAAGTTTAAAATCTAAGCAATGAAGAAAAAATTATTCACTCTCACAATACAAGGAAAGTTCTTACCAGCCCATAAAAGATTAAAAATTAGTTTAAAAAAATTCCCCAAAATCCCACAGTCTTTTAAGCCACATATTTTTGTTAATTAAACCCTTACTTTTGCTTTAAAATAATCCCCGGAATATTAAAAGGAGAGTTGATACAGGATTTTTCACAAATCCAGACTCTGAATCTTTGTTTTAAAAAGGTTATTACTTGTTTCCTGGAACTGTTTTTTTTTTTTTTAAAGTCATTCCTATCTATTTTGGCAGGCTCTGTGAAAACATTAGCCTTCCTTGCAATGACACTTTAACAAAAGTTAGTCTGGAAGCCTAGCTAAAGAGAGTAAGGGATCCAATAGCCTATGAAGCAGACTTGTAGCTGGAAGAGGAATACTAAAAAATCAGCATGAGAAGTTATCTTTAGTTGATAAGAACTATGTGTCCCCATACTTGCTTCCCTTCCTTTATAAGCTATTCCTGTACATTTTCCAACAATCTGGCTAAACAGAGCACGGGGGTGCCCCTGACTGGAGGGCATAAGACTTTCCACATTTGCTTGGCTGGTATTAGACTCACCACTGACAGTGGCAATAAAAATAATCCTCCCTCTCAGTGAATATACTGCAAAAGCCATCATTCAGTTACTGCTGTGGGTGATAGTCTGGGCTCTGCCTTAAATGGGGGATCTGGAGCCAGAAGCTCCCTGCGTCCTGCATTTCTCAACATCTTCTGCCTCCCCCTGAGGCGGGGCCACCTGGGTGGGCACACTAGTCCCAGGCCGGGTCGCTCAGAATCTCACAGCCCAGCCCTGTCCTTCAGGGCACACATGGACTCTCTGCTCTAGTCCCAACGAGCTGGCAGGGGTAGAGGGGAGGAGGGAGGGACCCAGGACTCTGTCGGTGGGGTAATTCGGGGGGGGGGCGGCGGCAAGGGGACCACAACCCCTTGCTGGTACAATGCTTCTTTCCCAGAGAGGCTCGAGAGTTGGGGTCCACAGCGGTGCTAACACACAGGTTTGGGCGACTCTCCATCACTTTGGTCCATGTGTGCGGCTCCACGTGGCCTATCTGGGTTGGAATGCTGCTTTGGCCACAGCCCCTGAGGGCAGAGGGCTGACACCCAAAGTGGTCACAACACACCTACCTCTGGGGGTCTGCGTGACCTCTGCTCTCCAATCCAGGCAGGACCTCCACTGATGGCCTCTTGCCTCCGATCACTGTGATGATGTCTTGCTTTACCTGGTCAGTCTCAAGTCCTTCAGGATGAACCTCTCCTTATCGACACCAAGCCCCCCCAGCTGGTGGTAGGTGGGGAAGCCAGGGTGGAGTCGATCCTGGAGGGGATCACATTCTAAGAGTGTGGTGATTATAGCTTAAAGAGGACAAGAAAAGACATGGTTGGGAGGTTGTTCTACTTTGTGCCGTAAGATTCCAAACAGTACCTTCACCCCCAGAAAACGAACTTTCGCCTGCATGCTCCTGCTCACTCTGGGTAACCGTGGCGGGGGGCACAGCGGTGGAGCGCAGGGGCCCCATGGAAGCCAGGGCACAGACCCCCGCGTGCGGACCCCATGCTGCAGCCCCTGAGGCGATGGTGCGCAGCGGCAGGACGGTCCCCACTGGGCAGCACTGACAGGTGCCAGGGCCACGCACTGCAAGCGGCCACCACGTGGCTGCTTTCTCTCAAATGGAAGCCAGGACACCACAGAGAACCTTCACAGGCCCTGATGGACAGCAAACAGGTGTGGACGTGTCTCTTCTCTGGCCGCTATTTTAAATCTTTATCAATAAATCCATTTACATCACACAGACCTATGAATTTTGTAATACATTCATTTTTTGGAAAAGATTTATTTATCATTTATTTATTTATTTATGGCTGTATTGGTCTTAGTTGCTGCAGGCGGGATCTTTCGTTATGCACCGGCTGGCTTCTCTCCAGCTGTGGCGCATGGTCTCTGTAGTTTGCAGCATGTGGGCTCTAGTTGAGGCGAAGAGCTCAGTAGTTGTGGCCCGCGGGCTAAGTTGCCCCGCAGCATGTGGGATCTTAGTTCGTTGACCAGGGATGGAACCTGCATCCCCTGCATTGGAAGGCAGACTCTTTACCACTGGACCACCAGGGAAGACCCCTGTAATATATTCTTAAAACGAGCTGTGCATACATTTGTTTTAAGACAAGTTGTATCCATTTGTCTAGGGCACCTCACATCCTGGATTTTCACGGCCAATTCGTATTTCCAGGCTCCTGGGCTTTGGTCACACAGTGGAAGGGAATTAGGATGGCGTCTCTAGAGGGAACTGTGGCAACACGCATTATTTTACTGTTATTTATAATAGTGAAAAGTTGGAAACAACCTAAATGCCCAAAAGTAGAGGATTGATTCAACAAATTGTAGTGAGACATTTCAATGGAACTATGAAAATTAAACTGAAGCCTGAAGGTCAGCTGTTGTATTTCTAAATTTAAATTAAGGGAATTTACTTTCTTTTCATGAGACTCAGCATAAGGCAACGTGATTTCCAGTAGGCAGTCGTGTGAAAGTTTCCTTCTGGCGTCCGCAGGCGTCCACCCTGCCATCTGCCCGCAGAGATGCCAGCTCAGGGCCGCGTCCCTGCGATTGCGTGGGAACAAGGGAAGGAGGAGCATTCTCAGAGCTGGGCCGGTGCTGGTGGCAGCAGGAGGATGGAGTCCTGCAGCCGCGTCCCCGAGGAGCTGCCACCTGAGAGGTGAGACCAGCAGGAAATTGTAACAGGTGCCAGGCAGCATCGCTGGGGCCGCTCACATCATAGGAGGGACATACCGCTCACTCTGAAAGCACAGGACCGACTTCCCAGAGAAACGAGGAGACCTGAAAGGGAGGGAGCAGCAGGTGATGGGACGACGGAGCTCACGGGGCTCTGGTCTCAGCGTGACTCAGATGGCGAAGGCCTCTGGGTACCACACTGCGGCCTATGCGCCCCACCCCACTCCCTGCTGAGCCGACGGTTGACATCCTCCAAGAAAAACTCTGCTCGGTTTCCGTTCTTAAAAATTATTTAAAGGGGGGCTTCCCTGGTGGCACAGTGGTTGAGAGTCCGCCTGCCGATGCCAGGGACACGGGTTCGTGCCCCGGTCCGGGAAGATCCCACGTGCCGCAGAGCGGCTGGGTCCGTGAGCCATGGCCGCTGAGCCTGCGCATCTGGAGCCTGTGCTCCGCAATGGGAGAGGCCACAACATTGAGAGGCCCGCGTACTGAAAAAACAAAACAAAACAAAAAAATTATTTAAGGGGACTTCCCTGGTGGTCCAGTGGGTAAGACTCCCCGCTCCCAATGCAGGGGACCAGTTTGATCCCTGGTCGGGGAGCTAGATCCCGCATGCCGCATGTCGAAACAAAGATCCCCTGTGCCGCAACTAAGACTCGGCAGCCTAAATAAATAAATAAATATTTTAAAAAATTATTTAACAACAAGGTCCTACTGTATAGCACAGGGAACTATATTCAATATCCTGTGATAAACCATAACAGAAAAGAAATGAAAAAGAAAGTATAACTGAATCACTTTGCTGTACAGCAGTAATTGACACAGCATTGCAATCCAACTATGTCAATAAAAAAACATAAAAATAAATTAAAAATTATTTATTAACCTTTATAATTTGTTTATTTATAAAAATAATTTAAGGTATGGGGATTTCGTCCAGGGTGATGAAAAAGTCTAGAAATGGTGGTGGTGACAGACATGGTGAATGTACTTTACATCACTGAATTATACACATTAAAAAGGTAAATTTTGTGTTGTATTTTACCACATTAAAAAAGATACCAAAAACAAAACAAAACAACACAATAATAAGACAAATATCCATGTAGCTACCACCTGGAATGAACAAATATGAACATCATGTCATATTTTACTTAATATAAGTTTTAAAAATAAAATATTACCAATTTAAAAAGTGATACAGAAGTCTTAATTTCAAGTGGGGCCTCAAGAAAATACATATGTGTATTTTCCGAAGTCAGCCATCTATGCCAATGAGGAGGATCCACAAAGAAGATCAAAAGTAGATTCACCTGGGATGAGCAGCTCAAATAGTGAACCAGTGTAGATGCCGAGAAGATCGCGATCCCAGAGGACCACACTATGAAAGGAAGTCAAAGTCCTGGGAAAGATAGTGAGAGCTCGCTTCTGACCCCCTTTATTTTTTATTTATTTTTTTGCGGTACACGGGCCTCTCACTGTTGTGGCCTCTCCCGTTGCAGAGCACAGGCTCCGGACGCGCAGGCTCAGCGGCCATGGCTCATGGGCCCAGCCACTCTGTGGCATGTGGGATCTTCCCGGACCAGGGCACGAACCCATGTCCCCGGCATCGGCAGGCGGACTCTCAACCACTGCGCCACCAGGGAAGTCCTGACCCCCTTTATTGATGGATGTTGAGGAGAACAGCCATGTAATAAGTGCTGGAAACCACTGATTGCTCAGTTAGCACTGCGTTGGGCCAGGCACCTATGATTGGGTTACTACTTAGTTCAGTTTATACGCATCCACCCTTACCTTCCACGATCCTTCTGGCTTTTGATGAAGACCACCATCCTCCATCCTGACGTCCCTTCTGGTTATTACTCTCAGCAATTCCTCCTAGGATTGCTCCTAACTTTTATCTTGATGGGTTGGGGGCAGTTTCAGTGACTTCTCCCCATGGCTCTTATTCTACATGTCAGGAAATCCTTGTAAGGATTCTGCAAACTACTATGTATCATCCCAACTATACATGTGGAACTGGGAAATAACCCCAGGCAGGTCCCCAGTGGACCCAGTGGCCCCGCTGCAGGGTGTTCTTGGATCGGAACTCCAATCCTCACCTGCCTTCATAAGCCCAACTCTAACTGTAGGAACATAACAGTATTTCAGTTCAACCCAGATTCTCTACCCATTTGCTTGGGCACCATTATCCTGACATGTGGCTGTAGGTTCCTCTGGGGAAGGGGTGGGTCATGTTTATCATTTTTACCATTGTAGTGGTGTTGCAGCGTCCTTCATCAAGGGGGAGCCTTGGCAGCCTTCCCTTCAATCATTGTGCTTTCAGGTCTGTGATTTGATTTGGCTTTGGACAGTGAATGAGAGATTGTGATTTTCCATTGCTGTGGCTAATTTCAAACTTCAGCTTTCCAACACTTGGACCCTAGTTGGCCAGCTGCTGTCTCTCACCCCCAGAGCAGAGCCCCTGGATCTATTGGTCACCAGGGCACAACTTCACAGGTCCAGGAACTTTTACTCTGGCCATTTCATCTGGTGCATCTCTCCCTCCACCGCTATTCCAGGACCCCGTCAGCCCCGTCGGCAGCACGTTCCACTGGTCAGCTCTGGCCCACAAAGGACATGTCCCGCCAGCCTCTCAGAGATGACCGTGCCTCCCTCACCAGTGCACTCCTTGTGCTTTAGGAAGGGAACTCCTCTCAAGTCTCCCAAGGAACACAGCCAGGCGGTGGGGTCTCTGCTCCCACAGAGTGGAGCCATTCTAACATCCAAGCTTCCTGAACTTTTCTAGTACTCTGCCAAGGAAGTTCAAACTTCACCTCATTCACTGTGGATCATCATCCTGTCTGCGCTTTGAGAAGCTATTCTAGCAGTGATTTAGGAGTGGATGCAGGTGTCATCACAAGGACTACCAAATCACCAAAGTGTTCCTGTATCAATAAATTGTCTTCTACCCATCCTCATACTTCCCTCCTTCTCCATTCAACACCTTAAAATTTGCAATTGCCCATTTTCTTCTCCTTTCTATTGGTGCATATGAGCCAGGCCTTTCAATTCTTTTGATTGTATAAGCTTTCTTCCTGAAGTATGAACTGTTTTTCCCAACTCAAGCTGCACTGAGAGTGGACCCTGATTATCAGTTAAGAGGCAACACATGGTGCAGGGTAAATCTGGAGAAGTAGAAGCACCATTTTGGGACACCTCTTCAGGCAAATCTAGCCAGAATGAGGGGTGTGCCTGGAGGGTCCAAAAGATCTGGAGTTGCAAGATTCTCAGGGTCATGCACCCAAATATTTCTTGTGTCTCTGATTTTGATGATGAGAACTTTTATGGCCATGCATTTATTCCCCTTTGAATCTCTGTTTTCATTACAACAGGCTTGGTGCCTGATTTTCATCCAGCACACTCTTGGGACTAAGGAGCTGTCTCTTTGAACATGGTCATAGGGGCTCCGCTGCCTCCACGACTTGACTCGAGTTGATAGATGGCAATCAAAACCTGTCTTTTACCTTGTTCAAGTCTTCCAAAGCACTTGACAAGTCCAGCCACCTCCAGTATCTTTATCCATTTAGGTGCTAGAGCCACCATGCAGCCCCATGTTTCATCCTCCCAGCTGCACCTCATCCCAAGCACCACAGGTGAGATGCTTAGCAATTGTGATGTTACCGCCAGCCACTCACCTCCAGCAATGTGTTCCGGATTGCTGTGTGCCACGGCTCCAAAATCCCATCCGGAAAGTCTGTTTCTAGGACCACTTCTGAGACTAAATATCTTAGCTGGAATCCCTGAAAGCAGAGTCTGAGACAAAGGCTCATGTGCAGGAATCTGGGAAAGTGCTTCTAGGGGGCAATGGAATAGGATGGGGGTGTGGAACAGGTAAGGAGACAACGCTGACAGGAGGATGCCTTATCATATTGGCCACCACTAGGGACAAATGGTGCTCATCGCCACTGGGGCCCCACAAGAAACAAGAAATGTATCTCAGGACCGTGTGCCTGGGGGTGAAAGAAGAAATCATCATTGGTCAAGGGTGACTCCACCTGTGCTAACTTCCCTGAGCTTCTGAGTTAGGCGTGTTTGGGGGAATAGTGGGTTCTTTAGGGTGTGTCATGTGTCAGCATCAGAGAAACCCCAGGGCAAGAAGGGAGAGGTGCTCAAAGACAGAATTCATACTGCTATGACGCTGAGTGCACCTGATTAAGATCTAGGGATTTGAATGTGTTTTCCATAGCAAAAACATACTTCATAAACAATTTTTAATAAAAAATATTAATTAAAACTGTGTAGACCCTCTGTTCCACCTGGCAGAAAAAGCTTTTTGCAACAACAATTCCTTTGTGTTTTGATATTAACTTAGTTGTAATTCAAGTGTAAATTGCAGCCCAATTTACACACAAGCATAAAATAATAGGAAGTGGGGAGCAGCTGTAGATAAAAAAGAAAAAGAAAAAAATGCAGTGCATTCAAATATGCTAAGTTTCTTAAGAATAATGATAATTGCTAATGTTACTAGGGATGTGGGTAAACTCATATAGTTTTAGATGTCTACCTGTAGTATACATTGGTTTTCTTCCTTCATAAAGCAATTTAGTATTGCATTTCAAAAGCTACAAAAATATCTTTAGTAGATTCTCTAAGTGCCCTGCCCATATCCCCTCAACAGCCACCTGTACTCTTAGAGGTTATTTTCTGCTTAAAGATGTTCTGGCCATGGGAACTGTCCATTTGGGCTGCTATAATCAAAATCCCATAGATGTGCTGGCTCAAGCATTTATTTCTTACAGTTCTGGAGGCTGGGAAGTCCAAGATCAAATGCCAGCAGATGTACTGTCTAATGAGAGCCAGCTTCCTGGCTCATAGATAGCCATCTTTTGTCTTCTCGCCTTTTCCCCCTGTGCAGCAGTAAAGGAGCAACAGAACTCGCTGAGGTTTCTTTTAATGAGGCTCCACCGTTGTGACGAAATTGCTTCCCAAAGGTCCCACCTCCATTTCAACATGTGAATCAGGGGGAGAAGTAGACACGCATCCATAGCAGGAACACGCTCAGCTTACACCAGGGCAAGCTGGAGTGCCAGAGCGCCAAGAGCCTCTAGAAGCTTTCTTCAAATCATGACAAGTGAGGAGTTGGTGGTAACACCCCAGCTTCCTTGCCTTTCGGTTTGGATAGCTCAGCAGTAGTTCTGGACTTCCTCTTGGAGCTCTCCAGGGGAACCAGGTCCAGTTGCCTACAGCAGTAACGGGTTGTTAACAAACCATTTACGGCTTCCTTCCTCCCTGTCCCTGCCTCCCTTCCACACTCTTTCACCCGGGTTTCCTGGCATCACCTCCCACATAACATACTTGCACTCAAATCTCCTTCTCAGGGCTTGCTTCTGGGAAAATCTAAATGGAGATAACAGTGATACCTTTTTGCCCAATAATTCCACTTCTGGGTATTTATCCAAAGCAAATAATCCTTAAAAAGGAGGGAGGAGTTAGATCCAAAAAGGATATTGCAGCATTTTTTAAAATAATTAATTAATTTATTTATGGCTGTGTTGGGTCTTCGTTTCTGTACGAGGGCTTTCTCTCGTTGTGGCAAGCGGGGGCCACTCTTCATCGCCGTGTGCAGGCCTCTCACGACCGCCGCCTCTCTTGCTGCGGAGCACAGGCTCCAGACACACACGTAGGCTCAGTAATTGTGGCTCACAGGCCCAGTTGCTCCACGGCATGTGGGATCTTCCCAGACCAGGGCTCGAACCCATGTCCCCTGCATTGGCAGGCAGATTCTCAACCACTGCGCCACCAGGGCAGCCCTGCAGCATTTTTATATGGCAGGAAAATTGGAAACAATCTAAATGTCCAACAGAGATCCATTCAGTCACATTTGTTTTTCATCTACTATATTCCAGGCACTATGCTGGACTTGGGATTCCCAAATGGAACATCATACAGTTAGATGGGACAGGAGACAAGGCAGGAAGATGACGAAACCTCAACTAAGGGAGCAGCAGGGGGGACAGAGTGGAGCAGAGAGAGTCCTTAGAAGGAAGAATCAACAGAACCAAGTGACCTGTTAGACACAGAAGAGAAAGGATGGGGAGACGGTGAGGATATCGTCCAGGTTTGTGGCTTGGGTAAATGGGTGATGGGAGAGAGAGTGCAGAAAAAGAAGCAGGTCTCAACAATAAGGTCTTGAGTCCAGATTTGAATAAGTTGAGTTTGAGCCTTACTAGATTGCTTCAACATTATTTAACGTCTGTGGACCCTCATGCCACTTGACTCTACAAGCCAGGCTCCTGGACTCCTGTCTGCATGAACTTTCACTCAAAAGAAACAAAAATCCAACTACACAAGCTTTGAAGAATACTTTAGATCTTTCTTATCAGTTTTCTTCAAGTCTTGTTCCAGGAGTTTTCACAGGATATACCCCAGAAACATCCCAGAAATCCTCTGTAGACATTGCTCCTTCTTCTCAAATTTCCTGTGGTCATAAAAATACCTCCTCATTGTCTCCGAAGCAGTAATTCTCCCACCACCGTGCTTCTCTCTCCATTCATTTTCTCCTCTGCTCTCTGCCCCTCCCATGTGTCTCACAACTGAAAGATACCATCAGGAGTACCAACCGCTGGAAGCCATGCTGAGCCTCTCTAGGGAGACTGGAGGGTCCAGGGCAACCCATCTCCCCCATGGAATGAGGTAGACGGTGCCACGTGGGGAATGTAGTTCATCTCTGTTCATTTCATGGCTCGCAGTCAATGCAGATGCTGCTGGGGTGAGAACCACTGCCTTAGAATCCTAGCTGCTCGCAGCAAACTAGAACAAACCGTTAGAGGGCCAGCGCTGCTCCCCCAACTGGGGGTTGACAAGTGAGTTCCTGAAGGATGGTGTGCATCTGGTGACAAGAACTGTTGCTTTGAGATCAAGATTTGATGAGGTGATTGATGCTAAGAATCATGGGGTATCCCAGGAGATACCATGCCTTTAATCTAAATAATCAGTTTCAAGGACAGAACTTCAGAAACCAGGACAATTAGATTGTGGGGCACTTCTGGAGGGAGATCTTATATATTCCTCAATTATACTCTGTAAGTAGAAAGGCTGATTGGCTGCTTAATTTTCTTTATTACAGTTTCTTCTTGCTCCCACAGCTTACTGGTTTTTTCTGATCAGTGTTTTCATTATTTTATGTAAGGACACTTTTTATTCCCCAAGTATTTTAAACCCCTCATGTAGCTCTGTTCCACAGAACTTCGATGATTTGTATGCTCTGCAATACTTTAGCCACTAGCTCATGTGGCTATTGAGCATTTGAAATGTGGCTAATTCAACTGTGGAACTGAATTCTCAATTTCTGTTAAAGAAAAAAATTATTCCTGACACTTATAGAAGATGATGAGGTAAGGAAGACTTTATTCAGGTGTGTGTGGGGCGACTACTGTGACAGGTATAGGGACAATGGCAATGGGTCTTGTAGTGGGGGAGAGATTGGGCTCAACTCCAAATTCAGAATGGGAAGTGGGAATTTATAGCCAAGCTGGGGGAAGGGCGGGGGGGGGGGTCAGTGGATGGAAAATTACTAAGAGGTGTTAAAAAACGAAATTCAACTGAGTAAAATTTAAAGATCTTATTGGCTTTATTAAACGATTCATGTATTGGGCGGATGGACAGGAGCTCCAAGAAGCTACACAAAACTAAAGACTTACAGGCAGTAGGGAGTTGGAACAAGGGAGTTATCCCAGGCAGAGAAGTGAACTGGTTACTGCAGGGTCAAGGGCAGGGGTCTATCAGGCAGATCACCTAACCAGTGGTGATTAGTGATTCTTGATTTACTCCTTTAAGTTCCATTTCTGTGAGAGCTGAAACTACCATCAAGTTTAGGTTTGGTGACACAGGGCTTCCCAAGCGACTTCATTTTGGGCCTGTAGTCTTTTTTTTTGTTTTTGTTTTATTGGCGGTACGCGGGCCTCTCACTGCTGTGGCCTCTCCCACCGCGGAGCACAGGCTCCGGACGCGCAGGCCCAGTGGCCACGGCTCATGGGCCCAGCCGCTCTGCGGCACGTGGGATCCTCCCAGACCAGGGCACGAACTCGCGTGCCCTGCATCGGCAGGCGGACTCTCAACCACTGCGCCACCAGGGAAGCCCTATAGTCTTGTTTTTAACAGAGGAAGCACGGGGGGGGGAGGTTCTGGGTAAGCCTAATAGGATTCTAGCTGAAGGCAGGCCACGGATATCAGATGTCACCCCGGGGGACGGTAGAAGATGCAGAACCTGGTTAAATATCAAGAGTGATCAGGGACTTCCCTGGTGGTCCAGGGGTTAAGACTCCATGCTTTCACTACAGGGCGTGCAGGTTCGATTCCTGGTCCAGGGAAGTTCTGCATGCCGTGAGGTGTGGCCAAAAAAAGAAAAAAAAAAAAAAATAAGAGTAACCAGATACTGAGAATGGGGGATTCTGGTTAACTGACTTACCAGGATTCTTTCTAAAATTCGACAATGCAGAGAGAAACAGGGCAGCCCAAAAGTTGAGACTTAGCTGAAAAAGAGCTCAGAGGATCCTGAGTAGAGTTTGGTCAAGGAGAGAATCTTTGTCATTTCATTTAATTTTAAGTAAAATTTAAATTTCAGTGTTGGACAGCACACTAACGTTTTTCTAACCCTTCACATTTCTTACTGAAGATTATAAGGTGTCCTAAGCGCATGAGTTTCCCTATGTGAAGAGAGATGATTTCCATAATCAGCACGTTTGTTTGGTAACAGACGATTTGCTCTTTTTACAGGTAACACTAACTTTTAAGTTGTTTAACGTTTACTTAACAAGCTGTGGACTCCAACCTCCAGGAGAGGTTCTTCTCCTTTTGCTGTAGCGGTTTATTTGGCACAAAACCCGCGGGCGCCCAGGAGCGGGCATCAGTCCTGGTTTACATTTTCCGAGAGGAGAAAGTGGGGCACAGGCCGTTAAGCTGACCTAGAGAAGGTTCAAAATAAAAATCAAACCCCCAAGCACTCAACCGGCTGCTCTCCCCGGAGCCCTGCCTCTGGCGCCGTCAAGCCCCGCCCCCTCCACCTGGGCACCGCCTGGACCACGACTCCCCCGCCGCCCCGCCCCGCGCGGCGCAGCCGGCGCGCTGACGTCACGAACCAGGTACTTTCCCTGAGGCCGGGGAGGCGTGGGGGCGTGGCGGGCCTGGAGCACGCATGCGCGGCAGCAGCTGCGCGCTGCCCGGATCGTGCGGGGCCCGAGCCTCTCCGCCGGCGCAGGCTCCCTCGCGCCAGCTCGCGGCCGCCGCCATGTCGGCCGCCATCGAGCGGGAATTTGATGAGCTGGACGCTCAGAATCGCTGGCAGCAGCTGTACCTGGTGAGTGGCGGGCTCGCGCAGCCGCCGCCGCCCCCTCCGAGGACCTGGCTTGCGCACGCCGGCGCCCACCGGCACTCGTCGCCTCCGCCGCTTCCCGCTGGGGCGGAAGTGGCGGCGCGCGGGCCGCCTCAGGGCGCGCGTGCGCCGCCCGGGCCTCGGCGCTCGGGCGCTCGGGGTTGGGGCGGCCGCATGCGCGCAGGCGCAGTGGGCTCCGGGGGGCGGTGCCGGGGGGCGGGCGTGGGCGTGGACGCGACGGTACAGGGGGCGGCTGGCGGGTCAGGGGGTCGGGGGTCCGGGGAGGGTCGTCGAACCGCGGTGGGGCGGCCGGACAGTCGCGGCCCGAGCGTCCCCGGTACGCCGTCGCCCCCTCAGAGCTTTCTGGAAGGAGCTCGGTGAGTCAGGGTAGGCGCCGAGGGGTCGTCCGCGCCCCGGGGCCCGGCCTGAGGGGCTCGGGTCTCCGGGCGTCGTGAGGCAGCTCCCCGAACGCGGGCGCCCGGCGTGATTTCTGGTCGCCTCGTGGAGACGCGCCCTGGAACGGTCTCCTGGGTCAACCACGGAGCCTTTCGATCGAGCAGAACTTAATTTTATCTCTTTTAAAGTGACCTAGTTGTCTGCTTCCTACTGCTGATTATTGCATGTTATTTCCAGGATTGCAGTGAGTGGTTGTGAGCTAAATGCTGCTCCCGCTGTCAGGTCGCTCTGTGTACAGTAAAACGACAAAAAAAGGGCTTTCCTGTAAATCTAGATGCTCCCGGGCTTTTCCCCTTCCCGTTTAATTAGATGACAGTTCCTCTTGTCATTATGTTCGTAATGTAACGTTTTCTTCTTGAGCACATTAGCAGGACGTGTAATAAATACCCTGATTCACGTGGGTCAGAGTGTGTTAGAATAGGGTACTAACTTCAGAGAATGCTGGTAAGGACTTTCCCAGTTATAGAAAGTTTTAAATGCAAATTCTCGTAGGAAGCTCTATGTGAGAGCCTGCCAGCTGTGTCTTCTCCAGTTGCATTTGTTTTAGGAGAGGCTGCTGTCCCCAGGTTGCAAGTGGTTTATCAAAGTACAGGTTTGAGACGAGACGATGCATGCTACAGCTTAATTCAGCTTGACATTTTGATTAAGTAGTTTGGCTTTTTTTGTTATCATTAATATCCATGAATATTCAGTGAAAAGTGTAATCCATCTCACCAGAAAAATGCATTTATATCCACTGAAAATTGCATTCAGTTTCATAGAGTTCAGGAAATCCTTCCATGGGCTTCTGCCTAGGAATCCTTTAGTGGATTGGTCAAAGCTCTTATTATTATTATTTTTCCTAGTGGAAGAACAAGAGCATTTGTTTGGTCAGTACAAATCATGCAATATACACTGGTGTTTTGTTTTAAGTTGGTCACAAACCAGGAAAAATGGAAAGCAAGTCCAGAAAGAGTTTTGACTCTTGAGTGTTTTCCTTTGACTCTAAACGTCCACTCAGCCATTCTACAGATTGTGCTGTGCACCCTGCCCTGAGCCTTGGGGATTCAGCAGAGAGCCGCTGACCAGGTTCCTGCTCCTGAGGTGCTCACTTTCTGGGACTTGGTCTCTTGAAGGCCTCATCACAATTCCATATTTTCATTTACTCACTTGTAACACCTTATCATGTGCCAATGTTAGACGGAGTCCCTGCTCTCCAGGATCCAGCCAAGTGGGGAGTGGTAACTAGGGAAGCAGATGAAAACATGAGAGTAAGAACGCAGAAGCTCGTGTTAAGCACAGTGTGCTGTGCATCCCCCACAGGATGCATCTGGGAGTCCTGGCACAGCTTCCTGGAGGAGGTAGGGCCTTGCCTGAGTCTTGAAGAACAAGTCGGCCAGGGGAGGAGAATGAGGGAGGGAGAGAATTAGTGTTCAGAGGAGGAAGAAATGTGTGCAGAGACACAGAGCATAGAAGACCAAGAGAATTGCCAACGGCTGAGCCTGGTGCAGAGTGCGGTGTGACGTTGAGGTGCCAGGGGGACAAGGCCAGACAGTAAGATGGAGCCCGTGGGCCCTTGTAGATCAGTCTGAGGACTGTGAGCTAGTTGATAGCACCTACTGTGGAATTTGATGCTTGGAAGTACCACAATCATATTCTCTTTACTTTTTAGCAAGACCATTATAGCTGTGGGTTGGGTGTGGCTAACTGGGCAGCTGGTACAGGGAGGGGGGCTCTTTGGGAGTCAACCTGAGGAGAGATGTTGAGCTCTTGAACTCAGGCAGTGGCAGGAAGAATGAAGGGGATATACAGATTTGAAATGCTAAGGGGATAGATTTGTTTGGTTTTGAAACTGTTCAATTTGCTTCCTGTAAGACATCGAATTGGGAATAGTTTAATATGTAAATTTGGAGTTCAGGAGAGGTCTGAGCTGTAAATGATTTTGGACATCATGAGCATGCAGATGGTATTTGAGGTCCTAGATGCAGGTGAGATCACTTAGGGAAAACAGAGAGGGTTTGGAAATGCCGAAAGCCAAGGACAGAGTCTTGACAGATAACAATGTTTAAGGGCATAGGTAGAGAAAGAGGAGCTTGCAAAAAGAAAGGCTAGAGAGGAATAGCCATAGAAGTGGGGGGAAAATTGGTGGTGGGTGTGGAGGGAGCTGATGTTCAGCAGGCACGTGCTGCAGGGGCACCAAGGTCAAAACCGAAAGTGCCCGTTAAATTAATGGCTAGAAGATCAACAGATTCCTTGCAAAGAGCAAGTTGAGTGGAATACGGAAGTCAGATGTGGGATGGAGTGGGGAATGGTGGCTGAAATGAAGCATGAGTATGTGACTTCCCTACTTTAAACCTTCAGTGGTTTCCCATTGCTCACCATGTAGACTTCAAACCCCTGCCACGGCTCACAAGACCACAGGTCCTGCCTCCCCATATGACTTTCTTCCCTCTTTGTCATTGGGTTCTTCTGTTCCTTGAAATGTGCTGTCTGTCCTTCCCTTAAGGCCTTTGTAGATATAGTTCTCTTTGCCTGAGCACAACTTTTCTTTCCCTTTTTCTTTCCCCCTTTGCTTAACTACCTCCTCATTCCTGGTGTCTCACTTCCTCAGGGTGAGGTGGTGGGAGGAGCTTCCTGGCCCTCCCTTACAGGGTTGAATCCCCTGGTATGTACCCCTAGTGTCCCATGGCCTCCCCTTTCAAGGCAGGGCATTGGATGTGATACAGCAGCACAGGACTTTGAGACCACAGTTTCTGTTAAGCAAACCACTATCATTTGAGTAGGAAAAAGTGTTACAGCGGGCTTTCTTCTTTGTAGGTCACAGCAGTGGGTATATTGATGATAACATTTGAGAAGAGTTATGCTTTTTTTGGCGATACAGATTTGACTAGGAAAAGAAAGGTTTTGCTCCTGAGCAAAAAAGCTAAATATAACTAAGAGCTAGACTTGCTTAGTGGTGTGAGGACTTTTGCTTTATACCTTATTATTCAAAGTCTTGTAGGAAAAGGGAATGTATTATTTTGAGACTGATACTCTGGCCCCTTACCCTTTTAAAAAAAAATTTCTTATTTGTTTTTATTTTTGGCCACATTGGGTCTTTGTTGCTGTGCGCAGGCTTTCTGTAGTTGCGGTGAGTGGGGGCTACTCTTCATTGCGGTGTGCAGGCTTCTCATTGTCGTGGTTTCTCTTGTTGCGGAGCATGGGCTCTAGGCACGTGGGCTTCAGTAGTTGTGGCACACGGGCTCAGTAGTTGTGGCTTGAGGGCTCTAGAGCACAGGCTCAGCAGTTGTGGCACACGGGCTTAGTTGCTCCGTGGCATGTGGGATCTTCCCAGACCAGGGCTCAAACCCCTGTCCCTTGCATTGCTAGGCAGATTCTTAACCACTGTGTCACCAGGGAAGCCCTGGCCCCTTACTCTTTTTACCCCCTTTGAACAGTTGCTCTTATAACATAACTTTTGAAATGGGAAGTTTCTGGGAATGAATGACTGGGTTGGAGCTGACTCTTTATTTATCTTTTCTTGGCCTCATTAGCCTTCCTGCAGGCTGTGCCAACGCCTTGTGCAGATTCAGGCACCTAGTGGGCACTTGATATGTGTTTGCTGAACATGACTTCCTACCACAAATGGGTGACTTGATGTGTTCACATAATTGGGGAGGGGGGAAGTCTAAAGAGATTGGAGATTGAAGAAAGAGAAGGGAAGATTATTGGAGCCAGAAACCTCAGGAAGCAGGAGCTGATGGGATCAGGAGCACACGGCAGAAGACTTGCCTTGAACGGGCATGGTTGGCAGAAGTGAGATTGCTGGAAAAGTCTAATTTGTCTGAGCGACAGACTAATAACATTAATGTAGTCTGAGGTTAATTCTGGCTTTTTGAGAAATGTTCATGATTGCTTTTTGCTTTTCCTTTGTCGCTGATGATTGCTGTCTGAATCAGGCTGGGGCATTAGAAGGGCAGAGGAAAGGAATGGAGTACTGTGAGCCGTTCGGGGAAGAGAGTAAAACTGTAGGGAAATGGCAAAAGCTAAGTCATGGAATAATGTTTCTAGTAAGTGGTAGCTCAGAAGGAATTTGGTTGATTAATCAGACTTCGTGGAACTCTTAACTGACTGGTCATTTTTCTTTATTAGAAATTCGTAGTTCAAATATTGTCAGAGTAAGAGCAGTTTTTACCATTTGTGATTCAACTAATTTTTAGAAGTTAAATATCAAATGAACTCTATTCTAGTACTTACAGTGGGCAGTCAGTGTGGAGGATAAATCAAAGCTATCTTATTGTAAAACACTTCCCTTGCAGTGTCTGTTGCACGTTCTCCTGCCAGCCTTTAATTTAAGTTCTCAGTGCTTGCCATATTAAACTCCTTGAATTTCCTTGAGAATCACCTGTTTTCTCACACCTTGGAGTCTTTGTACATGTTGGACATACTCTGTGTCTACCTTATTTTCTGGGAAGTGTCTCCAAGACTAGACTTTAGTTATATGCTCCTTCTCTGATTGCTGAACCCTCTATATTCTTTTATTAGAGTATGAGTCACATTGTTTTATTTTTTAAATAAATTATTTATTTTTGGCTATGTTGGGTCTTCGTTGCTGCATGTGGGTTTTCTCTAGTTGTGGTGAGCAGGGGCTACTCTTCATTGAGGTGTGTGGGCTTCTCATTGCGGTGGCTTCTCTTGTTGTGGAGCACAGTCTCTAGGCACGGGCTTCAGTAACTGTGGCAGGCGGGCTTAGTTGCTCCGAGGCATGTGGGATC
Source organism: Monodon monoceros (assembly GCF_005190385.1). NCBI lineage: Eukaryota > Metazoa > Chordata > Mammalia > Artiodactyla > Monodontidae > Monodon > Monodon monoceros. Next base: position 59,531,953 of record NW_021703765.1, on the reverse strand, counting down.
TTTCCGGACCAGGGCTCAAACCCATGTTCCCTGTATTGGCAGGCAGATTCTTAACCACTGTGCCACCAGGGAAGTCTAGTCACATTGCTTCATAACTGTCTACTTGTCTGTCTGGCTCCTTGAGGGCTGCCTCATTTTCCTTTGTTTCCCCACCATCTGCCTGTAGGCCTGCAGTGTGTTAGATGCTCAGTTAGTATTCTCTAAACAAGAGTACTGCTCCCTTTGTAAGATGTCAGCACCTTGGTTTATTCCAACCCCTCACTCACAGCTGAGGAGACACCGTCCAGCACGAGGTTGTGACTTCTGTAAGGTTACCATATCCATTAGTGATACAGCAGGGACCTAAATCCCGTCCTTGTGATTCTCACTGCAGCACTGTCCTGCTTGACCAGCATGACAGCCTATGTTGCTTTCTTCTTATGATCTACTTTAGATTAATGGTACTGAGAGAATCATTTACATTTTTGACGGCAAGAAGAGAGTAGAATATGTTATAATAGGTCGGGTCATTTTGGGACTGGAGGCCTTTAAAACAGCATCTGGGATCCATGGATCAGACTGGAAAGGGATTTTCAAGTCCCCTGAAACTGTGCTAACTTGTATGAATGCCCTAGGGGATGTAGTTTCTGGGGGATTCCATAGCTTTGGTCAGATTCTTTCTTTTTTAAAAAAATTATTTTATTTATTTATTTTTGGCTGCATTGGGTCTTCATTGCTGCACACAGGCTTTCTCTAGTTGTGGCGAGCAGGGGCTGCTCTTCATTGCGGTGCGTGGGCTTCTCATTGCCGTGGCTTCTCTTGATGCAGAGCACGGGCTCTAGGTGCATGGGCTTCAGTAGTTGTGGCATGCTGGCTTAGTAGTTGTGGCTCTCAGGCTCTAGAGTGGAGGTTTGGTAGTTGGGGCACACGGGCTTAAGTTGCTCCGCAGCATGTGGGATCTTCCTGGACCAGGGCTCGAACCCGTGTCCCCTGCATTGGCAGGCGGATTCTTAACCACTGCGCCAGCAGGGAAGTACAGCTTTGGTCAGATTCTTAAATGGAGCTCTGTGATTCCTCAGAAGGTAAGAACCACTGCTTTAAGGAAAAGCAGCTGGGGGAATGATTCTCCAGTGAAGAATATAGAACTATAAATAATACTGTTTTGCCTTTGACAGGTTCTGTAGGTTACTGATACCTATAATCATGGAAATCCAGATAGCTGTGTTGTCCCCTACTCTTTCTAGCTTGCCTCTTGTTCAGTTTTTTTATTTTAACCAGAATCTCCAATAGCCCATTTTGGCTTCTCCCAGATCATTAGTATCCACAAGAATTCCCTGTTCCCAGTTGGAGAACTATCACAGCTCTTGCAGTCTCCTGCGGTTCGGACACCCTGTCTGGTTGCTTTGTTTTCTTACTCTGTTCACTCTTCCAAAGGGTAAACCAGAGATATGGACAGATAAGATCTAGGAGAGCAGAATTAAAATTAACATAAGTGTGCTCTTCACTTTCTCAGATAAGCATTCATATGATTTGTTTCCCCTGAAAATTCTTATCTAGATTCTCCGTGCTCTGTTCCCTGTTGGTGCTGCCATTAAAATGATTTCTTATTGGTAAACTGTTAGGGGCAGAGAATATTTAAACCAACTAGTAATTTAGAACTTTGGATAATACCCTTTGTTACTTTGGATAATAGTGACTAACCGTATACTAAGTCAATTTAGCATATAAACTTAAAACATAGCAGCTGATAACTAAGGAACAGATACAGTTCAGCAGGCTAAGTGTTAAAGCATGTAAGTTCTGATTCTGCTGTTCTGAGTGGAATAGTAAACTTTTCTGTTACATTCTTAGTTGGAATGCTGTTGTACCTTGCTGGGCTGTTGTCTGAAGTGAGTGTAGTGCTATTTTAAATATATTTAATGTAGTGCTAATTTAATGTTCTATTTATGGTACAGTAGTAGTAATGTTTCAGGAAGCTGTTTTGACTTAACAGTGAAATCCTTGCTTTTAAAGATTGTGGACACCTTTAGACACCTTTAAGATGAAACCTGTGAACAAGAGACATGCCCACATACATACAATTCCCCCACATTTGGCATGTGATTTCAAGGGTATCATAGATCCTTAAGGACTGTTGAGGTTGATGACCTCCAGGAAACTTGTATCTGTGGATTTCTGGTATCTTTTTCAGTTTGGGAGGTTTGTTTTTTTTTATGTGCTCCTATTCCTTTCACAACCCAGGACTCTGATTTAATGTGCTCTTTGTTCTATCACCTAGTTCATTTGGGTCATGTCACTGATCACTGATAACTTTGTGTTAAACTGCCTTCCTTCCTCTAAAGAAAATCTCATACTAAATTATTTTGTTTCTTCTTTCATTGTATTCAAACAACCTTATACTCTGAAAGCTATCATTTCCTCTGACAGGTTACTTAGTAGTGCTTCCAGGAATTCTTGAGGCAGTCTGGGGTAAGGTTCCCAGGGGTGGCCCACTCCTAGTCAAGGCTGGGACCTTAGACCATCCAGGTGGTCCTCCACGACAGCGGGAACTGATTTATGCCTCAACCAGTGAAAACATAGGTTCACATTTCAAATCTTAAGTTTTTATTTTTTTAAATCTCTATTACTGTAACATTGTCAGGGTGAGATAGTTATAACACTTTAGTATGATATAATATTAAATAATACTTTAGTGTTTGGTACATAGCTTTGTTCTATATAGTACACAGAAAACGTTATATCCTTGTTGTACTTTAGAATATTCTACCTCGAGCTGTTGTGATGGAACAGCAAATAAGAATTTAGGAAATTGGAAAAGAGATATTAATTTTATAAGAAAAAAGTAGGACTTTAAGGTAATCCCAAATTGATAGTTTCTACTTATGGGAGAAATACTGAAATTTCTTTTTTTATACTTAAGGTCCCTAAGTGAATCCTCAATTATATGATGGTTAAGTGTTCACTTTGTTTTATTAGTCAAATCTTTGTGTATATACTCTGTATAAAGATCCTGTGGATGGACACAGTGAAGTAGGAAGCTAAATACGTTGCATGTGTCAGGGTGTTCAGTTGGTCATGGTTCTTCGTATTATACCCGTCGCTGGTTGGGGAGATAAGATTCCTGGTGGAATAAGTTCTGCTATGTATCACACTTCTTTCTGAGAGGCCCTCCTCTGTGAGGAGAAGACTTTGATAAGAATAAAATAGGGACTTCCCTGGTGGTGCAGTGGTTGGGAATCCGCCTGCCAATGCAGGGGACATGGGTTCAAGCCCTGGTCCGGGAAGATCCCACATGCCGCAGAGCGACTAAGCCCGTGTGCCACAACTACTGAGCCTGCACTCTAGAGCCTGCGAGCCACAACCACTGAGCCCGCGTGCCACAACTACTGAAGCCCACACATTCTAGGGCCCGTGCTCCGCAACAAAGAGAGGCCACCGCAATGAGAAGCCCACGCACCGCAACGAAGAGTAGCCCTGCTCGCTGCAACTAGAAAAAGCCTGCACACAGCAAGGAAGACCCAATGCAGAAATAAATAAACAAACAAACACAAGCTCTAAAATTCAGTCCTGGATTCCTATCTGGATCTACTGCTTAACTGCAGTATAAATTTGGAAAAGTTGAATCTCTGTTTTCTCATTTGTAGCCACCTACAAATGAGTTACATAGCATTTGCCTGATACAAAGTAGGAGTTTAGTCAAGATATGCTATTCTTTTTTTAAAAAATAAATTTATTTATTTATTTTTGGCCGCGTTGGGTCTTTGTTGCTGCATGCGGGCCCCCTCCAGTTGTGGCAAGCGAGGGCCACTCTTCGTTCCGGTGGCTCAGTAGTTGTGACTCACGGCCTCTAGAGCGCAGGCTTAATAGTTGTGGTGCATGGGCTTAGTTGCTCCGTGGCATGTAGGATCTTCCCGGGCCAGGGCTCGAACCCATGTCCCCAGCATTGGCAGGCGGATTCTTAACCACTGCGCCACCAGAGAACTCCCAGAGCTTGTGGTTTAATACACAAATAAGTAATTTGGTTAGGATTACATGAACATGGCAAAAATGAGAACAGTACAGAAGGGTGTGTAGTGGAAAAGTAAGTCACTGCCCCCATGCTCCCTCATTCCTTCCCTGTAGGTGATCACTCTCCCCTCTCCCTTCTCACTCCCTCTCTCTCTATCCAAACCCTGTGAAACAAACAGCATACTGTATTGCACCTTGCTTTTTTCACTTATATTTTGAAAATCCTTCCTCTTAGATCTCATGTGTTCATTTTAACAGTTGAATGGTATTCATTATTTAAGCACTCATCTATAATGGACATGTGGGTTATTTCTAGTCTTTAGCTATGGTAAGCAATGCTGCAGTGAATAACCTTCCAAAGAAGTTGTACATGTCCATCAATAAATAGTATAAGAAAGTGCCTGTTTCCCTACACCTTTACCTAGTTTTTTAATCTTTGTCTGATAGGTGGAAAATGGTCTTACTCTTGTTATATTTTGCAATTCTCTTATTGTGAACGAAGTTTAACAGTTTTTATTTTTAAAAGTCATTTGTATTTCCTTTCTCTTTCTGATATGTAAGAGCTCTTTACATATTAAGGAAGTTAAGCGTTTGTCATATATTTAAATACTTTTTCAATTTATGGATTATCTTTTGACCTCGTTTATGGTAGTTTTTCATGTAGAAATTTTAAATATTTATGAAGTCAGATTTATCAACCTTTTCTAACTTTTTGTGCCATGGCTCAGAGAGAGCTTCTCTATGATTACAAAAAATTTTCTCCAGTGTTTTTCAACAGTTTTATGGTTTTATTTCTGTTTAAATCGTTGCTCAACCAGGGCTTGATTTTGGTATAAGGAATGAGGTAGACACCCAATTAAATTGTTTTTGTGGTAAAAGATGAGTAACAATTTGCCATTTCAACCATTTTAAATTATACAATGTAATGACATTTTTAAAATTTTTATTTATTTATTTTATACAGCAGGTTATTAGTTATTTATCTTATACATATTAGTGTATATGTGTCAATCCCAATCTCCCAGTTCATCCCACAACCACCACCACCACCATCCCTACCCTGCTTTCCCCCCATGGTGTCCATAGGTTTGTTCTCTACATCTGTGTCTCTGTTTCTCCCTTTCAAACTGGTTCATCTGTACCATTTTTCTAGATTCCAGCGTTAATATACGATATTTGTTTTTGTCTTTCTGATCTACTTCACTCTATATGACAGTCTCTGGGTCCATCCATGTCTCTACAAATGACCCAGTTTCATTCCTTTTTATGGCTGAGTAATATTCTGCTGTACCACATCTTCTTTATCCATTCATCTGTCAGTGGGCATTTAGGTTTCTTCCATGACCTGGCTATTGTAAATAGTGCCGCAATGAACATTGGGGTGCATGTATCTTTTTGAATTATGGTTTTCTCTGGGTATATGCCCAGTAGTGGGATTGCTGGGTCATATGGTAATTCTATTTTTAGTTTTTTAAGGAACGTCCATACTGTTCTCCACAGTAGCTGTATCAATTTACATTCCCACCAATAGTGCAAGAGGGTTCCCTTTTCTCCACACTCTCTCCAGCATTTGTTGTTTGTAGATTTTCTGATGATGTCCATTCTAACTGGTGTGAGGTGATACCTCATTGTAGTTTTGATTTGCATTTCTCTAATAATTAGAGATGTTGAGCAGCTTTTCATGTGCCTCTTGGCCATCTATATGTCTTTGGAGAGATGTCTGTTTAGGTCTTCTGTCCATTTTTTGATTGGGTTGTTTGTTTTTTTCCATATTGAACTGCATGAGCTGTTTATATATTTTGGAGATTAATCCTTTGTCCATTGATTCATTTGCACATATTTTCTCCCATTCTGAGGGTTGTCTTTTTGTCTTGTTGATAGTTTCCTTTGCTGTGCAAAAGCTTTTAAATTTCTTAAGGTTTTATTTGTTCATTTTTGTTTTTATTTTCATTACTCTAGAGGAGGGTCAAAAAACATCTTGCTGTGATTTATGTCAAAGAGTGTTCTTCCTATGTTTTCCTCTGAGAGTTTTATAGTGTCCAGTCTTATACTTAGGTCTTTAATCCCTTTTGCATTTGTTTTTCTGTATAGAGTTAGGTAGTGTTCTAATTTCATTCTTTTACATGTAGCTGTCCAGTTTTCCCAGTACCACTTATTGAAGCCACTATCTTTTCTCCATTGTATATCCTTGCATCCTTTGTCATAGATTGGTTGACCATAGGTGCGTGGGTTTCTCTCTGGGCTTTCTATCCTGTTCCATTGTTCTATATTTCTGTTTTTGTCCCAGTACCATATTGTCTTGATTACTGTAGCTTTGTAGTATTGTCTGAAGTCAGGGAGTCTGATTCCTCCAGCTCCTTTTTTTCCCCTGAAGACTGCTTTGGCTATTCGGGGTCTTTTGTGTCCCCATACAAATTTTAAGACTTTTTGTTCTCGTTCTGTAGAAGATGACATTGGTAATTTGATAGGGATTGTGTTGAACCTGTAGACTGCTCTGGATAGTATAGTCATTTTCACAATATTGATTCTTCCAATCCAAGAACATGGTATATCTCTCCCATCTGTTTGTGTCATCTTTGATTTCTTTCATCAGTGTCTTATAGCTTTCTGAGTACAGGCCTTTTACCTCCTTAGGTAGGTTTATTCCTAGGTATTTTATTCTTTTTGTTGCAATGGTGAATGGGATTGTTTCCTTAATTTCTCTCTCTGGTCTTTCGTTTTTAGTGTATAGGAATGCAAGAGATTTCTGTGAATTAATTTTGTATCTTGCAACTTTACCAGATTCATTGATTAGGTCTAGTAGTTTTCTATTGGCATCTTTAGGGTTATCTATGTATAGTATGTCATCTGCAACCAGTGACTGTTACTTTTTTTCCAATTTGTATCCCTTTTATTTCTTTTTCTGCTCTGATTGCAGTGGCTAGGACTTCCAAAACTATGTTGAATAATAATGGTGAGAGTGGACATCCTTGTCTTGTTCCTGATCTTAGAGGAAATGCTTTCAGTTTTTCACCATTGAGAATGATGTTTGCTGTGGGTTTGTCGTATATGGCCTTTATTATGTTGAGGTTGGTTCCCTCTATGCCCATTTTCTGGAGAGTTTTTATCACAAACGGGTGTTGAATTTTGTCAAAAGCTTTTTCTGCATCTATTGAGATGATCATATGGTTCTTATTCTTCAATTTGTTAATATGGTGTATCACATTGCTTGATTTGCATATTGAAGAATCCTTGCATCCCTGGGATGAATCCCACTTGATCATGGTGTATGATCCTTTTAATGTGTTGTTGGATTTTGATGGCTAGTATTTTGTTGAGGAGTTTTGCATCTATGTTCATCAGTGATATTAGTCTGTAATTTTCTTTTTTTTGTAGTATCTTTGTCTGGTTTTGGTATCAGGGTGATGGTGGCCTCATAGAATGAGTTTGGGAGTGTTCCTTCCTCTGCAATTTTTTGGAAGAATTGAGAAGAATGGGTGTTAGCTCTTCTCTAAATGTTTGATAGAATTCACCTGTGAAACCACCTGGTTGGAAGATTTTTAATCGCAGTTTCAATTTCATTATTTGTGATTGGTCAGTTCATATTTTCTATTTCTTCCTGGTTCAGTCTTTGAAGGTTATACCTTTCTAAGAATTTGTCCATTTCTTCCAGGTTGTCCATTTTGTTGGCGTAGAGTTGCTTGTAGCAGTCTCTTATGCTTTGTATTTCTGCAGTGTCCGTTGTAACTTCTTTTTCATTTCTAATTTTATTGATTTGAGTCTTCTCCCTCTTTTTCTTGATGAGTCTGGCTAAAGGTTTATCAATTTTATCTTCTCGAAGAACCAGCTTTTAGTTTTATTGATCTTTGCTATTGTTTTCTTTGCTTCTATTTCATTTGTTTCTACTCTGATCTTTATGATTTCTTTCCTTTACTAACTTCGGGTTTTGCTTGTTCTTCTTTCTCTAGTTTCTTTAGGTGTAAGTTTACATTGTTTATTTGAGATTTTTCTTGTTTCTTGAGGTAGGCTTGTATTGCTATAAACTTCCTTCTTAGAACTGCTTTTGCTGCATCCCATAGGTTTTGGATTGTCGTGTTTTCGTTGTCATTTTTCTCTAGGTATTCTTTGATTTCCTCTTTGACTTCTTCAGTGATCTCTTGGTTACTTAGTAATGTATTGTTTAGCTTCCATGTGTTTGTGTTTTTTACATTTTTTTACCTGTAATTGATTTGTAATCTCATAGCGCTGTGTTCGGAAAAGATGCTCTATATGATTTCAATTTTCTTAAATTTACCGAGGCTTGATTTGTGACCCAAGTTGTGATCTATCCTGGAGAATAGATCCAGGAGAATAGATTCCGTGTGCACTTGAGAAGAAAGTGTAATCTGCTGTTTTCGGATGGAACGTCCTATAAATATCAATTAAATCTCTCTGGTATACGGTGTCATTTAAAGGTTTTGTTTCCTTATTGATTTTCTGTCTGAATGATCTGTCCATTGGTGTAAGTGAGGTGTTGAAGTCCCCCTCTATTATTATGTTACTGTCAATTTCTTCTTTTATAGCTGTTAGCATTTGCTTTATGTATTGAGGTGCTTCTGTGTTGGGTGCATATATATTTATAATTGTTATCTCTTCTTCTTGGATTGATCCCTTGATCATTACGTAGTGTCCTTTCTTGTTTCTTGTAACATTCTGTAAAGTCTGTTTTATCTGATATGAGTATTGGTACTCCAGCTTTCTTTTGATTTCCATTTGCATGGAATATCTTTTTCCATCCCCTCACTTTCAGTATGTATGTGTCCCTAGGTCTGAAGTGGGTCTCTTGTAGACAGCATGTATATGGGTCTTGTTTTTGTTTCCATTCAGAGAGCCTGTGTCTTTTGGTTGGAGCATTTAATCCATTCACATTGAAGGTAATTATCGATATGTATGTTCCTGTGACCATTTTCTTAATTGTTTTGGGTTTGTTTTTGTAGGTCCTTTTCTTGTCTGTGTTTCCCACTTATAGAAGTTCCTTTAGCATTTGTTGTAGAGCTGGTTTGGTGGTGCTGAATTCTCTTAGCTTCTGCTTGTCTGTAAAGCTTTTGATTTCTCAATCGATTCTGAATGAGGTACTTGCCGGGTAGAGTAATCTTGGTTGTAGGTTCTTCCGTTTCATCACTTTCAGTATATCATGCAACTTCCTTCTGGCATGTAGAGTTTCTGCTGAGAAATCAGCTGTTAACCTTATGGGAGTTCCCTTGTATGTTATTTGTCATTTATCCCTTGTTGCTTTAAAAATTTTTTCTTTGTCTTTAATTGTTGTCAATTTGATTACTGTGTGTCTCGGTGTGTTTCTCACTAGGTTTATCCTGCCTGGGACTCTCTGTACTTCCTGGACTTGGGTGTCTATTTCCTTTCCCGTGTTAAGGAAGTTTTTGACTATAATCTCTTCAACTATTTCCTTGGGTTCTTTCTGTCTCTCTTCTCCTTCTGGGACGCCCTATAATGCAAATGTTGGTGTGTTTAATGTTGTCCTAGGCTGTCTTCATTTCTTTTCATTCTTTTTTCTTTGTTCCACAGCAGTGAATTCCACCATTCTGTCTTTCAGGTCACTTATCTGTTCTTCTGCCTCAATTATTCTGCTATTGATTCCTTCTAGTGTATTTTTCATTTCAGTTATTGTATTGTTCATCTCTTTTTGTTTGTTATTTAAGTCTTCTAGGTGTTTGTTCTTTAATTCTTCTAGGTCTTTGTTAAACATTTCTTGCATTTTCTTGATCTTTGTCTGTATTGTTTTTCTGAGGTCCTGTATCATCTTCACTATCATTATTCTGAATTCTTTTCCTGGAAGGTTGCCCATCTCCACTTCATTTAGTTGTTTTTCTGGGGTTTTATCTTGTTCCTTCATCTGGTACATAGTTTTCTACCTTTTCCTTTTGTCTTTCTGTGAATGTGGTTTTCATTCCACAGGCTGCAGAATTGTAGTTCTTCCTGCTTCTGCTGTCTGCCCTCTCTGCAGTGTCATTTATTCCATTTACAGTGTTGTGCAACCATCACCACCATTTCCCAAACCCCTTCAGCACCCCAAATAGAAACTCTGTACCCATTAAGCAATAACTCCCTATTCCCTCCTCCCCCAGCCCCTGGTAACCTGTGCTTTACTTTCTAGCTCTATGAATTTGCCTCTTCTAGGTACCTCATACAAGTGGAAACATACAATATTTGTTCCTTTGTGTCTGGATAATTTCACCTAACATAATGTTTTTAACGTTGAACCGTGTTGTCGTCTGTAACAACCTTATTCCTTTTTTATGGCTGACTAATATTTTTTTTGTATGGGTATGCCACATTTTGTTTCTCTGGTAATGAACGTTTGGATTGTTTCCACCTTTTGGTTATTGTGAATAATACTGCTATGAACATTGCTGTGCAAGTGTTCATTGGAGTCCCTGGTTTTAATTCTTTTGGTTTGGACCTAGAAGTGGAATTGCTGGATAATATGGTAGTTCTGTGTTTAGCATTGGAGGAACTGCTAAACTGTTTTCCACAGTGGCTGCAACATTTTACATTACCGCCAGCAGTGTTTGAGGTTTCTGCTTTTCTCACATTCTAACACTTGTTATTTACCATTTTTAAAATTATGGTCGGGCTTCCCTGGTGGCGCAGTGGTTGAGAGTCTGCCTGCCGATGCAGGGAACACGGGTTCGTGCCCTGGTCCAGGAAGATCCCACATGCCGCAGAGCGGCTGGGCCCGTGAGCCATGGCTGCTGAGCTTGCGCGTGCGGAGCCTGTGCTCCGCAATGGGAGAGGCCACAACAGTGAGAGGCCCACGTACTGCAAAAAAAAAAAAAAAAAAAAAATTATGGTCCTGCGTAGTAGGTATGTCACTGGTTTAGATTTGCATTTCCCTAATGACTAAGAATGTTGAGCATCTTTTTCATGTGCTATTGACCATTTCTGAATCTTTGGAGAAATGACTATTCAAGTCCTTTGCCTTTTTTTGGTTTGTGTTTAATTAAGACTTTACTTTTCTAGAGTGGTTTCACATTCACAGCAGAACTGAGAGGCAGATTTCTTATATACCCCCTGACCCCACACCAGAGTGACACATTTGTTTCAACCCATGAACCTACACTGACAGATAATAATCACCAAAATCCGTAGTTTACATTAAGTTTCACTCTTGGTGTTGTATATTCAGTGGGTTTGGACTGATGTATTATATGATATGTATCCATCACTATGGCATAATACAGAGTATTTTTACAAATCCTCTATGCTCCACCTTGTCATCCCTCCAACCCCTGACAACCACTGATCTTTTACTGTTTCAGTAGTTTTTTTTTTCCAGAATGTTATATAGTTGGAGTCATACAGTATGTAGCCTTTTCAGATTGGCTTCTTTAACTTAGTAATATGCATTTAAAGTTCTTCCATGTCTTTTCATGGCTTGATAGCTCATTTCTTTTTCACACTGATTAATATTCCATTGTCTGGATGTGTCACAATTTATGTATCCATTCAACCCTTGAAGGACACATTTGTTGCTTCCAAGTTTTGGCAATTGTGAATAAAGCTGATATAAACATCCATGTGTAGATTTTTATGTGGACATAAGTTTTCAGCTCCTTTGGGTAAACACCAAGGAGCATGATTGCTGGATTGTATGTGCAGTTTTGTAAGAAAGCACCAAACTGTCTTCCAGAATGGCTGAACCATTTTGTATTCCCACCAGCAGAGAATGAGAGTTACTGTTGCTCTACATCCTTGTTATCATTTGATGTCGTCAGTGTTTTAGATTTTGGCCATTCTAATAAGTGTCTTTGCCTGTCTTTTTTAAAAAAATATTTATTTCTTTGGCTGTGCCGGGTCTTAGTTGCAGCATGCGGGCTCTTAGTTGTGGCATGCGGATTCTGACCAGGGATTGAATCCAGGCCCCCTGCACTGGGAGCATGGAATCTTAACCACTGGACCACCAGGGAAGTCCCAAGTGTCTTTGCCTATTTTTTAATTGTCCTTTTGTTGTTGGATTGTAGCAGTTCTTTAGATATCCTGGTTATTAATATCTTGTCAGATACACGGTATATAAATATTTTCTCCCAATCTGTGAGTTTTCTTTTCACTCTTTAGATAGTGTCATTTTATGCATGTAAGTCTTTAATTTGGATGAAGTCCAATTTATCTATTTTTCTTTTGTTGCCTGTGCTTTTGGTATCATAATTTAAGAAACCATTGCCAAATTCAAGATCATGAAGATTTTCAATCCGTATGTTTTCTTCTAAGAGTTTCTTACAGTTTTAGCTCTTACATTTAGGTCTTTGATCCATCTTTAGTTAATTTTTGTGTAAGGCGTATTGTAATAGTGCAACTTCATTATTTTGCATGTGGATGTCTCGTTTTCCCAACACCATTTGTTGAAAAGACTGTCCTTTCCACATTGGATGGTCTTGGCCCCCTTGTTGAAAATCAGTTGACCCTAGATCTGAGGGTTTCTTTCTTTATTTTTTAAAAAAATATTTATTTATTTATTTGGTTGCACCTGGTCTTAGTTGTGGCAGGCGGGTTCCTTAGTTGTAGCTCATAGGCTCTTTAATTGTGGCGCACCGGTTCCTTTGTTGTGGCATGCGAACTCTTGGTTGCAGCATGCATGTGGGATCTGGTTTCCTGACCAGGGAACGAACCTGGGCCCCCTGTATTGGTAGCATGGAGTCTCAACCACTGCACCACCAGGGAAGTCCCTCTGAGGGTTTATTTCTGAACTCTGTTGTATTCCATCGATCTGTGTCTATCTTTATGCCATACCATATGCGTTTGATTACTCTAGCTCTGTAAGTTTTGTAATCGGGAAGTGTGATTCCTCCAACTTTGTTATTCTTTTTCAATATTGTTTGGATTTTCAGGGTCCCTTGACTTTTCATATGAATTTTGGGATGAGTTTTTCCATTACTGTAACATTGTCATTGGAATTTTGATAGGGATTACATTGAATCAGTATAACACTTTGGGTAGCTCTGTCATCTTAATATTAAGTCTTCCAATCCACAAACATGAGATACCTTTCTATTTATTTAGGTTGTCTTTAATTTCTTTCAGCCACGTTTTATAGTTTTTAGAGTACAAGTCTTTCACCTTTTTGGTTAAGTTTATTTTTAAGTATTCTTGATTCTATTGTAAATGGGATTGCTTTCTTAATCTCATTTTTTTTTGAATTGCTCATTGCTAGTGTATAGAAACACAACTGATTTTTGTGTGTTGATTTTGTGTTTTGCAACTTTGCTGAATTTATTAGCTGTAACAGTCGTTTTGTGGATTCTTTAGGGTTTTCTACACATGAGATCACTTCATTTGTAAATAGAAATAGTTTAACAACTTTCTTTCCAACTTGGATGCCTACTGGGTTTTTTTGGCCTGATTGCTCAGGTAGAACTTCCAGTACTATGTTGAATAGAAATGGTGAAAGTGGGAATCCTTGTCTTGTTCCTGATCAGTTAGTTTTTTTTCCTAAATAACTGCTTGCTTTTATCATACTGTTTGTAGAATAATCCATCTTTCCTTCCCCCTGCCCCTCCATTTGCAACACCATCTTCATAATTTGCAGAATCCCTGTATGTGTGTTGGGTGAGTGAAGCATGAACAAATGCCTGCATAATCTGATCTCTCTCCACCTGTTCATCCTCATGTCTTGCATTTCCGTCTCTCATGTACCACAAGTCTTGTGTTGCTTATATACTTCTTGCAAGACATCAGTTAATCATTCTTTCATTCATTTGTTACATACATTCACATCTTTCTGACTTTGCACAGCTCTTTTTCTGCTTGGACCCATCTTTCCCAGCTTGTTGACCTGACATCTGCTTGCTCATCCTTCAGGCCTGTTCATGCACTGTTATGCCCTCAGGCAAAAATAAATTCTCTTCCTGTGTTTACTTTAAATGTGAGCATGCTTTTCTTATGCCGCTTATTAGACTGGCTCCTTGATAGTTCCAAGGAAAAGTCTGAGGTCTGATTTTAAAGAGAAAATTGTCAGAGAAAATTGTGCGAATAGTAGTAAAAATTGGCAGCAAGAAAAGTAATAGAAAATGATATAATTTTCTAGGTCTTTAATTCCATGCAGTAGAAGCTTTTTTGTTGTTCTTATTGATCACTGAAATGCCCAAAACACAGTAATAAGAAAAAATCCACATTATTATTTGACACTAGAGAAGGGTCCCACCCACATATTTGAGACTCAGAGGATTTTGATAGTAAACAGTATGAGCGTCCACAAAACCTTGGGTAAGGGCTGATCCTTTCTGTAAAGATGAACAAACAAATGCTAGACATATGAAAAACTCAGCACTTGAAGAAAATGAGACTGTATCATTTAGAGTATGCCAAATAGTATAAAAAAAGAGAGAAAAGTGGAATTCAGATTCCCAATATGACAAGTGCAGATTGTAAAAATAAAATAAGCTGAGAACAGGAAAGAGTTCTTGAAGTTATAGAATGTGACTGTTAAAAAATTCAGGACTCACTAGCAGAATAGATAGTGCACAATATCAAGTTAGCTTGGGAAAAAACCTTGCAGAATTTAGGAAAAAGGTATTTTAAATGAATAGTAAGAGAGCATTTAAAACACAAGAAGGGGGCTTCCCTGGTGGCACAGTGGTTGAGAGTCCATCTGCCGATGCAGGGGACATGGGTTCGTGCCCCGGTCTGGGAAGATCCCACATGCCGCAGAGCAGCTAGGCCCGTGAGCCATGGCCGCTGAGCCTGTGCATCCGGAGCCTGTGCTCTGCAACGGGAGAGGCCACAACAGTGAGAGGCCCGCGTACCGCAAAAAAAAAAAAAACAAAAAAACACAGGAAGGTCTCAAATCTGTGATCAGAGTTCCTGGAAGAGAGAGCACAGAGGAGGCAGATGAAGCAATAACTGAAGTAGTAGTGGAAGAACATCTCTGAGCTGAGGAACACCTTGAGTCTCAAGGTCAGAGTCTCCACCAGGAATATATTTGAAAAGCATAAAAACCAGGATGTGTTCTGATGAGTTTTCTAAGTATTCAGGGTAAAGAAAAAGCAAGAGAAGTTATCTTTAGGGAAGAACAAGTCAGATTTGCCTGAGTTCCTTTCCAGATCCTTAGGAAAAGGAGGTGTTGGGCAATCATAATATAGTCAGCTCACACATGTATGTAAATTTCAAATACAGCTGAGGAGCTGAATGAATTATTCTCCCAAATAGCAGCTCAGTTCCATTTATTGGTTTGTTAATGCCTTTGTTTATGTCATATATTACCATTCCAGGAGACTGTATGAGTTTATGTGACCACTGGCATGAGTGCCTTTCTTTTAAATGACTGTACAGTATTCATTTGGATGCACCATGATTTGTACAACCAGTCTTTTCTCTGACATTGAACATTTAGGTTATTTCTAGCCTTTCAGTGTCATAAATAACTCCATGAAAGACACTTGTGCATGAGTTAGCTACATTTTGGATCATTGCCACTAAGAAAGAAATAACTAGTGAGTCAATTATTCCTAGCTTTTTTGAGCAAAAATCATATAAAAATCAATAGGATTAAAATTTTTATTTTGGTTAAATTATTTTTTAAAACAAAGATCTTCCCCATTTAAATTTAGCTTTAATTAAAGGTGGGAGTGGGCACTAGATTAGAACAGTGGTTCTCAGCTGGGTGTTGGTGGGGTGTGTTGGTGGTAGATTTTGCTGTCCGAGGACATGTCAGAAGAGAATTTTGGTGGTCACATCTGGGAGAGGGGGTGCTACTGCCAATCTAACAAGTAGAGACCAGGCGCTGCTGTTAAACGTCCTGCCAGGCACAAGAGGGCCCGCAACAGGGTTAGTTATCTAGCCCAAATGTCAGCATTGCTGAGGTTGACAGGTTTTACTGCTAACAGAGACATCCTTTGTGTATTTAGGGCCAGTGTTTATGGGTTCTCTCTGCTATAGGAGGGGAACATTTCAGCATCAGAACATCAGTAGAGCCTTATTTTGCCGAATATGATAGGCCGAATATGATAGACCTAGGGAATAGTTCAACGCTTGCCTTTCCCATCCCCATTTTGAGAAACACCTTGTATTTTATTGCTCACATAAAGTGCTTATAAAATTGTTTATTTTTGTGTCTTGGGTGGTCCTGAAAATGCCTCATCAGTGTCAGATCTAGTTATTGTTGAGATTTGGCTCTACTGTGTGTATTAGAGACCTGCATTTCGCTGCTTGGAAAGAAAATCAGGCAACAACAAACAGGGACTTCCATTTCTCGTGTGATGAGAATTCTGGAGATAGGAGTCCAGAGCTGTTACTGTGGCTCCATCAAGTCATAGATGACCCAGTCTACTCTATTTCTGCTTGGCCTTCCTCAGGATGTGCTTTTACCTTGGGGTCACCAGACAGCTCCTACCCTTTCTCACCCCTCGCCCCCCACATCAGAGCCTGTATTCAACTGAGCCAGCCCTTTTCATCAAAGCTCTCCTGCATCCCAACCTAGTGATTTCTGCTTATTCCCATTGATTGGCCAGAACTGTGTCCCATGACTATTCTTAGTTGTACAAGAGGCTGGGAAATACAGGCTCTTAGTTGGGCTCTTTGTAAGTCAGAAAATACATTCAGAAACCTTTAGTAAGAAAGAATCGATGTTGGAATAGGCAACTAGTACGTAGCTCTGGAGCTACTTTCTAAAGTACTGGGGTTCTTCCTAAATGCACTGAAATTAAAGAAAGGTAAAGGAGAACAAATAATAATGATAACATTAGAAATTTAAGAAAATGAACTCTGTAAGAATTCTCTCTTTTAAAAAAAAGTAACTGAGAAAATGTATCTGTTTTATGGTGTTGTAAATTAAGATCTTTTCCCTACCCCCAGTACTTGGGGCCCTGCCCTATTCTTTTTTTGCAATATCAGTAATGATTAGTTATATTGTACATTAAAAAAAAATGTTTTTTAGGCTAAAAACTGGAAACAGCAACCAACAGATGGACTTAACTGTGGAAAATGGGTGTATAAGCATAACAGGAGTACTGAAGAAGGGCTTGTTTAATGCCCTTTTAAAAATTGTTTTATATTTTAGTTGTAGGAGTTTTTTTAAAAAGTACATTCTGGATATTAATCCCTTATCAAATATATGATTTGCAACTGTTTTTTCACAATCTGTGTGTTGCAACAACTTTTTGATGTGATTTTAAAACTACTTATTAGGGCTTCCCTGGTGGCACAGTGGTTGAGAGTCCACCTGCCGATGCAGGGGACGCCGGTTCGTGCCCCGGTCCGGGAAGATCCCACATGCCGCGGAGCGGCTGTGCCCGTGAGCCATGACCGCTGAGCCTGCGCGTCTGGAGCCTGTACTCCACTGCAGGAGAGGCCACAGCAGTGAGAGGCCTGCGTACCTCAAAAAAAAAACAAAAACACCTACTTATTAGCATTAAGACTGATATTACACCTAGTATTTATTACTATTTTAGCTAGTTTATTTTTAAGTAGTATATAAACTAAAGAATATGTGAATGTATGGTTTAAAATTTAAATGGCACAAAAGGTTTCCAATAAAAAGCAGTTAGAATGACAGAAGGTTACTTTGGAAAGGAGAGAGGAGCAGGGTAGAGAAAAGCTGTGTCTGATGTACTTTATACCTTTTCTAAGAGAAGAAATTTGAAACAAATATGGCAAAAGTGGTAACATGTTTAATCTCACTGGTGGGAACATGGGGTGTCCTATTATCTATATTTTTTTGTTTGAAATATTTTATAATTAAAGCAAATTTTTAGTTATATAAATTTCTACCCTCCCCTAGATGTTCGGTCCCCCAGTCTTCTGCCCCACAAGTTACTAGTATTTTGACTCCTTCTAGAATTATTCATTGTGTTCTCAGGCATAGTTATGTTTGAGTGGATGGAGTTGGGAGCTACTCAACGTCTTTCATACCTTTTTCACAGTGTGTCCTTGAGACCAACCCACACAAGTGTTTGCAGCACTTGTGTCCCTTTCCTGGTTCCCTCCTGTCCCCCCCAGTTCCCCTCACCTCTTCTTTACTCCTGCAGGGCACTGAGGTTGCTGCTAGTTTTCCACTGTTACATACAGTGAACATCCTGGTACACACAGGTATATGGCTGTATGCGATATAAATTCCTGGAGGCAAAATTGGTGGCTCAAACTTATAACCTTATCAAATTGTTCTCACAGAAACATTACAGCAGTATGCGCTCTGCAGCAAAGTGTTGGAGCACTTCTTCACTCTCCTCACCTGCCTGATCTTAGAATTTCTTATTCTTGTCAATTATTTTCTCTGCATTTGATGCAGAAGATCTCTCAACATGCATGTTTTAGTATTGTTTTAAATTAATGTTTTTCTTTTATATCAATTATTAACTTGGAATATAAAATTACTTGAACTCTGTAGTGTTTTGACTCTGAAGTGTTTGAGATTATACAGATAAAAGCCAAGACCTGAATGTGTTTAACTTTACCTATAAAACTTATTATTTGACACTTAAAAACTTCTATAATTAACCAGTGGAAATGAAGCTTTATTTCTTTTTTCATCCAGTCACGGTAATTTGTTATGATATGCTTTCATGGAAACGTATTTGAAGCTAAAAGGTAATATTTCTGTCCAACTTATTGTATGAGGCTAGTAGAGCTTTGATACTAAAACTGAATAAATTGTATGGGACAAGAAAATTAGAGGTCAGTTCAACTTAAAAATGTAGATGCATACATCTTAAAATAATGGTGGTACACCCAAACAATAGAATATCATTCAGCACTAAAAAGAAATGAGCTATCAAGCCATGAAAAGACATGGAGGAACCTTAAATGCATATCTAAATGAAAATCTATTATTGTAATTCAATACATTACCAGATTAAAGGAGAAAAGTTAAATATCCATGAATGCAGGGTAAACATTGAGTAAAATTCAACACCCATTCATGGTGAAAGAAACATTTAGTAAACTAGAAGTTACTGAGGGGAACCTTCTTAACCTGAAAAGGGTATCCACCAGAAACCTAAAGCAAATATTACACTTAGTGGTTAAACCTTAGAAGCAGTTCTTTCAAAATCAGGGAAAAAATATTTCTATTTGACATTGAATAAGAGGTCCTAGCCAATGCAATTAGATAAGAAAAAGAAATAAGATGTATGAATGAGAAACACGAAGTATAAGGGAGACAGAATTATCACTGTTGGCTGGTATCGAGAGATTCAGAACCAGCTACCAAATGTTAGAGAGCTTAGCAAGATTGCTGGGTGTGAGAGTAGCATTAAAAAGTCAGTAGCAACAATTGTAACATGTGTATGTGTGTGTTTCTGTTCCTGTGTGTGTGGCAGATTGCATTTTCCAAAAGGACTGCACCAACATATGTTGAACCCCCATGCTCTTTGCACAAAGAGGCTGTGATTTCTTGTGCCGAGAGGTGGTCTCTGTTCCCTACTCTTGGGTATTAGAAGGCCCATTGGGTAAAAATATGAGCTAGAAAGTTACCTATCCTAGGGCTGTTGGGTGGTGGCAGGCAGGACGGTAGGAAAATTACCTGAATAACTTATTTATGCTTAATTTATAAAATTACCTGGTGCCTAACTTTTTTTTTAATGGGTTTATTTATTTTTTTATTTTATTTTATTTTTGGCTGAGTTGGCTCTTTGTTGCTGTGCGCGGGCTTTCTCTAGTTGCAGCGAGCAGGGGCTACTCTTCACTGCGGTGCGCGGGCTTCTCATTGCGGTGGCTTCTCTCGTTAAGGAGCACGGGCTCTAGGCACGCAGGCTTCAGTAGTTGTAGCACGTGGGCTCAGTAGTTGTGGCTCGTGGGCTCTAGAGCGCAGGCTCAGTAGTTGTGGCACACAGGTTTCATTGCTCTGTGGCATGTGGGATCTTCCTGGACCAGGGCTTGAACCTGTGTCCCCTGCATTGGCAGATGGATTCTTAACCACTGCACCACCAGGGAAGTCTTGGTGCCTAACTTTTTTTTTTTTTTTTGTGGTGCCCGGGCCTCTCACTGTTGTGGCCTCTCCCGTTGCGGAGCGCAGGCTCTGGACGCGCAGGCTCAGCGGCCTATGGCTCACGGGCCCAGCCGCTCCGCGGCATGTGGGATCTTCCCGGACTGGGGCACGAACCTGTGTCCCCTGCATCGGCAGGCGGACTCTCAACAACTGAGCCACCAGAGAAGCCCTTGGTGCCTAACTTTTAAAATACTGTTTCTCCAGACATGGTAGTGTGAGCAAAAGCCCAAATTAATTTTTGCTGTTAATGCATACTCTTTGGGGTTTTTTTTGGTATGTTTCTGTTTTTATCTGAATTCTTAGAATAATGTTCCATTTGGGAGAAAAAGCTGGTCATGATGGATACAGCAAGTAGCTGAGTGCCTAGTGCAGGCATACTGGCACAGAAGTTCTTCTGTAGTGGAATACCAAGAACCATAAGGGTCCTAAAATGAGCATTTGTAGCTCTAGAAATAAAATTTGAGAATACCTGGGCTC
Organism: Monodon monoceros; assembly: GCF_005190385.1. Lineage (NCBI taxonomy): Eukaryota > Metazoa > Chordata > Mammalia > Artiodactyla > Monodontidae > Monodon > Monodon monoceros. The sequence goes on along the minus strand of NW_021703765.1, from coordinate 59,511,537 downwards.
AGAATAAAGTAACAGTTATATGGCATGAAGATAAAGAAATAGATTAAAATTTTAAGATAGAAGCTCTGAAATATAGGTAGATAATATTCAGAGAGTTTAGTTGGAAATTTGAGTATGATGTGGTAACCTTAGCTTCCTCCTTTGCATCAGCTGTCACATGAACTGTTAACGTTGCTGTAGGTGTTGAACATGGCAGGGCAGTGAACGTGTATGAGAGCAGAGCCTTCTGCTTGAAGGACCTTGGTTCAGTCCTGGGGTCTCACACTCACTAGATGTGGGACCTTTGGTAGATCATTTAACTCCTGAAAGCCTGTCACCCCTGACATACAAAATGGGGAAGATAATCTTTCCTACTGGTGTTATGAGAATTGAATGAGGTCACGTCGATGATGTGCTTTGCATAGTACTTGACCTATACTAAGTGCTCAGTGAAAGTTATTTATTTATTTGTTTATTTATTTATTTTGCGGTACCGGGCCTCTCACTGCTGTGGCCTCTCCGCTGCGGAGCACAGGCTCCGGATGCGCAGGCTCGGTGGCCATGGCTCACAGGCCCAGCCACTCCGCGGCATGCGGGATCCTCCTGGACCAGGGCACGAACCTGTGTCCCCTGCATCGGCAGGTGGACTCTCAACCACTGCGCCACCAGGGAAGCCCGAAAGTTATTTTATACTGGCTGGGAAAGTATCTGTTTTGCTATATAAAATTTAAGAGAAATATTAAAATATATTTTTGTTATTTTAAGGAAATTCGCAGTGAGTCCCATGACTATCCTCATAGAGTGGCCAAGTTTCCAGAAAACAGAAATCGAAACAGATACAGAGATGTAAGCCCATGTAAGTACTTGTGGGGGGTGTGGGTGTGTGTGTCGTAGGAGGCGGGACATGGTGGAAAAGGTTGGGGTCGGGGTTGGTAAGTATGGTGATTTTTTTTTTTCATACTAATGTAATATATGTTCTTTAAAGAAAAATTTCAAGGCATAGAATAGTAGAAGGAAGGAAAATTGCCCATAATTATTTCCTCCTCCAACACATTAATTGATGTATTTCTTACCAGCCTTTTTTCTTACATATGATTTCTCTCTTTTCGAAATAATTGTAATCATATATGTGTAGTCATATATATCTACTTCTTTTCATATTATTCCATAGCTTTTATAAGTATTACTTAAAATATTTATTGGTGTAATTTTTTTCCCCCGAATTACAAAAGTAGTGTGTATTCACTACTACTTGAAATGTGTAAAGGAAAAACTCTCATCATTTAAAAACAAGCAAATACTATTGGGTTTATATTCTTTTGGTATTTGTCTGCGTAAATGTGTATGTACATTCTTTTAAATTCAGCTGGAATCCTGCACGCACTGACCTGCAGCTTTTCTCCCGTGTGGTCGCATGTTGTAGACGTTTCCTGTCCTGAACACAGTCTTTTAGTGGCTTCCACAGTGGCTTTGGGCAGGTCAATCTTTATGTAACAGTTCCCTGTGGTTGGACTTAGATTCTGCCGTGCATGTGCATGTATGTGCACGCGCAGGCGCACACACACACACACACACACAGGGTTTTGTGAACAGTTGTAACACCAGGGCTTTAAAAATGTGTTCATCAAGTGATTTTATTTTTGTTCTGATCGATCCCACCTTCAGATATTGAATTAGGCTGCCTTACTGCTCAGAGGATTCGCATGTTTGGTTTCAGTGGGTGAGTGTAGGCATCCTCTTTAGGGCTGCTGGTGTGCTGCATTTGTGTTCGATGCCAGGTGCCTCCTCATGGGCCTCACGCTCCACCATCACCTCTCTTCTTCATAGCTTCAACCTCTTTCTAATAACTCTCTTCCCTTATTATTCAGATGTGCTCCAATCTCTTCCGACCTCAACCCCCGTATCGTACTCCAGCTATCGCTTTGTCACCTACACAGACACAGGCATGTGCACGCACACACGCACACACACACACACACACACACACACACACACACACACACACACACAGAATCTTAGAAGCATGCACCACCCTGTCTCTCTCCACTCTCATCACCCACGCGTTCTTCAGCCGTGGTTCTACCCCAGCCTCCCCACTGAAACTTTTATTCTAAAGTACTGTGAGCTTTCTAGTTTTCTAATGCAATGAGGGACTTTCCATCGGTGTTTTTTCTTAGCCCTCTGTGACTTCCGACATTGTCAACCGTGCCTTCCTTCCCTAAGTCCACATTTTTCTTGATTTTGCTGTTACTTCTCTGGCTGATCACGCCTTTTCAGAACTTCTCTTCCTCAGTTGTCTTTGTCTTCAGGGCTCTGTCTCTGCCTCTGTCTCCCCCTCTTCTACTTGTGTGAATGGCCTCATTTTCTGTGAGTTCAGTTGCCATCTCTCTGCTTCTGACCCCAGATCTCATCTGCAGCCTACGTCTCTATTCTCGGCTACAGACCCACTTACGCACTTCTCTGTCTTGATGTGCTGTAGCCACCTCAGGCTCAAATTCCTTCCCCACAGTCCCTCAGTCCCAGCCCTAATCTGTTCTTTCTGCTTTATCCCCATGTTCATAAGGGCTACCACTAGCCGCACACTTGCTGCAGCTAGAAACTCAGACCTCTCTTCCCTCATTCAGCTCCCACATCTGGTTGGTGACTAAGTAATTATAATTCCATTTCCACAGTATATTTCAAATCTGTTCTCTGTTCATACTGGCTTGGTTCAGGCCTGGGTTATTACAGCAGCCTCTTAACTGGTCTCTATTCTGTTCCCACCTCCGTCCGACCCCCACACAGTATCCAGAGCAATCTTTGTGTGATGCAAGTCTGTCCTCCACTCCTGTCTTCAGTCGTGCTTCTCAGTTTTATGAAAAGTTAAAGTGCTTTAACGTTACCACACAAGGCCTTTTGTAGCCATTTTCCTACAAATTGTTTGTTTTGGTGACTCACTTGGCACCAACGTGCCCTGTTTTTAACAGTTTTCGAATGTCATTCCCGTTTGGAATAGGCTTCCTCTCTCTTTGACCGACTTCACTCAAAGTCCTCCTCCCCCAAATACCATCTAAACAACCACTTCCCAGGGGTGTTATCCTCACACAGGAGAGGAGGTCATGGAGCTGGTGACTCCCACTAAATCCAGGTGGACCTGGGAATAGGTATTTTTTCAAAGTTCCTGAGGTGATGCTGATATACCTTTCTTGATTGAGAGTCCTTAGATCATTTCTATACAGAGTCCTGTACAGTTGTTGGCTTGGTTCAGAAAACGTGTATTGAAAACCAGCTGCATGTCCGCCATTGTGCTGTGCCTGAGAGGACCGTGAGTCCACACGCCCTGCCTGCCAACAACATACGTGCAGTGTGGGGTGGGGTGTATGTGTGTGTACGTGCCTGCTGTGCTTTGTGTGTCAGGAGATGGCACAGTGCTGGTGGAGCCGAGAAGAGGCACTCAGCTCTGCTTAAGGAGTTAGGGGCGGCTTTTAAGATAATTTTTTTTTTTTTACTTTATTAAAATAGTCTATTTTAAACCAGCAGTTATTTTTCATATAAAGAATTTCTAAACATCCATACAGGAAATAAACATAGATAATACTGAGTGCAAAGCAGACAATGACATGTTTGCAAGCAATCAAAAGGAATTGTTTTTCGTTTGTTTGTTTTTAATTCAGAGTCACAGATCTTTCTAGATTTTGATTCATCAAGTCTGGAAATGTATTTTTAAACAAACTCCTTACGTGATTCTTATATGCCCAGCTTGAAACTACATTTGAAGGTATGAATATGAGGTACATATTCAAAGAGGGGTATTTTGTGGGGTGTTTTTTTTCCTCTAATATTTATTTATTTATTTATTTTGGCTGTGCCGGGTCTTAGTTGCCGCTCACGGGATCTTCGTTATGGTGTGTGGGCTTCTTAGCTGTGGCATGCATGCAGGATCTAGTTCCCTGACCAGGGATTGAACCCGGGCCCCCTGCATTGGGAGCTCAAGAGTCTTACCCTCTGGATAGCCAGGCAGGTCCCAAAGAGGGGTATTTTGAAATAGAAAGAATTTTAAGAAGTCTACAGTCTTTGTATAATTGCCAGGCAGGTCCCAAAGAGGGGTATTTTGAAATAGAAAGAATTTTAAGAAGTCTACAGTCTTTGTATAATTGCCATGACTGAAAAGATGCCTTATTTGTCTCACTTAACCATGAGGTAATTGTAGAAGAGATTGGCCAGAAGGTGGTTGGTTGAGAAAAGAAAGGTTGTAGTCATCACTTTGAGAATTGTATTTGTACTGTTAGAGACAGCTGCCAGAGTTTGAAATATTCCTTACTATATTTGCTTTGCATGTAGAAATCCCAGTTTACTATTTGATCTAAAAGGAGGTGAAAGAGTAGTTTTTTGTTTTGTTTTGTTTTTGTGGTAAAAACACATACCATAAATTACCCTTTTAACAGTTTTTAGGTGTCCATCACGGTGTTGTTGGCTGTATGCACAATTGTTGTATGACAGCTCTTGTCATCTTGTGTGACTGAAACCCTACCCCCTCCCCTAGCCCCTGGCAGTCACCATTCTCCTTCCTCTTTCTCAGAGTCTGATCACTTCGGGTGCCTCATAGAAATGGAATCATATAGTGTTTCTTTTGTGATTGGCTTATTTCACATAGCATAATGCCCTCAAGGTTCATCCATCAGTGTTTAAAGTAACACATGGACTTCTGATTCCAGTAATGTGGCAGGTTAGATAGTCCATAGTTTCTTACTGCCACAAAACAAGAAGATTCTCAATAAACACACTTTTTAAATAAATTGCTAGGTGGGGAGGAAGTAAGGAAGACATGCAGGCTTTCTGTGCTCCCTACCTCCTAAAAAAAGATCTCAGCAAATGGCAGAGCTACTCTGAATACACATGGCAGTATCAGCTGTGACATTTGTATTCACCTAATAAAATAGTCTCAAGGTGTATAAGGCAAAAATAAATAGAATTACAGAAATAAATTGACAATTCTATATTCACAGACTTTTTTTCATTTATTTAGTTAATTTATTTTTATTTTTGGCTGTGTTGTGTCTTCGTTGCTGTGCGTGGGCTTTCTCTAGATGCAGCGAGCGGGGGCTGCTCTTCGTTGCAGTGTGCAGGCTTCTTAATGCGGTGGCTTCTCTTGTTGCGGAGCAGAGGCTCTAGGCGCGCGGGCTTCAGTAGTTGTGGTGCGTGGGCTCAGTAGTTGTGACTCGTGGACTCTAGAGCGCAGGTTCAGTAGTTGGGGTGCACAGGCTTAGTTTCTCCGCGGCATGTGGGATCTTCCTGGACCAGGGCTCGAACCTGAGTCCCCTACATTGGCAGGCGGTTTCTTAACCACTGGGCCACCAGGGAAGCCCGTTCACAGACTTCTTAAGGCAAAATATTAGTAAAGAAGTAGAAGATTTGGACCACACAGTTAAGATTTATTTAATAAGAAAAATATATAAGATGTTATATATAGAACCTATTCTCCAACAATTAGAGAATTCACATTCTTCTAGGACTTACATGGAATATTTGTAATTGACTAGGCTGTGGAAGTAACTCTTAAAACAGTTTAAGAATTACTGTCTTACAGGCCATGTTCTTTGACCGTAATGCAATTAAATTATAGATTATTAATAAAAATATAAAAATTCCTATAAATTTGGAGGTTTAAAGATTTCTAAATGATTCATGGGTCAAGAAGAAATCATAATGGAAACTTAAAAGTGAACAATAGGTAAAATTCTACTTATCAGAACTTGCATAAAGCAGCAAAAAGAGTACTGCAAAAAAATACGCTGTCTTAAATGTTTGTATTAAAACAAAAGGCTGAAAATTAAAGTGCTAAGTGTCTAACCCAATTTAGAGTAAAAGTAACAGAATAAAACCGCCCCCCCCCAAAAAAGCAGAAAGGAAATAATACAAAAATAAAAGAAGAATAGAAATCAAAGGACCAGACAAAACCAAATTATTAGTTCCTTGATAAGACTAATAAACTGGCATGATTGAGCAAGAAAAATAAAACAAACATAGAAACCAGAGAGACAGGGACTTCCCTGGTGGTCCAGTGGCTAAGACTCCATGCTCCCAATGCAGGGGGCCCGGGTTCAATCCCTGGTCAGAGAACTAGATCCCGCATGCCTCAACTAAAAAGATTCCACATGCCTCAACTAAAAAATCCCACATTCCGCAACAAAGATCCTGCATGCCACAACTAAGACCCAGCGCAGCTAAATAAATAAACAAACACATACATACATACATACAGTAAATATTTAAAAACAAAACAGAAACCCCAGAAATACAGAGACAGGTGCATATAAACAGCATTAGGAGAAAAAAGGGAAACATCAATACAGATGTAAAAGGAATTAAAAAGCTAGAGTACTGCAAACAATTATGGCAATAAATGTGATCAGTTAGAAGAAATGGAACAGACTCTTGGAAAAATAGAATTTACCAACACAGATTAAAGGAGAAGTAGAGTCTAAGTAGACCTGTGACAGCTAAATAAATTAATTAAAAAAATGTTTCCACTAAGAAAACACTGGGACTAGATGCTTTAACAGGTGTGTCTTTTTAAAATAAATTTATTTATTTATTTTATTTATTTTTGACTGCGTTGGGTCTTTGTTGCTGCGCGGCGCTTTCTGTAAGTTGCGTTGCGGCAAGCGGGGGCTGCTGTCCATTGCGGTGCATGGGCTTCTCATTGCAGTGGCTTCTCTTGTTGCAGAGCACAGGCTCTTAGGCGCTCAGGCTTCAGTAGTTGTGGTCCACGGGCTTAGTTGCTCTGCAGCGTGTGGGATCTTCCTGGACCAGGGCTCGAACCCGTGTCCCCTGCACTGGCAGGCGGATTCTTAACCACTGCACCATCAGGGAAGTCCCAACAGGTGTGTCTTAATAATAATAAAAACTCTCCCCGAGAACAGAAAAAGAGAATACTCCTCAATTCCTTTTGTGAGGCTATTAGATAATTTGGACATCCAAACCAGAAAAGTTTAGTGAGAGGAATAAAAGTTACAGGCGTATCTACGTCATGAATGTAGATGTAAAAATCCTAAAGAAAGGTTAGAAAACTGAATACAGTAGTGTCTGTATTAAGTTTATTTTAGCAATGTAAGGGTGGCTTAGAATTAGACAGTCTTATAAATGTAATTAACCTTAGTAACAAGGCAAAGGAGAAAAAGCCATATGAATATCTCGATAGATGCAAAAAGATTATTTAAAGTCAGTTCTTGCTCCTGATTAAAAACAAATAACGTATTAAACTAGAAACAGAAGGAAACTTCTGTAACTAACATGAGAGGACACCTACAGTCACATCACTCTTAATGATAATGTGTTACAAACATTCTTAAAACTCGAGGAGAAGGCAAGGGTGCCCACAAGTACCACTTCCCTTGACATTGTACTTTGGGTCCCAGACACTACAGTAAGAGAAGAATAAGAAACGAAGGCATAAGGATTGGAAACTGCTGCTGTCTAACTAACCCCCTCAGACCCTAACAGTCACTCGCCATGTCTGGAATTGGGAGGCTGACTGGACGCACGCGGGTCTTGCTCACCATCTCCCAGGCAGCATGGCTCAGGTGGTGGCCGGGCTGGGTCGCCTGGACACTCACCCAGTGGTAAACCGTCAGTTGCAACACCTGCACATGGCATCTCCACGTGACCTGGAATTCCTCACTGGTAGCCCCTGAGTTGCAGGAGTGAGCATCCTTGGAGTCTAGCCGGGAGGGGAGCTGCACTGCCTGTGTCACCTCTCCTTTGAAGTCACACATCACCTGCACCACATTCTGTTCATTAGGGCGAGGTACCATGTCATCCGGGTTCAAGAGGGGAGAGTTGTCACAAAGAACTGTGGGCATGTTTCAAAACCACTACAGTTATGAATTATGTGGTTTTTTTCTTCATAGATAATCCAGAAAATTCACAGACAAGTAATTAATAAACATTTTGATAGTCTCAGAATTACAAGACAATAGACTTTCAATTTATGAAAACAGATTTTTATACATGACAAGAATGTGTTTGTCATCTTTCTTGCTAAGCACACTTAGATAAAAACTATTGTATAATAGTAATCAGAATAAGTATAGATATAACTTAAATGTTATGGTAACTGTTCTGTAAATATTTGCTAACACTCTTCCTCATCACATCTAAAGTTTAAAAATAAAGAGTGGGACTTCCTAGTGCCTGCCAGTGCAGGGGACATGGGTTCGAGCCCTGGTTCAGGAAGATCCCACATGCCACAGAGCAGCTAAGTTCATGTGCCACAACTACTGAGCCCGTGTGCCACAACTACTGGAGCCTGAGTGCCACAACTCCTGGACCCCATGTGCCTAGAGCCCGTGCTCCGCAACAAGAGAAGCCACTGCAATGAGAAGCCCATGCACTGCAAGGAAGAATAGCCTCCGCTCACCGCAACTAGAGAAGGTCCTCGCATAGCAATGAAGACCCAACGCAGCCGTAAATAAATAAATAAACTGATTAATTAATTAATTAAAATTTTTAAAATCATTAAAAAAATAAAAATAAAGACTAAATGCACTTATTCTTAAAATCCATTGTGTAGACAGCTCTTTTACTTAAAAGTTTTCTCATTAACTGTTAGGATTTTGACCTTTGGTTCTATCTCCGTTTTTAGTTTTTGGTGAAGAGTTCTTAACATGATATCAAAAGCACAATCCATAAAAGAAAAAATATCAACAAATTGGACTAAACCAAAATTTAAAACTTTTGCTTTGTGAAAGACCCCGTTAGTAGGATGGAGAGACGAGGACAGAGTGGGAGAAAATATTTATAAACCACAAAGAACTCATATCTAGAATATATACAGAACTTTGAATATACAGCAGTAAAAATCCCAAACAGTCCAGTTCAGAAATGGGCAGAAGATGATGAACGTAGATGGCACATAAGCACACGAAAAACATCACTAACCATTAGGGAAAAGCAAATTAAAACCATGGTGGTGAGTGATTGTGACACACATACTAGAGGAGTTGAAATGACAGGGCTGCAGACTCCAAGGACGTGGAGAAGCTGGATCTCCTATGCAGCGGGGAGGACGGAGGACGGTGGATGGTGCGGCCGATCTGGAACGTGGTGTGGCAGCTTCTTGATTACCTTATATGACGCAGCCGCTGCACTACTGGACATTTATCTCCGAGAATTGCAATCTTATGTCCACACAGAAATGTGAACATGGGTGTTCAGAGCAGCTTTGTTTGTAAGAGCTCCAAATTGGAAACGACCCAAGTGTCCATCAGTGGGTAAGTGGTCAACACACCGTGATTCTTTTGTTCCTGCCGTGGGAAGCTCCCCGTGCCCTGCAGCAGCTTGGGTGGGCCCCAGAGGACTCCCACTGAGCAGAGTCCAGTCTCAAGGTTACCTCCTGCGTGATTCCATTTATACAGCGTTCTGGGAATGGTGCCGCCGTTACGGGAGAGGGCAGATGACTGGGTCAGGACGGGGTCGGGGAAGAGAGACTCTGAAGGGGGCACAGAGGAGCTTGTGGTGGCGGGTGCATGAGTTTGCACACGCGATAAAGCCGCTCCACACGAGTGATGCCTGCAAAAGAGGAGACGGGGATCAGGTCTGAGGGTTATTCCAGTGTCTTTCCAGGTTTCTGGATTTCACGGCCTTCCTGAATCGGGACCTGGGTAGGGCACTGTGCGAGGCGGGGGTGGGATGCGGTGAACTTGTCAGGGTCCCTGGCCATGCCGATGGCTGAGGCCTGGGCGCTGAGCGGGCTGGAGCCTCGTCACGGCAGGCCCCACCTGTAGCCACTGCGTCACGTGGACAGCTCTGGTGTTGGAGCTGCGCCGGGGCTGCAGGGAGAGCCCTTAAGTCAGTGAGGAAGCCGGGCACATCCTCCAGGACCATCCATTGTACTCAGAACGGGCATTGGGGGAAGGAGTGGTTGATATATTAAAATACAGATACATAGCAAAGTAGAATTTTTAAGTTTCTGTAAATTTTTAAGATAAAATAGGACTTTTTGAGGAGTTCTGTACTTGACACGTTTAGGGTATAAATGAGGGTCAGTCAGTAGAAATAGTGGAGAAGGACGAGTGTAGTCTGGCTGTTTCCTCTTAACGGATGAGAAAGAAGCCCAGGAGACCAGTGCTGGGTTTCGGGTCCTGGGCCCGCACCTCCGGGGGCCGCCCTGCTCCGTGCAGGTCATAGCGGCTTCTTCGGCCATGGGGGCCAATGGAGCCAGAGCAGACCCCGGGGCCACACCCACGCCCCTTCACCTCCCTCACTGTTCTCTCTCATCTGGCCACATGATTCCAGTTGCCTCTACTAAAAAGTCCTGAAGCTTTCTGAGCTCTTGTTTTTTGCTGAATTACTTTACTCCTCAAGTCAGTTGTAGTTTCATCTCCTGTTGACGTTTAGAGTGTTTTAATAGTGACATGTCATTCTAAAAAAATTCTACCACAGCTTAACAGTTTGAATATGAACATTTTCTGGAATTCATTGTATAAACAATGCTTGGCCACTTGCTAGCCTAAATTGTTATGACACCGTGCTGGTAGGTGCTACGAGAAAACGGAAGTAGAAGCCTCTATTCTCTGATAGTTGGATTTAGGAGTTGAGACTAATGAATCAGTACAGGATCTCTCAACTCTGAACCTAAGTTTCAGGCGCTTCTCTTCCCTTTGTTCACGGGGCTTGTGCCGCAGTCGCCATCCCCAGACGTGAGGCACGTACCCATCACAAAGCCTTCACTCTTCTCTGTGCGTGGCACACTCTTGACGCAAATATTCATGTGGCTGACCTCCTTTAAGTCTTTGCTTCAGTGTCACTGTCACAGTGAGGCCCAACCTGACCACCTGTTTAGAATTGCAACCTGCCCCCCTTCCCAGCACAGCTGCCCTTTACTCTGCTCTTTTTTCCCATAGGGTTTATTACTGTATAACATGTAATAAAAATACTTAATTATTTTGCTTATTGCTGTCTCCCTTTGCGAGAAGGTAAGCTCCCCAGGAGTGTGGATGGGTTCCAGGGGCCTGGGTTTGTGGATGAAAGGGAAATACCACCATTCGTCCCCCAACCCCCTCTCCCTTCCTTTCTCCTAGAAGGAGAGATCTGAGCTTCAAGGAAAGTGGTGAGCTGCTCACTGATTGTGTGAGACCAAAGCGTTTTGTGTCTTGTTTTTTAATTAATTAATTAATTTATTTATTTTTGGCTGCATTGGGTCTTCATTGCTGCAAGTGGGCTTTCTCTAGTTGGCGGCGAGCAGGGGCTACTCTTTGTTGTGGTGCATGGGCTTCTCATTGTGGTGGCTTCTCTTATTGCAGAGTACAGGCTCTAGGTGCACGGCCTTCAGTAGTTGTGGCTCGTGGGCTCTAGAGCACGGGCTCAGTAGCTGTGGCTCGCGGGCTCAGTAGTTGTGGCTCGCGGGCTCTAGTGCACAGGCTCAGTAGTTGTGGTGCACCGGCTTAGTTGCTCCACGGCATGTGGGATCTTTCCGGACCAGGGCTCAAACCTGTGTCCCCTGCATTGGCTGGCAGATTCTTAACCACTGCGCCACCAGGGAAGTCCCATGTCTTGTTTTATAGATGTTGTCGAAGAGGAAAGGTGTCCGTGTTCAAGCGACAGTGGTGACTTTTACCCGTTTTGTAAGGACACCTCCCAGTCTTTCCATCTCAGAGACTCTGGGGTGGGTTCAAGGTGCCCTTTTCAGTTTGGGGATGTGCGGAGGCAGAATTTAACCAGTTAACACTGTCCTGTCAAGTTTAGGAACTTGGAATCATGATGGATTCAGAGAGGTGGATATGTGCAGGCAGCTGGCCCCTCGTTTGGAGGAGGCTGAGCCCGCTTGTGTGCTCCACACAGCATTGTTGGTGGCCGGTCCATGCGGCTGTGCCACGGGCCCCGATGGATGGGACCGCCCGAGTGTCAGCCCGTCCTCGTTCCAGCCTGTCCTCTGTCCGCTGTTTGTTCTTTCCTCGAAGCTCAGGTGCTCGTGCGGAGTTGCCAGAACCTCTCCTCCTCCTGGTCCTTCTAGGCAGCCCCTGTGCTCCTCTTCCTGCTGCTCCTCTTGCTGGAAGCCCCCTCCCCTCCTCTTACCCTGGCCTGCTCCCACCATACTCAGCGTAGCATGGTACGGCACTAGGACTTATTTCCTGATAGGATTTTTTTTCTTTTAAAAAGCTTGAAACAAATAATGTCTTATCTCTCTGTCCTGGTTGCCTGGCTCCTGGCATGTATGTGTTGACCAGGTGTGGAAGGTGGTCAGTTTAAAGAGCACATCGTCTGGTGGGCGGGATGTGCAGGAGGGGGGCTTCCATCAGAGAAGGGAAGTCCTGGGCCAGGCCTTCAAGAGGTGAGGTGTGTGTGCAGAGATGGAGGCGGAAGTCATCCCTGAGGCAAAGAGCAGGGTGGGCGGCGATGCCGGGGAGGATCTGGGGCGTCTCTGGGCCTCTGCTGCTGCTTCTCTAGGGTGCAATCGAGGCTGATGACTTGACTGGCCCGAGTGTCAGCAAAACGTGCACAACACGACTCAGGGTATGAGGGGTGAGGGTGGAGAGCAGCGAGCACCTGACACGTCCCAGGAGTGAAAAGTCCTGCACAGCCGTTGTGGTTGGTTATGTCGTCAGAAAAGGAACCGTTCAGCTCATATGGTTTTACTTTGCTGAGGAGACAGCTGAGATGCTGACCCTCTGCACGATGGCTTGTTTCTTCTCCACTAACATGGCCATGTCAATGCTGACGGGGTTTTAGCCCTAGCTTTGCTTTTGGCTCATTGCTTGATTTATGAGAGAAAATTCGTGTTATTTGTGTCTCCAGTATCTACTTGTAGAATTAAAGAGAGTTGACACATCTGTCAGATGCTTACATTCTTGGCTGGGAAGCGCCACATGGTGTGGAAATCAGTGCCGAACGCTTACTGTCCCCCATTGAGAATGGAGCCTGAAGCAGGAAGTCTGTTAAAGCTGTGCTGATAGTCAGTCTTCTGCCCAGTTTCTGTTCATTGTTCTTGATCTCTGTCTCGGCATAAATGTGAGCCCTTCCTGTTTGACCTGGAAGACTTTCCATAAGGAGATGTCTTTACAATAATGAAAAAACGTGAAACTGGGGGGGTGGGGGGTGGGGGGGGAAAAAGCTCATTGTGACAGTATTGAAAGAGGAAGCTAATCTGTGTTGTCAGCTCAGGCCACAGCTAGAGTCAGTCATTTCTTGACAGATGAAGCCATTTCTCAGAAAACAGGCTGTTTGCGGGTGGGAGGTGCGGGGACTCATGGTTGGAAGTTTGCCTAATCCAGCTCATTGCCACAGTCCATGGGGTGTGCATTTCTTCCCTCACCCCGATGATGCCACTGTGGAGAAAAGTATGCATTCTTGATCGTCCTGCTGGTGGTGTTATTAGATGTTGAGAAATCAGATTTCCTGTGAGGTGTGGTTTGGTTGCTTTTGTGGCCTCTCCTGCAATACAGTTTGAATCATCTTCATTTTCTCCCTTTGCTGCATCCTTTAAAAGATAAGGAAGAGGGGGATAACCATACACTTAGAATGATGATAAAGTGCTGATGGCCCCGATGTTGTGGGACTCTGATCTGGTAGTCTCATTTCAGAGATTCTTAGGCAGGATCAACTGCTTTGGGGAGAGGAGAAAGCTTGTAACTTCCTGGGTTTTTTTCTAACTCAGAAGTCGAAGTTTGGTTTGGAGTGAACTGTTCACAGGTTTGGGGCTGACCAGTCGTGACGGGCAGGGAGAGGAGACACTTGACCTCAAGTGTTAAGGGGACCCATGTCACCCTCACAGATATTTCAGACCAGACAGTAAGTGGTTCTTCATCGGAAAAGAGGCTTTGTCTCTCTTTGTTATCATTGCCAGAGAATGTAAATCATTAAGTCACAATTACTCATAAAAAGGCTTTGATAGTTTCACTTCCTGAAATGTTTATACTTAACTTGGTAGATAGTGTTAAAGTGATATGTTTTATTTAACACAAGAAACTCTTACGTTTTTTACTCTACACAGATTCTCTTCTGAATCAAAAAGTTACATGCTTTGCATTTTTTATTAATCTTCTTAATGGAACAGAAGAATTAAAATGATGTTAGATGTAGCTGCAAGTTGAAAAATATCAGCCCTGAGGAGAAAACATAGGTTCAGCCAACACTTGTAGCCAGTTCTAAATAGCTAGACTTTTCCCAAGGGTTACCTTCCTATTGGGGGGTGCCTTTCAGGTAACGCCCTGCTCCCCTACTGGTCAGCACTCGGGCTCCAGGGAACGGATCTGGGGGTGTGTGATTCATGTTTTTAATGAGCTGGAGTGACACCAGGTATAGATGTTAACACTGGAGAGAAAATAACAGTGAACCCAGTTCAAAGTCCTGAAGGCAGGGTATCAGATACCCTTAAAACACCCCTGAGGTCTTTCTCCAGGCTTATGGAAGGGTCTGGATGACTTGCCGGATAACTGAATTCCCAGCGCCCTGTAGGGGAACCTTCCCAGTGCCTATGGATTCTTGCTTCTTTTGCCAAATTGCTTTTTTCACTTGTGCAATAGATATGATTAGTCTCCGGGGTTTCTGTTCTTTCTGTGATTACAGCATGAGGAAATACGTTCCTTTGGTATTATATGTTGGCGGAACTTGAATTTTAGGGATTGTGTAGCGTTCTAAAAGCATGCATTATTCTTCTGATAAGTGTTATCTAGGAGGTGTATGGTCTTTATTTTGTTAATTATGTAGCTGACTTCTTTACTCTCTCACATAACAGTTAAAGAGTGATCAAACTGTTAAAAAAAAAATGACTGTTAAAAAAAAAAGTGACTGTTGACATCATCTTTCCGAGAACACTAGTATAAGTGATTTACTATAACAAGACCTTCGCTTTTCCTGTTTGTACATGACGTGTAATATTTACAGAGGTCTTGGGCTCAATCCAGCAGAAACATCTCACATAAATTGATGTGTGGAACTAAAGCCATTTAACATTTTCTTTCACATGGAGGTAATGTGAACAGTTTTTTTATTTTAAAAGTGGGAGAGAGAATGGTTGTTTGGTATTGCCTTGAGGGGAGCAGTTTACAATAGAACGTTTTCTCTAGTTAGACATCAAACATGCATGTAGGTTATAATTCGGTCATATGTCTCTGCCTGTCATATATTTAGAATTCTGAGTTAACACTAGTTCTGTTATTATACGTGTGCTTCCTCTCGCAGTGTCTTGTTTCTCTTCTCTTCCCTCCAAAATGATATAGGTAAAGTTTTGTGCTCCACGTATTTAAATTAGCATCAATTCTAAATCTGTGAGATTTTCACTTTAAAAAACTAGTATATCTAAAATGTTATAACACAGTCTAAGTAATGAAGTATCTTTAGTTGTCTTTTAAAGAATTGGAATATTCCAAGTGTGTTAAATATAGTTTAGCACTTGATCTAATTATATAATTAAGTGCTAAAAATTATTTATATATAGTTGAATGCACATCTGTTGAATGAAGAAAATGAAATGTAGTTATTGTGGGGATCTGGTCTTATTTATTTGAGGCCATTGTTGTTTTTTGTTGTTTTTTTTTTTTGCGGTACGCTGGCCTCTCACTGTTGGGGCCTCTCCCGTTGCGGAGCACAGGCTCTGGACGCGCAGGCTCAGCGGCCATGGCTCACGGGCCTAGCCGCTCTGCGGCATGTGGGATCTTCCTGGACTGGGGCACGAACCCACGTCCTGTGCATCGTCAGGCGGACTCTCAACCACTGTGCCGCCAGGGAAGCCCAAGGCCATTGTTTTTTGTAGGTAGACTTATTAGTTCTTAGGCATCAAGAAGCTTAACCATCCTTTTACTTTTAGGAAGATAGATGCTTTATTTCTTTTACTATGTTTTACTCTTTGGTCAATTTTTCTAGTTAAACAACAGCTAAGCTGCCACTAACAGAAGCACTTCCTTCTAACACACAGTAACAAACAAAAGGATTTCATCTTTGTACTTTCTTTTAAAAAAAGTGAGTAATTTGGGGGACTTCCCTGGGGGTCCAGTGGTAAAGATCCGCTTTACAATGCAGGGCACGCAGGTTCGATCCCTGGTCAAGCAACTAAGATCCTACATGCTGCGAGGCAACTAAGCCCATGCACCACAACTACTGAGCTCGCGTGCGTCAACTAGAGAGCCTGTGTGCCGCAAACTACAGAGCCCATGTACCCTGGAGCCTGCGTGCCACAACTAGAGAGAAGCCCGTGCACTGCAATGAAAGATCCTGCATGCCTCAACAAAGATCCTGCGTGCCGCAACTAAGACCTGATGCAGCCAAAAATAATAATCTTTTTAAAAAATAGTAAAAAGGGGAGTAATTTGGGATTTGACTCTACTGGGGTGCCAATTTATTTTTCTTTGTCTCTTCTATCATTTTATAAATATCCAGAAAATTAATATTAAAATAAAAAAGAAATGCAAGTGTGAAATGACGGTATGATTTGTCATGCTCTGTTTCAGATGATCACAGTCGTGTTAAACTGCAAAATGCTGAAAATGATTATATTAATGCCAGCTTAGTTGACATAGAAGAGGCGCAGAGGAGTTACATCTTAACACAGGCAAGTGGTGTGATGTGCAGCCGATGCCTGACCGCCATTCTTGTGATTGGTCTTCTTTAAAACACCAGCAAGAAGTGTGTCCTGACTTCTTTTGGAGATGAAATGCTATTTCAGTTTTTTCTGTTGTTATGTAATGAATGGTGTTATAATGTTTTGCAGCTGTGTATATTTCAGATAAAAGTAATCTTCAGTGTTACACGTTCTCTGAAAGAAAGTTGTTCATGAAATTTGGCTAGGCCGGTTCTCTTCTGGCCAGTTGTCCTCCTTGCTTTATATTGAATATTTGGTACAAAGCCTTGGTTTGTTGATGCTTTGTTACCTTCTGCTTCTCTTTACATCACTTGAATCAGAACGAGAGGCCCTTTGAAAGCTCTTCTCTGCCCCGCCCTGGCGTGTATTTTCAGAGTGTGGACAGGCCTTGGATGTCAGGGCAGGTGAGGGTGTGAGCCAGGTGCCCAGACAACCAACAGGGCGGCCCAAGAGCCTGCTGCCCCTTTGGGCCCCTGCCCGATTGCATCTCAGCACACCGGCCACACCCATGTTCCAGCAGCACTTTTCTTCCACTCTGAGATAGCAGAAATGATTTTGGTTTATCCACACCAGCTACCCTTTGTTTATCAAATAATAGATTTAATTAACAGTGCTCTCATTTCCCTCAGTTAATGAATTTTAAATATTCAAAAGATAAGCTGTATTATTCAGTATCTTGCAGTCACCTGTAATGGAGCATAATCTGAAAAAATATATGTATGTAACTGAATCACTTTGCTGTACACGTGTAACTAACACAGTATTGTAAATCAGCTATACTTAAATTTTTAAAAAGATAAGCTGTATATTTATAATGTTTGAGATTTTTAAAGAACCCATTTCAGATCAGAATAACCTGTTACTGAAAGTGAAAACCGTTGAAAATGGTAAGAAGATATTCAAATTAATGTAACTATGAACTGTTAGACTATCTCTAATTCACAGGAAACAAGAATTAATTACTCTTTTTTTTTGGGGGGGTGGTACGTGGGCCTCTCACTGTTGTGGCCTCTCCCATTGCGGAGCACAGGCTCCAGACGCGCAGGCTCAGCGGCCATGGCTCACGGGCCCAGCCGCTCCGCGGCATGTGGGATCCTCCCAGACCAGTGCACGAACCCGTGTCCCCTGCATCGGCAGGCAGACTCTCAACCACTGCGCCACCAGGGAAGCCCTAATCACTCTTTTTTACTTGAAGTAAAGCAGCTCCTGTAAATCAAAAAGAAAAAGAGAAACAGTTCATGAAAAAAACTGGCAAAGAACATAAATTCACAGTTCAAAGAAAAGAAATAAAGATAGACAATATACATATGAAGAGATGCTCAACTTTTCTAGTAATTAGGGAATATAAATTTAAACCAGCAATCGGTTACCACTTTTCTCCTGTCAGATCAGCAGAGATTTAAAAGTTTATAATACTCAGGGGTCTAATACGTAAAGACATAAAGATACATGTGAGGATGTTTGTTACAACTTCATTTTAATAGCATAGGGCCAGAAATAGTAGAATTGAAGCAGTCTGCAAGGGGCTGGCTAAATAAATTATACACGTGCTCTTCTTACTGATTATTTCTGGAAATTAGGAAAAAAGAGAGACTTTAATTTCCCATTTTCTGTAATATTTGAAGTATTATGTGCATTCGTGTTTTTAATAAACTCATTTTTAGAGTTAAAAACATTTACTTTCTATTTGAAAAAACCATAATGATAAAAAACAGAAAAGAATAATTACCCTAGATTCCTTATCACACCCTTTCTTTCTCTCTTTTTTTCAAGTCTTTTTTTATCCATTCCTCTTTCTCATCTTTAGTCTCTAAAAATGCAGTTGTTTCTCAAGATTCTGACTTAGGTTTTTTCCTCTGTCCAGTCTACACTCATCACTTCAACTCCCTGGGACCACATTTTGAACCTTTGTATCTTAAGAAAGAGGGTAAACTCTGGATTCATAGTATCTGTATTTGAATCCCAGTCTGGCTGCTTCGTTGGATGTTCATTCATCCAGCAAAGCTTTGAGTACCTACTTTGTGGCAGCATCGTTTGAATAAAACAGCCATTCATAAAACTGCCATTATGGGGGCTTCCCTGGTGGCGCAGTGGTTGAGAGTCCGCCTGCCGATGCAGGGGATGTGGGTTCGTGTCCCGGTCCAGGAAGATCCCACATGCTGCGGGGCAGCTGGGCCCGTGAGCCATGGCCGCTGAGCCTGCGCGTCCGGAGCCTGCGCTCCACAATGGGAGAAGCCAGAAGAGTGAGAGGCCCGCGTACTGCAAAAAAGAAAAAAAAAAAAAAAAAGTGCCATTATGAACTTCACATCCTAGTGGGAAGTAAAATTAACAGCTAGCAGCTAGCAATCTTTTTAAATTAATTAATTAATATATATATTTATTTTTGGCTGTGTTGGGTCTTTGTTGCTGCACGTGGGCTTTCTCTAGTTGCAGGGAGAGGGGGCTACTCTTCGTTGCAGTGTGCAGGCTTCTCATTGTGGTGGCTTCTCTTGTTGCTGAGCATGGGCTCTAGGCACGCGGGCTTCAGTAGTTTTGGCACATGGGCTCAGTAGTTGTGGCTCACGGGCTCTAGAGCGCAGGCTCAGTAGTTGTGACGCACGAGCTTAGTTGCTTCATGGCATGTGGGATCTTCCCGGACCAGGGCTCGAGCCCGTGTTCCCTGCATTGGCAGGCGGATTCTTAATTACTGTGCCACCAGGGAAGTCCCCGAGCTAGCAATCTTTTATTTATTATTTTATTGAACTATAGTTGATTTACCGTACTGTGTTAGTTTCAGGCGTACAAAAAGTGATTCAGTTATATACACACACATACATCTATATCTCTTCTTTTTCAGATTCTTTGCTGTTGTAGGTTATTACAAGTTACTGAATATAGTTCCCTGAGCTACACAGTAAATCCTGTTATTTTATAGATGGTAGTGTGTATTTGTGAATCCCAAACTCCTAATTTATCCCTTCTCCCCTTTCCCCTTTGGTAACCGTAAGTATGTTTTCTGTCTGTGAGTCTGTTTCTGTTTTAATAATTTCTTTTGTATCATATTTTAGATTCCACATGTAAGTGATATCATATAGTATTTGTCTTTGTCTGAATTACTTAGAATGATAATCTCTAGGTCCATCCATGTTGCTGCAAATGGAATTATTTCATCATTTTTTATGGCTGAGCAGTATTCCATTGTATATGTGTACCACATCTGCTTTATCCGTTCATCTGTAGATGGACACTTAGATGTCTTCCATGCCTTGGCTGTTGTAAATAGTAACAGCTAGCAGTTTTTAACACTGTTCTATATTTTATGTTTTGTATAATTTAAGCCTCAGGATAACCCTCTGTGGTAAATACTATTGTTATCCTTATGTTAACAAGAGGAATCACCTAAAAAGACAAAGGAACTTCAAATAACTTTACCAAGGCCATGCAACAAGTGGAATGAGGCCAGGATGTGAAGCTACACGGTCTCCATAGACTGCATGGTTCTGCTCTTAATTATTCAGATCTGCTGTCTTGAAACTACTGTGTGACCTTGGACACATTACTTATTCCCCAAGCCTGTACTGTCGTCCCTTGGTATCTGGGGGGGGTTTGCCTCCAGGATCCTCTGCAGATGCCAGAACCCATGGGTGCTCAAGTGCATAGTTGTCCTTCTTTGTCCTTGGGATTCCACATATACAGATTCCACCAATCATGGATCATGTATTAAGTTTGCCATCTGAGGTTGGTTGATTCTGCAGATGCGGAACCCATGGATAAGAGGGCCAACTGTATATTTATTGAAAAAAATCTGCCTATATGTGGACCCCTGCAGTTCAAACCCGTGTTGTTCAAGAGTCAAGTGTGTACCTATATTATTGATATATATCTCTATTATCTATAGAACAATGCTGATAAAAACTCATATAGTGCCTGGTACTGTGGTGAGTAGTCCCTGGAGTATTTATTGTGGCATTTGTTACTGCTTTTTATTGGTAGTAGTAATGATAGTAATAACCCTTTTATAAAACATTATAAATCTCATCACGTAAAAGAAAATGCCTGACTCATACCCTAGTGATCTCATTTAAACCTCCTGTCCATGTTGGAGAGCTTTTTTGTGTCCTGACAGAGTTCCACCCCTGCCTCCACCCCCTGCCTTATATTTTTCAACATCCATATGGGTGTTTTTACCCACGTGACCAATTGATGTCACAAATTCTGCATTTTCTATGTCGAACTCTTTCTTTTTTTTCTTTTTTTTTAAACCATGCCAGCCCCCTTCCTATTTTTCTCATATGGGTTAAAGCTGTCCTCCTCATGTGTCCTTTGTTCTGCTTTCCTTTGTTCTGCTGCCCTGCCCTTCTTCAGAGCTCTCTTGAATTTTATCTGCACCAAAGTGGTAGCTTCTTAACTTATTTCCTTGTCACCAGTCCGTCCTCCCTAATCCATCTTTAACAATTCCACTAGAATTATTTTTTGTGACATACGAATCTGGTCGTATCCCTTTACTCCTTAAAGAAGAGTTTGGTGACTATTTCTTGGATTCGAGACCCTCCTGTTCTGCAGGTGCAGTTTCCTACCACGTACCTCCATGTTGCCCTCAGCAATCTAACTGTCTTTTCCCAGATGTCTCCTAAACTTGCACATGCCTTGCCTTATGCTGGGAATGGATCCTGATTCCCTACCCTTCCTTCCCCCATGTCAGTGCCCTCCTCATTTTTAAGGCTCTGCACCACTATCCTTCCTACTCCTGCAGACCTGATGGTTTACCCCTTACTGTTGTGGTGCTTGATGTGTTTCCGTTCCTTGCCTCTGTCGTAAGCTCTTTGACATCTGAGACTGCTTTTGCCTTTGTATCTAGTACGTTAGAACAGAGAACACGCACAGAAAATATTTCAAAAGACAGAGAAAACCAAAGATGCTAAGTGTTTATTAAAACTGCAGTTGTTCTCATTGTCCTTTGTTGCTTATTATTTTTGTCATCTTTTCCCTCTGAGTTTTATGAAAACTAAAAACGTATGTATCAGTCCCTTGGTATAGATCTCCATTTTGCACAAGAAAAATAGGTAGTATTGCTGGTAAGTGGAAGGGCTGAGAAACCCTCTCCCATTTCAGAACCACAAACAGAATGTGCGTGTGTATGTGTGTGTGTGTGTGTGTGTGTCTGTCTGTCTGTCTGTGTGCACGCATGCGCACATGTGCGTGAACACACTAAGGAGCAACTTCGTTGGTGAACTGATCTGTCCATTTTTTTAGACAAAAGAAACAGCATTCATTTTACTGGGGTTCTTCTCATTGCTGTTTTTACCTTCACACTGTTTGGTTTTGGAAGCAACTCAAGCATTGGATAACATGCACCGAAGGAGGGGAACAGTCCCTCAAACCTGAGGGTGCAGCTCCTCAGGATTCCCAATCCCTTTCTAGCATTTGTATAACTTAGAGCTTAGAGTTTATTAGTTCAAATAATATTTACCCAACACCCACTACACACCAGGGATACAACTGCCCTAAAGCTGCTTTCAGTGTAACACCACTTGAATTGCCTTGTTTTCAATGTGGAGCTGAAGCTCTAGTCAGACCTGGCCTCTCAGTGTCCTGTGAGGTGAATGCTTGTTGAGTTACTGGAGGTACAGTCAAACCTCGTTCATGTTAATCTTTACTCACTTAAAATAGTTAAAGTTTGGGCATGGCCTTCTCATCTCTTGTTTGCCCTTTATTCTACCCTGTGCTACCGATTAATCAAAATATGAAGGTAATTGGAAATTCATAATATGATTTGATATTTTTTCCCCATGGCAGTATTGTGATATGCACCGTTACCCCTTTTAACTCTGCTCTTGAGGTTACACATTCTCTGGTTTTGTAGATTAACAGTTTCATAGTGGTTCAGGTGCTTTGAAATTTCCGCTTTTTCTGGAATTCTCTTTGTAGCTAACTTGGGTTGGTTGCAGGCCAGTGCTGGCGCAGACTTCCTCCTTTGCAGGGCTGCCCTCATCATGGAAGGCAGGGCCTCTCTTTCTGCGGCAGAGACTGGAGGGGACAGAAATCGCCTTTGCCTGCCTCCTTTACAGCTAGAATACAACCCGTAGAACTTGGCGCCTGTGATTTTGACCCTGGTTTGCTTACAGGTTGTGCATGAGTACTACAGCCACCTTAGGATGGCAGTACCAGCAAAGCAGGTGATGTTAGTGACAGGTTGGGAGTACTGTCCCAAGCACACTCCTCTTTGGACAAAATCTTGTCTTGACGTTTGTTCCTACCCAAGCCTGGTTCTCCAGCCCTCAACTCTGAAAGTCACCTGAGAGCCTGAAAAATTTTCTTTTCTGCCTAAGTAAATAAAAGTCAGTTTTGATCATTGATAATCAGTAATCCTAACTAGCACAGACCTGTTTTTAGTTCAAGTGGATTTAAAGTCTTGATTTACTCTTTATGATCCGATACACTGTTCTCAGACGAGAAGCTTCCCTGAAGGAGTTTCCTCGGACCCTTACTCTGTCCCCTTTCTCTTACCCACTTTTCCTTCTCTGTTCTTACAGGGTCCACTTCCTAATACAGGTTGTCATTTCTGGCTCATGGTTTGGCAGCAAAAGACCAAAGCAGTTGTCATGCTAAACCGAATTGTGGAGAAAGAATCGGTGAGTAATACTTGATATTTACAACTTAGTGTACTGCCTGTGATTGTTAACTTATAAATATTTTCTTATTTCTTTTGGGATATTCATTCATTAGTTTTGGCCTTTAATTGCTAAAGGCTAGTGGTCAGGGTGATTCTGACCAGAAGAGCTAATGTATCCTTTTCCTTTTTTACCTTAAATATTTAAATAACAATTGCGGACCACTACCCTCCAAGATATAAGTATAATGGAGCCAGTATTGGCTAGTAGTGGTATTTAGATCTTTGGAATCTGTAGGCTTTATCACAATCTTTACAATTTATTATTATCAAAATCTTGGAAATTTTATAAAAGATTAAAGTGACAGGTTTCTAAAACCTTTATAAATTACCGTTGGCTCTTAGGTCACAAGGCAGTAAGTATGGAAATGTATAAATTTATTGACATTTGAAGTGCAGTGTAAACCCAGTGCTAATTAGTGGTGTGACGTTGGGTAAGTCTTTCAGCTTCTGTGGCTTTAGGGTCCTCTTCTGTCAAACATGCAAATTGGAAAGTATTGTCTGTCAGGTCTCTTTCAGCCCTGAGGTCTTAGACTACTCTGCTTTTCAGGTTCCTGATTCTTCCTTTTTAAAAAAAAAAAAAAAAGATTTAATTTTATTTATTTTTGGCTGCATTGAGTCTTCGTTGCTGCGCACGAGCTTTCTCTAGTCGAGTGGGGGCTTCTCTTGTTGTGGAGCATGGGCTCTAGCCATGCGAGCTCAGTAGTTGTGGCACATGGGCTCAGTAGTTGTGGCACATGGGCTCTAGAACGCAGGCTCAGTAGTTGTGGCACATGGGCCTAGTTACTCCGCAGCATGCGGGATCTTCCCAGACCAGGGATCGAACCCGTGTCCCCTGCACTGGCAGGCGGATTCCTATCCACTGCACCACCAGGGAAATCCCTCTTCCTTTTTTCTAAATTAATAGTTGCCAGTTTTCAATGGTCGTGAAGGTTTTTCTAGTCTGTTTCAGATCTGAAGTGGCGTTAACGTACCGGAGTATCCAGCAATGTCAGCGTAGTCGTTTACAGTGGTTTTCGTGCTTCAAGTGATGGGGGCTCTATCAGTTGGGACATTTTGAGCAGTGTTGCCAACTAGAGGATTATAAGTTTCATTCCTCATTCTGCAGTATAATTAGTATAATAAAAAGATAAGACAGGGCTTCCCTGGTGGCGCAGTGGTTGAGAGTCCGCCTGCCAATGCAGGGGACACGGGTTCGTGCCACGGTCCGGGAAGATCCCACATGCCTTGGAGCGGCTAGGCCCATGAGCCATGGCCGCTGAGCCTGCGCGTCCGGAGCCTGTGCTCTGCAGCGGGAGAGGCCGCAACAGTGAGAGGCCCGCATACTGCAAAAAAAAAAAAAAAAAAAAAAAAAAAAACTGCCACCAGAAATCAGAAATCATATTTACGGTGGTTGGATCTAGAGTCAGGTTTAATTGTCTGGGGGAAGGTCACCTTGTGGGTGGGGGCATAATGTTTGTCAGCGTAATGATGGTGGCAGCTGTTGCTGGTCGGTGTTTAGCTCCTTAATTAGGGGATATAAAATAGTGATATTCCAGGAGCTCTTGTTGGAATACTTCTATTAAAAAAAAAAACACACAACCTCCCACTCTTGTTACTTGGCCACTTTTATTTATTATTTTTTTAATTAATTAATTTATTTATTTATTTATGGATGCGTTGGGTCTTCATTGCTGTTCACAGGCTTTAGTTGCAGCGAGTGGGGGCTATGCTTCTTTGCGGTGTGCAGGCTTCTCACTGCAGTGGCTTCTCCCGTTGCAGAGCACGGGCTCCAGGCACGCGGGCTTCAGCAGTTGTGGCACGCAGGCTCAGTAGTTGTAGCTCGCAGTCTCCAGAGCGCAGGCTCAGCAGCTGTGGCGCACAGGCCTAGTTGCTCCACGGCATGTGGGATCCTCCCAAACCAGGGCTCGAACCCGCATCCCCTGTGTTGGCAGGCAGACTCCCAGCCACTGTGCCACCGGGGAAGCCCCTTGGCCACTTTTTTTTTTTTTTTTTTGCGGTACGTGGGCCTCTCACTGTTGCGGCCTCTCCCGTTGCGGAGCACAGGCTCCGGACGCGCAGGCTCAGCGGCCATGGCTCACGGGCCCAGCCGCTCCGCGGCATGTGGGATCTTCCCGGACCGGGGCACGAACCCGTGTCCCCTGCATTGGCAGGCGGACTCTCAACCACTGCGCCACCAGGGAAGCCCCCCTTGGCCACTTTTAAATAGGAAAAGCAGTTTTCAAAAGAAGTTGATTCCCTAGTGTCCTCAACATGTGACCACTTAGGTTTTCTTGGTGTGGGGGCAGGGCGGGAGGGCATCAGGTACTGTGAAGTCACGGATTCAAACATCCTTGATTCATTTCACTCCATGGCAGTTATTTTCCTTATTTGTAGTCAGATTGCCCCTTCACTGGCCAGCAGGAAGCTCTTCAAGTTGGGCCCTGAGTTCTTTTACACAGACCCAAGAGTCTTCATAGCTACTTGTTGTCTGGAATGACTCCATATTGCAGGCTCATCTTAAACTCTTGTGTAAGAATCAGCCATTTCTTTAAGGGGCCTTAATTTCTTTCAGTGGGCAGTGGTATTTCAGGGTCACAACAAAAATAGGGATGTTTGTTGCCACTGGGTTGGTCTTTTCAGTGAACAGAGCTAAGGAAAAATATTTTTTTGTGTTAAGATAACACAGCGCTAGTGTTCATACTGATATTTCTGATTCAAATTTAGGCCTATAGGGGTTGGCCCAACCCTTTCTATCCTTTATATCTGTTACAGTGTTTTCCATACCATGAATTCTGGTTCTCAAAGGCACTAGTGATATCAAATATCTTATAGAGACTCTTTTACTTTGTCTGATATTGCACACAGAAAATAGTCATAATAACAAAATCAACTCCATCACCAAAATAACTACTGAAAAAAAGTTTAAAATGTTTTGTTTTTCCCATTCTCTGTTTTTTTTAAAGT
The DNA here is from genome assembly GCF_005190385.1 of Monodon monoceros. Lineage (NCBI taxonomy): Eukaryota > Metazoa > Chordata > Mammalia > Artiodactyla > Monodontidae > Monodon > Monodon monoceros. Next base: position 59,485,408 of record NW_021703765.1, on the reverse strand, counting down.
TGTACTTTATGTACATTGTCAGAGTTTATAGCACATTATACTCTGTCCCTTATGCCCCTTTTGTGTAAGTCTATATGTTGAGGTGTCTCTCCAGTCATTTTGTCTGTAGCTTATACTCCAGAGGATCCTGAGGAAGGACTCATGGGCACCATAGTCCCTGATGTCTTATGTGCCAATGACAGTTCATCTGCTGGCTCAGTGCTTAACAGTCAGTTTGGCAGAATATAAAATCTTTGGCTCATATTTGCTTTTCTTTGAACAACTTAAATGTATTACTCCATTTTCTTCTGGCATTACAAATTACTGTAAAAGTCAAATGGACATCTTTATTTCCTTTATTAGTCACTTATTCTTTTTACCTAGGTTACCCAAAGGATTTTTTTCCTTCAAATCCCAATAATTTTACCAAAATATTTCTGTGTTGGTCATTCTGGGTCAGTTTGTCCAGGGGCATAGAGTACTTTTTCAGTATGTGATTTCAGACATTTTTTCTTTCTTTAAGAAAAATTTATTGAATTATACTTGTTGACATTTATTCTGTTCCCTTGCTTGCTTTGGTGTTCTTTTCTTGGGTCCTCCTATTATACATGTGTTAGATTTTCTTGCGTATTTTTTATGGTTGTCACATTTTCTCTAATCCTATTTGTCTCTCTCTTCATTTCTTTTTTTATTTTAAAAATGTCCTCCTTTTTCTCTTAAGGCATCATCTGTTGTGTTTAGTCACATCTCTTTTCCTTAGTTTAATTAATTAGTCTTTGTTTATGAAATGTGTTCTGTTATTTCTGAATCTTTTTTCTTTTCTGTCACCTCATTTCTAAGTTGTTCAAATTCTAATTTATGCTCTTTCACTTCTTGTGCCATTTTTTAAATGTCTTTAAGCTGACCTTTTGAAGTGTCAGCTCATAGTATTCATTGGTTTTGGAAGCATTTTTATTGTTTGTTATTTGTAGCTATTTGTGATTTCGAAAAGGAGAAATGGCCATATTTTACAAGGATGTTTTTCTGGTGTTTTTTCCTAATGAAATGACTCTAGCTCACCTGACCTCAGCCTGCTGGCCTCATAATTTGGCTTTTGGGAAGATGTTTTTATTGTCACAAATACAAATTCCATGTCAATAGTTCTGCCAAAAGGTAACAACTCTAGGTAAAGGGAGCTTATCTTCTAATTCTTTCCCCAACTTAATTTTAGTAAATAGGTATACAATGTTATTTCTAGATACGTAGTAGTATTTAGTAGCAGATTAATGGGTATTTATGGAAAATACTTGTAAAATAAAGCCTTTTCAATACTGTTTGAAGATAAGATTCTTGTAAGAGTTTGATATTTATAGAAAAATAGTGTGAATGCCAGTATGATGTTAAAATATACATTACCCTGCTTTAGAAATGACAAAGTGATTTTCATTTTATGAACATGATATCTGTTTATGGGGGTTTTTTTAGTGTATAAGTTAGAGGAACATTTTACAAACCTGTTTTTGTAAGATGTCAATCTTTTTTTTTTTTTTTTTTTAAGATGCAATCTTATTAAAATACATTAAACATCAAACGTAGTGCGACTGTTCGTAGATTTGGGTACTTGAAAAATATATAGCGTGTGTGTGGTTTGTTTTCCTTTCCAGCTTTTTATGGTTTCATTATGTCTATAAACTAAAAAAAGTCATATGCATTAACCTAAATTCTTAAATTTAGGTTAAATGTGCACAGTACTGGCCGACAAAGGATGACCGAGAGATGCTGTTTAAGGAAACAGGCTTCAGTGTGAAGTTCCTGTCGGAAGACGTGAAGTCCTATTATACAGTCCATCTGCTGCAGTTAGGAAACACCAATGTAAGACTTTTCATGCCCAAACTATGGGGCTTTATATGATGATTTTAAGGATTATTCTTTGTTCTTAGATATGAAGTTTGGGGCAGCCCATTCATTTCAATAATAACCTATAATAGTGTACAGCCATAACCTTTTCCTTATAGATTTTGTTCCTATATGTGGTAGCTCTCTGAGGACTCTCAAGAAACCCTAGAAACTAAGAATTTTAAAATTCAGGGAAATATTTGAGGATTCAGAATAACTTACTAAAATTAGTCGGGGATTAAGAGAGAGGACTTTAGAATCAGGCCAACCTGGATTCACATCCAGCTCTGCTACTTAGTGTACCTACTCCCAGACCTCCTGAAGTCTGTCCTCATCTGTCGGAGATGGTGGTGCCTCCCTCTCAGGGCCGTTGTGGGGTCGGGTGAGGGTGTGTGTGCAGAGGCACTAACACAGACCAGGTACCCTGTAAACACCAGCTCTGATACTTACTACTGTTGAGAGTGTTGTTAATTCAAGGGATTAGTCACACGGAAATTTGTCTTTATTGAACTGGTGAAAATGATGAAGTAAATTTACCATATGGTCTCAAGAACATTTACTTGGATTTTTTTCCAGAAATATAAGACTCGTTCCTGGTACTTGGTTGAGATACAGGTACAGGGTGGGTTGTGAGCCTGCTGTTGTCAGGCTGAAGATTGAGATACTTCTCCCCTCTTCCCACTTACCTCTTTGCCTTCTTTGGTTCGTAATTAGAATAACTAGAAAATATGAAGTAAGAGTGATTCTGAGATGCTCTCAGAAACTAGAAAAACTACAAAATAGGAAAATGTTTGCCCAAAAATGGCTTCGGGAATGTATCTAGTCTAAAGTGAGATACTGTTTTAGTTAACTATTAAGTGAATTGAGTGATTAACGTGTGATCATTAACCAAAAAAAAAAAAAAGCTTTATAGCGAAGGGAGATATATACACTTTTTAGATATGCAGAAGTACCTTTTATGGTTGATCTCCTGAAACACCTCTCTGTTTTTTATTACGTACTATAAGTACAGATGTGTGCCGAGTGCTTCGGGCCAGGTCCAGCTTCCATGACTTTCATAGCTAAGCTTATTATGGGATCTCTTAGGTCATCCAGGGAGGAGGCTTCTTTATGAATCTCCTCACTGTATTTATTTTGCACCAGTGATTCCAAACATACATACAAACATACATACATTTGCATGTATCTTAAGCTGCATTGAAATACATCAGCTACTACTTGGTCCTGGGTTGTCCAGTGCTCATTCCCAGAAACAGAGCTGCGTTTCCATAAAGTTCTCATGGGTCTTGGAATCATCTTCTCATGGTGTTTACTGATCCCAGGTACCTCCTCTGCTTGTGGCATTAAAATTGATTTAGAAGGAGGTGGGCATAGGTGTTTTTCTCTGTCCTGAGCATTGATTACACCTCAAATAATAATAAGATTGAATAACTTTTGTATTTTCTTTATCACTTTGCAAAGTATTTTCACATATGTATCATTTGTCCTACAGTCTTCCTAAAATGTGGACAGAGTAAATATTCTTAATATCCCTGGTTTTCATACTTAAAAAAAAATAACCTGAAAATCCATGAGGTTAATGGATTTTTTTCCATAAATAGATTACTCAGTTAATAAGTGATAAACCAGAACTCAAATCCAGATCTCCTAACTTCTAATGAGATGGGACCAAGTCTTTTGAAAAAGATGCTGATTGTTGTAAAGGAAGATCCTTGGTTCTAAAGTTTCTGAAGTTGAGGCCGCCCTGGGAGCAGGCCAACCCCTACGTTTTAATTGCTGGCAATTGTGTGATTTCTTACTGCCCTGGGTTCAGAGTACACCATAATTAAATAGCAACAGTTTATGTTCTATTTTACAATCTTTAGTAAGAGCTAGGAGTGTTAGAAGAATAAAGTAGCATTTCAGTAGGAAAGACAGAATTGCATTTGGTTGTGTTAGAAGAATAAAGTAGCGTTTCAGTAGGAGAGACAGAATTGCATTTGGTTAAGTATTTAGACTCAGGAACCATGTGGCCTGAGTTTAAATCCGAGCTCTACCACTCCTGGCTGTGTGACTGGTCCCATTATTTAACCTCTGTGCCTCCGTTTTCTCATCTGCAAAACGAGGATGATGACGCACCTGCCTTGTAGGGTTGTTACGATGATCAAGTGAATTAATGCTCTGACAGTGCCTCAGACTCAGTGTGGGGTCTCCTGTTGTCAGCGGCTCCCTTGGAGTTGGGAAGGGCTGCAGGAGCCAGGGCAGCGGAGGACGCGCTGCAGGAGAGAAGGTGATGATGAAGTAGGGGAGGAACAGCCGGCCTCACCTGCAGGTCTGGGTGGAGGTTCCTGAGTTTCAGAGGACCAGGTTGCTTCTAAAGGAGTCTGGCTGTGCCTTTTAACAGATCTGGGGCCAGAGCTGCCTCCTGTCAGGCCCTGCTCCATAGAGGCTTCATGTCTGGTGGGCAGTAAAGCACCCGCAGCCCTTTCCAGCGTCGTGATGAGAGCTCAGAGTTTGAACTTCTGGCCCCACGTGAAGAGATTCCATGTCTGCTTTTAAAAGGGGCCTTGTGGCTTAAGCTATGAAGATAGTTTTGAGGGGCTTTTAAAATCCCAGGTCATCTGGAGAACTTGTCTTTTGGGCTTTTCTGTTTAGTTGGCCTTCACCATTTTCAGTAGTGTCCTCGACCAGCTTTATGTGTATCAAGTTCCAGGAAGGCTGTTTTCATGCTGAGTTCTGTTTCTCTGCCTCTGTAGATTTGCCCAGAGCAGGGTTAGATGCCACCCGGCTGTCCTCCTCTCCTGTCTGTTTATGTCCTGTGCACTCTTCTGTCCAGCTTGTGCCCATTTCTCACTTCGGTCACTTAATGTACCTGTGATGCGTTCACTCCTAACAGCTAGGATCTTCTTACGCTTCTCTTCATAATTTAAATTTTACCATTTCCCAGCTTGTGCAGCACTTGTGCATGTGTACATTTTGACACCATAACAAGGTTTTCAGCTCCCCATGGGCAGGGTCCTTACCTGTTGCCCTTGTACCCCCTCTGCGTTTGCACCGAGTACCCTGTTCACCACCCCACACCTGAGTGCTTGTCCTGAAACACAGCTTGGTCCTTCCACCGGGGTCTGGGAAGCCCTTCCGTGGCCAGTACAGGAGTCCCTGGCCGGCCCCCGCCTTGCCTCTCCTGACCATGCCTTGGGCGTTGCCCTGCCCCCTGCTTAGAACCCAGCCCCTTGCCCCCTGCCCTGGTGCTCTCCTCCCCCCCCACCTGGGAGTTCCGGTCATCTTCCAGAGTGAGTTATGGTGACCACGTATTTAACACGGCCAGTGCGGGACCCTGCAGGAGCTGGTGAGGGACTGAACTAGGGCAGTGACCTCAAGGGAGGGGCGGGGTCGACAAGCTTGCTTCTCTCCAGGTGGAGCGGAAACACAGGTGAGGAGGTTGGAAATGTGGAGAGGTTACAGTTGATGGGAGCGGATCAGGGGCCGCGGTAAAGGCAGCAGCGAGTGTGTCATTGTGTCAGAGATCACCGCATCTCTTCACATGCCACCACGTGCAGGTGTTGCCTTGTTTACCCTTCACAGCAGCCTTGTGAGATCAGTACTTTCTTAAACCCCATTTACAGGTGATGGAACTGGGGCTTGTGAAATTCTTGGAAACAGTCTTGCTACCTTCTTTCTGTGCCTAAAGTGTGAAAATTGGGCCTGGGGCTGTAGAGCTGTATAGATTTTTAAGTAATATTAGAACATTTATAGTCTTACTCATATTGATAACAATTATAGTTAACTTGCATTTGAATGGCTCTAGACAGCGCACACTTAAATTACCCCCAGGCTCTCAGCTCTTGTACCTACTCAGCTCATAGCTGCCTGGCCTCCATGGACCATGAACTTGTCATCTGATTCAAAGACGTTACATTTAAAATTCTTCAAATAAATGTAAATGAGATTTTGCCCTAAGAAGAACGGTGAACTGCTGACATCTTTGTGCAGAGGGTGGTGTCCATGGAGAAAACTGGGCAGGTGTGTGCAGACCGGCTGGAGTGGGGTGTGAGGGGTGGCGGTGAGAAGGGACGGAGCTGACTGGGTGTCACAGCAGGACTGAGGGGCTTGGTGACCGAGCAGGAGGGAAGGGTGAGTCTGCTGTTTGAAACTAGGATTTTGTCAGAAACTGTAGAGTCTAAATGTAGAGACTGTTCGGAATAAAGATGAATTTTGTTTTAGCTCTGTATGCTTTGGAACCCTTTCCCCCCATTCTCGTTTTTTTTCCAGCATGAAAAAGAGGGAAAAGGTATCCAATCGTTCATATAAACTTTTTTTTTCTTGCGGTACGCGGGCCACTCCCGCTGCGGAGCACAGGCTCCGGACGCGCAAGCTCAGCGGCCATGGCTCATGGGCCTAGCCGCTCTGCGGCATGTGGGATCTTCCCGGACCGGGGCACGAACCTGTGTCCCCTGCATTGGCAGGCGGACTCTCAACCACTGCGCCACCAGGGAAGCCCCATATAAACTTTTTTTTGTACCAGAGTAGTAAACATATGGATCTTATTACTTCTGTGGCCCTTTGGGAATTATGTGATTTTTGTGAGCTAAGGTTTTTGAATCTTGTTTCAGTAGGGGTGAATTAATACAAAATTAACCTCTAAGAAGTTCTTTAGTCTGGTCCTACACGGAAGAAAAAGATGGATTTTCAAAAATCTGTTCGTGAGAAAGACTGTATTATACAGTGGTGAGCATTTCTGGAAACTGGCTTTGAGCATCCCAGACAGTGTGACCTGAATTTGAAAGAAATAAAGAGGCCACTAGTCTTGAGCCAAAATCATATAAGCAAAGAAAAAGCAAGTAGTTGCCCAGGATTGTGGGGTAACTGTAGGTTTTGGGCCAGGAGGTGATGCATAGTTGAACCTACACTGTATAGGCCACACTCTAGGGAACACTTCCCTGGGAGCAGGGCCCTGGCACCACCCCTCCTAGGCCTGGGACCTCCAGCAGGTCCACCTGGACCTGGCTGAGGCCCATGTGGACCAGGGCTGGGCCTTTGTGCATGGTCAGCACAGCGTGGTGGCTGAGGACTGCAGCAGGGCTGCTGTCGGGGGAGAGGGTTAAAGACACCCACTGGAATCTGAGGCCCCATTTAAAGGAAGATGCGGTTGAGTTAACCGTGTGCCTGGGCTGATGGAGGAAAGGACTTAGGACCCCAGTCCTGTGTGGGTATCAGATGGCTGCCATTTACGGTTTTCTAGAAGGAAGCTACAGTTTAGCCTCCTTAATTTGGAATGTTTTAAACACTGATTTTACATACAGTAAGATACAATCTTTTTGATGTATAGGTCTGAGTTTTGACAGTGCATTCGTGTCACCACCTGCCCAGTCAAGATAAAGAACAGTTCTGTCACCATCCCCTAGATACACACACGCATGCACGCACATGCGCACGTTCCTCATGCTGCCTGTGTACAGTCAGCCCGGCCCCACTCTCAGCTCCTGGCTACCACTGGGCTGGTTTCAATTCCTATAATTTTGTCTTTTCCATGCTGTCATGTAAATGGAATCGTACAGTATACAGCCTTTAGAGTCTGTTGCTTTCACTTAGCATAATTAATTTGGAATTTAAAAGGAAATGTTTTGAATTTTAATAATCACAATGAGCATTTTAATTAGTAATAGGAAATCTTCTAGTGCCTTCAGTGTACTGAGAACCTATGGATCACAGTGTACTTGGAATTATGAAAGCTGGATGTCAAGAAAAATTAGTCACTAAATGCGTATAATTAAATTTTTTTAACTCCTGCACTGTATTTTATCAGTGCTGTACCTCATATAACTGAGTCTGGGACTTAGGAGTCTTAATCTGTACTGAAAAAAGGGAAATATTGTTTTTTAAAAAAAGAAAGCTAAGTTTAATTTTGTATTGAAAGGTAGATGCTGTAAAAGTAACCGTTCAAAAAATCAGGGTTTTTTATGCTGCTTCTGTGGCTCCTTCTTCCAAAATAGTCCTGTAATTAAAGCTGAAACATTGTGCAAAGGTGTGTTAGTGGTTGCCGCTCCCTCCGTGAATGAAGAGCAGAAGGCAGAGAAGTGCTCCTGGGGGCAGAGGGCCTTTGGCAAAAGCCAAGGAACGTTTTCATAATGAGTTAGTCAGAAATAAAGGTCGTTGAGAATGTCCAGGAAGTGGTGGTGAGTGCCAGGCAGGCTTTACGAGACAGGAAACACTTAGCATGTTGGTAAATCATGTTAGCACATCAGCAAAGCCATGTCAGCAGTTCTAGGATTGGAAATTGTTACCATGGGGAAAAGCAGCAATTAGGAGAGCAATTTCAGTTAAAAATGTAAAGATTGTTTCTTTAAATTAATTCTTGAGTTGTTCCTCTGTGCCCGTATAGCAGAATCTAAAAGATAACTCATATAATGGGGAACATTATATTTTTTAAAACTTTGAAATTCTTAAAAAAGAAACCATTAAAGAATGTAAAATTAAACTGGTAGAGATTTAAAAAAGTAGAATAGAATCCACTCATCATGATGTATGAATTAAAGAAAATCCTGGCAGCATGTATGGTGCAGGTCAGTGGTTGGGAACCCAAGTGCTGCTCTAATCCTGCCTCTGCCATTTTCTGATGTGTGACCTTGGGTGCATTACTTAACCCTTCGCCTCAGTTTTCTCATCTGGAAAATAGGTTTTAATAGGATTGTTGTATGGGTTGAGTTAATACATAAAAAGCCTAGAACATGCTTACAAAATAATAAGTGTTACAGAAGTGTTAGTTATTATTAATATATTCCAAATTCTCCTAAAGAAAATCTTCCCATACTTGTGTATGTGATTATCAAAAACCAAATGAAAAATCATGGTACATTACACAAAACACATCTTTCTGCAGTAGACTGTTAAAAGAAAAAACTCAGAACTAACATTTCCCCCCTTGATTTTCACTTTTTAGAGTGGTGAAACCAGAACAATATCTCACTTTCATTATACTACCTGGCCAGATTTCGGAGTCCCTGAATCACCAGCTTCATTTCTCAATTTCTTATTTAAAGTGCGAGAGTCTGGCTCTTTGAATCCTGAACACGGGCCTGCGGTGATCCACTGTAGTGCCGGCATCGGGCGGTCAGGCACCTTTTCTCTGGTGGACACTTGTCTTGTTCTGGTAAGTGACCTCGTTTCAGTCTTCTGTACCTTTTTATTGTTTCCACTGGCAGAAGTAAGCTCGACTGTCAGGATCCCAGAACTGTGTTTTTCAAACTTGAACTTCTGCCTTCTTTTAGAAAAACCAAAAACTCTCATTCACATCTTTTCAGCTGCCTCTTGCTGTGACTGGTGGGGCTGCATCCAAGATAATTCTAGAGCTCTCGAAGGAGACTTTTCCTGGTAGCTTTTGTTACTTAAATGATGGGTCCTCTCCCCCGCCCTTCTTATTTTTCAAACATCAGTTGGTAGATAATATTGAATTCTTTCTTGCCTTAGTTTCCTTATTTACAAACTGCAGAGAGTGAGAGTATTCTCCTCCCAGGACTGTCATAAGAATTAAGTGGATGAGTGCATTTAGAACACTTTCTAAGCCCTCGGTGAGTGTGGGTTTTAATATCATTCCCTGAAGTTCCTGTTGTGCCCGAGGGCTATGTTCTTTCTCCACCAGGCTTCCCAGCCCCAGCCTGGGTACCGGCCTGTGCCTTTCCTCCTTTTAGGTTGATGGGAGGGTATCTTAGCACGTCTACTGTGTTACCACTCTGCCTAATATCCTATACTTCAGTCAAAAGCGGCTTGTTATGTTCACTTTGACGTGTTTAAGAGCTCTAAGCATCTGTTCTGTTAATGGTAAATACTAAAACTAGATCGTGTGTTTGCCTGTTCCCTGCCAAATTTAACTTCAACAGCTGTTCTCTTTTCTGGTTGGGGTGGGGGTGTGTGGATCCAGCCCCAGCTGGTGCAGCGGCCCCACGGTGTCCTTGTGGGTCTGGCTGTTTCCACCTTTCTGCTCCAGCACCCTCAGGTGGCTGCCGCACACAGACGTGAAGGCGCCGAACGAAAAGATTTACTCCTGCCAGGACGTTCTTAAAAAAGAAAGGCACTAATCTCGATGTATTTATCCTTACATTAAGCCAGAATGGGCCATAAATCCTCCCTTCGACCAACCACTAGCCAGAGTGAATGAGATTCCTGTTGGTTGGAGCCAGCTGTGAGTTAGCTGAAGGGCCAGGAGTCCTCCCTCTGCTGCCTGGATGGGGCAGACGGGCAACCTGTGCTGACTTGCTCTTAGCGGTTTTCCTGTACTGCTTCTCTTTCCTGGACTCCTAACAACAAAAGGCTTGAATAATGTTTACCTTTCTTGCAGATGGAAAAAGGAGACAATATTAATATTAAACAACTGTTACTGAATATGAGAAAATACCGAATGGGGCTGATTCAGACACCAGATCAACTCAGATTTTCATACATGACTATAATAGAAGGAGCAAAGTTTATAAAGGGAGATTCAAGTATACAGGTAAACTGTGTATCAAATACGATTTGCATCACATAGCTGCACTCCGTTTATGCATGTGTCTTCTCCCTTCCTTCCAAAAAAGCATGTTTACATTAATGTGGTGAATCCAGCTGGCCCCTAAGATTGTAAAATGTATGCCCCCCTCCTCCTGTGTACCTCAGCCTCATGTTAAATCCTGCCTGTTACTCAGAAGCCCGAATGGGGACACAATTTCATTAAAGAAAGTAAGGTTCCTTGTAAAGGAAGGTTTAAGCATTTCATCATTAAAATAACCAGAAAATTTAGCTACTTTTGCCCCATTAAAAACCTGATCTGGAGTTATACAAGAACACTTAGTTTATATCATAGGTATTTCATCTTTTATAACAATGAGCAAGCAACTTGAGTACTTGCAGCAAACGTAATGAAATTTCAGGACAATGTTATTTTTCTCTGGTTGGTGGCTGTATTCTCATGAAGGTATTTTTATTCCACATTTGTAAAAGCTAAGTTCAAAGACTGATTATCCGAAATCTGTGTTTATGTACTAACGTAACATGTGAAATAGAAAAAGAAGTAACAACAGACACCCGTTTCTTGTCTGAACTGATCATATGGAATTGGACATAAGCAGGTGGAATTCTTTATTTTTCTCTTACATGAACCATTTGCTTCCTCTTCAGCTTCTGTGATTACCAGCCAAAGCAGGAATATTCTGAATAAGCCCTCCTTTATAACTGAGATCACACCATCTGTCAAGATGGAATGAGATATAAGTAGTTAAGTGTTGTATGGATTACACAGACATTTAAATATTCTTAAGAAATTTTATTTATCAGCTGACTTTTTTGTTCTGATCATTGGTGTTATTTTAACTATTCAAGACAATCTGTTGTATTTATCAATAAAAATTTTAAGTTTTATTTAAAAGGTTCCCCCCCCCAAATCTTTAGCATTATAGAATAATTTTTTAAAATTAATTAGTTTATTTATTTATTTATTTTTGGCTGCGTTGGGTCTTCGTTGCTGCGCCTGGGCTTTCTCTCATTGCGGCAGGCCGGGGCTACTCTTCTTTGGGCTTTTCATTGCGGTGGCTTCTCTGTTGCAGAGCACGGGCTCTAGGCGCACAGGCTTCAGTAGTTGTGGCACACAGGTTCAGTAGTTGTGGCTCACGGGCTTAGTTGCTCCGTGGCATGTGGGATCTTCCCGGACCAGGGCTTGAACCCGTGTCCCCTGCATTGGCAGGTGGATTTTTAACCACTGCGCCACCAAGGAAGCCCTCTAAAGAATAATTTTTAACGAAGAGAAATGTCAGTCTGTGAAGTGCCTGGTATGTGAAGATTAAGCCCATGAAGCACGAGACCCTCTTCCGACGTTACCTCAGATGTTCAGGATTAGGAACAGGTCTCTCTTTAATCTTGGCTTGTGTCTGCCAGTTTACATGCAGAGGTTTTCCCCACACACTTCTGTTGCTTCCTTGCTAATTTCCTGGCTGTTCTTACAGACTAACTCTATGGAACGTATGCTGTCCTTTGGATACTATCCCTTGCCCCACCTTAATGTTTTTTCAAGTTTCGTTCCTTTAGTTTTAGAATATACATGTGCTTCCTGTGCAGATCGTTTTCCCCACAGAGATGAGTTTTATGGACGGGCTTTTGTGTGGTCCCTATTGTTGTGACAGTGCAGTTTGTGGCTCGGAAGAACTTTTTCTCCCCCAGTTTATCTGGTGCGGTGTGGCCATCAGATCTCTGACTCAGCACCTTTATCCCTCATTCAGACAGACCCAGGCGTCCTCTGCCTCCGTCCAGATGGGATGTTGGAAATGTCTGTATTTTTCAAGTGCTCAGGATCAGAAAGCCTGTTACCCTTTCGGAGGGCTCAGTTTCCACAGAAATGATCTTAGCAAGGCTCTAATAATTTATATGGTGCTGTGAAATTTTTAAAATTTTAGATAATTGATTAGTACATATTGAGTATAAAAGAATTCAGAGAATGTGAAAGTATATCATTTACAAAGTAGAAGTCCTCGCTAACTCACCCCCCAAATATGTAACCATTGAGGCCTGTGTGTATTCTTCCAGGACTGCGTATTTATGCATATGGGCTTGTTTATTTTATGTAGATATTTTCTCCTTCTGGAACCCCGCTGTCTAGTGCTGGAGCCACGTGTTCTGTTGAGTGTTGAGATGTAGCCAGTCTGAATCAAGTCTGCTTAAAGTATAAGATGTACAAATATAGGGAGAAAAAGTGTAAAATATCTCAGTAATTTAAAAAATGTTGATTATATGTTCAAATAACAATATTTTTAAATGTTGAATTAAATAAAACATCTTGTCAAAATTCATCTTTTTTTAAAACGTGGCTGTTAGACATTTTTAAAGTTATATATGTGGCTCGCATTACATTTCATTGGACAGTGCTATACTAGAACCTTAGCTTAGACCAGAAGTCTCAGAGAAATAAATTTCCCTGAAATCTTAAATCATAAAACTTTATTGTTACAAAGATCTAGAGTTACTTTGTTAATGTGGATACCCCAAGCTGCATGACTCTGTCTTATGTCCCAAAAAGTGTCTCATAGGACATACAAGGATGTGATAGGCAGTTTATGGACTTGTCTTTCTCTCCATACATCTGCCTCCTCCCCTTTGCCTCTGATTTTTGGGGAAAATTAATATTTGTAAGAAGAAAGCAGGAAGCTTTTCGAGTGTGAGTTGATGGCAGTGGGGTGAGGGATGCCATCTTTCCAGAAGCACCCATGCTGTGTAAGCTTCATCTCTGGTTCTTTTTCCTAAAGGGGGCCTCTGTCTTCACCTTCAGTCTTAATCTAGATTTACGGGATACAAGTGGTGTTTTCATTATTGGCTACAGTTTCATGTTAGTTTTCCTGTGAAGATTTCTGGCATATGTGGATATAAAATGATTTAGAACCTGCCAGGACAAAGAAGAGCTGTTAATATTCACATCTAAAGTGACTGTTGGGCTTCCCTGGTGGCGCAGTGGTTGAGAGTCCGCCTGCCGATGATGCAGGGGACACGGGTTCGTGCCCCGGTCCAGGAAGATCCCACATGCCGCGGAGCGGCTGGGCCCATGAGCCATGGCCGCTGAGCCTGCACGTCCGGAGCCTGTGCTCCACAACGGGAGAGGCCACAACAGTGAGAGGCCCGCGTACCACAAAAAAAAAAAATAAAAAATAAAGTGACTGTTATCTGAAACCAGTAACTGTGTTTGTGATGATAATCACATATAATACACAACTAGTAAAGTTATAATTAATATATACTTTTAACAAATTACAGTGGGTTTAGAGTTTAAATACATCACTTTATAGCTCCTTCGAGGGGCTTTCTTCGAGAAAGAAATGGGGGTGAGAAATGGGGGTGGGGTTGCGGATGGTGTGGGGGCATTGCTCCGTGAGTGCGGTTCAGCTGAATGTGCAGTCGGGGGAGGTGAGCAGCCCCGTCTGCTCCAAATGGGAGCCGAGGGCAGTGCTGGGTCCCTGGCCTCACAGTCGGCAGCACCGGCAGCACCGCCGAGGCAGGTGAGCCTGGAGCCTGCTTGCCGGGTGTGTCACAGGGGGGGCAAAGTTGAGTGAGTTTGCTGCCCAGAGACCTGGCAAAATGACATTGCCCTTTGTTTTTTCTTTTTAAAATTCACTAGCATTAAACCTCCCTTTCTCCCCCACCCTCCTGCTGACTCTTCTTGTTGACAGATTCTGGATTTGTTGCATATTCTGGGAAGTGGTCCAGTAAGACTTGGTTTTTGGCATCATCTTGTTTATTGACATTGTTGAGTTTTGTCCAAGTATAAGGCCAAGTTGCTGTAACTAGATCTCAGTGAAGAATTGACCAGCATGCATTCTGGAGACAGTTAACATTTTTGTTGGATACTTAAAACTATCTGGTGTCTGACACTGATGATTATTTCCGAGATGCAGAGCCTTGTGAGGGGTTCAAATTCCGACTCTGCTACTCGTTAGCTGTCATCTCATTAGTCACAACAAGTCCCAAGGCAGGTCACAGTCCTGTTTCATTGGAGGAAGATAGGCTGTCTCTTCATCTTGGTCTGAATCCTGCCTGATCTGAAGTCCAGGCGTGCTGAGGAGTCTTCCCAACTGTCCAGCCAGCTGCCTGGGCTGCTGGTGTACCTGGTGGGGACAGTCAACTTGAAGGCCTCTGGCACTGCAGGAACCTGCTGGGAGGTCTCACCATTGGTTCTCCGCTAAACTGGACAGTGGCAATGAGCAGGGCACACTGGGTCACATTCAAGGGCCATCTTGGTCACTTTTCCAGAGGCACATGCCTCTGGATTAGGAGACGGCACAATCTGACTTTGGCGAAGATCTTCTTACTAAGACCAATATTTTGGTGAGGTTAAAGTCACTACATTTTATTAAGATTATTGTATTCAACTACATACTGATGTGCATCAATATTAAATGCTTTATTATTGGGACTTCCCTGGTGGCGCAGTGGTTCAGAATCCTCCTGCTAATGCAGGGGACACGGGTTCAAGCCCTGGTCCGGGAGGATCCCACATGCCGCAGAGCAGCTAAGCCCGTGCGCCACAACTACTGAGCCTGTGCTCTAGAGCCCACGAGTCGCAACTACTGAGCCCACGTGCCACAACTACTGAAACCCGTGTGCCTAGAGCCTGTGCTCCACAACAAGAGAAACTACCGCGTTGAGAAGCCCATGCACCACAACGAAGAGTAGCCCCCACTCGCCGCAACTAGAGAAAGCCCACGCGCAGCAATGAAGACCCAACGCAACTAAGATAGATAGATAGATAGATTTATTAAAAATGCTTTATTATTATTAAATATTCAACTTAAAATAGACGTAGCTAGAAGTGGTATGACAAAACACGTTTTTCTTTTTCATTCATATGTTAGCATCACAGGGTTTTCTTAAGTTAAATATAGAATTTCAGTTTCATAAATTTTATTTAAGGAAAGTCAAAACTTTAGTGTTTGCATTTGTTTCTCATTTCCCTACTTAGAAACGGTGGAAAGAACTTTCTAAGGAAGATGTATGTCCTGTTTTCGATCATTCACCAACCAAAACAATGACTGAAAAATACAACGGAAACAGGATAGGCCTAGAAGAAGAAAAACTGACAAGTGACAGGTATACAGGACTGTCCTCTAAAATGCAAGATACTCTGGAGGAAAACAGCGAGAGGTAAGGTTACTGCAATAACAATGCTTGAAAAGATGAGACTTTTATTTTAATAAGTTCTGTGGATGGGAACTAATATAGACCCTTAGTGTATTGAATTAATGTAACCATTTATTTATTACTTAAGGGCATTTAAGTAGTATGTAATGACATCATTGATCTCAAAGAAGCTAATACTTAAAGACGGAAACCTGTTGGAAAATGGTTTAACACAATACTTATTGAGTGTAAGAGTTAATATAATTAGATGCTAAAATGTGTAGTATGATGCAGAAAACAGTATGAATACCTGCCGTTTGTACAGTTATATAGTGTTCACGCTACTGTTACAATGTAATTGATAATATGCCTTTAATACCATTATGAAATAATTAAATGAATATTTCAACTTCTGTTATTGGAAGAAAAAAATATTTTTCAAAAAAAATCACATAAAATGCCCTATACTTTTTGAGTTTTGAGTCCATATGAATGTGTAAACTCTTCAAGTTTTTAAATTTGAAAGATTACGTTTCTCAGGCTCCAGATATCTCACACATTACGAAGCTGGTGTCCTGAGGTGTGAGTCTCTCAGAAAAGTGAATGAGCTCTTTTACTCCCTCTCTTCAATATCTCTGAAAGACTTTTTTTCTTTTCTTTTTGTCAGATATGCTTTTTCTTGTGGAAAATTTTATGCTGTAGTCATATTTGTTACAGTGGGATCTTGGGATGTGCTGTGAAAATCGTTAAGGTCTCCTATACATTATAGCTTCAGTTTTGTATTTCCCCAATATAAAAATTGCCTGAAATTTTATAAAAGGTAGCGTATTACAGTACATAGTAAGTTGCTATATATCATATTGAAGAGTTTATTATGACCTAGCAGTGCTACTCCTTGTGTGTGGCTTCAGTGGTTTAGACTACAAGTTAAAGCATAAAGTTGTTTCTTCTTCTACGTTAGATTTACTAGTTTTAAGTCAGGAAATAATACTGGGAGCTCTGTATCCTTTTATATATTTTATATATATTTTGCCTGATCTTGACTACAGTGTAATTTGTTTTATTGGCAGGTACACACATACTTGTTATAGTGAATTTTCAGTCTAGAGAGTGAATTCTGAGTAATAATTTTTGCAAGTCATTGTAGGAAATATTCAGGTAGAGTTCACACAGCCGGAGATACCTGTGTGTGTGATAAGTTAAAGTGAAAAAGACATTAGGAAGACTGCTAAGCGTATGGAGATGAGCAAAATATAGTCCCCAGGTTGCTAATACACTTAAGGGACAAAACAAGAACCCAGACTAGCAACATAAATTATTTACTATAAATGAAATGCCCTAGGCTGAGAATAGAAGGGCTCTAGAGGGTGAGAGAACCAGAGAGAAGAGGTTTCTTAGTTTAGAAGGAAACAAACTTGGAGAACAGCAAAAAAGAAAAACATTTGGGCAAGAACGAGGTTGTACATGGCAGGAGAACACGTGCTCTTGTCTCTTGGGTGTGTAACTAGGAGTGGGATTGCTGGGCCACATGTGGCCACTCCGTGTTGAGCATTTTTTGGCCAGTTTTCCAAGCGGCTGCATCACTTCGCCTTCCCACTAGCAATGTCTGAAGGTGCCAATATTCCCACGTAATTTAACGTTGATAAAATAATCTGATATGTAGTCCATATTCAGAGTTCTCTAATTATAAAAAAAAATCCACCTTAAAGCTTTACAGAAAATAACTGTACTGAGATATAATTTACATACCATAGAGTTCACAAAATTTAGAGCGTACAGTTTACTGGATTGAGTATATGTACAGTTTTGTGGCCATCGCCATAATGTAATTTTGGAACATTTTTATGATCCCAGTCTCTATAGCTATTTAAAAAAATAATTCAAGATCTGATCCAGGATCATGCATTGTATTTGGTTGATGTGGTTCTTTAGTCTCCTTTAACCTGGGACTGTCCACCACCTTTAGTTTTCCCCCATTGCTGGACATTGCAGCTTATAGATGAGTTGCCTTTTAGGATGCCTCACAATCTGGATTCCTCTGATTGTTTTTCACTATTAGATATAGGTTAAACATTTGGGCCAGGAAAAAAGCTGCCTCTTAATGTAGTAGATGCTGAAAAGGCATTCAAGATTTTTAATCAAGCCATACCATCAGAGCTGTGCTTCAGAATAATTACTGGGGTATAGTATTTACTCTGAAGGCATGGAAACTGGTTAGGCTTTTGCTGTAATATAAGCAGTAAGTGAAAAGAGGAGATGGATTTTGTGAGATTTTTTTTTTATTAACTGATTTTAATGACATAAAACCCCTACACTTTATATAATTGTTATGCAAAATACATAGATGAATACTGTCTTCTTTTAAAAACATAAATAAGCAAGATGTGAAAATAGGCAAGTTTCCATGAAATAAGTGAAAAAAATTTTAAAGTTTTGCTTTCCATATCATTTGGTGTTATAAAATGTTAAGCTTTCATCAGCTTCAGGGTTTGTGTTGCTCCCCAATTTTTCATATAACTGAACTCTCAAATCTGCTAGCACCCACTGAATTGATTCCACTCTGGATGGTAAGGCATCAGTTTCTTCTTGCAAGTTTTTCTTTGCTTCTTCTAGCATTTCTCATGTTTCTTCTTGAGAATGGCTAATGAAAACATCACCAGTCTGATGAGGTGTCATTAAGCAGTCCTCGTCTGCAAGCATGATGTCCTAACAAGCATCTTCTAAGTTTGGGAGTTGTTTCTTTTTTACTTCTGTTTCTTCCTTCAGCTCTGTGATTCTGCTTGTATTCCATGCAAATCTGTATGTCTTTTGTTGATTTTCAAAAGTAACATTGACATCTTCTGCTGCTGTCTTCTTCATGGTGGCCGCCATCTTAGTTAGGCTTGTGAGATGTTTTTCAAGGGAAAAAAATAGTAGTTTTCATGTTGCCTTCAGCCATTCTTTGTGTTGTTCCGGGACCATGATCCCAGAGTCAAAGAGCTTCCTTTGGAACAAAAATTCTGTATTGAATAGGAAAATGGGAGCTAGAAAAGGGATGGGCAGACAGCAGTAGGCACTCACACAGCAGAATATTCAAGGAAATGTTAACTATAGGGGCCTTTGTGAAAAATCAAATATGAACTCCAAAGGGGATCAGATGCCTGGGGACCCTCTGTCTTCCCTCTCCTGCTGGCTGGCTAGCAAAGAAAGAAAAAATACTGATACCATGCTTCTTTTCAGGTCCTATTAAAAATATTCATTTACATAAAACTGTACCAGCAATTGTCATTGAATTACCTGAGTGCATCTCTGGACCATTTAGAGTATTGAAGCTTTTCCCCTTTTTGTTCCAGCGTCTGAATGAGTTGAGAAGTGGGGTGGAGTGGGCGGGGGGGCGGGGGGGCTGTGCTCTGCCTGCGTGGTTGAGCCCAGCCGTGCTGATGTGCTCTTGTTTGTTGACAGTGCTCTGCGCAAGCGCCTTCGGGAGGACAGGAAAGCCAGCACAGCTCAGAAGGTGCAGCAGATGAAGCAGAGGCTGAACGAGAGCGAACGAAAAAGGAAAAGGTGGTTATATTGGCAACCTATTCTCACTAAGATGGGGTTTGTGTCCGTCATTTTGGTTGGCGCTTTTGTTGGCTGGACACTGTTTTTTCAACAAAATGCCCTATAAATAATTAATTTTGCCCCGCAAGCTTCAGCACTGGTAGCTGACAGTGTTGCGTGAATCACAGGGGTTCACCTGTTAGCAGACTCCTCAGACACCAGGCGGTGCAGTTGACTAGACACCCACAGAGAATTGGGGTGTGCAGTCCCCTCAGCACCCCAAGGCGCTGCCCACACTGTACCCGCTCCCTAAAATAAAGACTTGAATGCTTCTTAAGAACTGGTACATTTTCAACTGTATTCATACATGTTAAGTGTAATATTTCACCTGACCAGACTGAGAAGTCCTTTATCACGAGGATTCGTTTTTGGAGGCTGTCTGGATTTTAACCTGCACTTGATATAAGCAATAAATATTGTGGTTTTATGGACATTATTACTGGAAAGAAAATGACCTTTAAGTAATGCGTGTAATGTATAAATGTACTTGTTCACATGGGCATCAACATTTTATATTCTTAACCATTGCAGGGTAAATATATTTTATAAGTACCTATTTAATCTTACTTTTGTAGTTAAATGTACTTTTTAAAAGCTCAATTTGAAAAAAAATCTGTTACCACAAAAAAAATAATAAAGTGTATGTTGATTCAATTGTACTGGATACATCTTCCTAAAGAAAAGTTTGATATGAGCAGGTAGAACTCTGAATAAGCAATTTTTACTATATATTTGCATTTCTTTTATGTTTTACAGTTTTCCCAATTTTAAAAAGAAAAAGAAACAAAAATTTTCTCTAAAAATATCTTTGAAGGAAAATTCTCCTTACTGGCGTAGTCAGGTAACAGTTGGTCAAGACTTTGTAAAGAAACTGGTTTCTGTAAAGCCCATTATTAATACTGTTTATTTTTCAGGAAAATTTCAATGTAATTACCCTAATTTATAATTGGGGTAAACCATAATTTAGGAAATAAAAATAACGAGCAGCATTTTATCATCCATGATTTCAGTTTATTAGACTGAAGTTTTGCAGTAAAAACTTTTTTAAGTTCTTTCTACTTCAATAAATAGTATAATGATGTTCAAACCTACACTGTCCCTTTAACTTCTTAATGGGTATTTTTAGAGCATATTGTTTAATGGATCTAACTGCTCATTTGAGTGCTAGCTTTCTTCAGATTGTAACATTCCTTTCAGTGTTTAACTTGTTTTACTTAAACTTTAAATAGTTGTTATAAATTTATCTGCTGAAATAATGAAATCACATTATTTCAGCGGTTTTCAAACTTTGCTTGTTGGATTTCTAAGGGGTCACCAGGAGGTGGTAGGAAGGACCCCAAGCTGCCAACCTTTACTTCCAGCAGATAAAGTAGGCTGTCTCTGCTTTATCCACTTTACATACTAGGTACTATTGCTGCACGAGGTTTAATTATTTTCAGCGGGCAGTGATCATTTAAACAACAGTTTGAAAACCTTCGGTATAGATAGACTTTTGAATTGGTTCGAATAGCCTTCTCGAGTGGGTTGAGTTATGCTGAGAGTATGAGAGCAGGACGCAGGTGGTGCTGTGTGTAGAGGACAGTTTGTGTCACATGTGCCCACGCCCTGCTCAGCACCACTGTGTCCTGTAACCTTTACATGGAAGGAGGTAAGAAGGATGTTGCTGTGTCTGCCTGCATCACCCCTGTGTTCAGGCACCATGACCCTTACATTTTAGGTCGTTATTGGTTTAAAATCTTTCTTTCCAATTTGCTGTGGCTTATATTTGCTAAAATACAGTATATTACTCTGCAAGTCAAATACAGGTAGACCTATTCAGTTCCAACCGTGGGTCGCCTTGCTTTCAATAAAAGGCAAAGACTTTATGGGAAACACAAGCTGATAATGATACCCTTGTCCCCGGGCAGGGTGGACGTGCTTCGTGGGGCTCAGTGCTTCAGCTTTGCTCTTTGCTTCCCGTCCTTCTGGAGATGTTTGCCATAATGTATTTTATTATTATTATTTTTTTTTTGCCATAATGTATTTTTAAAATCACATCCGGTGATTTTTAAGTGTCCGGTGTAGCGGACACTTGTTGATAAACTTCTGCTGCTGCAAACGTTAGTCATCTTTCCTCTTCCAAGCACATCCCTGAGGAGAGCATGTTAATTTTTACCAGGGATTGTGTTTTTGGTGGGTGCCCTATACTAATTACTGAAAATGCGTGGCCACGTGCCTGACCTTCATTAAAGAAGGCGTCTAGTCAGAGGGGCAGGCCAGGCGGGGTCCTGCCCTCAGGGAACAGCAGAGGAGTCGGCAACCACGGTGGGTGTGCATCTTCCCAGAACTTGTGTCTGTAGGTCTTCGTGATGTTTTCTAATTAGAACAGATGCTGAAAATCAGTTGTACGGTTTGACTTCGATGAGGTGCTGGTATTTTCTTAATAAAAAAGCCAGAAGCTTTATTATTTTTAAGAAAGACTATCTGAATTAATACCTAGTTCATTTGTGTTTGTATCTGCTCCTGCCGATAAACGGACAGCACCCCTGATTCAGCACCGTCTTTTCTGGCTGTACCAATGGGCTCCGTACTCATTTCCACGTGCAGCCAAGCATTTTATGCCATCCTACTACTGATTTTTATCTATGCTTGCATGTGTAGAATATCTACAAATATAGTTCTCCATATTTAGTTTATCCATATGTAGCATAAAAATGATGTAAAAGTGCATAGAGAACTTTGGTAATGTACAGACCACTTCCATGTTTAGATGTTTTATATATTTGCTCAGTCCTTATCCTCTTCTATATTTTTGGTCCATTTCATTATGTATTAGTATTTCTACCAAGGAATGAACAAAAAAAGAGAAAGGAAGTTAAAAAGTTGATTTTTTTTTTAAATAACAGGTGCATCAGAGGAAGGAATTGTGACCTTAAGTTAATTTTATGTACACTTGTGCGTGTCCCCTTTGTTTCAAATAAACTAGAATTGATGGTTTGAATTAAAAAAATACATATTGGTTTAAAAAGTAGTTTCTGGCATGGAGCAGTCCTCCAGCTTCTGTATCAGTTCCATCTTTGCTTTCAGCGTCCTTGACAGTGATGGTTGTTCCCACTTAGAGGTCATTTCCGTGGTGCCGGGCATTGTGCTGGGGCTTCCCACGTGTTCTCCTGGTAACCTCACAACAAGCCCATGCAGCAGGTGGTGGTGTTGCTGAGCCAGAGTCAGCCTGAGACTTGACCTTTCTACCTTCTCTTCTGTTGCCGTCATTGAAGACTCTCATGTAGAGTGTATTTTAGAATTAAATTCTCAAAGAAAGATTTAACTTCTGAAAGTTGTTCCCCTCTTAGAAAAATATCTCTGACTAGATTCTGTGTGAACAGACACAGGCTAGAACCTGATTATGTTAGAAATGTTTTATTGACCGTTGTATACTCTCTTTTAGTGAGTACATTTCCAGAGTGACTGCCTGGTTATTGTACAGATTTTAAAATCTAGTCTGCCTTGATTTTTACTTTCAGACACGAGTCTTACAGAGACTTTTAAAATGCAGTATATTGTAAACCTAATGCCATTATGTCTATCATCCGTTTCTCCATATGTCCAGGCAAGAGTCTAAGAATCACACCTTCCGTCAGCACTGACTTATTTCTGGTTCCAGCAGGTCCCTGTGGGTTTGTTAGTGGGGTAGAAAGCATGGACAAGGGCGGGATGGCTGAGGTTAGGACTCCCATGTCCATCCCCTGCTGGAGCTGAGTGCCTGGCAGGGATGGCGTGTTCTGGGCTCCCATTTCTACATCACAGCTATTCAAGTCTCTCTTACTTCAGGAAACCCTTATTTGGCGTTGACTTATCTAGATGGTAGTCATCTTATAAATAAAGTTTTGGAAAACAGAAATTCAGTATTTTTTCACATAATAAAATTAAGTTCTTTTGACTTAAAATACAGGTCTTGGTCGTCCCCTGGCTGATTTATTCTGGAGTTGACCTGTGTCTTTCATCTTTTCCCTAGTTCATTGGTTTGGATTTGATTCCATCTTTCCTTGTATCTGTCTTCAAAGCACTGTTTCTGGGACAGCAGCACCCACAGCCCCTACAACAGCAGATAAGTTAGAAATGCCAGGTGTCCTCTTGTTCTGCTGAATGTGGATGAGTGATGTCATGTTGCAGAGTACTGCCCCAGCTAAGCAGTGACTCAGCCCGAGGGGCTTTTAGTTGGGTCGAGCGATTGTCTTTATCAGTAACAACCTGACAACGAGAATTCTCAAATGCTATGACCGTCTCTGTGCAGTCCAGTGGCAGAATGAAAAATCCAATCATTGGTACTCTTTCTGTTTGGGTTTTATAATTTAGAGTGGAATATGGGAATTTTAGGATTTAGGGAGGATATTACTTGCAGAGTCTACTTTAATACTATTGTCTGGTTTTCCATCAAATGATATATTGGGGGAGCTATAAGGAGAATGGAATGGGAATTTTTTTCTTTATGGAGACCATTTTTTAAAGAAAAGCATCAATTCTTTATTGTTGCTCTAATTTGGCATAGATTTTTTAGACATATGATGATGTTGATATTTCAAATTACTACTATAAAAAACCTGAAGTTATTTTGAGTTTGGTGAATTCGGGATTTTCCCACTGGGTAAGTTGATGTTGTGCCTTGCTCACCTTAGAGAAGTGTGTGGGACTCTTTTCAGTAAAGCAAGGATGAGTATCTGGTGGCAGGAACTACTTCGGTGTGGAGCCAGCCCCTGTCAAGACCTTTTAGTTGTTCTAAGGGGTAGTTCATCCTTGCTGAGTGTGTCTTTAACACACTGCTGGGGAGGCAACACCTGCCGGTTCTGCCAGTCAGTAGATACACCTCTCCGAGGTGCATCCTGTTACCCGATTTTCAGACGAGAAAACTGAGTCAAAGAATAAGTAACTTGCCCAAGGTTGTACATCTAGATCATGACAGAGCTGAGATTTGAACTCCAGTCTGTAGAATCCCAGTAACTCCAGGCCTCACGCTTTCCCATTATGTCACACGCAACCTGTTTTTATGGAATATTTAAATGGAAAAGCATTAGACAGCTACTGTTACCCATTAAAATCCAAAATAACCCTCTTTTTATTTTTTAAGTGAAACAAATAAAAGTTTTCCTCTCCAAAAAATTTTGTGGAACAGTTTGAACTACCACTGAGCCAGAGTAATACTGGAACATCAGAGCACTCTCTAAACCAAACCATTATTTCATTCACTCTGACTGGATCAGTTCCTTGGTTTTAACAAGGGGACTTCTGAAGGTGTGGGAAACACATGCATATTTGGCAGCACTCAGGGTCAGTCAGAAGCTCCTTTCCTCACATCAGCCACTTTGGTTCAGGCTTCTCAGGTCCCTGCAAGAAGCACCTGTGGTAGTTTCTGTGACCACAGGCACCTAACAAGAATGCTTCCTTGGTGTCTGGACATTTCTCTGTCAGTGCTGGAAATGAGACACCAAGGAGCCAGCAGTCAGGAAGAAGCCAACTCGTAGTATTGGGGATTTTGACTAAATGTTTTGGATAAATGTGTGGGTGTGGTTTATATCTCCCATTTATACACGTGGAGGCACAATAATGACAAGTATTTAGATCTGGGTTGTTTTTTTTTTGTCAGAGCAAGGGAAGTTGAGGGGAAATACCAGTTACCACCTCAGAAGTTCAGCTATTTGCAAATATTGTGAAATAACATTAAAAACTCACCTGCCCTTAAATTAGTTGTTATTTCATCTCTCTATCACTTGTTTAAACTCTCATTTATCTTTACTTTTTGGCATTAAAGTACAATAAATCTATCAATTATTTTATGTCTGTGTTTTCTTTTAATACTTAAATCATGTCACTTCAGTTCTGTATTTCTGTGATCATTAGTATTACCCTTCAGGACAAAAAGCATGCTGCTAACAGTCCATGAGTTAAAGATATAAGCCAACTTTATGTTCATACATTACATTCATAATATTTTTAGCAGTATGATACAGTGGAGGTCCAAATTGGATTAGACTTTTGCATTGAATTCCAAAGTATTGGTAAGTCTAGCACATACCATAAAATCTTGCTAAATTGTTGTGGGTACATTTTTTTTTTTTAACTGTCTGTGAGTATAGCTCACATGGAGGTCATTTCTTGAGTAATACAGGATGACCTAAAAAAGTTCATAGTTATTAATTTTTGTAAAAGAGTGAGAGTTATGGTGCTTTAACATGAGTCTACCTCACACCACCAATTCTGTTTGAAAATCAAGCACATAAGCAGTTTTACCAAGGTAACAGCAAAGCACTCAGTGTGATTGAGTGTGATGTGTTGGAATGTTTTTTGGTTGCCTTTTTAGTTCATTGTTAGTCCTTTTATGTTTGTGTGTATCTGTGTATGTCTGTGTGTTTGGTAAATATGAATTGAATAGATGACTTCTTATTTTATATTTTAGGCCAAGATTGACAGACACCTAAATATTCATGACTTGAGAATATTCTGCAGCTATAAATTTTGAACCATTGATGTGCAAAGCAAGACCTGGAGCCCACTCCGGACACTAAGTGAGGCTTGATAAGCCTGTAGATTGCCTCACATTTGTCTGTTTACAAAGTAAACCTTACATCCAGGGAACGAAGAGCACCACCAGCAGAAGACTTTGCAGAGCCCTTTCATTTGATGCATTGTTAAGTTTTTTAATGCGTGTGTGAAATGTAGAGAGATGTAAAAGAAATAAATTAGGAAAGACTACTTTGTATTGTACTGCCATTCCTACTGTATTTTTATACTTTTTGGCAGCATTAAATATTTTTCTTAAATAGACTGTGTTGGTTTGTGTGCATTATCTTAGGACAGCTCTGCTTCAAATAATGAATGTTTTCCTAAGGGTTTGCTCTCAAGTTTTTATAACTAGCAACTGACATTTAAATTGAAATTGATTCACAACATTGGCCCCTTGGTTTTTTAAGATGTTTATTACCCTATCAATATAGGTTAGGTGAATGCAACAAAAGAAAAGTTATAATATCCCTTTTGTTACCTGGAAAAATATTAATATGGATAATGGTATTAAATCAATTTTAGATAAGGACAGCAATTCAGTGCAGTTTTTAAATCACAGTGTTACTCTGTCCTTGGAGGTTGTGCTTTCCCCAAACACCTCCTGTTGTAAAGAGACCAAAGGTTCCTTCCTGAAGGGGCATTTGGCCTCTTGACCGTCTAATTTCCCCACCATGTGCTGGGTTTGGGCTCTGAGTCCACTCAGTCCTCAGTCCTGGTGATACTCATCCAGAGACACTCACGTCTACGTCATGTGAGCATCACTGTAATGTGTGACAACTCACTGTTGTTTTTGTTTTGACAACTGTGAAAGTTCTGCAACACCATTCATTGAATAATCTATATCATCTTTAACAAATTTAATGACTCCCCTTTTCCTTTTTGCCTTGTTGTCCATGGGGTTTTAGTCTATTTTAGGAGTAAGCAAACATTATTAATCCCTATTAAATCTTTCCTAAAGAATGCATGGAAAGTTTGTTGTACCACAAAATACAGCAAGATAATCTTCCAGTGTGTCGATAAAGCTTCTCGAAAGCGTTCTCTGTACTCAGCTACCTCTATTTCCTGACTTCCCGATACTGTCCCCGAAGATTGTGACTTTCTCTTGCGTCACTCCAAAAATGGCCCGTAAAGGTTGTCTTAGCTCATGCCGTACCAAATGCAGTTGACACTCTTCAATTCTTCCCTCGAATGACTTCTCGACAGCAGAATGAACTCCTTTGAAGCTTCTCCGTAGACTCAAGTAAGACTTCTCTCTGGGTTTTCTCAGTCCTTCTGCCTGACTCCTCCTCTTCCTCTTTTCTTTTTTTTTAATTTTAATTTTATTTTTTATTGTGGCAAGAATACCACACGAGACCTACCCTCTTAACTTTTTAAGTATACGACACGTTTATGGTACTGTTGACTGTAGCTACAGTGCTGTCCAGCAGACATTAGACTGTTCTTATCTTGCTTAACTGAAACTTTATGCCTGTTGACTAGTATCTACCCACTCCCCCTCCCACCAGCCCCTGGCAACCACCATTCCAGTCTTTGACTCTACGAATTAGACTCTTTTAGATACTTTTATGTAAGAGGAATATCCAGTGTTTGGCTTTCTGTGACTGACTAGCTTGTTTCACTTAGCGTAATGTTCTCAAGGCTCATGCGTGTTTTTTAAGGCTGAGCAGTATTCCATTGTCTGTATATACTACACTTTTTAATCCATTCCTCTGTCAATGGACCTTTAGGTTGTTTCCACATGTTGACTGTTGTGAATAGTGCTGTAGTGAACTTGGGAGTGCTAATATGTCTTTAAGATCCTGACTTCAGTTCTTTTGGATAGATGCCCAGAAGTTGGATTGCTGGATCCTGTGGTGGTTGTATTTTTAATTTCTTGAGGAACTTCCATACTGTTTTCCACAGCAGCTGTACCATTTTGCACTGCCACCAACAGTACATGAGGGCTCCAATTTCACCTTATCCTCCCCATCACTTGTTGTCTTTTATTTTTTTTGATAATAGCATCCTTACAGTTATAAGGTGGTATCTCATTGTGGTATTCATTTGCATTTCCCTGATGATTAGTGATGTTGAACATTTTTTCATATACCTGTTGGCCATCTGTATGTACTCTTTGGAGAAGTATCTAAGTAAGTCCTTTACTCTTTAACTGGGTTAGTTTTTTTGCTGTTGAGTTGTAGGAGTTCCTTATATATTTGGAGACTAACCCTTTATCAGATACATGGCTTACACATATTTTCTCCCATTCAGTAGGTTGCCTTTTCACTCTGTTTCTCTCCTGCCTGACTCGTGTATTGGAATTCCCAAGGTCTCGTCTTTGGGCCTTTGATTTCAGCATTGGAGGATCTCATCTTTGCCCAAGTCTTTATCTAAAACCTCTGTGCTGACTACATGCAACTTCTTCGACTCCTGGCCAGACATCACCGCTGAGTTGTACCCATACGTCTAGATCCATGAATGGTCATTGCATTAATTCCTTAAGCTCCAAACCTGAGTGTGGTCTCTCTCATCCCCATCTCATCTTCCTCCCATGTTTACCTGGTTATTCGGTAGCATATGCCAGAAACCTGAAGTTCATCCTCAGTTCCTCCACTTAGGCTCCACATCCAGTCAGCTCACCAAATCTCTCCCACTGCCTCGCTTTAGCTTATACCTTCATTGCATGTGGGGGTGATGGCAGCAGGCTTTCCTGCCATTCCACTCTGCCTCACAAGTGATTTAAAGTAAAGATCTGGTTTTACCCTCCTTAAAATTCTCTGATGCCACCTTAGAAAAATTTGCCTCCATTTTAAACCCCAAAGCCCCCAGCATGCTGTTTGCACCATTTCATCTTTTTGGCTGCTGTGTGTCCATTTATATATTTCTTTTTCCCCAGTTTTATTGAGAAATAATTGACATACATCACTGTGTAAGTTGTACAACACGATGGTTTGATTTGCTTATACGGTTGACCCTTGAACTGTGCAGGTGCACTTAGGCACAGAATTTTTTCAGTAGTAAATACTACAGTCCTACATGACACGGTTGGTTGAATCCATGGATGTGGAACCGTGGATACAGAGGGCCAACTAAGTTATACAAGGATTTTCTGCTACTTGGAGGGTGGGCACCAATAAGCCCTGTGTTGTTCAAGGGTCAACCGTATTGTGAAATGATTAGCACAGTGAGTATGGTTAACATCCATCATCTTACACAGATTCAATAAAAAAAGGAAATTTGTCCTTGTGATGAGAACTCTTGGGATCTGCTGTCTTAACTTTCCTGCGTATCATACGGCAGTGTTTGCTGCAGTCACCATGCTGTACATCACATCACATCCCTAGGACTTACTGGAACTGGATGTCTGCACCTTTTGACAACCTTCCTCCAGTCCCTCCCCTACCCCACTGCACCCACCCACCCACCCACCCCGGTATATACAAATCTAATCTCTTTTTCTCTGAGTTTGGAGTTTTGATATTTTAGATTCCACATATTTGCGAAATCACACAGTATATGTTCTTTTTCTTTGATTTATTTCACTCAGCATCATGCTCTCACTATCCATCCATATTGTTGCAAATGGCAAGATTTTGTTCATTTTGGGGGGTGAATAGTATTCCATTGTATGCATAGCATATTTTCATTATCCATTTATCAATTGATAACACTTAGGTTATTTTTGTATCTTGGCTATTGTAAACATGGGGATGCAGATATCTTTTTGAATTAAGAGTTTTCATTTTCTTCAAATAAATAGCCAGAAGTGGAATTGCTAGGTCATATGGTAGTTCTACTTTTAATTTTTTGAGGAACATCTGTGCTGTTTTCCATAGTAGCTACACCAACTTACATTCCCACCAACAGTGCACAAGTGTCCCCTTTTCTCCACCTCCTTGTCAACATGTTATTTCTTGTCCTTTGGATAATAGCCATTCTGACAGGTGTGAGGTGATATCTCCTGGTTTTGATTTGCATTTCCCTAATGACTAGCAATATTGAGCATCTTTTCATGTACCTCTTGGCCATCTGTATGTCTTCTTTGGAAAAATGTCTGTACAGGTTCTTTGCCCATCTTTTTAACTGGGTTATTTGGTATTTTGCTGTTGTATGAATTCTCTATATATTTTTGGATATTAACCCCTTATCAGACATATGGTTTGCAAATATTTCCTCCCATTCAGTAGGTTGTCTTTTTACTTTGTTGATGGCTTTTTTTGCTGTGCAGAAGTTTTTTAGTTTGATGTCCCACTTGTTTATTTTTTATTTTGTTGCTTGTGCTTTAGGTGTGACGCCCTGTCTTCCTTAATGGGCACACAAGTTGCAGCTGTGCCAAAACATTTGGAATTAGTGGAATATTCCTTGTTCATTCATTTGTTGGATGAATGTTTATTAAACACGTGCTAGGCGCTGTACTAGGCATTGCATATTCAGTGACGACGGGAACGTGGTTGTGGTCTGCTGCAGTCTTGTGGGAAAGTCAAACAGCACACATGTAAATAAGCAAATACACATGCCGTTAAAACTAGTGGTAAGCACTATGGTGGAGTGAAAAGGTACCGGGTTAGATGTGAAGAAACGGGCTTTGGGAAAGCAGAAGCAGAGACATCGTTCAGGAGCTCTGGGTCCTCACTCTGCTGCTCTACTTGGATAAGGATGTGGCCTTACAAGAAGTTTGGCTCAAGATACGAAGAGTCCAGTGTTTGAAGGTGTTGGGTTAAAGCGCAGTGCGTAGATTGCTAGCCTGTGTTCTTTCTGAATGCTGATGTGAGCCCGTTTGGAAAGGGCAGCATCAAAGCAAGGATCAAAGTTTCCAGATCTGGTGAGACCCTACCCGGTGGTCTCTGACAGTCAGGGGCACGTCACTCGGAGGTTTCTGGAGGCCAAGGGAAGCTCCTCTGAAATAAGCTGTATCTGCCACTGTCCTTTGTGATCGCCTACTTTTGATAAAAGTTTATCTTAGTTGAATCAGGAATTTAATGTAACCTGTGAGTCTTTGGATGGGTCTCTTCCTGACAATTCTTAGCCCACCTGAAATGCTGCAGCTACTCTAAAATAGGATGGATGTGAAAACCCCTCCACTGGGATCAGACTTGGGACAGAGAATTGGAAAACCAAGGAGTGAGCTGACTCCTCCCGGATGGAGCCAGGACAGTGTGTGGCCTGAGACACGGGGTAGTTGAGGGGCCCCTCACTCTCCCATCCCAGTGCTTCTGAGTGTCTGGTGCACAGGAAGGAAGCTGAGACAACAAAGTTTGGTGCGTGTTTCTCTCCTTTGCAGCCTCTAAACCGGAACTACCCAGGGATGAAGGTCTTGGGAAATGTGTTCTCGGCTTCAGAGGGGAGCGGTGGTGGTGCCACATCACAGCAGGCAGCCGAGCACAGCACGCGTGGCTGACGTTCATGATGCCACCAAGTCCAGCATGCTCGCGTTTCAGAGCAAAAGAAGTAAAGATCTCAACATAGACACGCATCAGATAATCATGGCATACACTTTAAATACCTTACTTCTTTTTTTTTTTTTTTTTGCGGTACGCGGGCCTCTCACTGCTGTGGCCTCTCCCATTGCGGAGCACAGGCTCTGGACGCGCAGGCTCAGCGGCCATGGCTCACGGGCCCAGCCGCTCCGCGGCATGTGGGATCTTCCCGGACCGGGGCACAAACCCGTGTTCCCTGCATCGGCAGGCGGACTCTCAACCACCGCGCCACCAGGGAAGCCCTAAATACCTTACAATTTTATTTGTCAGTTATAGCTCAGTAAAGCTACAAAAAAAAAGTAAAGATGAAGTCAAGTTGGAAGCACCAACATGAGCTACTCTCCACCCACAGCAATGTTCAAGGTGGGCCTGATAAACCGGAGACATTTGAACCTTTGAAAGACCGAAAGACTGGCCATGCTCAACAAGGGTAAGAAATGTATAATATCGGGAAGTTGGAAAGTTCTGGAGATGGTGGTGGCAGTGGCTGCATAACAATGTGAATGCGCTTAATGTCACAATTGTGCAGATGAAAATGGTAAATTTTATGTATTTTTAGCACAATTATGTGTGTGTGTGTTGTGGGAATGTTCTCCCTAATTATTCATCTGTGAAGTGGGAATAATAGTATCTGTACTTCAGGGTTGTTGAGAGGCGTAAAGGAATCTAAAATGCTTAGCGCAGTTGCCAGCTCTTAAATATTCACTAATATCAACGTTACTGTTACCTAAAGGATGTGTTGCTTATACTGCAATAAAAAATGCATTAGGCCTTCAGCCAGATGATCAAGGTCAAAGTCAGCAGAGATAAGTCGTGTTGATAGTATATACTCTTAGCACCATATGATGAGAAGGGCACTTTTCCTCTGTGGTCTTCCTCCCCAAAACACATAACCCCAGTCTAATCAAGAGAAAAACATAAGACAGATCCCAGTTGAGGGGATACCAAACCAGTCCTCCTCAAAACTGTCAAGGTCATCAAAAACAAGGAAAGTCTGAGAAACTGTCACAGCCCTGAGGAGCCCAAGGAGAGAGGACGACTAAATGTAATATGTCCTGGACAGGATCCTGGAGCAGAAAAAGGACATTAGGTGAAAACTAAGGAAATATGAATAAAATATGAACTTTAGCTAATAATAATGTATTAATATTGGTTCATTAATTGTGACAAATGTATCTACCATTCTAATGTAAGATGTTATTAGGAAGAGAAACTGGGGGGTATATGGGAACTCTCTGTACTCTTTGTAACTTTTTTGTAAATCTAAAACTATTCTGAAAAGATTGTTAAGAAATAAAGGAAGACTTAAAAATGATTCAGGAGAAAGTGATGATATTGAAGATGCCAAAGAAGGTCCCTGAGAAACGCAGAGTGAACAGAACACTAACATGTAACCAAGAAAAGTTTCCAGAAATAAAAATACTTGAAACTTCATATTGAGAGAGTACTCCTGAGAATATCAACCCAAAGCTGCCGCAATTGTCATGTTCTAGTGAAATGCCTGACTTTGATGGTAACCTGACTTTCTTTGCTTTGTAAGTCATGTGCTCTTCTTGCCCAAGGGACATGTTTTCTTTTTTGCAGTCCAGCAGCACTCCATGCCAGAAGACATGTTTAGATCCTCATGTCAAGAAAATGTGAGTCAAGGATATAAAATCCAGTAAAAGTGATGTTGAAAGTTATCAACATAAGGACTTCCCTGGTGGTCCAGTGGTTGAGAATCCGCCTTCCAATGCAGGGGATGCAGTTTCTAGCCCTGGTCGGGGAACTAAGATCCCACATGCCGTGGAGCAACTAAGCCTGTGCGCCACAGCTACTGAGCCCACGATCCCTGGAGCCTGCACGCCACAACTAGAGAGAGAAAAAAGAAACCTGCACGCCACAACTAGAGAGAAGCTCGTGCGCCACAATGAAGAGCCCACATGCCTCAACAAAGACCCCAAGTGCCACAACTAAGACCCGACGCAACCAAAAAAAAAAGCTATCAACAAAAGATTTCAGGGTACTATTCTCATGAGTTCCTCCTTAGGAACCTTCTGGAGAGCAAGCTTCAGACAACAAAATGGCTAGAAAGATGCTGACACAAGGTCTGGTGGTGAGGAACAGGTAGTCACTTAGTGAGCTAAAGCTAAGGGCGGGCTGAAGTGGGGAGACTTTAGCGTGTAGTGCTATGTAGTCCGATGCTGTACATGCAGAACAAGTATTAAAGCTGGGGAGGAAAGGGGAGCCCCCAGAGCACAGGTGTCTCCATTTGACCCCTGAACCCCAGCCCCCAGCATATCGCCCGTATTTGGAAACGCCCTCCTCCCCGTGTACCTGTGCACAGTCCCCGTGTGTGCTTCTTGCACAGTATTCAGTAGCTGGATTTTATTCTATTACTTTTCTATTGAAGCCACGAGTTCTCTTCCCATTGGTGACTTGGTTTCCCTTGTTCAGGATTTGCGAAGTTCTGCCCACTGCCTGTTTTATCAAGTTTCCTTGGAGCACAGCCATGCCATATGTTTATGTGTTACATTTGTTTACTTTTTTGCCATGGTGGCGGAGTTGAGGACTTGTGACAGAGACCGTATGGCCAAAAATACTTACTGTCTGGCCCTTTACAGGAAGAGTTTGCTTAAACGCAGCGCTAGATGAAAGGGCTGTTAAATATACACAGAATTAAAGAGGACTATATGGTGGCCTTCTGTGTATTTGTCGTCCGGCTTCGGCAGTTCTCAGCTTCCTGCCATTCTTGTTTCACTGCCACCCACCCCCAGATACCAAGCCATCTCACCTGGAGCATGTAATTTTGTGTAGCTAACAGATATGACACTATCGTTATCCCATTCAACAAAATTTCTGTTCATTACTTACTGTCTTCTAATACTTGGTCTATCTTCGACTTTCCAGTTATCTCAGAAACGATCTTTGCTGTCAATTTGTTTGAATCAGGATCCAAAGTCCTCACGTTACATCTTGTTAAAATGCTCCGAGGCCTCTGATGAGCTCTAACAGCCTCACTCCCTCCCCTTATCCACACCCCACCCCATTTATTTGTAGAAAACGCTGGCTCCTTCGTCCTATAGAATTTCCCACATCTGGGATTTAGCTGATTATATCCTTGTGGTGTCATTTAATAGGCTCCCCTCTGTCCTGACTCTGTTGAGCTGGATTGGGTGCAGCTGCAACATTCTCAGCATGGATGCTGCACGGGTGGTGAGTGCACTTGTGTGTCACACCTGACGGCACTTACAGCTGATGGCTTGGGAG
Organism: Monodon monoceros; assembly: GCF_005190385.1. Classification (NCBI taxonomy): domain Eukaryota; kingdom Metazoa; phylum Chordata; class Mammalia; order Artiodactyla; family Monodontidae; genus Monodon; species Monodon monoceros. The sequence goes on along the minus strand of NW_021703765.1, from coordinate 59,451,128 downwards.
GTGCAGGTGGAGTCAGGCTGACCCATCCTTACGAAGTACCCTGGACCTGTCACCTGGTGGGTGTTAGCTGCCATTACTGATCATCCCCTATATCTGTCACTTCATCAGAGGAAGCAGTGTGGTAATTTTCTCATTCTGTCTCTTTCCGCAGTTACCAGCTGTGATTCTTCTATTACATGGCTCTGAAATAGTTTGCACAGTTAAGTCAGTATTGATGTTGCCCAATTCTTTCCTGCGATTTGCCCGTTTTCAGAATAAGGAGCTAGTGCCCTAATAAACTCTGGAAGTAACCAATGAAATTTTCATTTAAAAAAATTTTGCCATTCATTTAATTTTATTTAAATGCATGGAACCATTATTCTTTTTGGTGCTATCAAATTGCCCATTTTTGGTACATTCTCAAATCATTTTGTGATGGGAAAGAACAAATACTAGAAAGATGGCATGAAGTTGGCCAAGTACACCAAAGTTAACAGAAAATCGTTCACGGGGGCAGAACTCGCGGGGAATAGGGAATGCGGCTGAGCTCTGAAAACTGGACATAAAATCACAAGACGGGTGAGACCAGAGCGTTGGGTGTCACAGACAGAAAGTGGCCCCCGAGGAGAACAAACACTAGTGTGAAACCCAGTTGTCATTACAGCTAGAAAAGGAATGTGTCTGTCACAGAGTTCAAGGAAAACGGAACACTGAAGAGAGCGCTGAGGGAAGTGTCCATTTCACAGGAAGAAATATTCCTGTTCCAGACATGGATCCATCAGGCTAAAGGACTTGATGCTGTTTAGCTTTTGAATCAAACAACCAAAATTCTTGTTTTGATTTCTTGCTTACCAACCAATTTTCAGATAAGCTGTCTTCCTCTAGGCAAAACATGCACAATCCAGGCTAAGAAAAATGCACAGATTTTTTTTTTTTAAACAAGTAAATTGGCCTGTTTGACTTCATAGCTCAGTGTTCTGTGAGTTTCCTTATCATGAGTTATTAACCCTAAACCTCATCGATGCCTCTGACTAGTGACGTGTCTGGGACAGTGAGGCTGTGGGCAGACCTGGAGCCAAGGTGATTCCATTGGTGATGTTCTTCCGAGGCTGCTGGGCCTCCACCTGGAGAAGCTGGGCCTCATCGTGGCATCCTGTGAGCCTCCAGTCTTGTGGAACAAACCCTGGAACCCAGGAGGCTGATGCTATGAAGTTTATAGTTGGGGTTTGCTTAACCAATGTCTTTATTATTTGAATCAGAGCCAGGCTTGACTGTTGATTTTTTTTTTTAATGGAAAAACAAAAATGTAATGACTGAAATCGAATTTCCTTGTTTCTATTATGCCTAAATTCTCACCATTCTTTGGGTTAAGGTGATTAGTGTCTGGGTGTCCCCCTGTAAAATACAAATCCATGGAAGTGGGAAACACAGTCAGGAACATCTCTCTGTTGCTCAGATTAGTGAGGGGAGTGGTGATGGGGGTTGGAGAAACAGATCGATTTGGGTCCCGGGGCTCAGCCAGAGAGGAAGCGTGGTCACCTTTGAGTGCTTCTTGAGGGAGAAGCCTTATAACCCTGTGGAAAACCTTAACAGGAGGGCCTGTGTCAAAGGAGTCCAGTTTATGAAACAGGACTGAAACTTAATTACTGTTATGATAGGTGACCAGCAGCTAAAGTGAGTTTAATATTCATGCAAATTCAAGGCACTCAGACCTCAGTCCTCAGCCACTTAACTGGCTCCTCCGTGGCTGGCTGAGATTTGCACTCATGGAGTCGGTCAGGGATGCAGGTTGCTGAGTCGTCGTGGCCCAGTGGTCAGACACACCTGGTTCACGATGGACACTCAGGCCACGTGATAACTTGGTGGTTCACGCCCAAGCACTCAGGAGGGCCCAGCAACTGGCCAAAGCAATTCCTCAAAGGAGAACAGTTATTGACTGAAGATAGCGTGGGTTTTGTTCTAAAATCCTAAGGCTGGTTTTTGGAGAGGCCTCTCCTCCTGGCCTGCAGACGGCTGCCTTCTCCCGTGTTCTTACGTGGCCTTTCCCTGGTGCCTGTGTGTGGAGAGAGCGGACTGCCCAGAGCATCTGCCTCTTGTGAGGATGCCAGCCCTATCAGACCAGGGCCACCCTAGTGACCTCATTTAACCTAAGTGCCTCCCGAAAAGCCCTGTCTCCTCAAACAGTCACGTTGGAGGTTAGGGCTTCAACATATGAATCTGGGGACACAATTCAGTCCATAACACCTACCAACCCCATTCTTGGCCTCGGTGGGAAGCAGGATGTCTTCTGAGAGACAATTTTTTTTCTCCTAGGTAATAACATTTTATCTCTTTTTGAAGACATTTTAATGTATAAACTCTGTGCTTTAATTCCTTTGGGTTCTTAGCCTTTTGAAATTCAAAAACACCTTTTTTTTCTCAAAAGCCTGACTCCTTTCTGGATGTCTGGGGATGGGTTCCATGGGTTTTCACATATTTAAAAATCAAGCTGTAGGGGGTTCCCTGGTGGCACAGTGGTTGAGAATCCGCCTGCCAATGCAGGGGACACGGGTTCGAGCCCTAGTCTGGGAAGATCCCACATGCCGTGGAGCAGGTAAGCCCGTGAGCCACAACTACTGAGCCTGAGTGCCACGACTGCTGAGGCCCGCGCACTTAGAGCCTGTGCTCCACAACAAGAGAAGCCACCGCAATGAGAAGCCTGCGCACCGCAACAAAGAGTAGCCCCCACTCACCACAACTAGAGAAAAGCCCATGCACAGCAACAAAGACCCAACACAGCCAAAAATAAATAAATATAATAAATAAATTTAAATAAATAAATAAGTAAAAATCAAGCTGTAAATTTAAGATTTGTGCACTTTACTATCTGTATGTTATTACTCAATTTTTTTTTTTTTTTTATAAAAACAACCCAACCATTACTAGCAAAAAATGTTTGCTTTCACGATGATGCTGTGGGTCTCAGAAACCTGGCTTTTAAGTCTCACAGTAAGCTTGGGTCTTCCTTGTTCCCTTCCTCTCAGAGCACTGGATGTGTCTGACCCAAGGGGTCATCAGGGTCACCGTGTAACTTGCAGGAGGATCTGAGGGAACTTCAGTTAATATCTGATAGCGGATAGTGTCTTTGGTGGATTCACCAAAAAGGAAAACTCAAAAAGCATGGCCACTTCTGGGCAGGGGAACTGGGGGTGTGGGGTGAAGTTGGAAGCCTTCAATGGACTCAAGTTTCAGACTAGTTACATCAGGCAGGTTCTGCCAGTGCAGCGCTGTCTGGGTGGGGAGACAGATTCCTGGTGCTCCCTGTTCTACCATCTTCCCAGAGTCCTCTTCTTCACTTTTGAAGAATAGTTTAACAGGAAACAGAATTCTAAATTGGTGTGTTTTCTCTCAACACTTTAAATATTTTATTCAACGCTTTTCTTGCATGCTTTTTGAGAATTTGGATGTAATTTTTAAAATATAAATTTATTTATTTTTGGCTGTGTCGGGTCTTTGTTGCTGCGCGCAGGCTTTTCTCTAGTTGCGCTGAGCAGGGGCTACTCTTCATTGTGGTGCGCGGGCTCCTCATTGTGGTGGCTTCTCTTGTTGCAGAGCACAGGGTGTAGGAGCATGGGCTTCAGTAGTTGTGGCACACGGGCTCAGTAGCTGTGGCTTGCAGGCTCTAGAGTGCAGGCTCAGTATTTGTGGTGCACGGGCTTAGTAGTTCCTCTGTGGCATGTGGGATCTTCCCGGACCAGGGCTCGAACCCGTGTCTCCTGCATTGGCAGGCAGATTCTTAACCACTGCCACCAGGGAAGCCCTGGACGTAATTTTTATCTTTCTTCTTTTATAAGTAAAATACTTTTCCTCCTGACTTCTTTTAAAACTTTTTATTTATCGTTGATTTTGTGTAGTTTGAAAATGATATGCCCAGGTGTAGTTTTTTGGCATTTCCCATACTTTGTGTTTTCTGAGCTTCCTGGACCTGTGGTTTGGAACGCTCTGGTGAACTTCAGAATGGTTGTTTTCCCCTCCCCCTGTCAGATATCCCCCTGTCTGATATTAATTTGGGGGAAATTCGTTATCATTATTGCTTCAAATATTTCTTCTTTTCCTTTTTTCTCTTTCACTTTCTGGTATTCCCACTATGCATATATTACACCTTTTGTAGTTGTCTCACATTTCTTGGATTTTCTTGAAAAAATTTTTTTTTCACTGAAGTGTAGTTGACATACAATATTATATTAGTTTCATAGTGATTTGACATTTATATACATTACAAATTTATCGAAATGGTAAGTCTAAAAACCATCAGTCACCATACAGCATTATTGTAATATTATCGACTGTATTCCCTGTGCTATACGTTACATCCCTGTGACTTATTTATTTTATAACTGGAAGTTTGTACCTCTTTTCCCTCCACACGATTTTTTTTTGGCTGCACTGCGTGGTTGGGGGAACCTCAGTTCCCCGACCAGGGATTGAACCCAGGCCCTCAGCAGTGAGAGCCCAGAAAACTAATCACTAGACCACCAGGCAACTTCCTGGAAATTTGTACCTCTTAACCCCCTTCACTTATTTCTCCCAATCCTTGGACTTTCTATTCTTTTTTTTTTTTTTTTTTTCATTCTTTTTTCTCTTTACTTTTCAGTTTTGGAAGTTTCTATGGACATAGCCTCAATCTCAGAGATTCTTCCCTCAGCTGTTTCCGGTCTACTAACAAGCCCATCCAAGGCATCCTTTGTTTCTGTCAGTGTTTCTGAGCTCTAGCATTCCTTTTTGATTCTTTCTAAGGATTTCCATCTCTGTTACATTGCCCCTCTGTTCTTGGATGCTGTATACTTTATCCCTTAGAGCCTTTATATTAATCATAGTTGTCTTAAGTTCTTGGTCTGAAAATTTCAACACTCCTGCCATGTCTGATTCTAAAGCTGGCCCCATCTCTTCAAATTGTGTGTTTTGCCTTAGGTATGCCTTCTAATTTTTTCTGTGTAGCAGGATATGATGTACTGGGTAAAAGGAACTGGTATTAATAGGCCTTTAGTGATGTGGCAGTAAGATGAGAGGGTAGGGAAGCGTCCTGCAGTCCTGTGATTAAGTCTTGGTCTTAGACCGAACTGTGTCCTTCACACGTGATTCTCATTCTCATTCCCTGCCCCCCTCGTGCCCCACCTCCATGGCCTCAGGAAAGACAGGAGCCTAGAATGTAGGCTCTGATAAAACCCCAGCACATTAGGCTCTGGGGAAATAGTTCCTCCTGAGGACAGACCTTGTTAAGAAGAACAGAACGCTCTGGTGAACTTCAGAATGCTTGTTTTCCCCTCCCCCTGTCAGAAACATGAGGATTTTTTTTCTCTGATATTTTTTTCTCTGATATTCACTGGTAGAGCTCCTGGAGATAAAACTCACAAATATATGGCCCCCCTACCCCGACTGGGGACCCTGGGCTTTTTCACTCTCAGGCCTGTCCACACCGAGCCTCCAGCAATTTGTCGGTCACACTTCAGGTTTTCCTGCTCTGGGAACTTTTGCTCATGGGTTTTTGCCCCGATAAGTTGTGATTCTCTGTATCTGCCTGGCCGTCTCTCTAATTTGGGGGGGGGGGGCAGCCATTTTCCCTGGGACCCCACTGCATCTAAGAAGAGTTGTTAATTTTTCAGTTTGTTCAACTTTTACTTGTTAGGACAGTAACCACTTCCAAGGCGCCTTCCATGCTGGGCTGGAAACCGGAAGTCCTCTTTGCTTTTCACTCTTTAATATTTGGTTAACGTTAGTGGCAACAATAAAACTGATGATGGAGAAACTGTCCTTTGTTGCTGCATCCCAACGTGTTTTATTTCCCCAGATTCCTTTAAAGAGCTGAACCAAAGCTACTGCTAACAAAAGGGTACTGTCAGCTGAAAAATCCCTGTAAAAATGAGGCTTTCCAAAATTGGAGACACTTAAATGTCCATCGAGAGGGGCGTGGACTGAATAAATGGTTATTGATGCAGAATGGAACACCATATACTGACACGGGATGTGTCAGTGTGTCCACGGTAGATAGCTTAGTTAAGAAAAATAACAAGTTGTCTCAAAATCCAAAATACATGTGATCTAATTCAACTTATGTATAAATAAACAACTACACACATTCACTTACAGAAACATATAAGTAGTTTCAATATTCATGTTAAAGGTCTGAAGGGAAAGACATCACAGGATTAGCCGTGGTTCCATGGAGAAGAGCCAATTGGGAGAGTGAGTTGCAGAGAGGTGGGGACATTTGCTGACAGCTATATACCCTCCTGGTTGTGTGTGCATATTATCATTCCATTTTGGTTCACCTAAATGAAACCAGAGATAATCCTTTGCATTAAATAAAATTCCTGGACCTTATAAATCTGATATAAAATAAATAACCAGCAAACTCAGTGACAAACTCAAAATCTAGGGAAATAATATTTTAATTATTGTGGCCATGCAGTCATATTTCACAGAGGACATTTGTGTACTTGAGAGCAAACCGTTTCATATTCAGTTTCTCAAATGGACAATTTTTCCCAGTCCTAAAACCAAATATTTGTGCACTGTGTAATCTGCTCTGTCTTACCTAGTCCTGGGGATGACATGACATTAACTCCTTCCGAAGCAGCTAAGCAAATAAATTCTGAAACCAAAATACTTTGTATTTTAAAAACTATAAAACCTCTAAGCTTTCTTGTCTTAGAACACTGATATGAAGAGGGAAAGAAGTGTATTCAGAGATTACCTTCAGCTACACCTGATGCAAACTGGAACCTGCATCTCTGGTCCTACACTGAGCCATCGGTTTACACCTTATTTCAGTACTTCTGGGGACAACTTTGCCCTTCAGGAACTCTAAACACAGCTAGGAACGACCCCCTGGCACAACCTGGCCAAACAGGTCCACAGGCAAATGTATAAACCTCTTGAGGTTGATTAGTGTCCCCCCAAATTCATGTCCCTCCCAGACCCCTAATTAGAAATAGAGTCACTGCAGGTGTAATGAGTTAAGCAAAAATGAAGTCACCCTGGAGTAAGTGGGCCCTAATCCAACAAGACTGGTGTTGTTATGAAAGGAAGAGAAGAGACACAGGGGAAGCCATGTGAAGATGGACACAGGCACTGAAGTGACCAGTCTACAAACCAAGGATCACCGAGGGTGGCCAGCCACCACCGCAGGCTGGAAGAGGCAGGGAAACATACTCCCCAGAGCCTTCAGAGAGCACGGCCTTGTGGACAACTGGGTTTCCAACTTCTGCCCCCAGAACTGTGAGAGACAAAATGTCTGTGATCTTAGGCAATCCAGTTTGTGATAATTTGTTTTCACAGCTCTAAGAAATGAATGCATATGTCTGGTTTTTAATTTTTAAAGTTTTGATAAAACTGTATAAGAGGGCTTCCCTGATGGCACAGTGGTTAAGAATCCACCTGCCAATGCAGGGAACACAGGTTTGATCCCTGGTCCGGGAAGATCCCACATGCCGCGGAGGAACTAAGCCCGTGCACCACAACTACTGAGCCTGCGCACTAGAGCCCGTGAGCCCCAACTACTGAGCCCGTGCGCCACAACTACTGAAGTCCGTGCACCTAGAGCCCGTGCTCCGCAACAAGAGAAGCCACCTCAATGAGAAGCCCGGGCGCCGCAACGAAGAGTAGCCCCCGCTCGCCACAACTGGAGAAAGCCTGCGTACAGCAACAAAGACCCAACACAGCCAAAAATAAATATATTTAAAAAAGGAAAAACTATGATACCTTATAGTTCTAGCAGAATTTCATATAGAAATGTTACGATTTTATTTAAAAAATCATTTTTGAAAATACTTACTTGAAAATAATTGTGTGGGCATTTATTTTTTTAACTTATGCAATAGTTAAAGGAATTCCCTGGAGGTCCAGTTGTTAGGACTCGGTGCTTTTACTGCTGAGGGCCCAGGTTCAATCCCTGGTCAGGGAACTAAGATCCCACAAGCTTCACGGCACAGCACCCTCACAAAAAAAGAAAAGAAAAGAAATATTTATGTACTACAGAGAAAAGTAGAGAGAATAGTATAAATATATACCCATCAACTAGCTAGATATAAGGATTATTTTTTCCATATTTGCTTTATCTGTTTTTAGTAAAATATTGTGAAATAAATTACATACATTATATATGTGCTGCTAAATACTTCATTATACAATTTTGAAAAAATATAGAAAATGTCCTACACAGCACAGCCCTCGCATATGTACTTGGCGGGGTTGATGGGGCCAAGTCCCATCTCTCAAGTGCGTTACCTGACCAACCCCACACACAGTCATTAGTTCAGGGTGTGGCTCCTGTTTCCGGGCTTTATTAGGCCCCGTGGAGAAGGGGAGCATTTTTACTGGACTTGAGGCCTGGCGGGTGTTGGCCTGGGCTTGCTGGGATGCCCCACCCCCACTGGAGGGGGGGTGGTGGCCAAGAGTCCAACACAGCAGAAAGCAGTTAAGGAATGAAGACGGTTTGGTTAAAAAGGAAAAAAAAATGGAGCGGGACAGAGTCCAGCTGACGTCATTAAATGTGTAAATTGCCTTCCTGTTACTGAGTCAAAATTTTCTTTTATTCTCTTAAGCCATTTTGAGCTCTCTGTCATTACACTTACACTACACTCTGCTATACTCACATTCCAAAGTTAAAATACAGTAAACCCTATCAGTGTCAATCATTCTCTAGAAATCCCTTGGTTGGTCGTACTCGCTGGCGAGTTAAAGACCCCTCCCCTGTGTTTGCCTGAGGGCCTCTATTTGACTGCTTTCCCGCGTCCTGGAGCTCGAGGTGGGTGGGCACAACCTGGCAGCCAGCCGCTAGGGAACCTGTCGGCCTGGCTAGTTTCACACCAGGTGTCCCTTGTGTTGGGCCTGGCTAGTTTCACACCAGGTGTTCCTTGTGTTGGGCCAAACACCAGGGCGAGGGTGGATTGAGGCTTCACTCTTAAGGTGAAGCTTCACAGGCTAAGGATTTTCAGTTGTTCCTCTTCATTGGTGATTGATGGCTCTTTGCCACCAGGCGCACCTGCCCGAGGATGGGCTCTCCTACCCCCTCCCCCCGCAGACTCCCCACCTTGGCGGGGAGGAGAGGGCGCCCAGGGAGGAACTCAGGGAGAGAGATGGTGGCCTGCGGCCTGGGGAGGGGAAGAAAGACCCAAAGCGGAGAGGGAGGTGGGTCGGTGCAGCCTGGACGCACAGGGGGTCTGTCCCGGGCTCCAGGGGCTCAGACTCCAGGAGGTGTGAAGAGTGAGGCCGTTGGTGTGAGGCCTCCCCTGACTCCCCAGAGCCAGGCTTCATGTTTACCCCAAGCCCATCTCCAAACTCCCCTGGAATAAGTGACAGCAGGTCAGGGTCAGAAGGTGAAGAAGATGAGGAGTCCAGGGAAGAAGGAGGACAGACCAGCCGTGGAGACAGAGCCTACGAGGCTGCGGTGTACGTAAGTCCTACTAACCAAGTCTCAAGGGTTTCACTTGCCCCATTTCGCCTGAGTTTACGGTGTTTGGGCTGAGGCTGGACCTCTCTGTGGACCTCGGCCTTTGACACCATTCTTTGTCCACTTGGCTCCTAGGAGCTTCCAAATGATCGGTTTTAACCTTTTTTTTAAAACCTCATCAATTTGTGCTTTAATTATATTTGGCTTGTGTTCAAGTTCAGGGCAGTTTCCAGCAGGTGCTGTCAATAAAACCTTAGGGCTAGGGCTGCGTGTTCCTTGTGGCAGTCCAGGGGCCCCAGAGCAGATGTGGACTCTGCCAGACACCTGTGGCCTTTTGCAGAGTCTGTCCTCTGTGTCCTTCATGGGCACAGTCACCGAAAAGCAATTCCTGGAAGAAATGTTCTCAAATGCCTGCTGACTTTTCCCGCCTCTTGAAAAAGAGCTTCTCGGGATGTGAATTGTCGTGACCACGTTCAGAGTTATTGTATGGCATTGGCTACGGCTGGGCACAGTACACAGAATCTGCTGGACTTGACATCAATAGCAGAGAGTTGATTGAATGGGATTCTAACTGCTTATCAACCAGGCAGGCCATAATTTAGAGTTTTATAAGCAAGCAACCAAAAATCTTTCACAGAACAGTTCCAGAGAGTAATAATAGAAAATATAAGTGGCTTGAAAATATGATGTCTTATGTCAAATCAGTTTTATAAACAATTGCTCAAAGATTGAAAACCAGTGTTTGGCAGAGAGGTTGACAGACCCGCCTCCATCCTTCCTTTCACTCCTCTAAGAGCAGGGAGGAGGTCTGGTACCATCTAGAAGTTGTGTGCATGTCTCTCCTTAGTGGTTTGTACTTCACTTATTCAACAGCAGGGGTTTTTCTGGGGCCTATCATGTACCCATAAAGCAGCTGTGTTAAATCCTGAGGTGATGCTCACCCTCCAGGACTGATGTGGTTCAGCAGCAACTCAGGGAGGCCCGTGGTCCAGGGCCTGAATATGGGCAGTGGTTGGCAAACACCAGGGAGTTCAGAGGACCACAAGACGGTCCCCAAAGCCTTTGGGAAGCAGGCCACCCCTGAGAGGTGGGCACACCGTCCGCGAGTCAGACGGAGTTGGAGCCTGGCTTGGGGCCCGGGAGGCGGGGAAGCAGGTGAGGGTCCAGGCCTGCATGTGCACGGACGGCCTGGTTGAGGCGGGATGTGGGCCGGGAGAGGACAGAGGCTTGGGTGACACACTTAGGGAGGTACCAGAGATGTTTGGTGTGAGAGTAAGACAGGGACGTTAAAAACTGCGCTGGCCCTGACTGCACCCCGGGCCAATCTTCCTTTCCTGTCGTGCCCCTGCCTTTCCACATACCGTACGCGATACGTTTTTACAGTGCTTCCTGTTCATGGCCTGTTCATCCATGTTAACTCCCAAGAGGTCAGGGGTCTGCAGTGCTGGAACTGTGCCTGGCACATAGTAGATGCTCACTAAATATTTACTGACTATCACTATTTTCAAACTTGTCTCAACACCAAAAATATCAATTACTGAGAAGTGAAATATTGAAACGTAAGAATGAATTTCTCTCTATTGAAATTCATCTGCCTGACTTCTAAGAAGGCCGTGATAGAGGTGAAGATGGAGGAGAAGATGGTCTGGTTGGGATGTGCTGGCACAGTGATGCTGGGTGGCCTCATTTTACACTGAAGGGAGTGGGAATCCCCCCGGGCGGATGAACAGGGTGGGGAGAGGCCTCAGCACTGGCTCCCGTCCGGAAGCCACCCATGCTTTTCAACCAAATAAGGCCAGTGCGGATGGGACGGCCACTCCACGTGCCAGACCTGCTTGTGAAAATGGGTCATTCAGCACAGAACCAGACATGCCTGAATGCTCAAAACTGAGTGTGTCACCTTACCTTTACACTCTACATAAGCGTATGTGGGCATGCTCACACAGAAGGACACGTGTTCACACACATGGGATTTCTACATATAAGACCATGTCATCTGCTAACAGATAATTTTACTTCTTCTTCCCAGTTTGGATACCATTATTTTCTGTTGCCCAATTTCCCTGGTTAGGACTTTCAGGACTATGTTGAATAGAAGTGGCAATAGTGGGCATCCTTGCCTCGTTCCTAATTGTGGAGGAAAAGCTTTTTTTTTCCCCTGTTGGGTATGATGTTAGCTGTGAGATTTTCATATACGACCTTCATTATGAAATTACCTTCATTTAGGTAGTTTCCTTCTGTTCCTAGTTTCTTGAGTGTTTTTTATCATGAAAGGGTGTTGAATTTTGTCAAGAGCTTTTCCTGCATCAATTGAGGTGATCATGTGATTTTTGTATTTTTTGTTAATGTGTTGTATTAACATGTATAGATTTTCTTATGTTGAACTATCCTTGTATTCCAGGGATAAATCCCACTTTTTCATGGTGTATAATCTTTTTAAAGTGCTAGTATTTTGTTGAGGACTTTTGCATCTATATTCAGGGATATTGGTTTATAGTTGTTTTTGTTGTTGTTTTTGTTTTGTTCTTTGTATCTTTGGCTTGGTATCAGAGTAATGCTGGATTCATAAAATGTGTTAGGAAGTGTTTCCTCCTCTTCAAGTTTTGGGAAGAATTTGAGAAGGATTGGTATTAATTTTTCCTTAAATATTTGGTAGAATGCTCCAATGAAGCAGTCAGGTCCTAGGCTTTTCTTTTTTCTTTTTTAAATTTCTTTTTATTTTTGGCTGCATTGAGTCTTTGTTGCTGCACACAGGCTTTCTCTAGTTGCAGCAAGCAGGGGCTACTTTTCATTGTGGTTCACGAGCTTCTCATTGCAGTGGCTTCTCTTGTTGCAGAGCATGGGCTCTAGGCACATGGACTTCAGTAGTTGTAGCACACGGGCTCAGTAGCTGCGGTGCTCAGACTTAGTTGCTCTGCGACATGTGGGATCTTCCCAGACCAGGGTTTGAACCCATGTCCCCTGCACTGGCAGGCGGATTCTTTTTTTTTTTTTTTTTTTTGCAGTACGCAGGGCTCTCACTGCTGTGGCCTCTCCCGTTGCAGAGCACAGGCTCCGGACGCGCAGGCTCAGCGACCATGGCTCACGGGCCCAGCCGCAGATGCTCCCAGACCAGGGCACAAACCCGCGTCCCCTGCATTGGCAGGCGGACCCTCAACCACTGCACCACCAGGGAAGCGCTGGCAGGCGGATTCTTAACCACTGCGCCACCAGGGAAGTCCCTGAGCTTTTCTTTGTTGGGTGGTTTTTGATAACTGATTGATTCAACCTTCTTTTGAAATAGCCTTTTCAAATTTTCTATTTCTTCATGGTTCAGTCTTACTAGCTTGTACGTTTCTAGGAATTTATTCATTTCTTCTAGATTATCCAATTTGTTGGCATATAATTGTTCATCATAGTTTCTTATAATCTGTTTCATTCCTGTGGCATCAGCTGTAGTCTCTTTTTCATTTGTGATTTTAGTTATTTGAGTCTTCTTCTCTTTTCTTCTTAGTCTAGCTAAAGTTTTGTCAATTTTGTTTGTCTTTTCAAAAAACCAACTCTTTCACTGACTTTTTTCTATTCTTTATTTTATTTTATCTTTAAAATTATTTATTTATTTATTTGACCACACCACACGGCTTGCAGGATCTTAGTTCCCCAACCAGGGAGTGAACTGGGCCCTCGGCAGTGAAACTATAGAGTCCTAACCATTGGACCACCAGGGAATTCCCTATTCTTTATTTTTTTTAAATATATTTTATTTATTTATTGGCTGCATTGGGTCTTCATTGCTGCATGCAGCTTTCTCTAGTTGCAGTGAGCAGGAGCTACTTCTTGTTGCACTGTGCAGGCTTCTCATTACGATGGCTTCTCTTGTTGAGAAGCACAGGCTCTAGGCATGCAAGCTTCAGTAGTTGTGGCATGCGGGCTTCAGTAGTTGTGGCTCGCGGGCTCTAGAGCTCAGGCTCAGTAGTTGTGGTGCACGGGCTTAGTTTCTCCACGGCATGTGGGATCTTCCCGGACTAGGGCTTGAACCCATGTCCCCTGCATTGGCAGGCGGATTCTCAACCACTGCACCATCAGGGAAGCCCCTCCCTATTCTTTATTTTATTTCTTCTCTAATATTTGTTGTTTTCTTCTTTCTGCTAACTTTGGGTTAAAGTTGTTCTACTTCCCTGAGGTAAAATGTGAGATTGTTGATTTGAGAAATTTCTTCTATTTTAATGTAGGTGTTTACTATTATAAACTTCTTTCTTAGTACTGCATCCCATAAGTTTGCATATGTTGTGCTTTCATTTTCATTTGTCTGAAGATATTTCCTAGTTTCACTTGTCAGTTGTTCTTTGACCCATTCATTGTTCAAAAATATGTTGTTTAATTTCCACTTCTTTGTTAATTTTCCAGTTTTTTTTTTTTTTACAGCAACTGATTTATAGTTTCATCCTATATTAGTCAGAAAAGATACTTGGTATGATTTCAATGTTCTTGAATTTGTTAAGGCTTTTTTTTTTTGGCCTAACATGTGATATATCCTGGAGAATATTCCATGTGTACTTGAGAAGAGCATGTATTCTGCTGCTGTTGCGTGGAGTATTCTGCATGTGTCTGTTAGGTACAATCAATCTATAGTGCTGTTCAAGTCCTCTGTTTCCTTACTGGTCTTCTATCTGGTTGTTCTATCCATTATTGAAAATGGAGTATTGAAAACTCCTACTATTATTGTGTTATTGTCTATTTCTCTCTTCAATTTTGTCAGTGTTTGCTTTGTATATTTGGGTGCTCTGATATTGGGAGCATATATATTAATAATTGTTATATCATCCTTTTGTATTGACACTTTTATCTTGTAAAATGTCCTTCTTTTTCTCTAGTGAGAGTTTTTGACTTAAAGTCTGTTTTGTCTGATATTAGTATAGACACCCCTGCTCTCTTCTGGTTATTATTTATGTGGAATCCTTTCCTATCCTTTCATTTTCAGCCTGTGTGTGTCTTTATATGTAAGGTGAGTCTCTTGTAGACTGTATATAATTGCATTTTTTTTAGTCCATTCAGCCACTCTATGTCTTTTGTTTGGGGAATTTAATACATTTACAATTAATTACTGATAGTGAAGGACTTACTGTTTTAGTCTGTTTGAACTACTATGCAATACCATAAACAAAGTGGCTTATAAACAACAATTTATTTCTCACAGTTCTATAAGCTGGGAAGTCCAAGATCATGGTGTTGGCAGATTTGATGTCTGATGAGCACCTGCTTCCTCATAGATGGTGCCTTCTTGCTGTGCCCTCGTGTGGTGGGAAAGGGCAAGCTTGCTCTCTGTAGGCTCTTTTATGAGAGCAGTAATCCCATTCATGAGGGCTCCATCTTCATGACCTAACCACTTCCCACAGGCCCTACCTCCTGATACCATTACTTTGGGGATGAGGATTTCAACATATGACTTTTGGGGGATGGGAACATTCAGATGATAGCACTTACTATTGGCACTTTGTTAGGTTTTTTTTTTTTGGTCCCTCTTTTCCTCTTGCTGCCTTTCTTTGTGTTTCATTGATTGTTTTGTGTGTTGACATGCTTTAAATATTTCCTCATTTTCTTTTGTATATCTTCTATTGATATTTACTTTGTGGTTACTGTGAGGCTTACATAAGATCTTGTAACAATCTATTCTATTTTGATAATAACTTGAATCTACAAAAACTCCATTCTTTTATATCTCTCCACCTTCACTTTGTTTACATCTTTATATATTATTTATCCATTAACAGTTCTATAGTCATTTTTATGCTTTTATCTTTTAAATTCTATACCAGAATTAAAAGTGCTTTACACACCACCTTTACACCATTACTAGATTCTGCATTTGTCTATTTAATTTTACCAGAGCGTTTTATATCTTTATATGCTTTCATGTTGCGGTCTAACATCTTTTTGTTTCAACTTGCAGGACTTGCTTTAGCATTTCCTGTAAGTCACATCTAGTGGTGATGAACTCCCTCAGGTTTTGTTCACCAGGGAAAGTCTTTATTTCTTAATTTGTGAAGGACAGTTTTGCTGGATAGCATCCTTTTTTTTTTTAAGTTTTTAAAATTTATTTTATTTTCGGTTGCGTTGGGTCTTTGTTGCTGTGCGTGGGCTTTCTCTAGTTGCAGTGAGTGGGAGCTCCTCTTCGTTGCAGTGCACAGGCTTCTCATTGCAGTGGCTTCTCTTGTTGCAGAGCACAGGCTCTAGGCGCACGGGCTTCAGCAGTTGTGGCACGCAGGCTCAGTAGTTGTAGTGCATGGGCTTAAGTTGCTCCGTGGCATGTGGGATCTTCCTGAACCAGGGCTTGAACCCGTGTTCCCTGCATCGGCAGGCGGATTCTTAACCACTGCGCCACCAGGGAAGCCTCAGGATAATATCCCTGACTGCCACATTTTTTTTCCTTTCAGCATTTTCAATATATCATCCCACTCCCTTCCGGCCTCTAAGTTTTCTGCTGAGATATCTGCTTATTATCTTACGGGAACTCACTTGTGATGAGTTGCTTTTCTCTTGCTACTTTCAAGATTCTGTCTGTCTTTGATTTTTGACAGTTTTTTGATTAAAAGGTGTCTTGGGTGGGGGCTGTTTAGGTTCATCCTATTTGGAGTCTTTTGAGCTTCTCAAATCCATTTCCTTTCTCAGATTAGAAAAGCCTTTTTTTTTTTTTGCAGTGCCACCTGGCATGTGGGATCTTAGTTCCCTGACCAGGGATCAAAGCCATTCCCCCTGCATTGGAAGCACAGAGTCTTAATCACTGGACCAACAGGGAAGTCCCTATTATTATTTTTTAAAATATGCTTTGTCTCTCTTTGCTCCTTCTTGGACTCTCATAATACATATTGGTCCATTTTATGCTGTTTTATAGGTCTCTTAGGCTTTGTCCATTTTTCATCAGTCTTTTTTTTTTATACCTCTGACTTGGTTAATTTCAATCATCAGAATTGCTGATTCTTTCTTCTGCCTGATCAAGTCTGCTGTTGAACCCCTCTAGTGAATATTTCAATTTAGTTATTATATTCTTCAGCTCCAGAATTTTTGTATGGTTCTTTTAAAAAATAGTTTCTCTTTGTTGATATTCTCATTTTGTTCATGCATTGTTCTTAATCCACTTGGTTGTCTGTGCTCTTGTAGATCACTGTGCTTCTTTAAGACAATTAATTTGAATTCTTTGTCATATAATTCATAGATTTCTGTGTCCTTGGGATTGGTTTCTGGAGATTGGTTTCCTTTGTTCTTTTGATTGAGCTATGTTTCTGTTTATTCTTGTGCCTCATGATTTTGGGGTTGTTGTTGAGTTTTATGTATTTGACAAAACAGCCACCTCTCTCAGTCTTCTTACAGGGAAGACCTTCACCAGTTGGGCTAGCTGGGGAGTCTGGGGGCCTCAGAAATGCTTTGTGGAGGACGTAATTTCTCTGGGCTTGTGCATGTAATTTCCCAGTTCGAATTGCAGGTTTGTTTTTCAGGTGCTTGTCATCTCTTGCTCCCTGTGGTGTCCAAGGCTTGTTCTCTGGTGCTGCAGCAGCAAGGTGCCACTCTCCCCTTTGTCCTCAGCAGTCCCCAGGCATCCAAAGTATGCTGTCTCCCCATCAGCATCCTGAGTCAGGTGAGACAGATACTGGTCCCTCAACAGCCCTCTGAGAAGCTGGACTGTTGGACCCACACTTTATTCTTCTCTTTCCCTCCAATTGGGTGCCTTTGGACTGTGTAGAGATGTTGCTGGCCTGTCTGTGGCACTGCAGGCTCTCTGGGGCTGCAGCACACCACTCCTGCCACCCCCCAACTCCACCTTTGCTTTCAGTGGCCCCCCCGGCATCTAAACTCTGCCAGTTTTGTCAGGGCTCCAAGTCAGTCGAGGCAGGAACCAGCCACTCCGGCCCTGCAAAAAGCCAACCCGTTGGATGCAGTCCCCTCTTCCCTACCCCTCCATTCCCCCAGAAGCCTCGAGCTGGTGACTTTCTCCCAACATGCTGAGCTGTTGGCTTGAGGGAGGGACAGTTGTGGGTAAAGTGAAACCGCTCTTCTGTTTTCAGTGCAGCTGCTCTCAACTCTGGACTTGCCTGGGGAACTGGAACTCTTTAACTGGTTTCTGCTTCCCATAAAGGTATTTTGATTTGTAAGTGGTGTCTCTGTTGGGTCAAGGGCTAGGACTTCCTATCCCATCATCTGGCTGACATCCCGACCCGACAATAGTTTCCCAAAGGGAAACACATCAGGCTATAGAACCCAGAATAATTTATCAGAAATAAATCATCTACTGAGTGCTATGGAGTAGGGTGTACCCCTTAATATTATAAGCCCTCGTTTTACAGATGAGAAAGCCAAGGCACAGACGTAACACAACAAAATAGCAGGTAAAAAGTGACTGGTATGTAGTAGGCACTCAAAAATGAAAACCTTTTCTCTTATACTCAAACTCTTTTGAGATCGGGAAATTATTCTGGATGGAGGAAGGAGCCATGAGCCAATGAATGCTGCAGCTTCTAGAAGCTGGAAAGGGGTAGGAAACGGATTCTTCCAAGACCCTCCAGAGAAAACGCAGCCCTGCCAGCACCTTGACTTAGCCCAGTGAGACCTATTCTGGAATTCTGACTTCCAGAATTCTAAGATAATAGATTTATTTTGTCTTAAGCCACTAAGTTTCTGGTAATTTGTTACAGCAGACATAGGAAACTAATATAGAAGTCTGAGTTAAAAAAAAAATACATTCAGATAAAATTACTTAGGAAACACTTTATTGCACAAAATTTACATCTGTTGTATATGATGAAAAGCATGGCAAAAACAACCTTTTGTTAATCCATTTTTCTTTGCGATTTTTCTGTGAAAAGTAAAGATTTCCTAATACATTCTTTTTATATAGTTGTTTAACAGTTGTGTTGGTAGTAAGTGTCTTGGGACATAAGGTATAAAACTGAAAACGGATCAGAAAAGTGCAGGGGGAAGACCACTGCCAAAGAGTAACCTCCAGGAACTCGGCATTTTCCATGGCAAGGCAGACGCTGAGGGGTCAACACACTGCAATTGAAGAACAGAATATTGTAATCCTTCAACTTTATCACTAAATCTCCTTTTAACACGTATTATAAATCTCTCCCTTTGTTGTTGTTGTTCCTTTTGGTTTTGACACTTCTAGCTGTGATTTATTGTAAGGAAAAAACAAAGTAATACATTTCTGTGTCTTTATATCAGCTGAAGATAAATTTCCTCAATTTCCAAGCCATAAAGATACGAACCAGAAAGGCTATAAATAGAGTCCATGGAGCAAAATCAAATTCAAAAGAAACAGTGGTTAAAAAAAAAAAATCAATGCTGTGTGATTTGTATCAATTTGTTCTTCAAAAAAGCATGAATTAAAAAGACAGTCACCTACCTCGTAAAGTAGGCTTAGGTTACTTTTGTTATGCCTAAAGGCTAACTGATTTCCCTGGGTGTCATGCTCTTATTTCATAATAGAGAAAAGTATTTTAATTATAATGCATATTGATAGCTAAAGTACTGCTCACAAAGCTATACCTTTTGCTTAGAAAAAAAAAGAAAAACCTGAATTCCAAAGAGGACTTGTTTATCCTTATAAAAAGCTGCCTGGTATAATTAATGCAACACTAAGAATGAATACAACGAAGTATTTAAGATTTTCCTTTTTTTTTGAAAATCAGCCTTAATGAAACAACTGCAGACAACAGGTTGCTTAGCTGTCTTCTTTTGAAAAGTTCAGCTAACTTAAATTTTATATGAAGATGTCTAAATTTAACATAAACTTTCACTTATTTGGTCTACTTATATAGTATGTAAAAATGCAAGTTTATGAATACATAACCAGAGAAATCAGAGACTTAAGCTTTGGTGAAACTTACACATGGTTTGATTATCTGAAGCCATTCATTAAGATATTCAACAAGACCTAACGCATCTGGGATATTGTCTCCTTCCGAAACGAATTTCAGCAGAATCACCATTGGGATTTCTTTAGAACAGCTACAACAATTAAAAAGAATAATTAGATATTCTTCTACTGATACAAGATGATGGTTCCAGTGTGCCTGTTTTTATAGCTGAGATAATCTGCCAGGTTTTAGGCAAGGAGACGCCACATCACAAGATCACTTATGTACCCTCTATTTGTAGGGACAAAACTAGGAACAATGTAACACCCACCCTGGGCACATGAATGTTCCTGCCCCACACCAAGATCTGCACTGGAAAATTAAAAGAACATCAATTTTGTGAGAAATATCTGTAAATACCATGAATTTTAAAGCTACAAATGGTAAAGTTGCAGTATCTTGCAGATACAAACATTTAATTCAAAATGTTTAATTCAAAATAGAAAACAGAATTTAATTCAAAACAGAAAACAGACCAAGAAATTAGTAGTGGTAGTTTCTTCTGGGTGACAGAACTGAGTATTTAAAATTGTTTCTTTTGACTATTCTACATTTTCAAAATGTTCTATGAGGAACATGTCTTTCATAGTATTTTGTCTAGTGTTGCTAACTTTGTGGGCAAAGTTAACAGCTGCCCAGAGGTTGTTCTCTGCCCTCACGGTGTCACCCTATACTTGTGAGCTCAGGGTTGAGGAGGGTTCAGGCAGGCCCCAGGGCTCTTCCCCCAGCAGCTGTGCCCCTCTGGTTCTCTGCCTCATACTCTCCAGCTGTGTCAGCCACCCCAACTCTGGTTTCCAGTCCCCTCGACTTAGCAAGACGGCTGCACTCTGCCTGGGTGCCCCACCCCATGCTGCAGTCCAGCAGGAAGCTGGGGCAATAGCAGGACTCAACTGCTTTCTCCCAGGCTTCACAGCTGTGTGCTGCATGGTGTCCAATGTCTGATGAACAGTTGTTTCATTAATGTTGTCCAGTTTCCAATTGTTTATGGCAGGAGGGCAAGTCTGCTATCAGCTACTCTGACACGGTCAGAAGCAAAGCTAGGAGACTGACTTGCAAAGAAGCAAGAAGTCAGTTTGAAGGGGCAGAGTGCGGGGGCAGTGCAAAGAGAGCAGAATCCCCCTCCCCCTGCGGAGAAGGGCGAGACCAGCAAGGACAAACAGGAAGCGACTTGGGGCCGACTCTGGCAAACCGGGCAGGTTGTTGCAAAGGAGACAAGAGGAGAAAAGGAGAGGGAACAAAAGCAAGGAAGAATGCGACAGCTCTGGGGACACTGTGAGGGCCAGGAGGCCAGCATCTGTGCAGAGCGGACCCAGGGGGCCAGGCCAGAGGGGCCTGGAGGGCTCTGGATGGCACATTGTGGAGGATGAACCAGATTCCGCAAAAGGCAAGTAAAACTGCTGATGGATTTTTACTTAGGGAGTCTTGTGATCAGTTTTGCATTTTAGAAAGTTAATTCCAGCATTGCTGCTGAGGTGGTCAGGGCAGGTCAGAATGAGGCAGTAGGCGATCGATCAAGAGACCCTGACAGCAGCTGCTATGGCCTGGACTGTGTCCCTCCAGAGTCTACAAGTGGAAGCCTCACCCACAGGCGACTGTATCTGGAGGCAGGAGGTTTAGGAGGTAATTCAGTGAAAGGTCACAGGAGGGGGCCCTAATCCGATGGGACCATGGCCTTACAAGGAGAGAAGGAGCTCTCTCTCTGCTGCGTGAGGACACAGCCAGAGGTGGCCGTCTGCAGGCCAGGAAGAGGGCCCTCCCCAGAACCCGACCAGGCCAGCACCCTGACCTCCAGCCTCCAGAGCTGTGAGCAAACACATTTCTGTTGTTTAAGCCCCGCAGTCTATGGTCTGACAGAAGTGCAGGCCACGGGTGATGTGGCCTGAATGGAGTGAGAGAATGATTCAAAGCTGGTGGTTTGCAGGGCAGGTGTGGAGAATAACCAGGTGGCCAGGGCTTCTAGGCTGTGGTCAGAAAAGAGGTGAAATAATATACTATACTAAAGGGCATAAGCTAGACAGGGAAAGAAGTGAAAACACGAATGGAAGATAGACTACGAAAAAAAGAAAAGTTGAAGGAAATGATAGTTTTAATAAGAGCATAGATTTTCAGGTATAAAACAGGAGTTATTTAATGAGTACAGATCTTCTGTTTAGAACGATGACAAAGTTCTGAAAGTGGATGGTGGTGATGGGTACACAACAATGAATGTACTGAATGTCACTTAACTGTACACTTAAAAATGGTTAATTTAATGTTATGTACATCTCACCACCACCACCACTGCAAAGAGGACTGACTGCAGAGGTTGCACAGAATATGTATTAGGACCCCTAACGTGACACACATAATAAAGCATTAAATATGGCTTTTCAGGAACCAATTCTATAACCACATTTCAATCTTTCCCCTGAATGTAACACGGTACCTATTTAACGAAGACATTTTCAGAGTTCCAGTAAGTACTCCAAACACTATCCCAGTTATCTTACTTTCATTTTCAGATAAGATGGGCAGCAAATATACAGGTAAGCTCACCCTTCGTCATAGAGTGTTTTTGTGATACCTCCTCCAGGAATACGGACACAAAACTCAGAATCGTCTATTTCAGGAATGCATGGGCTTTTTTCCATTTCTTCCCAGTTAAGGCTCTGTATTTTATTCTGAACACTTTTTTGAATGGAAGGTGTAAGTAGGTACCTGAAGGGAGTACTGGAAACAATCATATAATTAACTAAAAACTCACAAATACGTACATTAAGACAATTAACAGTTCTTTTAGCAAAAATTATCTTGTTCTCCATATATTCTGCTGCACAAAGCAAAACACGCGTTTCAGCAGTCTATGGAAGAGCAACATGTAAAAATATTGCTCTGACTTGCTATTTACAAACTTAGGGGAGAGCGGAGAGACAGGAAAACTTAACCCAAGGCCAGGCCAGCGTGAAGATGTCCACAGCCACGCTCCCACCAGGCCCACTGTGAGAATCCCAGAAACTAAGTCTAGTCTTGAAAGGTTACTCTTGGCTAATAATTTCATCAGAATTTTACAGGTGAAGAAATGATAATGCAATAAACTAGTTTAGATTTTTAAGTCTTGGATACTTTGTCTTCTACCTAAGAATTCAATCTGACATGCCTGGGAGCTATACTTAAAGGCAACTGTAGTTCTGCAAATACAAATGGTTGAATATATGGAAATAAATAGAAACATCAATCCAGTCTTTGAAAAATGATCAACCAATAAACATCAGGTACCCTTTCTCCTTTCCCTTCATCAGCTGAGGTTTGTGGTGCTGCCAGGCACGTGATACCACACAGCAGAGCACAGCCCCAGAACCATTCCCGCCTTTACCCTAGGATCACAGTGCCGCAGCCCTGGGAATGTCAAGGGCCCGCCACCTCTATTCCTCCTCGCTCATGTTCTTTACCTCCTTCTTTCTAAATTCCAGGGAGGACAGGAAAGGATATGCATGGCTTTAAAATTTTATTTTAACCTTTTAATAGAGAAATCATCCTAATAACTGTATAAATCATAGCAAAATACTTTTCCAAAGACACAGACATACCTGCGGAGCTGGAGGTCATTACGGTGATACGAGTGGCTGCTTGAAAGAACAACAACTTTGGCACAGTTGCTGCTTTTCACCCAGAAAAGCAGTTTCTCACAGAATGACTTTGATTTATACTTTGTATACCATTGAAAGAATAAAACAAAAACAGAAAAGTTAGATCCTAGAGTTACAATAAGAGTAGTCTATATAGTATTTCACCCACATTATGTGATGATATATAGTTTATATATACTAAAATTATAATTATTTTTATATCTACTTACCATCCTTAGACTGAAGGTGAAAGATGAGGAGCAATGACTATTTTTTTATTTTTATTTTTTAACATCTTTATTGGAGTAGAATTGCTTTACAATGGTGCGTTAGTTTCTGCTTTATAACAAAGTGAATCAGTTATACATATACATACATCCCCATATCTCCTCCCTCTTGCGTCTCCCTCCCACCCTCCCTATCCCACCCCTCAGGGTGGTCACAAAGCACTGAGCTGATCTCCCCGTGCTATACGGCTGCTTCCCACTAGCTATCTACTTTCCATTTGGTAGTGTATATATGTCCACACAACTCTCTCACTTTGTCCCAGCTTACTCTTCCCCCTCCCCGTATCCTCAAGTCCATTCTCAAGTAGGTCTTCGTCTTTATTCCCGTCTTGCCCCTACGTTCTTTGTGACCATTTTTTTGGTATTTTTAGATTCTATATATATGTGTTAGCATACGGTATTTGTTTTTCTGACTTACTCCACTCTGTATGACAGACTCTAGGTCTATCCACCTCACTACAAATGATTCAATTTTGTTTCTTTTTATGGCTGAGTAATATTCCATTGTATATATGTGCCACATCTTTATCCATTCATCTGTCAATGGACACTTAGGTTGCTTCCAAGTCCTGGGTATTGAAAATAGAGCTGCATAGAACATTGTGGCACATGACTCTTTTGAATTATGGTTTTCTCAGGGTGTGTGTGTGTGTGTGTGTGTGTGTGTGTGTATATATATATATATATATATATATAGTGGGATTGCTGGGTCGTATGGTAGTTCTATTTTTAGTTTAGTTTTTTTTTTTTTTTGCGGTATGCAGGCCTCTCACTGTTATGGCCTCTCCCATTGCAGAGCACAGGCTCCGGAAGCGCAGGCTCAGCGGCCATGGCTCATGGGCCAAGCCGCTCTGCGGCATGTGGGATCTTCCTGGACTGGGGCACGAACCCGTGTCCCCTGCATCAGCAGACGAACTCTCAACCACTGTGCCACCAGGGAAGTCCTATTTTTAGTTTTTTAAGGAACCTCCATACTGTTATCCATAGCAGCTGTATCAATTTACATTCCCACCAACAATGCAAGAGGGTTCCCTTTTCTCCACATCCTCTCCAGCACTTGTTGTTTGTAGATTTTTTGATGGTGGCCATTCTGATTGGTGTGAGGTGATACCTCATTGTAGTTTTGATTTGCATTTCTCTAAATGATTAGTGATGTTGAGCATCCTTTCATGTGTTTGTTGGCAATCTGTATATCTTCTTTGGAGAAATGTCTATTTTGGTCTTCTGCCCATTTTTGGATTGGATTTTTTTTTTGCTATTGAGCTACGAGCTGCTTGTATATTTTGGAGATTAATGCTTTGTCAGTTGCTTCCTTTGCAAATATCTTCTCCCATTCTGAGGTTTGTCTTTTCATCTTATGGTTTCCTTTGCTGTGCAAAAGCTTTTAACTTTCATTAGGTCCCATTCGTTTATTTTTGTTTTTATTTCCATTTCTCCAGGAGGTGGGTCAAAAAGGATCTGTTGTGATCTGTATCATGGAGTGTTCTGCCTATGTTTTCCTCTAAGAGTTTTATAGTGTCTGGCCTTACATTTAGGTCTTTAATCCATTTTGAGTTTACTTTTGTGTATGGTGTTAGGGAATGTGCTAATTTCATTCTTTTACATGCAGCTGCCGTTTTCCCAGCACCACTTATTGAAGAGGCTGTTCACTGTATATTCTTGCCTCCTTTATCAAAGATAAGGTGACCATAGGTGCATGGGTTTATCTCTGGGCTCTCTATCCTGTTCCGTTGATCTATATTTCTGTTTTTGTGCCAGTACCATACTGTCTTGATTACTGTAGCTTTCTAGTATAGTCTGAAGTCAGGGAGCCTGATTCCTCCAGCTCCATTTTTCCTTCTCAAGATTGCTTTGGCTATTCGGGGTCTTTTGTGTTTCCATACAAACTGAAATTTTTTGTTCCAGTTCTGTGAAAAATGCCATTGGTAGTTTGATAGGGATTGCACTGAATCTGTAGATTGCTTTGGGTAGTAGAGTCATTTTCACAATGTTGATTCTTCCAATCCAAGAACATGGTATATCTCTCCATATGTCTGTATCATCTTTAATTTCTTTCATCAGTGTCTTATAGTTTTCTGCATACAGGTGTTTTGTCTCCTTAGGTAGGTTTATTCCTAGGTATTTTATTCTTTTTGTTGCAATGGTAAATGGGAGTGTTTCCTTAATTTCTCTTTCAGATTTTTCATCATTAGTGTATAGGAATGCAAGAGATTTCTGTGCATCAATTTTTTATCCTGCTACTTTACCAAATTCATTGATTGGCTCTAGTAGTTTTCTTGTAGCATCTCTAGGATTCTCTATGTATAGTATGTCATCTGCAAACAGTGACGGTTTTACTTCTTCTTTTCCGATTTGGATTCCTTCTTTTTCTTTTTCTTCTCTGATTGCTGTGGCTAAAATTTCCAAAACTATGTTGAATAATAGCGGTGAGAGTGGGCAACCTTGCCTTGTTCCTGATCTTAGTGGAAATGGTTTCAGTGTTTCACCACTGAGAATGATGTTGGCTGTGGGTTTGTCATATATGGCCTTTATTATGTTGAGGTAAGTTCCCTCTATGCCTACTTTCTGGAGGGTTTTTATCATAAACGGGTGTTGAATTTTGTCGAAACCGTTTCTGCATCTAATGAGATTATTATATGGTTTTTCTCCTTCAAATTGTTAACATGGTTTATCACATTGATTGATTTGCATATACTGAAGAATCCTTGCATTCCTGGGATAAACCCCACTTGATCACGGTGTATGATCCTTTTAATGTGCTGTTGGATTCTGTTTGCTAGTATTTTGTTCAGGACTTTTGCATCTATGTTCATCAGTGATATTGGCCTGTAGCTTTCTTTTTTTGTGGCATCTTTGTCTGGTTTTGGTATCAGGGTGATGGTGGTCTCGTAGAATGAGTTTGGGAGTGTTCCTCCCTCTGCTATATTTTCTAAGAGTTTGCGAAGGATAGGTGTTAGCTCTTCTCTAAATGTGTAATAGAATTCGCCTGTGAAGCCATCTGGTCCTGGGCTTTTGTTTGTTGGAAGATTTTTAATGACAGTTTCAATTTCAGTGCTTGTAAGTGGTCTGTTTATATTTTCTATTACTTCCTGGTTCAGTCTCGGAAGGTTGTGCTTTTCTAAGAATTTGTCCATTTCTTCCAGGTTGTCCCTTTTATTGGCATATAGGTGCTTTTAGTAATCTCTCATGAGCAACCAAACCAAAAAACAAATCCACCAATGATAACAAGCGCTAAAAACTATACTAAAAAAAAACCCCAAAACCAAAAAATGCTGTCAGAACCCTAGGACAAATGGCAAAAGCAAAGCTATACAGACAAAATCACACAAAGAAGCATACACATACACACTCACAAAAAGAGAAAAAGGAAAAAAAAAAAAAATATATATATATATAAAAATAAAAAAAGAGAGCAACCAAATCAATAAATAAATCTACCAATGATTGATAAGCTCTAAATACTAAACTAAGATAAACATAAAACCAGAAACAAATTAGATGCAGAAAGCAAACTGCAAGTCTACAGTTGCTACCAAAGTCCACTGCTTCAATTTTGGGATGATTCGTTGTCTATTCAGGTATTCCAGAGATGCAGGGTACATCAAGTTGATTGTGGAGATTTAATCCACTGCTCCTGAGGCTGCTGGGAGAGATTTCCCTTTCTCTTCTTTGTTCACACAGCTCCTGGGGTTCAGCTTTGGATTTGGCCCTGCTTCTGCGTGTAGGTTGTGTGAGGGCATCTCTTCCCCACCCAAATAGGACAGGGTTAAAGAAGTGGCTGCTTAGGGGGCTCTGGCTCACTCAAGCCGGGGAGAGGGAGGGGTACGTAATGTGGGGCGAGCCTGTGGTGGCAGAGGCTGGCGTGACGTTGTAACAGCCTGAGGCGTGCCATGTGTTCTCCCGGGGAAGCTGTCCCTGGATCAAAGGACTCTGGCAGTGGTGGGTCGCACAGGCTCCCGGGAGGAGAGGTGTGGATAGTGACCTGTGCTTGCACACAGGCTTCTTGGTGGCTGCAGCAGCAGCCTTAGCATCTCATGCCTGTCTCTGGGGACCGCACTGATAGACGCGGCTCACGCCCATCTCTGGAGGTTGTTTAGGTGGTGCTCTGAATCCCCTCTCCTTGTGCATCCCAAAACAATGGTCTCTTGCATTTTAAGCAGGTCCAGAGTTTTCCCTGGACTCCCTCCCTGTTAGCTGTGGCACACTAACCCCCTTCAGGCTGTCTTCACGCAGCCAACCCCAGCCCTCTCCCTGGGATCTGACCTCCGATGCCCGAGCCTCAGCTCCCAGCCCCCATGTGCCCCGTCGGGTGAGCAGACAAGCCTCTCGGGCTGGTGAGTGCTGGTTGGCACCGATCCTCAGTGCGGGAATCTCTCCACTTTGCCCTCTGCACCCCTCTTGCTGCGCTCTCCTCTGTGGCTCCAAAGCTTCCCCCCAGCCACCCCCCGTCTCCGCCAGTGAAGGGGCTTCCTAGTGTGTGGAAACTTTTCCTCCTTCACAGCTCCCTCCCAGAGGTGCAGGTCTCGTCCCTATTCTTTTGTCTCTGTTTTTTCTTTTTTCTTTTGCTCTACCCAGGTACACGGGGAGTTTCTTGCCTTTTGGGAAGTCTGAGGTCTTCTGCCAGCGTTCAGTAGGTGTTCTGTAGGAGTTGTTCCACATGTAGATGTAGTGATGTAGTTTTGATGTATTTGTGGGGAGGAAGGTGATCACCACGTCTTACTCCTCCACCATCTTGAAGGCACCCCACAATGACTATTTATTTTATCTTTACAACTAGAGATAAGGTAAGTGTGAGGAATCTAGATTTCAGTTTCCTGGTTCTGTACTTCAGTGATCTGTTGTTACTCAAAAACCACCACGTGGTTATCTGTGAGACGTTCTTGCCAGAAATTTCTGCCCTAAATCTGATCAGAAAGAAACAGTTAGGTGAATCCAGAAGGCTGAACATCTGGCCTGGGTCCCTCAGAGGAGTCAATATTGTGAATCACAGAAAGAGGAGGGCAGCTCTACACTGAACACCAACTGAAAAGATATAACAGCCTAAGGCAACACACAAACCTTGCCTGGATCCAGAACTGAAGGATATTTGGGGAACAACTGGGGAATTTGAATATGCCGAATGCTAGTACTTAATAATTCACTGAATGCTGACTTTCTAGGTGTGTGGCAGTGTTGTGGTTGTGAGGTTGTGTGTGAAGGAGAGTCTCCTTCTTGTATGGAGTGAGCAGTATGATGTCAGCAGCCTCTTTTTGGACTGTTTGGCAGGAGGAAACTGCGTGTACTTGCGCAAAGAGAATCAAGCAGGTGTGGCAAGATGTGAACAGATGACTGATCTGGGATCTGGGTCATAAAATTTGGGGGGAAAACCCATTTTATGGAAACTCTTTTCAGAGACTGTTAATAAAATAATTATTCAATAAAATTTAAAATGCAGGTAAGAAATGGCTACCTTTCAAAAACAGAAGGACAGTTTGTGTCGTGGTTAAGAGAGGCCAGCTCCAGAGACAGGCTGCCGGGTCTAGAATGCTGGCTCCACCCATGAACCACATGGCTTGAGCAAGCTGCCTGAGCTTCTGTGTTTCCGATTTCTCACTTGTAAAATTAAGATAATTAGCATCTGCCTCCTAGGATTGTTGTGAGGACTGAGTAGAGCAACATGTTTGAAGTATTTAGAGTATTATTGGTGCAAAGAATCTATGCTCAAAAAATGTTTGCTACTTTGAAATCACTCTTTATTTACATCTATCAACAATTTCAGGGACTTCCCTGGTGGCGCAGTGGTTAAGAATCTGTCTGCCAATGCAGGGGACACGGGTTCGAGCCCTGGTCCGGGAAGATCCCACATGCTGTGGAGCAGCTAAGCCCGTGCGCCACAACTACTGAGCCTGTGTTCTAGAGCCCGCAAGCCACAACTACTGAGCCTGTGTGCCGCAACTACTAAAGCCTGTGCACCTAGAGCCCGTGCCCTGCAACGAGAAGCCACTGCAATGAGAAGCCGAGCAGCCCCCGCCCAAAGCCTGCGCACCACAACCAAGAGTAGCTCCTGCTTGCCACTACTAGAGAAAGCCCACATGCAGCAACGAAGACCCAACACAGCCAATAAATAAATTAATTAATTAAAAAAAATTCATTTAGAAGTGTCTGAATTGTCCATCTTACTTCTCGAACTTACACTGATATTAGGAAGAGAACAAAAACGCCACGTGGCACAATGTAAAACTGCTAGCAACTCTCACTGCCAAACTTTTTGTGTGATATTGTTAACTAAGGAAAGAGTAATAAATATTAAAATAACCATAGCTCCATTCATGATAGCCTCAAGCTGGAAAAAAATCAAATGCTCCATCAACAGTATGTGTAAATCATGGTTTATTTACATAACAGATTCATGCACAGAGGTGAGAAGGAAGTAACTACCTCTACCTGCAACAATGTGGAAGCACCTCGCAGACAGAATGTGGAGTAAAGGAGGCCAGACGTGAAGTGCACCCGTGAGATTCCGCTCCTACAACATGGTGACTGTGGGGGTGTGTGGAGGGGCCCCCGGGAAGGGGAGACCTTTCTGCCCCCCTGAACAGGTGGTACCTCAATCCACTCTACACCAAGGCTCTGTCTAGAAGCCGAGGATACAGGAGTGAATGACACCTTGTCACTTTTCTCAGGGAACTTCCATTCTATCAGGTGGGAAGTGAGGAGTCGTGAAGAAAACTAGCTCAGGATAAGACAAGAGAAAGGATGCTGGGGGGGGAGGCCTTTCTGATGAGGGACAGCTAAGCAAAGACTAAAGGAAGTGAGCCATTCAGGTGTCCAGTGGAGAAGTGGTCCAGGCAGAGAAACTACTGTGAGGACTGAGACAGGATGAGCTTAATGTGTTTGAACAGCACAGGGTGGCCAGTGTGGCTGGAGCAGGGCAAGCAAGAGGGGGAGCAAGGGACAGGCATGCAGGACAGCTGGACGTGGGGCCAGGGACAGAGCTGCCCCGCAGACACTCCATGGTAACCAAATGCTCTTTATGGCAGCTGCTCGCCACGCATGGCTGTGGAGAACTTGCAATGTGGCTACTGGGACAGAGGAACTGAATTTTTAATTTTACTTACTTTTAATGAATGAGTCAAAATTTAAACAGCTACATGTGTCTAGTGGCTGCCACATCAGAGATGTAGGGCCTGTCGGGCCGTGGTGAGGGCTGTGAACTCGCTTTGAGATGGGAAGCTACTGGCGGGTTTGGAAGGCAGAAGTGACATGCTTTGATTAAGATTTAAAGGATCATGGGTAGAGCTGTCTGCAGGGCGGGTGGTGCAGAAGCACAATCAGGGCATGAGGGAGGGGGTGGCTGGACTGGAGTGGTGGCAGCGGAAGACGAAAGAAGTTGGATTCAGAAAATATTTTCATATATATATAATTTTTATGTAGATGCCACTGGTTTGAAATGTAACTCAAATAGAATAAACCTGTAATATTTATATGCTTAAAGTTTTTCACCAATGCTACCTGAATCGGGAATATATAAGACCCAAGCTATATGTCCCAATTTCTTTCAATATATTCATGAAACAATACTAACAACTCTGAAATTTTATGAGTATTTCTCTATAGAATCAGACCTTGCTTAACTGTATAAACATAAACAAAGAAATGACTTTTGATGTCTTAATGACTTTTGATGTCTTAATGATAATGACTCAGCATTTTCTCATTATATTGCACTTTAATAAACTTAAGAAGGCAAAAATAACATACTAACCTTAATAAAAATGGATCTTAACTGAAGAGCCACTAGTTTCTTTGAAGGCGATGCATACACTGCAAGTCCAAGAAAATGAAACCAAATGACAGTTAAATTGAAGGAGTCATACAAGTGAAGTTATAATGATAAAAAGCTGAACTAGGAGAACTTCTGTATCTAAATGTTTTCAATAGTTAAAATATAGAACATATGCACTATATCATTTAGTTAAAACAAAACACTTTAATACCTCAGAATTCACCTGTGGGCTTTATTCTACAGAATACATTCAGTGCTGAAAAGTTAACTGTAAGAAAATTATCAAAAATTATTTCTCTTCTTTGACTGTAAATCCAGAGAAGTATTCCCCTGGAAATTTCTAGCATTATGACAAATGACATCATTCTTAAGACCGTTTTTGGTTTCTGATATTCTTTCCTCTTTTCTCTAGAGAACAGCAACAGTCATTGGGATTAGAACAAGGAAGAATAAAATGCAGCGAATGTTAGCTGTGTAATAAAATACCTGCAACAGGTACATGTGTTCTTTAGGAGTTTTTGAAAGACCTGAAATAACATGCAAAAATTTTTGTGAGTCAACGTGTGTGAATTTTTTCTGCAAAAAGGATCCACAATTTTCATCAGATTCTACAAGGGGCCCACTTTACTGATGCTTAAGAGGTCCTGCCCAACTTCACCTCCAAGAATGAGATGCTCCAAAATGACCCAAGGACAAAATACAGAGTGCCTGAGGACACGTGATTAGGCCACTGTGCCAAGGGCTAAGCTTTCAGTTACTGTAAAAAGATTACAAATAATCCTAGACTTGGGCACTGCCTTCGGTGGATCACGTCTCTCCTGTTATACAGGTCTTTTCAGGGTTGTCTCATTGGACTGGTGCACGTGGGGTGGCCACGGCTGTGCTCCATCAGCGAGTCTGCTGACCACCAGGTATGTGTGGGGCAAAGGAGGCTAGAGCAGGTCTAGGAATTAGGGAAAAGGGCAGGCTGAGCTTTAAAATATAAGATGTACCACTTTCTACAACAGCAACACTTGTGTTCTCCACCAGTGTATCACGAAGGTCTTTTTTTGTTGTTAAGACCCTGTTTTCCAGATCCTTTTTCTTGTCAGGTGATGTAACATCGCCTTTCTCGTATTCTGGCTAAAATATTTAGCTTTTAAACAATCAAGCCTTTATTCCTAACTCCAGTTTCAGAAAATACAGAAACTAGAGGAACGTGGCAAATGACACCACAGGAAGCAATCAGACAAACGTAGAAGGTGGGACGTTCTATAGGACAATGTGTCCAGTTTTTTCCTTCAATAAATCAGTTTTGAAAAGAAGGAAAAGAGATTATGCAGGGTAAGAGATTTCAAAGGCACGATAATCAGAAGTACTATGGCCTGGTCTGGACAAACTAACTTTAAAGGACAGTTTTGGGTAAACTGGGCCTCTCTGAATATGGATAGGGTATAGGAAGATATTGCTAATTTTGTTAAATGCAATGGTGTTTTAGCTATGTAAGAAAATGTACTATAAGGGGTGCATACTTACATATTTGGGGGTGGAATGTTGTGATGTCTATAATTTATTTCAAAAAGACACCTCATCTTAAAAAATAAAAAAGTGGATTAAAGAACTGTCTCCAACGGACCTGCTGCCAGTTTGTGTCAGAGGAAAAAGCCAGTGGGTCTTCTGCTGGAGTGAAGGTGCATTAGCAGGTGACAGGGAGGCAGGTCTCTGGGTCAGGCTGCCTCGATTAATCATGGGACCATGATTCCCTGTGCACTGGTTCCCTGATCTATAAAACCACCCATGGAGTAGTTGTGAGCATTAAGTGAATTAACACATGTAAATGCACAGTGTTCAGCTCAGAGGAGATACTCAACAAATGACAGTTGTTATCATTAGTCTAAATATAGAAATTCTAGTTCTACCATTTATAGTCCTTTGTCCTTCAAGGCAATAATTGAAATTATCTAGTGTTAATAAAACCATCTTTCTAAAGTGTATCTCATTATTGCAAGCTCATGACATGGTTAGGAAGACTGACAAAACCCAAAATGCTTCCTCACTTGTTTCTCGGTCCACCTACGGTCTTTCATGCTCCTCTGTCACCTTTGGCTTCTAAACCGAAGACTGAGAGGCCAAGGCAGCAGCTGCCCATCACGCGAAGTAACTGGAGGCTCCTTTGTTTTCCTCTCCTCCCGAGGGGCAGTCTCATCATGAACACAGTGGTTGGGGGCTGTAAACTGTGTGCCCCACCTAACCCAGCTTGACAGTCCAACGAGGAACTGTGGAGACGTACGGCGTGGGAAGAGCCCACACCCACTGCAGTGTTAGGAAACTCGGCCTCTCTGAGCCTCGTCAGTGTTACAACAGATTCTACAACGTGACAGGATGGCAGAGGCCTGTGTGAGGTAGCGTATATTAAACATACGGGACTGAGCCCAGTGGAATTCTCTCTCCCTGATATTAGTGATGCTTACCCATGCCAGTAAGGAGAGAAAATAAAACTGAGGATAAAAGGGGAAAAACCCCACGTTAAACAAATAGGTATCTCAAATTCCATCCAAGGATACAAATACAGCCACATCTCTCAAGGGAGCTGCCATTTAGGAAAGGCTAAGGCCTAAACCAGGGTGTATGCAGGAGAGGAAAACACAGTGTCCTGAACTCTGCACAGAGCCCGTGCCAGGCGCTGCAGGACATACTGAGAGGGTCTGGTTCTGATTTAAAACAACTCTACCTTGTAGGAGAATATAACACACCTTCAGCATTTATACTGAGTTCTGTTGAATTTTCTTCTGCAGTTGCATATGGATTGTTTCCAACCATCGGCACAAGACAATCAGTATAGAAGTAACCAATCTTATACATATTCAGTGTAGAAATAATCAGATCTATTGCAAGCTGGCCAACATTTCCAACAGATACTGCTGGCTGAAACAGTAAAATAATATATTCATTAAGTCAACCAAATTAGCAGCACTTTAAAAAGTTTAGTCAGAAGACAACAATCACAGCACTGGTACTGCACGCTTACACTCAGGTGAATCACAGCTGGATTCTGACCCCTTCATTAGCTCCACCTTTCAGACTACTGATTGAACATTTACTAAATACCCCAATGGAATGAATCTTCCATTTCTTCAACCTAACATGGCTTCCCTCTTCACCACTCCACTGTCAAGGGTACCACTAGTATCTTTTGGACATTACTTTCTCTATGACATTTTTCTTTTTCTTTTTTTTTTTGCCAGGTATCTCCTGCAAAAACACTTCTTGTCTTTTGTGATTAATAAATATTTTTCAGGGAGATACTTTGAAATGAAGTCAAATTTCCTTCCTCAGTACACTATCACATGCTAATTTAAGCATTTATTGACATTTTATTTCTTTTTTGGCCATGCAGCATGTGAGACCTTAGTTCCTGGACCAGGGATCAAACCCGTGCCCCCTGCAGTGGAAGGGTGAAGTCCTAACCACTGGACCACCAGGGAAGTCCCCATTAATATTTCTTGTGTGCACTATTATGATGAAAATTATCAAAAAGTAACTTTTCTATTACCATCATCCTTTTTAAAAACTAAAATATAATTGACATATAACATTATATTAATTTCAGTTGTACAACATTGTGATTCGACATCTGTACATACTGCAATATGATCACCTCAACAGGTCTAGTTAGCAACCAACGTCACACAGTCAGAAAAACCTTTTTTTCTTGTGATGAGAACTTTTTAAGATCTACTCTGTTAACAACTTTCAAATGTACAATACAGTATTAACTATAGTCATCATGCTTCGAGTTACATCCCGGGACTTATTTTTGACTAGAGATTTGTACTTTTGACCCCCTTCTCCCATTTTATCCACCCCTGCTGGCAAGCACCAATCCATTCTCTGTATCTATAAGTTTTTGTTCGTTTTTTTAATTCCAAATATGACGCTTTCCTTAAGAGGTCCTTGTGTCCCTCCCCATCCCAATAAATCCTAGGGCCTTTCTGTACCTTTTTCAACGTTCTAACCTTATTTATATACATGTGTTTTCAACTAAACTGCAAAATCCTTGAGGACAAGAATCTAGTCTTTTTTGTCACATTTTGACACCACAGAACGCTCACTGAGTGAGCCAAAGTCTTTAGCAGCCCGTCTGTAGTTTCCTGGCTAGTGACAACGATTCGCTAGCTTGAACCTGACTCCCGAAATAACTGAGAAAAGGTTTTCTAGGATGAAATGTAAAGCGAGTGGTCCGCACGACACTAGCTGAGCACAGGCCACTCCCCAGCACGTTTCGCTCTCAGCCACCAGGACTCGGGGCCGTAGACCCGCGCGCGTTCGGGGACCGCCGCTCGGACCCCCACCCCGCCCCCTCCCTCGGGGCCGGACTCACCATCAGGAGCGTGCACCCCGCGAGGTCGGGGACGGAGTCCCCGCAGGGGACGAACATGGTCTAGACGGCGGCTACAGCGGGAAAAGCCTGCGGCCGGAAATGCGGACGGGCGGTGCGCGGGGTCCTACGAGGCCTTCGGCGCGGGGTGCTTCGAGGCCCACGGCACGGGGTCCTGAGGTGCCCGTGCCACCGCCTGACGAGGCGGCGTGCGGCAGGGCCTGCGTGGAGGGGCGGTGGCAGGGGCGGCGCCGCAGGGAGCCGGCGGGCACCGCGCGGAGGCGGCGGGCGGGGCCGACCGGGGGGCGCCGGCCGAGATGACTGACAGGCGGCGCGGGGGCAGCCCGGCTGCCGTTTGGAAACAGCAGTTGGCGCCGCCAGGTTTCCCCGCCGGCCTGACGCGGCGGCCCGGGAGCGCGCGAGTCGAGCGGTCGCGGGCTCTCGCTCCGCCGCGGAGACGCTGCGGCGGCCGGGGAGCTCGAAGGGGAGCCCAGCATGTCGCTGCCTCCGGAGAAGGCGTCCGAGCTGAAGCAGCTCATCCACCAGCAGCTGAGCAAGGCGAGGCGGGGCGGGCGGCGGGGGCCGGGCTGGGGCGGGAGGCAAACCCCGCGGAGTCGCGTCGAGCACAGCTGTGGGGCCGCAGGCCGTCGCTTCACCGGGGAGGTGGCGGCGGAGGGGCTGCCGGTGCTCTGGAGTGGAAGTGTTGCTGGTCCTTGGGGCTCAGCTAGGGCCCCGCAGCAGCCGCCTCCCGCCCGCCGCGTGCCTGTGCCGAGTGTCGGCGTCTTTCAGCCCCGCCGTGGTCTTGACACGGCATTGTGTCCCCCCAGATTCATAAAGGGTCAGTCAGTTAACTCACGGTCACATCTAAAAAGTTGAAAGCTGACACTTAGTCTTTGATCGTCTCCTGCAGGTCTCTACTCTCAAAAAACTGCTTTCGGTTGAGTGTTATTTGTGGGGAAATGCTAGCAAAGGTAATAGATAACCAGTAGAGCTTATTTCTAGAATTCGTACTAAAAAATTCATCTTTAAAGGTTTTTTTCCTTTTAAAAACGTTTTCTTTATTCTCAGTGAATTTCGGTGACAATTTCACATTTACTGTTACTTTAGAGGTCTTTCTGAATTTAGTCTACACTCTCATTATGATTATTATTTTTGGGGGGGCGGGTCAGTATTTTAGAAAGAGGTTAGCTAGTTGGCAATCTTTGACTGATTTGTAACGTTGTAAGCCATATGCGAGTTTTCTGCATAGATGGATGTCCATGGCAGGATAAGAGAAATCCTTGCTGAGACCATACGGGAAGAACTGGCACCTGATCAACAACAGTTATCAACGGAAGATTTGATCAAAGCCCTTAGACGCCGGGGAATCATTGATGATGTGATGAAAGAACTTAATTTTGTTACTGTGAGTAATCTTTTAGAGGAAAAAATTTGAGAGTCTAAGTATATTCTTATGCTTACTGCTGCTCGTAGGGTCCATATTTGGGGGCTCTCCTTTTAGTAAAACTACTTTTTAAATAAGACCATTTTGTCTAGTAATATCCTTGTCTCAAGTATGAGCTACTCTACTCTTGAATGGAGCAGGTAGGATTATGCCTCAGTGAAATTGTAGTTATGGACCTGATTATTCCCTTTGCAGTGAGAGTTTTCTCTTGTTATTTTCTAGGTCTGTAACTTTAAGTATATTAGTCAAATTAGTTCACTCCAACCTAATTCTTTTTTACTAATATTCTATAATTTTTCTAGATTAAGCCTATTTTTAAAATAAACACATTCTTTTGGCACTATGTTTTCTAAGATGAACAAATTATCAGTTTCTTTAAGAAAATAATTGTCTGCATAAGAACCTTCAAATCTTTTCATACAAATAGGTCAGTAGTGAGGTGATAGCCTCTCAGTGCACAAATTAGTAAGTAGGTCTTCTTTTGAAACTGAGGCAATAATGAGAGACTGTGACCTCAATACCTAGGTAATATATTGTGAAAATTGGATGGACTTCATAATACACCAGGGAATAAGTGTTTTAGTACAGCATCCTTTTTTGGTTTTTGAGGTTTATAAACTCATTTGTTATAAAAATTGACCTAGTAACAGCTTCTGCTGTGTGAATGTGTCACTTCCTTATTAAAATCAGTTCTGGTCCTGGTGGAATCACAAGCCGGATGTTATATGAGGTTTGGAGAAAATTTAACCTTTTGTAAAGTGTTAAGAATTTGTTTTAGCATTCTGTGGACATGGCTTGAACATTAATTCCTTCGTGTTAGACTTTAGGAGTGACCAGTTGCATTACTGTTTTGGCAGGCTTTTCATTATTTTAACTATGCTAGGAAAGTAAGGACATTTTGAGTGGGTTTTATCCTATCTACTTTTGGTTCAGTTCTTAGTCCCATTATTGGCATTTCCTTGCTTAACTATAATTTTTGTTTTCTAATTTGTTTTGATTTTTTTCTGCCATTCTAGGATAATGTTGATCAAGAACTCCCTTCCTCTCCAAAACAACCTGTTGGCTTTACTGACAGACAATCAACGTTGTTAAAAAAAAGTATGTATATTTCTTTTTAACATTAATTTAGTTGTGGATAGTACTGCATATTGATGGGCTGTACTGTTTGGTATTTGATAGAAAACATTTCGATTTTTTTTTTCCAGAATGAGATACTTATATTTTTGTGATTAATCATCCAAAAAACTTAGATTCTATTTTGCATGAAGTATATCAGAAGATTTCATGTATAGCTGGGTGGAAGCAAAAACAGGACCACCTGTTTCTCATATTTTATTAATATATCTTATAAATTGTACAGCCTTGCTTTTTTAATGGCAATGTAATTATCTAACAAGTGTACTAGCTGAGTTGGTAATTGACTGAGTTGCTTTGTGGAGGTGAAGGAATGTTGGATAATCAACTAAAAAATAAAGGTATCCTAAACCTTGGCTCTGACTCCTTTCTAGCTGGGAGAAAGTAGCCGGAGTGTAAATTCAGAAAAAGATATCGTATTGGGTATCTTTTCTTCGCGGGGTACACAGGGGCCTGGTATCTAGTAAATATGTTACTCTTTATTTAGTCTTTGGTTTTATTTCTGTCAAGTTATTATTTCCTATTGTCTTGATCACATTGCTTAAGTTAATTGGCAGTTTCCTCATATATATTGCTACACTTTACAGCTAATATTGATCCAACACGGAGGTATCTTTACCTTCAGGTTTTGGGTGGAAAAGCTTTCTTGGAACATCTGCAAGAACCTGAGCCTTTACCAGGACAAGCTTGTTCAACCTTTACTTTATGTTTACATTTTCGAAACCAACGTTTTCGTTCTAAACCTGTTCCATGTGCCTGTGAACCAGATTTTCATGATGGCTTTTTACTTGAAGTACACAGAGAAAATTTAGGTAAGGAGCAATAATAAATTGCCATTTAATTTTGTAAATCTTCGTTAGGTTTTATTGCAGTACAACTTCCGCAATAAACAATTTCTGCTTAAGGAGAGATTTATAATGGATGAATCTCCCAGTCTTTTGTTTTATTTTTTTTCCCTCGCTGCTTTTTTCTACTTAAACTACTTACACCTACCTTCTTGCTTTATTTTTTGCAAATTAGTTTTCCCTGAATATTATTTTTTGACTTTTAATGGTTGGTTCTTTAGTAATAAAAATTTAAATTCTTGTTAGGTGGAGAATGAGACAGGATCCTTCTCATTTATGAAAGATGGCTAGATTTATGATGTCACATAACTTTTACAATCAAAGTTTAGATGTGAATCTATTACTCATTTTTATGACTTTAAAATTATGATGCTTGATTACTGTAATTATTTTACATTGTTTCTTTCTGTAAAGGTATCTTACATATTTTAGTTGTCAGTATCAAAATCTTCATAACATATTTGTAAACTTAACAGTTTTATAATTATACGTTCAGAATTTTAGATTACTGAGATGGCTAATGCACTACTAAAATTTTGTTACTTTTTACCCGGTGAAAAGTGTTACCTTAATAAGGCAGTTAATGGCTTAAATTGCTAGCTCCAAGGTGCTGGATTTTTCAGTTTTGTGTAGGTAATACAGTGGTTGTTTCTAGAGGCTTTGGGATAAAGGTATTTTATTCCTAAAATACCTTTATTAAAGGGGAATAATGGTATAATGGTACCTTTATTAAAGGGAAATATTAAAGGGGAATGTTGACATATTTGAAGGCCTTTTATTGTGGTAGCATATATTATTTATGTACTTTTGAAGAGCAGACTTACCTCTTAGAGGTCAGAAAACACCAATATGCATTAAGTAACTAAGTAACTTGTCACAGTTCCCCCAGTCCTCTCAAAAGTTAGTGATACAAATGGGACTGTACTTTTTATTCCCAGTCTGTAGCATGCTTCCTGAGGCATTGCCAACTTGCTCTGTTTGATTTTATTTGTTTATTATTAGTATCCTTTTCAATGAATGTATTCTTTTACGTTGGTCTAACTGGATATGTAATGTGGTGTAATTTTTTTGTTTATGTTGCTAGGTGATGGAACTAGAATGGCTGATTCAACAACAATGTTATCAATAAGTGACCCAGTTCATATGGTGCTAATCAAAACAGACATATTTGCCGAGACCACTTTAGTAGCATCCTATTTTCTTGAATGGCGATCGGTTTTGGGCTCAGAAAATGGAGTGACCAATCTTACTGTGGAACTTATGGGTGTAGGTATGATGATTAATATCACTGTTACCTTTTTATAGCCACAGTTGGTTTGTAAATACATTTTACATTTTAAAAATGCCTTTGTAAGCCAAGGGGGAAACGTGTAAAAAGAGTTTCATTGGAATTACAGTGGTTCTATAATTACAGTTCTATAATTACAGTTATAGAACTCCACAGTCACTCTGGCCTTGTCTAAAGGAAAAACTTTTTTTCTGTGAGATGCATAAAGAAATCTTGACGGCTTTTT
The DNA here is from genome assembly GCF_005190385.1 of Monodon monoceros. Classification (NCBI taxonomy): domain Eukaryota; kingdom Metazoa; phylum Chordata; class Mammalia; order Artiodactyla; family Monodontidae; genus Monodon; species Monodon monoceros. Next base: position 59,410,875 of record NW_021703765.1, on the reverse strand, counting down.
TCCTCCAAGTTTATTTGCTATAAAGAAAGTTAAGATTCTTCACACACACACGAATGCACTCACCCATATGTGACAACCTCCATCCTAGCACAGCCCAGAATACTGCGCATCCCATCAGTGCCAGGGCCTTCCTGTACCAGCGGTTCTTGCAGAACATGGAGTAGGTATTCTTCTAACCTTTTACAGGTGGGAAAGGGGCTCAAAGAAGGGCTAATTTGCTCAATGTCAGTATCAATGGTAGTATTGTTTGAGAACGGAGATGGTACCTGTCTTGTCACCACTGTTTTCCTAGACTCTTGCATGCTACCTGATACGTAATACATATTTGCTAGTGGAATGAAAAACAAAATAAAACCTGCACTGTTTTAAACACTACATATTATGCAATTACTGGGTTGATCAAAAAGATCTTATGGAAAAACCTGGACGAACCTTTTGGCCGACCCAATACTTGTGGTATTGAAATTTGGTTACAGAGTTAAACTTGGCCAGTGGACAATAGAGCTTTAGTAATTTAGATTTTGATAAGTTAGAACCCAGAATACGTTTTTCCATAAGTAAATAGTAGGGAGAAAACTCTATGTAGGAGATTTTTAAAAATATATATTTATTTATTTATTTGGCTGTGCTGGGTCTTAGTTGCGGCGTGCGGGATCTAGTTCCCGAGCAGGGATTGAACCTGGGGCCCTTGCATTAGGAGTGCAGAGTCTTAACCACTGGACCACCAGGGAAGTCCCAGGATATTTATTCTCAAAAGAGATACCTATTATTTATTTTCAAATATAGACCTAACACAATAGTCATAGAATGACCTGGAAATTTCTGATTCATCAAAGAAATATTAAATAGTTCTGGTATGAAGTATATTTGTTTTCTAATTCTTTAGATCCAGGCATGGATTAAAAATTCGTATTCACATGTAATGTGAAAAATGGGAAGGGATAAATGGAAATTACTGTATGTGACAAAATGTATAAATATTTTCTGAGAATGAGGTGTTAACAATTGCTTTGTACTCAGCCATAAAAAGGAATGAAATTGGGTCATTTGTAGAGACGTGGATGGACCTAGGGAGTGTCATACAGAGTGAAGTAAGCCAGAAAGAGGAAAACAAATATCGTGTAATAATGCATATATGCAGAATCTAGAAAAATGGTACAGATGATCTTATTTGCAAAGCAGAAATAGAGACACAGACGTTGAGAACAAATGTATGGATACCAAGGGGGGGGGTGGGAAGAATTGGGAGACTGGGATTGACACATATACATTATTGATACTAAAAAAAAGAAGAAGAAAAAAAAAAAACAGTTGCTTTGACTTTGTTTTTAATGAAGATAAAAATCAAGAATCATAAATTCTTTAGGTCTGGAAAGTCCTTTAAAATGTGATTTGGAAGCTAAGAAAATAGGTAATCTCCTTATAACTAGATAAAGGCCTTTGAACAAAATAAAAACTAATTTGATTTGGTTCATTTTTAATATGAATATTAAAGATGACATTAAGTATTATCTTTATTTCATGTAAGTGGTAAAGTACAAAAATTCTTAAATTATTTTGGTTGAACTTTGATTGACTAAATATATATAGTATTAAAACATCTGAAGTTACATTTATTTACATTTACAGGCACAGAATCAAAAGTTTCTGTGGGAATTTTAAATATAAAACTTGAGATGTACCCACCACTAAATCAAACATTATCTCAGGAAGTAGTGAACACACAGGTAAATAATCCTGAATTTCTCTTCTTTGTGTGTGTGTTTTCATAGTAGTATATTTACCTGTTAATTGTAGAAAGTGTTCTCTTTTTAGAAAATTATCATTTGTTTTAAGCAAGAGAAGGACAATATGAATCATCATTTAAAAATTTTTGTCTGGGGTCAAAAATGGTGGCTCTGGGGCTTCCCTCGTGGCGCAGTGGTTGAGAGTCCGCCTGCCGATGCAGGGGACACGGGTTCGTGCCCCGGTTGGGGAGGATCCCACATGCCTTGGAGAAGCTGGGCCTGTGAGCCATGGCCGCTGAGCCTGCACGTCCGGAGCCTGTGCTCCGCAGCGGGAGAGGCCACAACAGTGAGAGGCCCGCATACCTCAAAAAAAAAAAAAAAATGGTGGCTCTGACTTCTGTATGGAGACTGGATTGTCCTGGGAAGTGTGAGAACAGGGAGACCAGTTAGGAGGCCCTTACAGACAAGCGATGGTGGTGTCTTCGATTAGGGTACTGGTAACGATGGAGGAAATGCAGAGATTTGTTACATATTTGAAGTAATTAATTAAGCAGAATGAATATAAATTGATAATATATTTTTTAAATTTCAAGCTTGCTTTGGAACGTCAGAAAACTGCAGAGAAAGAGCGGTTATTTCTTGTGTATGCTAAGCAGTGGTGGAGAGAATATTTGCAAATTCGACCCTCACACAATTCACGGCTGGTTAAGATTTTTGCACAGGTTTGTAAATTGTATGAGAAAAGCTTCACACCTGTATTTGAGATTTACTGTTGTAAATGTAAATTTCATTTAACTTGAATTTGTAAAATGTATTTATTCCAGACAAATGAAAGTTTATTTATAAAATAGAATGCTGATTTTTAGTGCTCTCTTACAGTAGTAAGTAGGTGAGTGACATAACACAATCTTTGTTTTATTTTGGTTTTCTTTTTCAGTTGTTTTTCGAAACCTTTTTTGAATATATTTGATTTAAATTAGATGAAAACTCATTTTGTTTAACTTGGAGTGTGTCCTTGATAGATACTTTGTACTAAATAATTAAGTACCGGGACACTTTGCAATTTATATATAAAGTCAACTTTCATGTGCAGAATTGGGAGTGTAGGCATGTATTTTTTTTGTTAGGGTACTTTTTTAAGGCAAACAATATTGCATGTAATAATTTTATTTAACCCAGATCTCTAAGCTGGTGATCAGCAATATTTTACAGCAATTTAGTTATGTATCTCTGCCTCTGTTGTTTATTTGTATTATAATTTTAAAATATTTATTTATTTTTATTTGGCTGTGCCAGGTCTTAGTTGGGCACGCGGGATCTTTAGTTGCAGCATGTGGCATCTGGTTCCCTAACCAGGGATTGAACCTGGGCCCTCTGCATTGGGAGCGCAGAGTCTTAAATGCTGGACCGCCAGGGAAGTCCCTCTGCCGCTACTTTTTCTGTATCCTAAGCCCATTTTCTCTTATTAATGAACCAACATAAGATAAATGGTCAGATCCATTTTTTTTTTTTTTTTACAACTTCTGAGGAACCATTCAAATATTTTATATGTATTCAGCCTCGAGTAGGTGCTTTCATATGAGTATAGTGTATTTTGGGTAGTATTTCTCAGATCCTATACATTTGTCTAGCTTTAACTTACATTCCCTAGATTTTAGAACAGGCTAAAAATGGTTCCGTTTCTAGGTGAGGAGCTTGAGAATGGGAAACCTAGTTGACTGGTGGTGGAAATGCGGGAAGTGGCTTGTGACTTTCCAATAGCGTTGTCTATACGTTGAATGACTGGGCAGGTGACGTCAGGACAAGGGTGAAGAGAAACCAGTTGAGGTATAACTGGTTCCCTGCTGTCTATATAGTCTAGGGTGCGGTTATTCACTACCCTGTGGAATCCCGGACCAGAGGGGGGACCTGCACAGGGAGGGAGGGAGGAAGTGGATCAGAGAAATGGCACATGGAAGAGCTGAATAATGTCCTGTTGTGTATACATACACACCACACCTTCTTTATCCATTCACCCCTTGATGGACACTTAGGTGTTTCCGTAACTTGGCCGTTGTGAATAATGCTGCAGTGACCTGGGATGGGTGTGCAGGTATCTCTTTGAGATGCTGATTTCAGTTGCTTTGGATGTACATCCAGGAGTGGGATTGCTGGGTCCTACGATGGTTTAAGTTCTTACTGTCACAGGCTTTGGAGTCGCATGGCTCAGTGTTTGAATCCTGGCTCTGTTGTGTAATCGCTGTAGCGGTTTCTTTAACTTTATTTATTTATTATTGTATTTATTTATTTTTGGCTGCGTCGGGTCTTCGTTGCTGTGCGCCGGCTTTCTCTAGTTGTAGCAAGCGGGGGCTATTCTTCGTTGCAGTGTGTGGGCTTCTCATTGTGGTGGCTTCTCTAGTTGCAGAGCATGGGCTCTAGGTGTGTGGGCTTAAGTAGTTGTGGCATGAGGGCTCAGTAGTTGTGGCACGAGGGCTCAGTAGTTGTGGCACATGGGCTTAGTTGCTCTGCGTGTAGCTTCAGTTTCTTTATCGATGAAATGAAAATAATAAAAGATGTTATGAGGATTAAAAGAAAAATTGCATGCACAACACTTAGTAGCCTAGTGCTGCATGTCAGGTGAGCACTCAAGAAGTGGTGTCCAGAATTACTTCCTCTTATTAATGTATTCTAAGAAAAAGTGTTAAAATTGGGAATGATTAACCTGTCATTACAGATAATGTTTTCCCCTTCTCCTCCAGGATGAAAATGGGATAAATAGACCAGTCTGTTCTTATGTTAAACCACTTCGAGCTGGGAGGCTTCTGGATACTCCAAGGCAAGCAGCAAGATTTGTTAATGTCCTTGGTTATGAAAGAGCCCCTGTTATCGGAGGAGGAGGTAAACAGGAACAGTGGTGCACTCTGCTGGCCTTTCTCTGTAGAAACAAGGTATCCTACACACATAATAGAACTAAAAACCAGTACATCATAGTTATTGCGAGTTTATGGTATATTTGTAAAAGAATTAACTTCGGAAAAAAGTACGTATTGTCAATTTGAACAAGTCAGGATCTTGTTTTCATCATTTTCCTTAAAATTTAAATGTCAGTACATTAAAAAAAAACTTCACATCTTTATTTTCTCATGTAATTTCTTATTTAACATAATGTAATTTTTGTGAGGTGTAGGGACCTACAAGCACTATAGTGTCAGAAACCAAGGTGGAGAGGTAAACAGTGAATTAGATATAACACCAAGACCAGAACCATGGTCTTTTAGTTTATGGGTTAGTTCATGGGTTTAGTTCATGGGTTAAAATTTGCTTAGATGGTACTTTTTCTTTTTAAAGAGAAAATGGCAGTTACAAAATGAATATGGAAAAAAATGTTGGATTGCACGGTATTTAGTTCCAAATATAAGTATATATTTAAGAATTTGTGTATATATATTGATGTTGAACATAAATGATTTCAGTAAACTAATTTTATATATTATGGTATATTTTCTAATTTTCTGTGTTCTAAAATTTTGATGATATTATGAAAACAAGACTATCTTTAGCATTCCAACTCTGTTGAAACACAACAGAAAAAATAAATTTCTTTAATGTATTATTGTTTTGAAATAATTTTTAGTCTGAAGTTGTGTAAATAGTACATATGGGTAGTCACAAGGCAAAGCTTATACATTGGAAGAAACCATTTAGATTAGAGATTGATTTGTCAATTGGAAAGATTTTTAAAGACAATTGAAAACAGTTAAACATTACTTATCAAAAAAATTATTTTGATTTATTCCCAAGTTGTAGTTCCCAGAAGTTGTATATATGGATTTAAACTTAAAATAAAAATTTCAAATATAGTAGGAATGGTACATATTTTAAATTATTATCTAAATAATTCTTTTGTAAAACAAATAATCACCCCCTTTGATTCTCTGTTTTATTTTCTTTACCTGAGTGTATTTGAAGAGATAGCACAGCTTGACTTAGAAGTTTGAAAATTATTTAAAATATTTTTCTTGCACAAACAATAGCTTTACAACAGTAAAGGTGAAATTTCACCCATAATTCTATTTTTCATCTATTTTTATATTTTTATGTTTCTCTCCTGTGTATATACGATTTTTCCATAATTATAATTGATATAAATAAAATTTTGTGCCCTGCTTTATGTTTTGAACATTTTCCTATGTGTTGCTACAGTCATGATCTCCGTCTTTTAATGGCTGAATAAAGTTTTCATGAGTTGATATACAAAATCTACTTAACTGTTTTGTTGTCATAGGATCTGTTTTGCCATCATAGGAACTGTTTCTTTTGGCTAAGTTAGGCTTGCTTCCAAGTTTTTTGATATCACTGTGAATGAATTTTTGCATTGAATGTCTTTGGTTATATTGTTATTTTTCTTTTGAAATTTTTTTCTAATACAAAATCTCATGTATAGAAATAACTGGGTCTAAAAGGTTGGATATTATATTTTTCAAAAGTCAATTTAACAATTATAAGGTGCTATTTGTTTTATTATTGTTAATTAAAAGACAGCAGTGTAGAGCCACTAATGCAAAATTTGGGGGGAAGAAATCATCCCTCATTCTAACACTAACCTCAATAGTTATTTTTGCTTTTGTATATTACCTGTAGTCCTACACTTAAATATCTTCATATAATTATAGCCTTACTGTTTAATTAATTTTAATACTTTTTTCACAGAAAATGTCAGATATTTTCTATTATTTTTGTTGTTTCATAATTTTTTAAAATTGTGAAAGTAATATAACATTATCAAAGAGAGTTTAGACAATAGAAGGGGAAACTATATATATATAATCTACGCTAATTGTAGCTATTGTTGGTGTTCTGTTGTTCTTTTATCCAATCATTTTTTTCTATGTATGTATTTCCTTAAAATGATCATGTATAGATACTTTAATTCATTGTTTTAATTTAAGTTTGAGTACTTTCCTGTTTATTTTCATTTCCTACTATATGATTTGTCAGCTTGTGTGTTCATGCCCTTTAGCTATTTATCTTTAAATTCTTACTGCTTTCCTTCTATGTTGTATGAGTTCTTTAAAAACTTTGGAATCTTAGAGTGTACATATTATGACTATCAGATTTGTAGGCACTGACTTTGTAAAATAGGTGCTTTTAAAATTTGTATGTTCTTTTTTTCCCTCATTGTTTTAGCTTAACACTGGACTAATGATTAAAAGTGAAAATTAATAATACTTTTTAATTGCAATTTTGTATTTAAATATTTAAAGAGGAAACAATATGAAGGAGTAAATAGTTAATTTTACTTCCTTTCATTTCCAGGGAGACTGTGAAGACCATGCCAACCTCCTGTGCAGCCTCCTTCTCGGATATGGGCTGGAAGCCTTTGTCTGTGTCGGGACAAAGGCCAAGGGAGTGCCCCACGCATGGGTTATGACGTGTGGGACTGATGGAACCATCACTTTTTGGGAGAGTTTAACAGGACACAGGTTTGTCAACTAAGTTTATAAGGATATTAACATGAGGATGTAAATGTTGTAAACTATAGGTTCTTTGTATTGATGATACTCAAAGACACGTATTGATAATTTGGTTATGTAAAAAATTACTTCAAGTAAGATAGCTAGGAACTAAACTCTAAGAAAATTTGTACACCTAAAATGTTCTTTACCAACATGATATTAATAAAAAATGAATTATGTTTATTTTTAATTTTGTGTAATTGGCTTATGTTTCTTCTTTTCTTTTCGGCCGTGCGTGCCTCATGGCATGCGGGATCTTAGTTCCCCGAGAAGGGATTAAACCCGCGCCCCCTGCAGTGGAAGTGTGGAGTCTTAACCACTGGACCACCAGGGATGTCCCGGCATATGTTTTTCCTGATGATCATCCCTAAGCCTAAAAATAAATACAAGTTGTAAATCATTTCTTTTGAAAATTTGATGTGGTTACTAACTCTGTGTTGGTAAATCCACTGTACTTTTTTTCAGTGTCATCAGATTTTGAAAGAGTGAAATGTTCCCTCCTTCCTGGAACATTCTCTTCGTTAGCTTCTCTCGTAGCACTGTGTTTCAGTTTTCATTATTCCTCTTTGGCTGTTCTCTGTGTTCCTTCATTTTATCTTCAAATGTGGGAGTTCCTGAAGGCACAGCCCTGGGCCCTCTTCTCATTTTCCTGGGTTTTCTTTTTCCTTGGTTGATAGTCATTTTAATTAGTTGTACCTAAAAATGTGTAACTAAATTATTTTGTTATCTGATAAATGTTTTTGATCTTAATGCTATACACAGAATATGTTCTTGTGTTAAAGGAATAAAATTGGTTCTATATCGTAAGATGTGCCATACAGTTAACATAGAGTAATCAAATTTTGGAAATAGAAGAAGGAAAAACAAGTATTAAACTGTACTCTTGGGAAATAGTTATGACCTTAAGTGTTAGAATAATTTTTTTCCTCAATAAGCTGCTGTTGTCTTATTTTTTAAGTTCTTATTATATAAAATTATGATTAACCTTTTTTAGGTATCTCCACAAACCTACGAGTCCTGATGAGCCTTCAGCTGCTGAACAGCCCAAACCGTTGTACCCGTATCGAACAATCGGTTGTGTTTTCAATCATCAGATGTTCCTGGGAAACTGTCAGCCCTCTGACTCAGTAGAAAGCTGTGTGTTTGATTTGAATGATGAGTCCAAATGGAAACCCATGAGTGAGGAAGCAGTTAAATCCGTGTGTGCTCCAGGGGCCACCACGTCCCTCCCTCCCTTCCCTCCGCTGTGTGCGTCCACGATTGATGCTTCGGTAACAAGCAATGAAATTGAAATGCAGCTCAGGCTACTCGTGTCGGAACACAGGAAGGTAATTAACACTGACGTTTGTGCTTTCCTGCAGTTTTTTCATTTGTTTATGTATTTAATAATTTGGGGGGCATGTAAAATAGTGCCAATCAATATTCTAGCCCTAAACAAAGCAAATTCAATCCCTTCCTTTATGAAGCTTGTAGTTTTGAAAATCATGAGAATAAAGTTCTGAGATTCAAAAATTTCTAAACTCACCAATACTTCGAGAATTTATTGCTTCCTTCTAGAAATGAAGAACGGTGGACTTGTTCAGACTTTTGTGAATTTGGATTTCCTCTTTTTAAAGTACTTATTCACATCATTCCCCATTGAAAATATTGGGTTAATTTTTTTCATATTCATTTTTTTCCAGGTTTGTTTAGTTTGTTTTGTTTTTCTATTACATTAAAGTAGGTAGATGTAAGATGGTATCCTCATTGTGTCTTTAATTTGCATTTCCCTGATTGCTGATGAGATCAAGCTTCTTATTAGTCATTTAGATTTATTTTGTAAAGGGCCTTAAAGGAAACATAAAAAGAACTAATCATAAAGGAAAAGATTAGTATATTTTAAGAACTTATTTTAAGAACTTATGTTCATCAAAAGAAGTTATTAAGAGAGTGAAAAAGCAGCCTTGGAGTGGGAAAAGTTATTTGCCACACATATAACCAACAAAAGACTAGAGTCCAAAACTTCTACAGAAGATTGATTTCTAATTTACCTTTTGGGATTCCCTAGTAGACTCCCCACCTTGGGTGAGCCCTGATACTCATGTTCCTTGAGACCATCAAAGGCAAGCTGATTATCAGGTATGTTCTCTGGGCTCCCAATTACTCTTAGCTTTGGCCTCTAAAATCTTACCTACTTGCCAACTCCTCAGAGCATTTAGGAATATGTTTTGGGAAGTATTTAATGTGGCATCTGTAGTGTGTTTGCAGCAATAGGTGGGTCAGGGCCCCAGCTCACTGCACCGCTGGAAGCCAAAGCCCCTGACTTGTGCCCTCCATTGCTTGTATTGCCTTTTAGTTTTCTTAGCTCCTGTTCACAAATGAAACCGATATTTTATTACATTATAAGGGTTACTTCGTATAGAAAAAGAAAACAAAACTGAGCTGGATGCTATTGATGATCACTAGCTAAGTTAATGGTGTCTGTAAACCAGCAAGTGGGGTTCGGAGGAAAAGTATAGGTGATCATAGACCTTGGAATCACTTGAAACCAGTTGTAACTGAATGTGAAATTAGATCTGTTATGATAATCAAAATATTTAGAATTTTGAGTTTGTTTGTAACATTAAAAAAATATCACGTGTCTAGATAGCAATAGTTCATTTGATATTATAAATGACATTAGAATTGCCTTCAGCATGTTTTAAGTTCCCTGAGGGCCTAAAGCCTGTGCTCTTCGGTACCTTTTACAGAATAAATGCTTGGTAAATATTTGAGTTTAATTATATATGCAATTTGTTTGTTGACTTTTCTCCCATACTACAGTTGAATTTATGGTGGGAGCAATCAAATTAAGCAGATTCAACCTTGCTAAACTCTTTAAAGTTAAATAAAATGTGACCTCAGGGGGCTTCCCTGGTGGCGCAGTGGTTGAGAGTCCGCCTGCCAATGCAGGGGACATGGGTTCGTGCCCCGGTCCGGGAAGATCCCACATGCCGCGGAGCGGCTGGGCCGGTGAGCCATGGCCACTGAGCCTGCGTGTCTGGAGCCTGTGCTCCGCAACGGGAGAGGCCACAACAGTGAGAGGCCCGCGTACAGCAAAAAAAAAAAAAAAAAAAAAAAAAAGTGACCTCAGAATTCAGTGACACTCTGTCTTCCGCAGTAGGATGATTCCTTATGGTCTTGTGGATATTAAGGAAGTACAGGATTTGGAGCCTTCACTAACATCATTGCATTGGCCGATTTTTGTTGTTTCTCTGAGAAGTAAAACCTGATACCTGTGGTTCCTTTTATAATTTTTACTTCTGTGTATCCTTATAATAATAGGAAGCTAAGAAAATTATGACAGGTTTTGAAAATCTTCTGGCATACATTAAAATAATCAATTATTAAAATCAATAAAATAATCAATTTCCCTTTCGATTGCTGTAGGATCTTGGCCTCACTACTGTTTGGGAAGACCAGCTTTCCTATCTCTTATCACCCGCTCTGGCATCTTATGAATTTGAGCGTACAACCAGTATATCTGCGGGCAATGAAGAATTTCAGGACGCCATCAGGAGGGCTGTACCTGATGGTCACACATTTAAAGGGTTCCCGATACACTTTGTGTATAGAAATGCGCGGCGCGCCTTTGCCACATGTCTTCGGTAGGTGGATTGTGACATCATAGATGTTTCTGACTTAATCTCAGCCATCAGTATGGTTCGCATTTAGGAATGAGTTCAGAGTCACACAGGCAGCTCTTATGATACATCCTTCTGCCACAGGTTGTGATTCATTAGGACCGGAATGTAGCTCTAGAGAGTTCGGGATAATTTTCCCAATGGTTTTGGTGCAATCTAGTTGAGGATCACTGATCTTATATAGTGTCACTTTAAAAATTTATAGACTATGAGGAAATAGTGTATAATTTGAATAGTTTTACCAAAATTATAGAGCCATTGGTAGCAGAGACAGGATTTTTTTTTTTTTTTTTTTTTGTGGTACACGGGCCACTCACTGTTGTGGCCTCTCCCGTTGCGGAGCACAGGCACTGGACACACAGGCTCAGCGGCCATGGCTCACGGGCCCACCCACTCCACGGCATGTGTGATCTTCCCGGACCTGGGCACGAGCCCGCGTCCCCTGCATCAGCAGGCGGACTCTCAGCCACTGCGCCACCAGGGAAGCCCCAGAGACAGGATTTTTAAAAATCATTTTTTTTAACATCTTTATTGGAGTATAATTGCTTTACAATGGTGTGTTAGTTTCTGCTGTATAACAGAGTGAATCAGCTATACGTATACATATATCCCCGTATCTCCTCCCTCTTGCGTCTCCCTCCCACCCTCCCTATCCCTAAAAATCATTTTAAATACTGACTTTCTTGGGAATAAGAAAGTAAAACCTAAATTCATTTCTTAATTGAATACATTTTCTTTCTTCTGTAGGTCTCCTTTCTGTGAAGAAATAATCTGTTGCCGTGGAGACCAGGTGCGACTGGCAGTTCGTGTCCGAGTGTTTACTTACCCTGAATCTGCATGTGCTGTTTGGATCATGTTTGCTTGTAAATATCGCTCAGTACTATAGGACTAACTAACATTTCTATAAGAATATACCTGTATTTTATTGGAATTTTACACATTGTATTGATACATTACTAGCTGTTTAGAGGTTCATTATTTTAAAAATCACAGTCTGGCTTGGATGTCATATTTCACTGTTGTATATACCTGACTAATAATGTTTGAAAAAAATCATAATGTGTGTATTTAAAAATTAAGGATGAAAAACTTATATAAATCTGAGTGGAAGTTAGTATAAATTAAGTGTGTATCCTATTTTAATAAATGCTACTTTGTTTATAGGTAGTAGTTTAAATATGAATATAAAATTTACTCAGTTTTCTTTACATTAGCAGGTAATCAGAACGTTATTTGTCTAAGGGTTTGAGCCATAGTAAAATTAATATGATTATTATTTTTCATAGATTAATGGGATTATTTTATATAAGTTAGGAGACTTTAACTTCACAACAGATTTATTTATTACATAGATGAAAATACATTTTGATGAGTTTACCACTTTTGTGGTTTACCCATAACCATAGGGATATTTGTGACTTTCCAGAGAGTTATGGGAAGATATGGATGCAGGAGCAGGGAAAAAACTAGTACCAGAAAAGCATAAATATTAGTAACAAAACAAACTGCACTTGAAAGTACACAAATAATTTATAAATATTTGTTAGTTTGATTCATTATAAAAGTGAATTGGGTATTTTAGAAAAAATTTATCATACCCATTTGTTATGATGTTGAGAAATTGTTTTCTGTAATTAATATTGGCAGTCTGTTGCTGGCTGATTTTCTGTGGTCAGAGGATTCATTACTAGCCTCTCTGGAGTAATGAGAGTCCATGGAGTCCATCTTCTGAAACCACAGTTTTTCTTTCTTTCTTTTTCCCTTTGTGGTAAAAACATCGATGTATATGTGATAAATCTAAATCAGAATTGTGTGTGAGGCCACTGAAAAATAAGCCTCTGTGAGCGCCTCCATGCCGATGTTTGATTTTAAATTGAGCACAGTGAGCGTTGAAGAAAGAGGCTGTAGCAGTTTGACTGTAAGAAGCTGCCTGACGGATTACTTTGCAGGTCCGTCAGCCTCTCTGCACAGCTCTCGGTTCAGTTCCTTCTCCCGCTGGGCTTCTTAGGAAAGTGACTGTGTACTGTTGGCTGTGCAAGTTATTCTTTTCATCACTTTAATTCACCATCACAAATAAGATGATTTAATGTTTTAAAAATTAAAGATATCCTAAAATTTACTTTTTGTTTTATTTTTACATATGATAACTATTTATGATTTCACTTGTTTAAAAAATCTGAAAATATCTCTCCTGTATCAATTTTTATTGAAAACAATCAGGAGTTTCTTGAGAGACTGACATGACTTTAGAGGATTAGCGAGATATGAGTTAGACTTTTACTCTGTTGCTGGAATTACTCACAAAGCTATTGACAGAGAAATTGGCTTGTAGTTTTCAACTTCTGGAGCAAACTCTTTATGAGGCACGTACTAAGAGGCAGACTGTATAATATATGAGATCAAGGCCGTGTTATCTTTGAGGCTGGGCTTTCTACCTTATTGTGCCAGAGTAACACAGGTACTTATAATGCGCCTTTGGTGTAAATTCTAAAATAAATTTCCTTTTTATGCACTTTAATAGAGTCTGGCATGAATTAATATTTTCCTTTAAAGATGGTTTATTTCCAAATATTATTTCAGTCCTTTTATCACTAGAATTCTGCTATTCTTCTTACTAATAATTTTTCTTTTTAAAAATTAAATTTACCTTGTATATTTAGCTCTGTCATAAAAATTGTTTTTCTATTAAAATTGTAAACTTTTTAAAATATAATGCTTATATTGTGTTCTTTTTAAAAAATATATATATTTATTTGGTTGTGCTGGGTTGTTTTTTTTTTAACATCTTTATTGGAGTATAATTGCTTTACAGTGGTGTGTTAGTTTCTGCTTTATAACAAAGTGAATCAGCTATACATATATCCCCATATCTCCTCCCTCTTGTGTCTTCCTCCCACCCTCCGTATCCCACCCCTCTAGTTGGTCACAAAGCACCGAGCTGATCTCCCTGTGCTATGCAGCTGCTTCCCACTAGCTATCTATTTTATATTTGGTAGTATATATAAGTCCATGCCACTCTCTTACTTTGTCCCGTGCTGGGTCTTAAGTTGCAGGAGGTGGGCTCCTTTAGTTGCAACTCGCTGGCACCTTAGTTGCAGCAGGCAGGCTCCTTAGTTGTGGCATGCGAACTCTTAGTTATGGTATGTATGCATGTGGGATCTAGTTCCCTGGCCAGGGATTGAACCCAGGCCCCGGCCCCCTGCATTGGGAGCACAGAATCTTAACCACTGCACCACCAGGGAAGTCCCTAATGTGTTCTTTTTGACAATATGTACACTAACATAGTTCTCTCTACATATGTAATATATAATAGGTATATTTATTTCATAGAATATCAGAAACCTAGAAGCTTCATTAGTCAAGCATGAACTTGTTGAATAAAACTTAATTAAATTCAGTTTCAACTAACTGAACACTCCAGGTGCCTTTAAGATATTTTCTAGTATTGAGGTATACATTTTTAGCTATGATCTGCAAAAGCATCTATAACCTGGCAGTTCTGGAAGGTACACACATTTGAAACCCATTTTTCTACTTCTTAACAAAGATAAGAGTTGAGCCAAATGAACTGAAGGCTTATATCTGAAAATAATATATCTCATTAAGTAGTATCCTGTGCCAGATATCTCACCATTGGAAGACTAGTTATGAACCATGAATTGCTTAAACTAATTCAAACTTCTGGTTTCATGCTCTACTAAACAAGAAAATAGCTTAGGTTAGACTACAGTTTGCAGTTTCATAATTTTTTTTTAACTCAGATAACAATTTTTTACTTTCTACTTAAGTAGATAAGTATAGGAGTTAGATCTGTTTTTTAACATGCACCTACCTGTTATATCAATGAAAGTAGCATTGCTTTCCAGCAGTTGTAGTTATCATTTGAGACTAGCCAAAGCGTATGTAAACTCTTAACAAAATAACCAAACACATGAACTAGAAGCCATCCAATTTTGAAGAACCTTAACATATAGTTTATAGCATATTCTACATCTAGAGCACAACTTCAGTTATAATTACAAATGCATGTTCCTGTTGTCCTGGTCTCTTCTGTTGTGCTGGTACCATACATTTTGATTATCACTACTTTGTTGTATGTTTTGAAATTGGGAAGTGTGAGAGTCTTCCAACTTTGTCCTTTTTCAAGATTGTTTTGGCTATTCTGGGTCCTTTGCAATTTCATATGAATTTTAGAATCAGCTTGTCAATTTCTACAAAAAGGCAGGCAGGATTCTAGGTTGCCTTGAATTTGTGCCTTGCTTTGGGTAGTATCACCATCTTAATAATGCTAAACCTTATGATTCATGAGCTTGGGTTGTTTACACATTTATTTTAAATCTTTAATTTCCTTCAACAATGTAGTTTTCAGAGTGTAAGTTTTGTACTTTTTTTGTTAAATTTATTCCTATTATTCTTTTTGATGCTATTGTAAATGGATTTTTTCCCTTAATTTTATTTTTGCATTGTTCATTGAAGGTGTACAGAAATACAATTGATTTCTGTATATTGTATCCTGCAACCTTGCTGAACTCACTTATTCTAATAGTTTTTTCTTTTGATGGATTCCTTAGGATTTTCTTTATACACAATCAAGTTATCTGCAAGGAGAGATAGTTTTACTTCTTTTCCGATCTGAATGTATTTACTTATTCATTCACTTATTTGCCTAATTACCCTGGCTGGTACCCCCAAGCACAATGTTGAATAGAAGTGGTGAAAGCGGACATCCTTGTCTTATTCATGATCTCAGGGGAAATCATCTAGTCTTTCACCATTAACTGTGATGTTAACTGGTTTTTTCATTGATGCCCTTTACTAGGTTGAGGGAGTTCCATTTTACTCCTCCTTTAAAAAATTTTTATCACAAAAGGGTACTGGGTTTTGTCAAATACTCTTTCTGTGTCTATTAAGACGATTATGTGATTTTTGTTTCTTATTCTATTGATATGGCATACTACATGAATTAATTATCAAATGTTAAACCAACCGTGAATTTCTGGGACAAATTGTACTTGGTCAAGGTGTATAATTCTTTTTATATGTTGCTATGTTCAGTTCGCTAGTACTATTTTGTTGAGGATTTTTGTGTCCATATTCATAAGCGATACTGGTTTGTAGTTTACTTTCCTTGTGATGTCTTTGATTTTGGTATCAGAGTAACACTGGTCTCATAAAATGAGTTGGAAGTGTTCCCCCCCCACCCCCTGCTTCTATTTTTGGGGAAGAGTTTGTGAAAAATTTTTGTCATTTCTTACTTTAATTGGTAGAATTTGGAAGCCATCTGGGCCTGGGTGTTACGTTGTGTAGTTTTTTGATTACTAAGTCAATCTCTTCAGGTGTTATAGGTCTATCCAGATTGTCTATTTTTTTTCTTAAGGCAGTTTTGGTAGTTTGTGTCTCTATAGGAATTTGTCCATTTCATCTAAGTTATCTAATTTTGATGTATAATACAATTGTTCATAGTATTCCTTTATACCTTTTTATTCCTATAAGGTCAATGGTAATGTCCTCTCTTTCATTTCTTATTCTAGTAATTGGAGTCTGCTCTCTCTCCCTTTTTTTTCCTTGGTCAGTCTAGCTAAGGGTTTGTCAATTTTGTCGATCTTTTCAAAGAATTGGGTTTTGGTTTTATTGATTTTTCTTTGTTTTTCTATTCCCTATTTCATTAATTTCCACCCTGATCTTTGTTATTTGTGTCCTTCTTGCTTTAGGTTTAGTTGCTCTTCTTTTTCTAGTGTAAGGTACACAGGTTATTGATTTGAAATTGTTCTTCTTAATATAGTCATTTACAGCTATAAATTTTCCTCTAAGCACTGTTTTAGGTGCATCCCATAAGTTTTGGTATGTTGTTCTTCATTTTCCTCCATCTCAAAGTATTTTCTGATTTCCCATTTGATTTCTTCTTTAACCCATTGGCTATTTAGGAATGTGCTGATTTCCATGTATTTGTGAGTTACCCAATTTTTTCCCCTGCTACATTGATTTCTAATTTCATTTTATTGTGGTTGGGGAAATACTCTGTATTATTTCTATCCTTTTACATTTATTGAGGTTTGTTTTATAATATACTGCTTATCCTAGAGAATGTTCACGTGTGCACTTGAGAAAAATGTATATTCTGTTGTTGGGTGGAGTGTTCTCTAGATGCCTGCTGGGTGTAGTGTTGTTCAAATATTTCCTTGCTGATCTGTCCATTAGTGGTTCTAACCTAGTTGTTCAATCACTAATGAAAGTGGAATATTGAAGTCAACAACTGTTATTGTTGAATTGCCTATTTCTCCCTTCATTCCTGTCAGGTTTTTTTTGTGTTTTTTTTTTGCCATTCCATGCCACTTACAGGATCTTAGTTTCCTGACCAGGAATTGAACCCAGGCTCACAGCAGTGAAAGTGCAGAGCCCTAACCACTGGACCACGAGGGAAGTCTCCATTCCTGTCAGTTTTTGCTTCATGTATTTTGGTGCTCTGTTATATATATTTATAATTGTTATAATTGTTATACACATATATCCTCTAATAATATTTTTATTTATGTATAATAATATTTTTGTTTTAAACTCTGTTTTGCTTTCTTATGGTTGCTGTCTGCATGATTATATCTTCTTCCATCCTTTAACTTTCAAGTAATCTGTATCTTTCAACATAAAGTGTATCTCCCATAGATGGCATATAGTAGAATCTTGGTTTTTTTTACACTCTGCCTTTTGACTGGATTGTTAAATATATGGAATTTTTAATTTTTTAAACTAAAGTTGTAAATAATGTTTCAAATCAAACTTGATTACTTTTTTCTGGCATTATATTACTAAAACTAGTGTCTTTGGATTAGTTAAAACATGTTAAATTGGAACCTTCAGTTTTTAATAAACCTGATTGTAAGAATTGGTTAAATAGCTTGTATGTTACAAGTAGAGGTTGTTTTAAATATGGTAGATGAAATTAATTCAGTAGTTACTTCTTTTTACTTTTTTTTTTTTTTGCGGTACGCGGGCCTCTCACTGTTGTGGCCTCTCCCGTTGCGGAGCACAGGCTCCGGACGCGCAGGCTCAGCGGCCATGGCTCATGGGCCCAGCCGCTCCGCGGCACGTGGGATCCTCCCGGACTGGGGCACGAACCTGTGTCCCCTGCATCGGCAGGCAGACTCAACCACTGCACCACCAGGGAAGCCCAGTTACTTATTTTTAATTTTCCCTGGCAATATTAGGTTCTTTTTCAAAGACTTATTCAGAATTAATTAAAGTCTTTTTGAGATATTGAATGTCTTCACATGTTATATTTTTGTTCTAAAATATGTATAATAGAGATTCCAATCAGTTGGTACTTTACTTAATCACTGAAAAATGCTAGTTTTCGTGTTGTGGTCTGTACAGGTAAAAGTTGATGGCCAGCTGCTGTCTTATATCTGAGTTGATAACGACAGGACTGCAGCAGGCTGATCTTTCTAGGCCAGGCCTCATTTGCCTGTTTGTAAAATGAGATTATGAGAGGGGACCTGCCTGGAGTTGTGGGTAATCTTTTAATACACTTCTATTACTTTATAAGTTCTTCTTAGTTATTTTACACATTTTTAGGTGCTTTGAAAGAATTTCATTTAAATATTAATGTGTTAATTTACTGTAAAATAATTAAGGCAAACTTAAGGTGCTAAGCCTATGCTGTTAGGTGTTTAGTTTTGTCATGTTCATTGTCTTGCATAATGACATGCTTTCTTGAGTGGAGAGAAATCAGTGAAAGTATAAATAGGTAGGTGGCTGAGAATTTCAAATATCCCTAGATATGCTTGTAGGATTGTTATATAAATGAATGCCTTCTATCTTATGTGTTAAATCAGAATAAAAGTTGTGAATAGTTGGCCTACATTATCTGGGTGGTTACTTTGGTGCTCTGCTGTGGATGAGGAAAGTTGGCCCAATATTTATAATCCTGTAACATAAGTAAAATTAAAATTTGCTTCTGCTAAAAAGAAAAACATGTATATAATTTAGTTAAAACTGAAAATGTCAGTGGCATTATGAAAGTATTACAGTTGAAGAATGACCATTAGTTACCAAATCTTGCAAGGGAATAATAATACCATTAAAAGAATAGTGAGGAAGTTTGTTTAAAATATTGTAGAGCTTCAGGTTGAAATCTGGGAGTCGTGTCTTTATGAATTTCAATGTCAATGATTTTCTTCTCTTTAAAAGGATTATGATGACTAGGCAGAAAGTAGGAGCAAGGGTTACAACTTTCAATTCTTGAGAGGAATGAGCGTGCATAGCAAATAGGAGAAAGATGTGCTCCATGAATGACTCTTGAGAAAGGATCAAGAGGCCACAGGAATTCAGGTTCACAGAACAGTGAGTGAATAAATATGAGTACAGCCGTACCTATAACCTTCCACAAAAATTACCAAGGCAAGCCTTAGAGGTTAACTAGAAGGTGCTTAATTCATTGCTTATTTAATTAGAAGGTGAGCCACATGTGTGTTGGTTACATGTTGACTTTGGAAGAGAAATGAGCCTTTCACAGGGTCAGAGTAGAATTCTAGATGTGAGAGCAGCTCTAGACTTCTACCTGTGTATGTTAGGGGAAAAAGACAAGGTTTTTTGAGCAAAAAGAAAGGGCCATTTTTCATTTTCTTTTTTTGGTATAAAGATAAAAAGAAATTAACAGAGGTTTGAAAAAAATAGTTTAGCTTTGTCTCATCAATAAGGTATGAGTTCGGCCTGAAAATGGATTGTCTCTTTACCTTAAACAGCCCAAAACTCTGGTCTCTTAAAAGTTTTATTGAGAATCTATATTTTCAAGCAATTATTGTTAAACATCAACATTTTTCTATGATATGTTTGTGCCTTATGTTATTTTCTATTTCCCATTGGAATTAAGAAGTGAACTACTGCTTATCCTAACTTTTGAAATCCAATGAGAACTAGGCAATATGGCTAAAAAAGAGCATCTGGAAAGCTTATGTTATAGGAAGTATATTTGAATTACTTTCGGCAACTAGCAATAATTTAAAGTAAATCATATATCTCCTGCAGACTCAAATTTCTCTAAGAGTAAAATAGTGGCCTGGCTTAAAATTTAGATCTATGAGATTTTTCCAAATCAAATCTTCTTAACTAATTGAAGCTAATAATTTTACTTATATTCAGGATGAGAATACCATGTCTCCTTGTTGGTTTTAAAATAATTGTTTCAAAGGAGAATCACATTAAGAAGTTGAAACATGACTATTGTTTGGCCTATGATTTTCCAGAATCCCCCATGGACATACCGATATGCTACTGTTCATATGTTTTACCTCATTCCTCTACTTTTCCTCAATTTTTATCAATAGGTATATAAATTTATCTAATCAAGGTAGGATAGGTAAACTTACATATTAGATGATGCAGAATGAAAATGTGGAAAAACACTGGTTTAGGTTATAACTTAGTAAAAGGGCATTAATGGATATTTACTAAATGTTTTCCAATAAACATGTATCCTTGCCATAAGAAAAAAGCTAATTCTTTACAAGTTTATAGACTTGAGGAAACCAATTCTGTTGTGGTCTTATCTGGCCTATGTACTTCTAGTTCTGCATATAAGGTTACATGCTAATTTTCATATCAGATTTTAAAGATTTTGGCTAATATTCAATCTGATAACTGATTACAAGAGATGAGTTTCAAATTGCATTTAGGATTGTTGATGGAATTCACCTCCTTAGAGGAGTGATCATTTACAGCCCTTTGATGGGGATGAAGTCATATAGATTGCTTTGAAGATGAGTACTACTGTGGGGAGATAACTGCTGGGGTGAAACTTAAGTGCTAATGAATTCACAAGGACCAATCAAGGGAGATGGGGCATCACATCATTTATTTAAAGTGTTTAAACTATCAGAAGTTTAATCGATCATATTGGTATGTACAAATTTTAAAGCATCTGCTTTTTACTGTACTCCTGCTTGGTACAGGATGAGATGAAGTGTGAGGACTTTTTAAATTGTTCTGGGCTAGTTGAGAGATGTTTTAGTGTAGCAGAAAGAGCTGGGCTGATCAGGAGGCCTGGATCCCAGTCTACATCTTTCATTACCAGCCCTGTATTTTGTCATCTGTACGATGTCATCTGTGAGATAAATAATATCTGATCTTCAAGTTGTATAACTGAAGAAAGCACTTTGAAAGTATAAAATATCACTGTAAAGTTATAAGGTATTATAATTGTAGGCAGTGAAAAATCTAGGTTATAACACTGAAAAAAATATGCTGTTCTATTTTTTCCTTTTTGGTGCACTTTTCTAGGTGAATGTGCCTCTTAGGAGCAATTGTCTGGGAGTGTCTGGGATAAGCTTGGGCTGCACAGGCAGTGTGCTCCCCGAAATCCTCGGAGCAGCTCAGCTGGCACATCGAGAGTGTGAAGCATGAAGTACATTTATTCTGCAAAAATGATAATTAAATATAAGACAACATTTCAAGGGTTCTGTTTTTTAAATAAATACAACAATAAAATCAACGAAAACTAAAGTCATATTCAGAGTTAACACGGGCCACCACTTTTCACAGACCTCACGGCACTTTGAAGACAGCATTCAAATGTTGATTTGAGTTGTTCAGATATTTTAACTACACAGAGCAATTTTTTAAGGGTGGTGAAGCCACAGGATAAAAAAAATAAAATCAATGACAGAAATTGGAACAAAGTATACTGTTCATAAAGGTATTTGAATTTTCGATTTTGAGTTGAAAATGAGAAAATGGGGAGGTCCCGGGTTATCCCACAGTGTTGCTTGGACCTGCAGAGATCGTGTCAGCCTCTGAGAGCCTTTGAGCTGTCAGCAGTCACTTTCTAAGAGTCCTGGGGGGGGGGGGGTTGGACAGTGAGGCTTATCAAAATTGCAAAGCGTTCTGAAAATCATATAAATATTAGTACAATTATACTGTCTTTGTATAAAAAAGCATCAAGGGTTCAGGGTATATACATTGACTAGATTTATCAATATAATAGAAAGTAGCTAGGATTTTTTAAGGATTTACCTTTTATTTTTACTGCATACAGAAGGATCAAACATTTAACTTGTCATATTGCCTCAACTTAATTCCATATAAGCTCACAAAGGCAAGAAGTTTACTTTAAACACAGTATATTAGTCATGAATTTGTGTTTGGCAAAAAAAAACAAAAGCCCTTTTGTTGTATGTAATATTGTATATTCCTGTGAGTCAGTACCAAAGTTTTTTTCTTACTAAAATGTATTCATATTTAAAAAAATTATCACTTATGAAGGGAAAAACATCCTTCTGTTGTGAATTGGTTTCAAAGATAACATTTGAGGTAAAATTTGGACTTCTTTTCCTCACTTCCACTCCCTTCCTTCTTCCTGTCATCGTTATCTTTACTTTACTTGCTGCCCTGTGCCAGGGGTAGCAGGTGTCTGGCTCATGGATTGCTCAGTTGATTAAATCATTTGCTTGTCTTTTGAGGGGTGAGGAAAGGACAAAAATGTTAGTGATTTTTGGCTGTTGTTGTCCAAGCGCAACACTGCAGCAATATCCCATAAGGCCAGAAGATGGTGCTATTGTCTATAAAAGTAGACCCGCTGTTTTACTACATTGTTCAAACTAGCATCTTAGGGACTTCTCTGGCGGTCCTGTGGTTAAGACTCCGCTCTTCCACTGCAGGGGGCTCGGGTTCTATCCCTGGTCGGGGCACTAAGATGCCAAAAAAATCAGTATTTTAAAGCCGTTTGTATTTTCAAAATTCACACAGGGCCTAAGCAAACTAGCAAAATTTAGTAATTGTTTCTATGTTTTTAATCAAGAGGTTTTGTATATCTATATCTATCTATCCTATCTATATCATATAAGGCATTAGACCTTTTCTCGTCAGGGATGTGGCACACATATGCATTTTCACAAATTGGATTATGAACACATAATTAAGTGATGTTACTTTAAAGGGTTTTTTTGTATCTCTTGTAATGAAATTATAATAGCGTGCCTAGGGAGAAACTTTTTCCTCCTGTCTTTCAATTTCTTACTCTTATATCCTTCTGCTTTCCTCTCTTCTCCCCACTGTATGTACTGTGGTGTCTCAGGCATTACAATGACTGTTGTAATTTCTATGGCAAGATGCAGTTGTTGAGAGTGCAATATTAATACTGCACATAAAACTGCCTTAGAAGGTTTATTGGTACTTAGTATAGATCCATTTCTTACTTGGTTGATGCTTTCAACTCTAAGGTTCTCATACTGGACTAGTCTCAGAGTGGAATGTTACCAGTTACTTATTTGCCAATGAGAGATTGTTTTATCTAAGAATTATGTGTTTTATTGTGCACTTAATGAGTTCAGCGAGGCCCAGGCCTAGGAGGACTTCTGTCTTTTATTCTATGGCTGAATGCCCCAGTTCAGTTTTGCCCCTGTCCTATCGGTTCTATGAAGTATGAATAGACTGGGTTAACTGGGCTACGAGGTCACTGGGAACATCATCTTGGTGAAGAGTTGTACAAACGTCACAAGCGAATCCAAGGGAACGTCTGCAGATTGTTTGCAACAGGCTTGTACCCCAGGCCCTGATCTGTGCGCTTGGGAGAAGCCAGTGAGCAAAACCCGAAAAGACTCTGTCCTCATGGGGCTTAGGATGGAGTTGGGAGTGGAGAGGGAGGTTATCCAAGAGAACGGTCCGGTGCGTTGATGGCGATAGTATTCGACGGAGCAGGGCAGGGCACGGGGACGCGGGGGGGGGGGGGGGGGGGGGGGGGGGGGGAGGACAGGGAACTACGAAGTCGGCCAGTGCGCGGAGACTGGATCAGGGCGCGGGAGTTCGCGCGGGTGTGGGTGCACGTGCGGTGCGGTGCGGTGCGGTGCGGTGCGGACCCCCCCGGGGGCGGGGCCAACCCAGGGGCGGGGCTCGGTGTGCCAGGAGAACCCGGGACAGAGGCGGGACTCAGAGGGCGGGGAGGACCCAGGCAGACCATGGAGGCGGGGTTCTAAGTGGGGGCGGGGTTATGGGCGGGGCGCGCCCCTGGGGCGGGGCTCGGAGGGCGGGTCCGCGGACGCCATTGCGCTGCTACCGGCTGGCTGCGGTCTTGTAGGGTACGCAGCATCTCGCGCCTCGTTTCTCACCCTACCCTGTCCGGTTCTCCGGCCCGGCCTGTGGCCCGTCCCCGGCCTGGTCTCCGCCCCGTCCACCCCAGTCCCCGCGGCGGCGCGCGCGGCCCGCTGGGCGGGGTTCCGGGGATGAGGCGGCGGCGGCGGTGCGCGGAGAATATGCTCGGCAGCTGAGGAGACGCGGCGCCCGGAGCGCGGCGCGACCCACGGGATGGCTCAGCCGGCCGGCCCGGAGGGCGGCGAGGGGCCTCCGGACCCCGGGGCAGCCGCGGGCCCGCAGCACGCGCTGAGCCTGGAGGAAATCCTGCGGCTCTACAATCAGCCCATCAACGAGGAGCAGGCGTGGGCCGTGTGCTACCAGTGCTGCGGCTCCCTGCGCGCCGCGGACGCCGGCCGCCGCCAGCCCCGCCGCCGGGTGCGCTCGGCCGCGCAGATCCGCGTGTGGAGGGACGGCGCCGTCACCCTGGCGCCCGCCGCCGGCGACGCGGGAGAGCCGGACGCCGCCGCGGGTGAGCCGCCCCTCGAGACCCCCTTCTCCCACAGAAGGACCCCGCCGCGGGCCCTTCCCCCAACCCCCGCGACCCCTAGCCCCGTGCCCTTCCGCCCTGCGGCCCCCATTTCCCACGGCGGACCCCCACCCCGGCCCCCCAGGCCCCGGCCCTTCCGCCTCGGCGCCGCTCCCTCCCCGCCCAGACTCCTACTGGAGGACCCTCGCCAAGGCCCCGGGCCCTTCCGCCCCGCGGCCCCCCACCCCTCATGGGAGGCCGGGGAAGCGGGCAGGGCCTGCGGCCGAGCGCGGCCCGCTTAGGTCTGAGTGTGGGCAGGAGCGTGGGCGGGCGGCTGCTCCGGGAGTGGGGCGGGGGGCCGAGTGTCAGTGCGCGGCCTGTCGGGGCACCGAGGCCCCGGAGAAGGGGAGTGGGGTCGGTCCCCGGACGCGGGAGGCCGGCTCTGCGCGCTCGTGCTGCTCGCGGCCGAGCCCGGGAGGGATGTGTTCGGCGCTGCAGGCGTTCGCCAAGACCTGGTCGGGGATGGGGGGGTGATGCGCTGGTAGGAGGGCTGCGCTTTCGCAAGGAGCTGTCAGCCGATAGTACTTTTCAAAGACTGGCAACGATATTCCCTCGGTTGGGGATGTAAAAAAATCCGAGCCCTGAGGAGAATGGTGCTATTTTGGGAGAAATGAAGAGGCTGAATTAACATAAAGATAAACAGTACGATTTCCCTGTACATTAATATTTGTTGTGATGAAAAACAAGCTTGTAAAGTAAAAAGTTGACAGGATGTCAGATAAATGGATTTTACTTAGGTCATTATCTAATGTAAATTCTTCAAGATTATCACCTACCCATCAACATATAGCTACGGCTTAACCAGATATCTATTGATGGTGAAGAGAAGGTTGATAATAGGTTTCTCCAATCAGTTTTTATCTAATTCAGCATTTGGAGAGACAGATCTATTAAAAACATTAAAAAAAGAAAATCCACCCTTACTTAAAAAGTTGGTGGAAGTGTCAAAATGCTTAAGGTGAAAGATGTGCTTCAGAATTAGTAAAGTGACTTATTAAATTGATTAAAATAGAGAACAGTCAAGAGTATGTTATCAATTCTTTCAGTTCCAACAGAACATTTATTTATTTTCGGTGTCAGGTAAACAGACTTTTAGAATTTTAATTTATTTAAAGGCAGTCTTTTTACGATTCTTTTGAAATTATTTCAAACAGGTTTTTTAGTTCATTTGATGTGTCTATTGCTTTTAAACTTGGACAGTATTAGTGGGAAATACTTGTAATTATAATTTATTTACAGTGTATTAATATGATATGAAAAGATACTTTCATAAAATACAGCAAAGTCATGCCTTGAGATCCAGTGTTTCAAAGGGAAAAATGGTCGTATGCAACCTCCTTTTAGAAGTAGCATTGGTAGTGGTGATTTCCAGAAGGAACAAACTGGATTTACATTGTCCTTGAACTTAATCCCAGAGTTAAAGTTATGTTTGTGGACCTACTAGTAGTTTAGTTGTCAAAGACTAATGGATTCTGGTGGTATTTTAAAAGAAAATCATAACCTTATGTTGAAGTGAATTACTTTTTGCATCAGTCATATGAATGATAACGTGTTGACTTCAATGTAATACATTCTCTCTTTCTGGAGAGAATGGCAGAGTTGTTTCCTGCAGCAGTAGTAATGGACTTGTGATCCATGCTCTTCCTACTTAGTTCTGCTTGTGACCTTTGCTGCCACTTGTGGAGAGAGCCCAATCAAAGTTGCCGATATGGTCTTGAGCATTTTAGGGCTGATTGATTAAAAATTTGGGAAGTTCATACTAAAATAGTGTTTATATTAGATAATTTATTTCTTCTTAGTATTAAGAGTTGTTGTGTGGCTATGGAAGGCACAACGTCTTCTGAACATTTACCCTGATTCTTAAAAACTCTGTATAACTTGGTACTCTGTACACTTGTATAAATTCTATTTTTAAGGAAAAATGGTAATCTTGAACCTCCATTCTAAGAAGCACTTTGTTTTTCATTGTAAGATGTTTAACATGATTGTATGGTGGCAGTCGACAGCATTTGTATTTTCACGTGTTATCCATTGACTTATTTTCTAAATGCAAGTTTAGGAAGTTAAGTGATGTGCTTGAATTCATACGGGTAACTCTTTGAATCAAATCCAGGTCTTTTAACCTCTAGCCTTTGTAGTATTGTGGAATGGAACAGATTTGGTTTGAATTGGAATCATGATTCCTCCCCTTTCTAGCTGAGTGACCTTGAATAAGTTCCTTAATCTCCCTGAGTGCAACCTTCTCATCTGTAAAGTGAGAATAGATCACTTTTTCCCTACGGGAT
The DNA here is from genome assembly GCF_005190385.1 of Monodon monoceros. Taxonomy (NCBI): domain Eukaryota; kingdom Metazoa; phylum Chordata; class Mammalia; order Artiodactyla; family Monodontidae; genus Monodon; species Monodon monoceros. The sequence goes on along the minus strand of NW_021703765.1, from coordinate 59,384,061 downwards.
AGAGGTTTAAGTGAGATGGTATGTGTAAAGTGCCTAACGCAAGGCTTGGTATGTAGCAGGTACTCAGTAAGTTTTAGGTCTCTCCGTCTCCTGATCTTGCGGTCCTTTCACAGCACCACGGTGCCTCTGTCCAGCTGTTCTGTAATTTTTACTCAGAATTGGGACACATGTCTAGGTCAGGGATTCTCAGCCTATGCACTGACATTTTTGACTGAATAACTCTTTGTGTGGGGGCTGTCCTGTGCCTGTGTAGGATGTTTAGCAGCATCCCTGGTCTCTACCCACCAGATGCCAGTAATCACCTGCCCCCTTCCCTGAGTAAACACTTCAGACATGGCCACCTGTCCCCTGTTGAGAACCATTGGTCTAGCCAATGATGGGTGGTGCCGTGGATTGTGTTTAGTGTGGGGAAATGGATCCCAGCTGTAATCTTCAAGCGTGTGAATCTTTCAGCTGGCCACTGTTCTCTGCTGTTGAGTTGAATAGTTGGTTCTTACCACTATCAGCAGTATCGCTCCATTTAGTCCCATAGGAAGAAATAGCACTTCACACTCATTATTGACTTGTTTTGGAATTGAATGTATCAGTAATTGATTTTATTCTTGTTTTAATAGTATCGACACGTACAGAGTATTCACATTCAGGTTGAATTAAAAAAATTAGAAATACATATAAGAGAAATAGAAAAATGTGGGAGGCATGGAAATGAAACCAATATTGGAAGAAAACAATGAAGAATGAATAATTTTATTTAGCATTCAGATGTAACTCAAAGTCATTTTACTAACATGGCCATGAAAGCAGTGTGATATAGGACTGAAGGAGATTAAAAAAGAAGGAAAACTAGTTCTTTAGAGAATACCTTAGGAGGAAGAGATTAAATTATGAATCAGGATGTTAAAATGGGTAGTACATTTTATGAAGTATTTCTGTGATGACGGGAGGGTGATTTGTTGATTAGAATCAAGAGGGTTTATGATTTATCTTAGGTGGCTTACTTAAAATTTTTATTTTCCCCAATGTTTATGAACTTGTAGTCATAAAAAGACCTTATTGTTTGGTAAAAGTTTATTACATACAGGTTGTTGAAGTTTTCATTCACACCATTAATTAATGAGTCAAAGGCACTCAGGCTCTTGATATACAATCTGCTATTTTTAACCAGGGCACTTAACTGGTCTTTAGACACATTTTAGTATACACTTTCTTTAGCAAGTAGTCATTGATGGAATTTAGGTTATATTCCAATCTCCACAAGATTATAACTCGTTTTTTTCTAGGATGCCACAAAGAATTATTAATGGTAGTACTAGAGCTTAGAACCATTGCATGGTCTCAGCAGCCTTGTAGACCTTAAATACCCATCTGACAAAAATAACTTTGTTTCAGATTTGGTTTCAAAATTTTTGATGTACCTTTAGCTTTAGATGTATAAAGAACACTTTCAAAATTATGAGTACATCTTGATTTAAAATCATGTAAGGGTAGCGATAGGTTTTCCTGGGAGGAACAATGAAGGACTGCGTGCATATTAATAAAGGCATCCCTTGGTATAGGGAACATTGGGGCTTTGTTTGGGATTTGAAAAGAGGATGTGATCCGTGAGGCTTCTCAGCAGGGTTCATGCCAGTTTGGTGGGGAAGTGGTCTCGGAATAATATCCTTTTTGAATTTAAAGAGAGAATATTTGCGGAGAAGGTTGAAATAGTGAAAACATGTTTAAAACGATTAATTTTTGTTCACTCTTGATATTTTTCTTGAGTGTTTACATTCTGATCATTAAATGAAAGGAATACTTGAGGTGTGTGTGTCCAGGGTAGCGGTTGGGGGTGAATAACAGTATTAGGGGTTGGTGAAATACCTTGTCAGTTAACAGCAATAGGTAAGAATTATTCCATGTGAACAATATGTCCAGATATGTAGGCTTAATTCAATTTTAAAAACATGCACTGAGTTCCTACTACATGCAAGCAGTGTCCAAGTTTAGTCATTATAGAGGAGAAAATAGAACATAAACAGTGATCAGTTTACTGTGAAGCTAATGTAGGTCAGTTTGGAACCTGCTCACTTACACAGTCCCCTTCTAGGCCCTGGGTGGGGGTGGGGGGCTTTAACCATGTGTCCAGATGACCATTTGCAAGATTAAGATATTTTAGCTATAATCAGTTAAGATTGCTGTCACTTTTGACTCCAGTTTACTCTCCAACATACTTCCATTTGAGTTGTGTGAGAATGGCCACAGACATTTTGGGGAGAAATTTTGGAATAATGCATTTGTGGTTTTGTACCTGTATTTCTGCCTTATGCAAAGGAAAACGGTGGAAAAATATCAGTCACATATACATATTGATACGTAAGTAAGTTGGGACTCTTTTGGGAAACGATTTGTCTTACTAAGAGTTTTGACTCAACTTTAGAAGGAAAAGAAATCACTGGTCTACCAAGGACTATATGTTGATAAGAGATGATGAGTTACACTCTGCCTGTTTTATTTGTAAGGTGGGAATCGCTTTCCTGCTTGGTAGGTTCTGTTAAATGGCAGCAGTTCCCATCCCACTTTCATAATATTGGAGTCGTATTATATTTCCCATTTGCTTCCTGTTGGCTAAGTAGAAAAAAAAGAAACTACCGTCTCCCAGATTCCTGTTTAAAACTATGAGGAAAATATTGCGTGTTGCTAAATTGCCAAATTTAATGTTTTTTAAATAAATTTTGAGATAATTTTAGATTGAAGGAAAGTTGCAAACATAGTGCAGAGGGTTCCTGTGTGCCTCTCACCTGTTTCCCTTAATGTTAACATCTTATATTACTGGGTACGTTGGTCAAAACTAACTAATGGCATATTACTATTAACTAAACTTCAGACTTCACTTGGAGTTCCCTAGTTTTTCTATTAGTGTCCTTTTTCTGTTCCAGAATCCCACCCAGGACACCTGGTTGCATTTAGTCATCATGGCTCATTAGTCTCTTCTCTCTATGGCAGTTTCTCAGACTTTCCTTGTTTCCCATGACCTTGAGAGTCTTGAGGAGTACTGGTTGGGGGTTTTGCAGAATGTCCTTGCATTTAGGTTTGCCTGCTGTTTTCTTGACTAGGCTGGGGTTATGCGTTTGAGCGAAGAGTACCAGAAAGTGGAAGGGCTCCCCTCGTCACACTAGATTGAGGCACATGATATCCACACAGCACCACTGGGGATGTGAGCCTTGTTTGCCAGGTTTCTCCAATAAAGAGTTTTACTGTTTTTCCCTTTTCTATACTTTATTCTTTGGAGGGGAGTTAACTGAGTCCAGTCTGCATTCACGGGGGCCTCCTCCTGGAGTGGTGAATATCTACTCAGTAATTTTTGGAATTCTTCTGTAAGGAAGATTTGATTCTTCTCCCCATTTACTTATTTATTCAATCATTTATTAAGTCTGGATCCATGTTTGTTTTACGCATTATCTGTTACCATGTTATTTCTTTTGTTGCTCAAATTGTTCAAGCTGTGGCCATTGGAAGCTCCTTCAGGTTGGCTCCCATGTCCCTTTTTTTTTTTTTTTTGCAGTACGTGGGCCTCTCACTGTTGTGGCCTTTCCTGTTACGGAGCACAGGCTCTGGATGCACAGGCTCAGCGGCCATGGCTCATGGGCCCAGCCGCTCCGCAGCATGTGGGATCTTCCCAGACCGGGGCACGAACCCGTGTCCCCTGCATCGGCAGGCGGACTCTCAACTACTGCACCACCAGGGAAGCCCTCCCATGTCCCTTTGATGTGCCCCATCCTTTTGTGTTTTTGAGCATATCCTTACTTTCTGGCACTACAAGATGCTTCAAGACTTATCATGTGTATTTTCTGCCCCAACCCTAGAATCAGATATATCTCCAAGGAGCTCAGGGCTGGGTGTCCTTGTTGTTACTGAGGTGTTTCTTTTTTCTTTTTCTTTTTTTTGTCTGAGATATACATTATAAAGTAATAACTAGAATCATGACTTACAACATTATACCAGAACATATAAGATTTTTAGAAATTTCATGTAATGTAATTTCATGTAATGAAATTTCATGTAAACATTTATATTAACATATTTCCCTACAAATAGCCCAAAGAAAGTTTAGTATTAGTTGTTTTTTTTGTTTTTTTATATTGCAGGTTCTTATTAGTCATCAATTTTATACACATCAGTGTATACATGTCAATCCCAATCACCCAATTCAGCACACCACCATCCCCACCCCACTGTGGCTTTCCCCCCTTGGTGTCCATACGTTTGTTCTCTACATCTGTGTCTCAACTTCTGCCCTGCAAACTGGTTCATCTGTACCATTTTTCTAGGTTCCACATACGTGCATTAATATATGATATTTGATTTTCTCTTTCTGACTTACTTCAGTCTGTATGACAGTCTCTAGATCCATCCACGTTTCAACAAATGACTGAATTTCATTCCTTTTTATGGCCGAGTAATATTCCATTGTATATATATACCACAACTTTATCCATTCGTCGGTCGATGGGCATTTAGGTTGCTTCCATGACCTGGCTATTGTAAATAGTGCTGCAGTGAACATTGGGGTGCATGTGTCTTTTTGAATTATGATTTTCTCTGGGTATATGCCCAGTAGTGGGATTGTTGGATCATATGGTAATTCTATTTTTAGTTTTTTAAGGAACCTCCATACTGTTCTCCATAGTGGCTGTATCAATTTACATTCCCACCAACAGTGCAAGAAGGTTCCCTTTTCTCCACACCCTCTCCAGCATTTGTGTTTGTAGATTTCCTGATGATGCCCATTCTAACTGGTGTAAGGTGATACCTCATTGTAGTTTTGATTTGCATTTCTCTAATAATTAGTGATGTTGAGCAGCTTTTCATGTGCTTCTTGGCCATCTGTATGTCTTCTTTGGAGAAATGTCTGTTTAGGTCTGCCCATTTTCTGATTGGGTTGTTTATTTCTTTAATATTGAGCTGCATGAGCTGTTTATATATTTTGGAGATGAATCCTTTGTGGATTCATTTGCAAATATTTTCTCCCATTTTCAGGGTTGTCTTTTCGTCTTGTTTATGGTTTCCTTTGCTGTGCAAAAGCTTTGAACTTTCATTAGGTCCCATTTGTTTATTTTTGTTTTTATTTCCATTACTCTAGGAGGTGAATCAAAAAAGATCTTGCTGTGATTTATGTCAAAGAGTGTTCTTCCTATGTTTTCCTCTAAAAGTTTTATAGTGTCTGGTCTTACATTTAGGTCTCTAGTCCATTTTGAGTTTATTTTTGTGTATGGTGTTAGGGAGTGTTCTCATTCTTTTACATGTAGCAGTCCAGTTTTCCCAGCACCACTTATTGAAGAGACTGTTTTTTCTCCATTGTATATCTTTGCCTCCTTTGTCATAGATTAGTTGACCATAGGTGTGTGGGTTTATCTCTGGGCTTTCTACCTTGTTCCATTGATCTATGTTTCTGTTTTTGTGCCAGTACTATATTGTCTTGATTATTGTAGCTTTGTAGTATAGTCTGAAGTCAGGGAGTCTGATTCCTCCAGCTCCGTTTTTTTCCCTCAAGACTGCTTTTGCTATTCGGGGTCTTTTGTGTCTCCATACAGATTTTGAGATGATTTGTTCTAGTTCCGTAAAAAATGCCATTGGTAATTTGATAGGGATTGCACTGAATCTGTAGATTGCTTTGAGTAGTATAGTCATTTTCACAATGTTGATTCTTCCAATCCAAGAACATGGTATATATCTCTCCATCTCTTTGTATCATTTTTATTTTTCTCATCAGTGTCTTATAGTTTTCTGCGTACAGGTCTTTTGTTTCCCTAGGTAGGTTTATTCCTAGGTATTTTATTCTTTTTGTTGCAGTGGTAAATGGGAGTGTTTCCATAATTTCTCTTTCAGATTTTTCATCATTAGTGTATAGGAATGCAAGAGATTTCTGTGCATTAATTTTGTATCCTGCAACTTTACCAAATTCATTGATTAGCTCTAGTAGTTTTCTGGTGGCATTTTTAGGATTCTCTATAGTATCATGTCATCTGCAAACAGTGCCAGTTTTCCTTCTTTTCCAATTTGTATTACTTTTCTTTTTTTTTCTTCTCTGATTGCCTTGGCTAGGACTTCCAAAACTATGTTGAATAATAGTGGTGAGAGTGGACATCCTTGTCTCGTTCCTGATCATAGAGGAAATGCTTTCAGTTTTTCACCATTGAGAGTGATGTTTGCTGTGGGTTTGTCGTATATGGCCTTTATTATGTTGAGGTAGGTTCCCTCTATGCCCACTTTCCGGAGAGTGTTTACATAAATGGGTGTTGAATTTTGTCCAAAGCTTTTTTCTGCATCTATTGAGATGATCATACGGTTTTTCTTCTTCAGTTTGTTAATATGGTGTATCACATTGATTGATTTGCGTATATTGAAGAATCCTTGCATCCCTGGAATAAATCCCACTTGATCATGGTGTATGATCCTTTTAATTTGTTGTTGGATTCTGTTTGCTAGTATTGTGTTGAGGATTTTTGCATCTATGTTCATCAGTGATATTGGTCTGTAATTTTCTCTTTTTGTAGTATCTTTGTCTGGTTTTGGTATCAGGGTGATGGTGGCCTCATAGAATGAGTTTGGGAGTGTTCCTTCCTCTGCAATTTTTTGGAAGAGTTTGAGAAAGATGGGTGTTAGCTTTTCTCTAAATGTTTGGTAGAATTCACCTGTGAAGCCATCTGGTCCTGGACTTTTGTTTGTTGGAAGATTTTTAATCACAGTTTCAATTTCATTACTTGTGATCGGTCTGTTCATATTTTCTATTTCTTCCTGGTTCAGTCTTTGAAGGTTATACCTTTCTAAGAATTTGTCCATTTCTTCCAGGTTGTCCATTTTATTGGCATAGAGTTGCTTGTAGTAGTCCCTTAGGATGCTTTGTATTTCTGCAGTGTCTGTTGTAACTTCTCCCTTTTCATATCTAATTTTATTGATTTGAGTCCTCTCCCTCTTTTTCTTGATGAGTCTGGCTAATGGTTTATCAATTTTGTTTATCTACTCAAAGTACGAGCTTTTAGTTTTATTGATCTTTGCTATTGTTTTCTTTGTTTCTCTTTCATTTATTTCTGCTCTGATCTTTATGATTTCTTTCCTTCTGCTAAATTTGGGTTTTGTTTTTTCTTCTTTCTCTAGTTCCTGTAGGTGTAAGGTTAGATTGTTTACTTGAGATTTCTCTTGTCTCTTTTGTTTGTTTGTTTTGCGGTACACGGGCCTCTCACTGTTGTGGCCTCTCCCGTTGCGGAGCGTCCATGGCTCACGGGCCCAGCCGCTCCGCGGCATGTAGGATCTTCCTGGACCCGGACACGTACCCGCGTCCCCTGCATCGGCATGTGGACTCTCAACCACTGCGCCACCAGGGAAGCCCTTCTCTTATTTCTTCAGGTAGGCTTGTATAGCTATAAACTTCCCTCTTAGAACTGCTTTTGCTGCATCCCATAGGTTTTGGATTGTCGTGTTTTCATTGACATTTGTCTCTAGGTATTTTTTGATTTCCTCTTTGATTTCTTCAGTGATCTCTAGGTTATTTAGTAACGTACTGTTTAGCCTCCATGTGTTTGTGTTTTTTACGTTTTTTTCCCTGTAATTCATTTCTAATCTCAAAGCGTTGTGGTCAGAAAAGATGCTTGATATGATTTCAGTTTTCTTAAATTTACTGAGACTTGATTTGTGACCCAAGATGTGATCTGTCCTGGAGAATGTTCTGTGTGCACTTGAGACGAAAGTGTAATCTGCTGTTTTTGGATGGAATGTCCTATAGATATCAATTAAATCTGTTTGGTCAATTGTGTCATTTAAAGCTTCTATTTCCTTATTTATTTTCATTTTGGATGATCTGTACATTGGCGTAAGTGAGATGTTAAAGTCCCCCACTATTATTGTGTTACTGTCGATTTCCTCTTTTATAGCTGTTAGCAGTTGCCTTATGTATTGAGGTGCTCCTGTGTTGGGTGTGTGTGTGTGTGTATATATATATATATTTATTTATTTACTTTTTTGCGGTATGTGGGCCTCCCACTGCTGCGACCCCTCCCACTGCGGAGCACAGGCCCCAGACGCGCAGGCCCAGCAGCCATAGCTCACGGGCCCAGCCGCTCCGCGGCATGCGGGATATACCCGGTCCAGGGCACAAACCCGCGCCCCCTGCATCGGCAGGCAGACTCCCAACTACTGTGCCACCAGGGAAGCCCCCATATATATTTATAATTGTTATATCTTCTTCTTGGATTGATCCCTTGATCATTATGTAGTGTCCTTCCTTGTCTCTGGTAACATTCCTTATTTTAAGGTCTATTTTATCTGTTTTGAGTATAGCTACTCCAGCTTTCTTTTTATTTCCATTAGCATGGAATATCTTTTTCCATCCCATCAGTTTCAGTCTGTATGTGTCCCTAGGTCTGAAGTGGGTCTCTTGTAGATAGCATATATATGGATCTTGTTTTTTTATCCATTCAGCAAGCCTGTCTTTTGGTTGGAGCATTTAATCCATTCACGTTTAAGGTAATTATCGATATGTATGTTCCTGTGACCATTTTCTTAATTGTTTTGGGTTTGTTTTTGTAGGTCCTTTTCTTCTCTTGTGTTTCCCACTTAGAGAAATTCCTTTAGTATTTGTTGAGAGCTGGTTTGGTGGTGCTGAATTCTCTTAGCTTTTGCTTGTCTGTAAAGCTTTTGATTTGTCCATATAATGTGAATGAGATCCTTGCTGGGTAGAGTAATTTTGGTTGTAGGTTCTTGCCTTTCATCACTTTAAGTATATCATGCCACTCCCCTCTGGCTTGTAGAGTTTCTGCTGAGAAATCAGCTGTTAACCTTATGGGAGTTCCCTTGTATGTTATTTGTCGTTTTTCCCTTGCTGCTTTCAATAATTTTTCTTTGTCTTTAATTTTTGCCAATTTGATTACTGTGTGTCTTGGCATGTTTCTCCTTGAGTTTATCCTGTATGGGACTTGCTGTGTTTCCTGGACTTGAGTGACTATTTCCTTTCCTATGTTAGGGAAGTTTTCGACTATAATCTCTTCAAATATTTTCTCTGGTCCTTTCTCTCTCTTCTTCTTCTTCTGGGACCCCTATAATGCGAATCGTGTTGTGTTTAATGTTGTCCCAGAGGTCTCTTAGGCTGTCTTCATTTCTTTTCATTCTTTTTTTCTTTATTCTGTTCCATGGCAGTGAATTCCACCATTCTGTCTTCCCGGTCACTTATCCGTTCTTCTGCCTCAGTTATTCTGCTATTGATTCCTTCTAGTGTAGTTTTCATTTCAGTTATTGTATTGTTCATCTCTGTTTGTTTGTTCTTTAATTCTTCTAGGTCTTTGTTAAGCATTTCTTGCATCTTCTCGATCTTTGCCTCCATTCTTTTTCCGAGGTCCTGGATCATCTTCACTATCATTATTCTGAATTCTTTTTCTGGAAGGTTGCCTATCTGCACTTCATTTAGTTGTTTTTCTGGGGTTTTTATCTTGTTCCTTCATCTGGTACATAGCCCTCTGCCTTTTCATCTTGTCTATCTTTCTGTGAATGTGGTTTTTGTTCCACAGGCTGCAGGATTGTAGTTCTTCTTGCTTCTGCCCTGCTTTTGTTTTCAATACAGAAGAAAAATTGAAATGGTAAAAGTTTTGGTTATTTTTGTTGTTCACACTTCGTTAGATTTGGGAAGTATCTCTGTCTGGTATCTTGCTTTTACTGGCTTGCCCACCACTGTCTGCCTGTATATTCTATTCATTCCTTTGTTTAGCAGTTGTTTATTAAATACCATAGAGCCAAGTTGAGTAGGGAGGCTTGGAGAGAGCAGTCTGCCCAACTGTTTATCAGAAGGGAGATATACCTGGGAACTGAAGCCAGAGGAGCCTGTATTGGGGATAAACTTGGATGGACTGGAGCTGAGGGGAGGTCAGTGAAATGTGACCTGGCGTCAAGTGTGGATTGACCGAGATGCATAGATGCTCAAGAACTGGTTTGGGCACTTCCCTGGGGTGCAGTGGTTGAGAATCCTCCTGCCAATGCAGGAGACACGGGTTTGAGCCCTTGTCTAGGAAGATCCCACATGCCACGGAGCAACTAAGCCCGTATGCCACAACTACTGAGCCTGCGCTCTAGAGCCTGCGAGCCCCAACTACTGAAGCCTGCGTGCCTAGAGACTGTGCTCCGCAACAAGAGCAGCCACCGCACTGAGAAGCACACTCACTGCAATGCATGGTAGCTCCTGCTGTCTGCAACTAGAGAAAGCCCGCACGCAGCAATGAAAACCCAACGCAGCCAAAAAAAAAAGAACTGGTTTGGGACAAACCTTGTGACCACTGGCCTCCCTCTTGAAAGTACTTCTGGCACCTCTGGGCTAGAGGTGTCCCTAAAATAGCAGCAGAACTGTGCAGAATGTTGACAATCAACCAGATTTGAAATCGTTCCCCATTTTGTAAATGTGCATTTTCTTTTTTAACTTTTTTTTAATGGGTATCACACTTTTTTTTTTTTAATATTTATTTATTTGGCTGCGCTGGGTCTTAGTTGCAGCACGTGGGATCTTTAGTTACAGTGTGTGGGATATAGTTCCCTGCCCAGGTATCGAACCCAAGCCCCCTGCATTGGGAGTGCAGAGCCTTAACCTCTGGACCACCAGGGAAGTTCCTACGCATTTTCATTTTGACTCTGAAGTGTAACATATAGATAAAATGCTTGTAAAATGTCTTAAACCAAACAAACAAAAGAGATGAAAACTAAGTATCTGTCATTGAGGAAATGGTTTTTGGTCTTGTCTAAGTATTTGACTGTTATATGGGATTGTGATTATTTTAGGGGACCAGAAAAATACTGATGTATATAAATAGTAATGTGTATTTATTAGGAAAGGTAGTGGTATTTTCCCTAATTCTAACTTCTGTGTAGTTACTTTCGAGTAGTAGTTTAACAAGGTCAGGACAAGACAAGATTTTTTTTCCTGCACGGGCATTGAATTTATTATTTGGCTTATCTGGTCCAGACTGCTGTTCTCAGGGCAGTATCTAACTGGCATTCTATTAATTTTAAATAGATACCTTGTTTTGTTTTGCTGCTTGCATTATCCTCATCATACAAAGAAAATACATTAAGAAAATGTTATACCAGATTTTTATGCAATTTGAGCAGTTTTCATCTAGTTGCATGAGAGTTCAACAGCTCTTTTTGGTTTTAGTGATGACAGGCTGGTAATCAGAATTTCTTAAAGACTCTGGTGTATGTTGTATCTATTTGAAGATAATTAAATCACTGACCACTTCTGTCTAAAAATCTAATTTCTTTTGACATTTCCTCCTCAAAACTTATTTTCTTGGGCTTTTTAAAACTTTTTTGGAAGTTTAGTATACGTACAGAAAAGTGCACAAATCATTAATGACACAATCACGTAAATACCAACCTGATTAAGAACAAAGGAACGTTACAAGTAGCCTTCCACATGTAATCAGTGTCTTAGTTTATCACCATACATTGGGCTTGCTTGCTTGCTTATGAACTTTATATGTGTGGAATCTTACTTTATGTGTTTTTTGTGTCTGGCTGCTTTTGTTCAACATCATGTTTGTGAGATAAATTACTTGTTGTTGCATGTTGCTTTAGTTTGTTTTTATTGCTATACAGTATTCAACTGCGTGAAAAAACCAAAGTTGATTTACCCATTCTGCTGTTGGTGGACGTATGAATTGTTTGAAGTTTTTAGTTATTTCAAATAACACTGCTATGAACACTTCTGAATATATATATGTACTTCTGTTAGGTATATATCTAGTAGACTTGCTGGATTGTTGCATGTGTGTCTCTTGAGTTTTAGTAGATATTGCCAAGCAGTTTTACAAAGTGCTGGTTTCAGTTTACCTTTCTTACTAGCAGTGTATCTGCTCCTCCACATCCACTCTAATACTTGGAAATGTTATTAAAAAATAAGAAGTTTAGCTGTTTGAATAGTACATATCTCATAATGGTTTTAAGTTGTGTGTATCTGATGGCTAATCAGGTTGAGTGCCTTTTCATATGTTTATTGGCCATGAGGATATCTCTTTTGTGAAGTTCCTGTTCAGGTCTTTTGACCATTTTTCTATTAGGTTTTTTTCTTATAGGATATATAACATAAAAATTACCATTTTAACCGTTTAATTTAATGGCATTAATTACATTCACAGTGTTGTACAACCATCACCACTATATATTTCCAAAATTTTTCACCACCACAAACTGAAACTGTAACCGTTAAGCAGTAACTGCTGGTTTTCCCCTTCCCCAGCCCCTGGTAACTGCAACTCTACTTCTATTGTTTTTTGTCTCTCCTTATTTTTATATGTTCTGATTTTTGTGTACTCTGGATACGAACCATTGGCCAGCTGTGTGTATTGCAGTTATCTTCTCCAACTCTGTGGCTTTCCTTTTCACGTTGTTAATGGTATGGTTTTGTTTTTTTAATTAATTAATTAATTATTTTTGGCTGCGTTGGGTCTTCGTTGCTGTGCACGGGCTTTCTCTAGTTGCTGCGAGTGGGGGCTACTCTTCGTTGCGGTGCACGGGCTCTAGGCACGTGGGCTTCATGAGTTGTGGCTTGCAGGCTCTAGAGCGCAGGCTCAGTAGTTGTGGTGCACGGGCTTAACTGCTCCGTGGCATGTGGGATCTTCCCGGACCAGGGCTCGAACCCATGTTCCCTGCACTGGCAGGCGGATTCTCAACCACTGCGCCACCAGGGAAGCCCTAATGTTGTGTTTTGATGAATAGAAGTTTTTCACTCTGCTATATTTCTGATGTCACTCTCCTAGAAGTTTTGATATATCATCACATTTTTATTATCACTAAATTCAGGTATCTTTCTGATTTCCATTGTAGTTTCTTCTTTGATCCATGGGTTATTCTGTCAATTTTTATTTATATTGAGACTATATTTTTAGATGCATACAAATTTAGAGTTGTGATAACGTCTTGGTGGATTGACCTTTTTGTCAATGTGGCTATAGTTACGTTTGTAAAGTTACATCAGCTTTCTTTGACTAATGTTTGCATGGTGTATTCCTTTTCATAATTTCACTATCAATTTTTTTATATTTTTACATTTAAGGTGTGTCTTTTACAAGGAGGATATCGTTTGGATTTGTTTTTTATCTAATATAGCAATATGTACTTTTACACTGGATTATTTATTTTATTTACACTTAATGTAATTACTGATTTTTAAAATCAGTAATTTAAAAGCACATTATCTTACTCTTTCCATTTGTCCCACCAGTTCTGTATTAACTTTCTATCCCTTATCTTCTTTTTGATTATTTTTTAATTGTTGAAATTTCTTCCTTCATTAGCTTGCTTATTGTATATTCCTTTACTGTTCTTTTTCGTAGTTGCTTTACAACATGGATTATTGACTTTAAAAAAATATATATTTAGTCATTTATTTTTGCCTGCGTCGGGTCTTAGTTGCGGCCCACAGGCTCTTTAGTTGTGGCGCGCGGGCTGAGTTGCCCCACAGCATGTGGGATCTTAGATCCCTGACCAGGGATCAAAGTGCACCCCCTGGGGCTTCCCTGGTGGCGCAGTGGTTGAGAGTCCGCCTGCTGATGCAGGGGACGCAGGTTCGTGCCCCGGTCCGGGAAGATCCCACATGCCGCGGAGTGGCTGGGCCCGTGAGCCATGGCTGCTGAGCCTGCGCGTCCGGAGCCTGTGCTCTGCAACAGGAGAGGCCACAACAGTGAGAGGCTGTGTACCGCAAAAAAAAAAAAAAAAAAAAAAAAGAAAGAAAAGTGCGCCCCCTGCGTTGGAAGGTGGATTCTCAACCACTGGACCACCAGGGAAATCCCAGATTATTGACTTTTTATTAAAGTTTCATATAAATTACTAGTTATATTACTCTCTGGACAATGCAGAGATCTTAGAACACGGTCACTCCATTTATCTCCTTTTGCTTTTTTATTATTGTTGACATGTATTTTAGTTTATCATAGATTTTAAATGTAAGATAATATTTTTGTACAGTTTAATATTCATGTGGATTTTTCCACATATTTGCTCTTTCCGTGCTCTTTGTTTGTTCCTACATTACTAGACTTTCTTCTGGGATTATTTTCTTCCTGCCTGAAGAGCTCCCTTTAGTATTTACTTTAGTGCAAGTCTGCCACTGTTGAATTCACTGTTTTTGTTAGCCTGGGAATGTCTCTATTTTGCCTTCATTTTTAAAGCAAATTTTAATTAAAATGTAACTAACAGAAAAGTGCATAAATCATAAATGATGACTTTTCACAATGTGAGTACACTCACATTAGCAGGACACAGATCAAGGAACAGAACATTACTACCATCCCAGAAGGTCTGCCTGTGCACCTTTTTAGTCACCAACCACCCCGAGTCACCACCATCATGACTTCTAATGCCATATGTTAAGCCTGTATTTGAGCTTAAGTATATAGAATCAACCAGTATTAGGCTACCTTATTTCTGATTCCTTTCTCTGAACTTTGTGACATTGGTCCACATTGTTGTATATAGTTGTAGTTTGTTCATTCACATTTTAGTGTCATATTCCATTGTATGACTAGACCATAATTTATCCATTCTACTCTAGATGGACATTGGAGTTTTGGGATCTTGCATTTGGACATCCAGTTATTGGATATTATGAATAATGCTGCTGTGAACACTATTAAACATGTCTTTTGGTGAACAAATGTAGCATTTGTTCCAGGTATATACTCAACCTCAAACCCCCCTCCATCATACCAATGAGCTACTTAGATATTCACCACCCATATAGACATCCCCCTAGATTCGCCAGCCATTTTATCAAAAATTTAATACTAAATCTGACACAAACCACAAAACACAACCATATAAACACCACCTATATGTAACAAGTTAATGTAGCTTAAACACTTAAAGCAAGGCACTGAAAATGTCTAGATGGGCTCACTAGCCCCATGAACATACAGGTTTGGTCCCAGCCTTTTTGTTAGTTTTTAATAGAATTACACATGCAGATATCCGCACTCCGGTGAGAATGCCTTCTAAATCACTAAGATTAAAAGGAGCAGGTATCAAGCATGCTGTACCAGCAGCTCACAACTCCTTGCTCAACCACACCCCCACGGGAGACAGCAGTGATAAGAATTAAGCCATAAACAAAAGTTCAACTAAGTCATATTAATAAGGGTTGGTAAATTTCATGCCAGCCACCGTGGTCATACGATTGACCCGAATTAATAGAATTATGGTGTAAAGCGTGTTAAAGAATTATACAAAATAAAATTAAACCTTGATTAAGCTGTAAAAAGCCATAATTAAAGTAAAAATAAACTACGAAAGTGACTTTAACATATCCTGATTACACGATAGCTAAGACCCAAACTGGGATTAGATACCCCACTGTGCTTAGTCCTAAACCCAGATAATCATAAGAACTAGAGTATTCGCCAGAGTACTACTAGCAGCAGCTTAAAACTCAGAGGACTTGGCGGTGCTTCACACCCCTCTAGAGGAACCTTTTCTATGATCGATAAACCCTGATAAACCTCACCAACCCTTGTTAATCCAGTCTATATACCTCTATCTTCAGCAAACCCTAAAAAGGAGCAAAAATTAAGCACAACTATAACACATAAAAACGTTAGGTCAAGAAGAAACGGGGTGGGAAGAAATGGGCTACGTTTTATACACCAAGAATACCCTTTATCTATACGAAAGTTTTTATGAAACCTAAAAACTAAAGGAGGATTTAGTAGTAAATTAAGAATAGAGCGCTTAATTGAATAAGGCCATGAAGCACACACACACCGTCCGTCACCCTCCTCAAGTGCTATGACAAAGCCACAGTTTATTAACATATGCTAATCAATTATATGAGAGGAGATAAGTCGTAACAAGGTAAGCATACTGGAAATTGTGCTTGGATAAACCAAGGCATAGCTTAAATAAAGCACCTAATTTACACCTAGAAGATTTCATAACCAATGTATGCCTTGAACTAAGCCTAGCCCACACTTCCCACCATACTAACACTAACTAGTCAAATAAAACATTCACCGGACATCTAAAGTGATAGAAATTTAGACGTTGATGGCGCTATAGAGAAAGTACCGTAAGGGAATGATGAAAGAAACATTAAAAGTAATAAAAAGCAAAGCTTATCCCTTGTACCTTTTGCATAATGACTTAATTAGCAACAACTTAACAAAGAGAACTTAAGCTAAACTACCCGAAACCAGATGAGCTACTTATGAACAGTTACTAGAACAAACTTATCTATGTGGCAAAATAGTGAGAAGATTTATAAGTAGAGGTGATGAGCCTAATGAGCCTGGTGATAGCTGGTTGTCCAGGAAAAGAATTTCAGTTCAATGTTAAATAATACTAAAAACCATAATAAGCTTCAACGTATCTTTAAACGTTTGTCTAAAAAGGTACAGCTTTTTAGAAATGGCTACAACCTTAACTAGAGAGTAAAAACAAGCAACACCATAGTTGGCTTAACAGCAGCCACCAATTAAGAAAGCATTCAAGCTCAACAACTAACACATCTCAATTCCAATATTAAGTAAATCAACTCCTAGTCTTACTACTGGACCAATCTATAAAATTATAGAAGCAACACTGTTAATATGAGTAACAAGAAGTATTTCTCCTTGCAACTAATAATATACTGATAATTAACAGTAAATAAATACAGTGCAACACTAAACTATTTATTAAATACACTGTTAATCCAACACAGGTGTGCACCCAAGGAAAGGTTAAAAAAAGTAAAAGGAACTCATGGATTATAAACCCCGCCTGTTTACCAAAAACATCACCTCCAGCATCACCAGTATTAGAGGCACCACCCGCCAGTAACAACTGTAAACGGCCGCGGTATCCTGACCATGCAAAGGTAGCATAATCATCTGATCTCTAAATAAGGACTTGTATGAATGGCTACATGAGGGTTTTACTGTCTCTTACTTTTAATCAGTGAAATTGACCTCCCTGTGAAGAGGCGGGGGTGACAAAATAAGACAAGACCCTAGGGAGCTTCAGTTAATCAGCCCAAAAAACCATAATCTTAAACTACCAAGGAATAACAAAATTTCACATGGGTTGACAGTTTTGGTTGGGGTGACCTTGGAGCACAAAAAAACCTCTGAGTGGTTAAAGCCTAGACCCACTAGCCAAAGCATAATATCACTTATTGATTCAAAAAATAGATTAATGGAACAAGTTACCCTAGGGATAACAGCGCAATTCTATTCTAGAGTCCATATGACAATAGGGTTTACGACCTTGGTGTTGGATCAGGACATTCCAATGGTGTCATCACTATTAAGAGTTCGTTTGTTCAACAATTATAGTCCTACATGATGAGTTCAGACCTGAGTAATCCATGTCGGTTTCTGTCTATTATGCATTTCTCCCAGTATGAAAGGACAAGAGAAATAAGGCCCACTTTAAACAAGTGTCTTCAAAACAATTAATGATCTAATCTCAACTTAATAAACAAACACAAAATAACCACCCGAGACCAGTGTTTAGTTAGGGTGGCAGAGCCCGGTAATTGCGTAAAACTTAAATCTTTATGCCCAGTGGTTCAAATCCTCTCTCTAACAAGATGTTTACAATCAACATCCTAATGCTCATTATTCCTATTCTCCTAGCCGTAGCATTCTTAACATTAGTAGAATGAAAAATCCTAGGCCACATACAACTCCGAAAAGAACCAAACATTGTAGGACCACACGGCCTACTCCAACCTATTGCTGATGCAATCAAACTATTCACTAAAGAACCCCTACAACCAGTCACATCCTCCACCTCTGTATTTATCATCGCACCCATCTTAGCCTTAACTCTAGCCCTAACAATATGAATCCCCCTATGCATGCCATACCCCCTCATCAACAAATCTAGGGGTGTTATTCATGCTAGCAATATCAAGTCTAGCCATATACTCTATCCTATGATCTGGATGGGCCTCCAACTCAAAGTATGCACTAATTGGGACCCTACGAGCAGTAGCACAGTCTCATACGAAGTAACACTGGCAATCATCCTCTTATCAGTGCTCTTAATAAACGGGTCCTTTACCCTATCAACCCTAACCACAACACAGGAACAACTATGGCTAATCTTCCTATCATGATCACTAGCCATAATATGATTTATTTCCACCCTTGCAGAAACCAACCGAGCCCCTTTTGATTTAACAGAAGGAGAATCTGAACTTGTGTCCAGCTTCAATGTAGAATATGCAGCAGGCCCCTTTGCCATATTCTTCCTAGCAGAATACGCCAACATCGGTATAATAAACATGTTCACAACAATCCTATTTCTAGGAGCATTCCACAACCCATATACACCAGAACTATACACAATTAACTTCACCGTTAAAACATTATTGCTAACAGTATCTTTCCTATGAATTCGAGCATCCTATCCTCGATTCCGATATGACCAATTAATATACCTACTCTGAAAAAGCTTCCTGCCTCTAACACTAGCCCTATGCATATGACACGTATCACTACCATTCATAACGGCAAGCATCCCTCCACAAACATAAATATGTCTGACAAAAGAATTACTTTGATAGAGTAAATAATAGAAGTTCAAGCCCTCTTGTTTCTAGAATTATAGGAATTGAACCTACCCTTAAGAATTCAGAATTCTCCGTGCTACCATATTATACTACATTCTACAGTAAGGTCAGCTAAACAAGCTATCGGGCCCATACCCTGAAAATGTTGGATTATATCCTTCCCGTACTAATAAACCCCATCATCTCTGTCATTATCCTAGTAACTGTCATTTTAGGAACTATAATCATAATAACCAGCTCCCACTGACTGTTGGATTTGAAATAAACATAATAGCCATCATCCCTATTTTAATAAAATACTTTAACCCATGAGCCATAGAAGCCTCCACTAAATATTTTCTAAAACAAGCCATGACATCCGCACTACTTACAATAGCAGTCATCATTAACTGTGATAGTCCGGCCAGTGGACTATCACAAAATTATTCAATCCAACAGCATCAACAGTAATAACAGTAGCCCTAGCCATAAAACTAGGACTGTCCCCTTTTCACTTTTGAGTGCCCGAAGTAACACAAGGCATCCCATTAACAGCAGGTCTAATTCTATTGACATGACAAAAACTTGCACCCCTATCAATCCTCTATCAAATCTCACCATCAATTAATCTAAACCTAATATTGTCTCTGTCTATACTTCCTATTCTAGTCGGAGGTTGAGGAGGATTAAAGCAAACACAACTCCGAAAAATCTCATAGCTTACTCATCAATTGCCCACATAGGATGAATGACAGCCATCTTACTATATAACCCAACTATAACCATCCTAAACCTAGTAATTTATATCATAATAACCCTCACTATGTTCATACTATTTATTCACAGCTCAGCCACCGCCACAGTATCACTATTACACACATGAAACAAAACACCTGTCATCACAACCCTCACCATGACCACCCTTCTCTCAATAGGAGGACTCCCGCCACTATCACGATTTATGCCTAAATGAATGATTATTCAAGAAATAGCAAAAACCAATAGTATTATCTTACCCACACTTATAGCCACCACAGCACTACTTAACCTGTACTCCTACATATGACTTACATACTCTACAGCATTAACCATCTTTCCTTCCGCAAACAACTTAAAGATAAAATGACAATTTGACTCTACAAAACAAACAATCCTTTTACCAACCATAATCGTAATATCTACAATACTTCTACCTCTCACACCAATACTATCAATCTTAGAATAGGAATTTAGGTTAAATCAGAACAAGGGCCTTCAAAGCCCTAAGCAAGTACAATTTACTTAACTCCTGCCTAATAAGGATTGCAAGACTATATCTTACGTCAGTTGAATGCAAATCACTTTAATTAAGCTAAATTCTCACTAGATGGAGGGATACATCTCCCACGAATTTTTAGTTAACAGCTAAATACCCTAGTCAACTGGCTTCAATCTACTTCTCCCGCCGTGAGAAAAAAAAAGGCCCGGAGAAGCCCTGGCAGGGTTGAAGCTGCTTCTTTGAATTTGCAATTCAAAATGATCAGTTCACCACGGGACATGGCAAAAAGAGGACTTAACCTCTGTCTTTAGATCTACAGTCTAATTCCTACTCGGCCATTTTACCTATGTTCATAAACCGCTGATTATTCTCAACCAACCACAAAGATATTGGTACTTTATACTTACTCTTTGGTGCTTGAGCCAGAATAGTAGGCACTGGCCTAAGCTTATTAATTCATGCTGAACTAGGTCAGCTCGGAACTCTGCTTGGAGACGACCAAATTTACAACGTAGTAGTAACAGCTCACGCATTTGTAATAATTTTCTTCTTAGTCATACCCATTATGATTGGTGGATTTGGAAATTGGCTAGTGCCCCTAATAATTGGAGCACCCGATACAGCTTTTCCCCATATAAATAATATGAGTTTCTGACTACTCCCTCCTTCTTTCTTATTGCTACTGGCATTATCAATAGTTGAAGCCAGTGTGGGTACAGGTTGAACTGTATACCCATCCTTAGCCAGAAACTTAGCACATGCAGGAGCTTCAGTTGACCTTACTTTTTTTTCGCTATACTTTGCTTGTGTATCCTCAATTCTCGGATCTATCAATTTTATCACCACTATCATCAATATAAAACTGCCCGCTATAACCCAATATTAAACACCATTATTCGTATGATCAGTACTAATCACAGCAGTATTGCTTCTATTCTCCTTACCTGTACTAGCAGCTGGAATCACTATATTGCTAACTGATCGAAACCTGAACACAACCTTTTTCAGCCCTGTGGGAGGAGGAGACCAATCTTATATCAACACCTATTTTGATTCTTTGGACACTCTGAAGTATATATTTTAATCCTGCCTGGATTTGGGATGATTTCACACATTGTAACCTATTACTCAGGAAGAAAAGAACCTTTCGGATACATGGGTATAGTCTGAGCTATAATATCAATTGGATTCTTAGGGTTCATTGTATGAGCCTACCACATAGTCTCAGTGGGTATAGACGTTGACACACGAGCATATTTTACATCAGCCACTATAATTATCACCATTCCCACAAGGGTGAAAGTGTTTAGCTGACTGGCAACACTCCACGGATATAATATTAAGTGGTCCCCGGCCATGATGTGAGCCCTGGGTTTCGTTTTCCTTTTCACAGTCGGCAGACTAACAGGCATTGTCCTAGCTAATTGATCATTAGACATTGTCCTTCATGTTACCTACTATGTAGTCGCACACTTTCCCTATGTGCTCTCAGTGGGAGCTGTTTTCGCTATCATAGGAGGATTTGTGCACTGATTTCCACTATTCGCAGGATATACACTCAACATGAGCAAAAGTTCACTTTGTAGTCATATTTGTGGGTGTCAACATAACTTTCTTCCCATAACATTTTTTAGGCCTATCTGGTATGCCTCGACAATACTCCGACTACCCAGATGCCTATAGAACATGAAATACTATCTCATCAGTAGGCTCATTGATCTCATTAACAGCAGTCATCCTGATAATTTTCATTATCTGAGAAGCATTCGCATCCAAACGAGAAGTACTAACAGTAGAACTCACTACTACAAATTTAGAGTGACTAAATGGATGTCCTCCACCATATAATACATTTGAAGGGCCAACCTGCATCAACCTAAAGTAGGCAGGAAAGGAAGGAGTCGAACCCTCTTTTATCAGTTTCAAGCCAACACCATAACTGCTATGTCTTTCCCCATGAACGAGATACTAGTAAAATTTTATGTAACTTTGTCAAAGTTAAGTCACAGGTGGAAATCTTGTATATCTCTATGGCATATCCCTTTCAACTAGGTTTTCAAGGTGCAACATCACCCATCATGGAAGAGCTACTACACTTTCATGACCACACACTAATAATTGTCTTCTTAATTAGCTCCCTGGTTCTTTATATTATTTCACTAATACTAACAACTAAGCTAGCACATACTAGCACGATAGACGCACAAGAAGTAGAAACTATCTGGATTATTTTACTGGCCATTATCTTGATCTTAATTGCCCTACCATCATTTTGAATCCTTTACATAATAGATGAAATTAATAATCTGTCTCTTACTGTAAAAACTGTAGGTCACCAATGATACTGAAGCTATAAATATACTGACTACGAAGACCTAAATTTTGACTCCTATATAATCCCAACATCAGACCTAAAACCAGGGGAACTACAACTGCTAGAAGTAGATAACTGAGTAGTATTGCCCATAGGAATAACAATCCGAATACTAATCTCCTCCGAAGACGTATTACACTCATGAGCCGTACCTTCCTTGGGCCTAAAAACAGATGCAATCCCAGAACGCCTAAATCAAACAACCCTAATATCAACACAACCGGGCTTTTATTACAGACAGTGTTCAGAGATTTGTGGATCAAACCACAGCTTCATGCCAATTGTCCTTGAGTTAGCGCCTCTAAAATACTTTGAAAAATGA
This sequence comes from Monodon monoceros, assembly GCF_005190385.1. Classification (NCBI taxonomy): domain Eukaryota; kingdom Metazoa; phylum Chordata; class Mammalia; order Artiodactyla; family Monodontidae; genus Monodon; species Monodon monoceros. Next base: position 59,361,566 of record NW_021703765.1, on the reverse strand, counting down.
TCGCACCTATGTTATATTCTCATTAAGAAGCTAGATTAGCGTTAACCTTTTAAGTTAAAGACTGAGAGCTAAGATTCTCCTTAATGATATGCCACAATGAGATATATCAACATGATTTATTACCATTTCATCTATATTTCTAACACTATTTATTATATTTCAACTAAAAGTCTCAAAGCATATCTGCTACCCCAACCCAGAGTCAACACTCACTAAAGTGCAAAAACAACCTACCCCTTGAGAAACAGAATGAACAAAAATTTGTTTGCCCATTTCATAACCCTGATAGTAATGGGCCTCCCCATAGTCATTTTAATTATTATATTCCCAAGTATTTTATTTCCAACATCAAAATGACTAGTTAACAATCGCATAATTTCCCTTCAACAATGACTAATCCAACTTACATCAAAACAAATAATAAGCATCCATAATCATAAAGGACAGACTTGATCACTAATACTAATGTCACTCATTCTATTTATTGGGTCAACCAACCTTCTTGGACTACTGCCCCACTCATTTACACCCACCATGCCGCTCTCAGTGAATGTGGGAATAGGCATTCATTCCCCTATGAGCCGGTACCGTGGTTATAGGTTTCCGCAACAAAACAAAAGCATCGTTAGCTCACTTCCTACCACAAGGCACACCCGCCCCTCTCATCCCCATGCTAGTAATTATTGAAACTATCAGCCTGTTTATCCAACCGGTAGCACTAGCTGTGCGATTAACGGCCATTATTACAGCAGGTCAAATATTAATACATCTAATCGGAGAAGCAACCTTAGTGCAAATAAGCATCAGCACATTCACAGCTCTCATTACATTCATTATTCTCACCCTACTCACTATCCTCGAATTCGCTGTTACTATGTATTTACCCTCTTAGTAAGCTTATATCTTCATGACAACACATAATGACCCATCAGATCCATGTGTACCACATAGTAAATCCTAGTCCTTGACCCCTTACAGGAGCCCTTTCAGCCCTTCTCATAACGTCAGGCCTAATCATATGATTCCACTTCAACTCAATAATTCTACTAATACTAGGCCTACTAACTAACACTCTAACAATACATCAGTGATGACGAGATGTTATTCGAGAAAGCACTTTTCCAAGACCACCACACACCAGCTGTCCAAAAGGGACTTCGATATGGAATAATCTTATTTATTGTCTCAGAAGTCCTTTTTTTACCGGCTTCTTTGAGCCTTCTATCACTCAAGCCTCGCCCCTACCCCTGAGTTAGGCGGGTGCTGGCCACCAACAGGCATTTGCCCTCTAAACCCCTTAGAGGTACCACTTCTCAACACTTCCATGCTATTGGCCTCTGGCGTGTCTATTAGTTGGGCCCACCATAGCCTTATGGAAGGAAATCGTAAGCATATTCTTCAAGCCCTCTTTATTACAATTACTCTTGGTATCTATTTTACACTCCTACAAGCCTCAGAGTATTACAAAGCCCCATTTACTATCTCAGGTGGGGTCTACAGGTCAACTTTCTTCATAGCCACAGGATTCCACGAACTGCATGTAATCATTGGATCTACCTTCCTTATTGTTTGTTTCCTGTGCCAATTAAAATTTCACTTCACGTCCAACCACCACTTCAGCTTTGAAGCCACTGCTTGATACTGACATTTTGTAGATGTTGTATGACTGTTCCTTTTCGTATCTATCTATTGATGAGGCTCATAATTCTTTTAGTATTAATTAGTGCAACTGACTTCCAATCAGTTAGTTTCGGTACACCCTGAAAAAGAATAATAAACTTAATACTGACCCTATTAACAAATACAACACTAGCCTCATTATTCGTACTCATCGCCTTCTGACTCCCTCAACTAAACACGCAGAAAAAACAAGCCCTTACGAATGTGGATTTGACCGTATAGGATCCGCCTGCCTACCTTTTTCCATAAAATTTTTCCTAGTAGCGATCACATTCCTCCTTTTTGACCTAGAAATTGCTCTCCTACTGCCCCTCCCCTGAGCAACCCAAACAAACAACCTAAAAACAGTACTCACCATGGCTTTGCTTTTAATTATTGGCAATTAGCCTGGCCTGCAAGTGAACTCAAAAGGGACTGGAGTGGGGTGAATATGGTATTTAGTTTAAAACAAAACAAGTGGTTTTGACTCATTAGATTATGATTAGACCCATAATTACCAAGTGTCTTTAGTACATATAAATATTATTATAGTGTTTACTATATGCCTCATAGGATTACTAATATATCAGTCTCACCTAATATCCTCACTGCTATGTCTAGAAGGCATAATATTATCACTATTCATCCTGGCGACCCTAGGAATCCTAAATTCACACTTTAGCCAGCATAATACCAGTCATCTTGCTGGTGTTCACAGCCTGCGAAGCAGCACTCGGGTTAGCCTTGCTAGTAGTAGTATCAAATACCTATGGCACTGATTATGTACAAAACCTCAACCTCCTCCAATGCTGAAATTTATTATTCCCACAGTCATACTAATACCCCTAACTTGATTATCAAAAAGCAACATCATCTGAATTAACTCCACAACCCGTAGCCTACTAATTAGTTTCACAAGCCCACTTCTTTTTTAAAAACTTTATTTATTTATTTATTTATTTATTTATTTATTTATTTATTTATTT